>NC_084706.1:7634501-8321878 GCF_033807575.1 Cydia pomonella
ACCTTCAAAAGCTCTTACCCAGCTGAGGACTTCTTTCATACCGAGTAAGTGATAGTTTCTACCACTGCACTAACTACTAAAAAGAGTTCTTAATTTGTAGTAGAAAAGTAAAAACTAAGACATAATCGTGTCCCGAGTTTGACAGCTGGCGCTTTAATGAATATATGCCAGTAGTAGGTACAGTAAAGGCCACTTGCACCATCCCAATAACCCGGGGTTAATCGGTTAAATATGGAGTTACCATGGTTACCAGTACTATTTGACACTAGGTTAACCCCGGGTTAGTGGAATCATGCAAGTGACCACTCAAGTGACGATAAGTACCTCAATTGATGTCGGCATGTTAGGGCACCGACTGTGCTATGTATTATACTTGGACCGTGAAGCTATTTGGGACTTTGAGAACTATAAGTTTTTCACTGAAATAGATGTACACAAATAAAAAAAGCGGCCAAGTGCGAGTCGGACTCGTCCATGAAGGGTTCCGTACCATTTACGACGTATTAAAAAAAACTACTTACTAGATCTCGTTCAAACCAATTTTCGGTGGAAGTTTGCATGGTAATGTATATCATATATTTTTTTTAGATTTTTCATTCTGTTATTTTAGAAGTTACAGGGGGGGGGGGGGGGGGGGGGGGGCACATATTTTTCCACTTTGGAAGCGTCTCTCACGCAAACTCTTCAGTTTAGAAAAAATTGATATTTAAAACCTACATATCATTTTTGAAGACCTATCCATACATACCCCACACGTATGGGTTTGATGAAAAAAAAAATTCTTTTTAATTTTATGACGTATTAAAAAAAACTACTTACTAGATCTCGTTCAAACCAATTTTCGGTGGAAGTTTGCATGGTAATGTATATCATATATTTTTTTTAGATTTTTCATTCTGTTATTTTAGAAGTTACAGGGGGGGGGGGGGGGGGGGGGGGGGGGGGCACATATTTTTCCACTTTGGAAGCGTCTCTCGCGCAAACTATTCAGTTTAGAAAAAAATGATATTTAAAACCTACATATCATTTTTGAAGACCTATCCATACATACCCCACACGTATGGGTTTGATGAAAAAAACAATTCTTTTTAATTTTATGACGTATTAAAAAAAACTACTTACTAGATCTCGTTCAAACCAATTTTCGGTGGAAGTTTGCATGGTAATGTATATCATATATTTTTTTAAGATTGTTCATTCTGTTATTTTAGAAGTTACAGGGGGGGGGGGGGGGGCACACATTTTTCCACTTTGGAAGCGTCTCTCACGCAAACTATTCAGTTTAGAAAAAAATGATATTAAAAACCTACATATCATTTTTGAAGACCTATCCATAGATACCCCACGCGTATGAGTTTGATGAAAAAAGATTTTTTGAGTTTCAGTTCTAAGTATGGGGAACCCCCAAAATTTATTGTTTTTTTTTTCTATTTTTGTGTAAAAATCTTAATGCGGTTCATAGAATACATCTATTACCAAGTTTGAACAGTATAGCTATTATAGTTTCGGAAAAAAGTGGCTGTGACATAATCGGACAGACAGACGGACATGACGAATCTATAAGGGTTCCGTTTTTTGCCATTTGGCTACGGAACCCTAAAAACCTCATGTATTTAACCTGGTATTCGAAATGAAAAGTAGAGTGTTTAACTCGGGTGAAAGGCATCATTTCAGTGTTTGAGCGCCAAACAACTTCGATGGAAATGAGTGCCTTTCATCCCTTCGTTAACTACTATTTCACCACTGTTACGTTCGTACCTAATACTCGTAGCTAGCTGGAAAAGACCAGTATAAAACTTATCTTGATGTTCTAACTCCTATCATGGTTTAACTCATGGGTTCCAAAAAACGACGTAAATTATTAGCATATGAAAAAACAAAGATTAGGCGTTGAATATGTCATGAGCATCTGAAGTCTGATCAACTCAGGAACAAATGTGTCGTTCCATAGGAAAAGCTACCTTATGGCGGTTGGCGCTTACGTCGCGTAGCACTACCGCATTAGTATTAGAGCGTCGTTAATAACTGTAAGCGCCGACCGCCATAAGGTACCTTTACCCGTGGGACGTCACAAATATCCTCGCCCATCACACAAATATTGCCCTTCCTGGGATTTGAATCCATGACCAGCTTCGTAGTCATACCGCCTAGACTACAGAGGCTGAATATTTTTTTATGTTAATTTAAAACTCTGGTTGTTATTAAAACAATTAACTGAATCACACATATTTTACAGGTATGTCGAGTCGGTGACTGCTGACACAAGCGCCAAGAAGAAGGTCGCCCCGGTGGTCGGCGCTATCTTCGGTCTCGGCCGCGCCGGCTCCATCCACCTGTCTAGCATCATCAGAAACCCCCGCGTCATCGTCAAGTACATCGTCGATGACCGCAAGGAGAGGTTCGCCGAGCTCAGGGCCTACTGGGGCCTCAGCGACGATGTGCAATTCATCACCTCCAAGGACGCTGGCCGTGTCTACAATGATAAGACGTAAGATATTTTTCCCATTCCACTTCGTTATTAATCTCTTATTTACATGTTTTTTATCTCTCTTTAATAAATACATAAAAAACAACGGGTTGCACTCCGGGCACCGGCAGAAGTGAAAACTTGAATATTAACGTTGTGCATTATTGATATTTTGGAATGGTTAGGGAATAATTTTGCACGAATTTATGTGGTAAAATACAATACTTCCTTCCTAGTTCCTACGCCGCGCCGGCGGCCTACTGGCTTCAATTACATCGTAACAGTTTTTCGATCAGGTCACGTGTCCGTCTTACGAAGTTTTCACTTCAATAAATTCTTTATTTGGCAGGCAAGAAACTCAAAAAAATACAATGCACAGAATAAAAGGTGTAAAAGATAACATTTAAATCTAAAATTGCTTAAACTAGCAACAAAATTCGACAAAAATAGAAAAAAAAACCTATTTCGGAAATTAGGCTGTTTTATTGAGAATCTGATGAATATAAAATGTGTTACTTGGCCACCCTCGTCATTCGGAAGCAATAAATTTAGATAATACGTACCTATATTGCTTTTGTGCATGGCTTACGTTATCCACTCGTCATTATAATAAAAGTAATTGGTTTACTATTTACCCCTGGATGCATATTATTTATCTATAAGTATAATACAATTTATAGTGTCAACGTTGTCTTCATTGCTTCCCCAACATATACCCACCATGACATCGTAGTCAAGTCCATCGCCAACGACAAGGATGTGTACTGTGAGAAGCCTATTGCTGAGAACATTGAAGACACTAAGAAGTGCTACGAAGCCGCTAGAGCCAAGGGCAAGGCTCTGTTCGCCGCCTTCAACCGTCGCTTTGACGACTCCTACAGGTCTTTAAAGGACAGAGTTAGGAAGGGTGAGGTCGGCCACGTTCAGGTTCTCAAGGTCACCGCCAGGGATTCCCCTCTGCCCTCCGTTGACTACCTCAGAACTTCAGGTACTTTACATTACCAAAAAGGACCCACGTACGTTTAAAAAAAGTCCCCAGTTTAAATATTTCGTTCAACATTGTTACATCCTTTGATATAATATGATGTCACTTAAGTACCTATGAAGTCTACATTTATGTTTACTTTACGATAAATATTTAATTGTATTGTGCTATTTTTGCCTATTTTATTACTCCTGTGATAGTTAGCTAGTTAACTAATAATGACGGTGAAGACAGGCAGATGTACCAGATTGGCAATTTTCCGTGTACTTTCCAACTTGCTGTAACGTCTTGTAACCCGTCAGGTGGAATCTTCCACGACTGCTTGGTGCACGACTTCGACATGGCGTGCTGGGTGCTCGGCGAGCTGCCGATACGCGTGCAGGCGCACGCCACCGCCCTCGTCCCTGAGATCAAGGCCATCGATGACTTTGATAACGTGGCCTTCCTGCTATCCTTCCCATCGGGTGCCGTGGCCATCGGCGACAACAGCCGCTTCTCCGCCTACGGCTACGATCAGAGGCTCGAGGCTTTCGGAAACAAGGGTAAATATTCCATACACGTTATCATAAACCTTTGTCCAGAAGCACTTAACATGTTTAATTTTTTGGCCAATTTAGCCCTATAGTTGCAGTTAATTGTAGTTGTGTAGGTGTAGTTAATTGCGTAGGTATGTAATAGAAGATTACATAATAAGACTGGCCTTGAAATATGAAAAAAGATATGAAAAGTTCCATGTTCTTCAAACGCGAAATAATATTTCTGTATTGCCATAATAATATACACTACACAGTATATATATATATATATATATATATTTGAATAGAATATAATTATTTTTAATCGTAAACACAAACGAGAGAACACACATTAATCATGCATCATTATATACAGACTAATCGCGGGTTAGACTCTGTTATCAGTTACTTTAACGATACCTATGTATGTACGTGTCTAGGATTAAAAAAAAAAAGAATTTTCAGGCATTGCAGTGTAAATTATCTTTAACTTTTACTTATGGAAACATTTTTTGTTTACAGGAATGATTAAGGTAGAAAACGAGAGGCCCACCGCCGCCGTCGAGGCGTACATCGGCCACGAGGGCATCAAAAAGAGCCCTATCTTCTACTCCTTCCCCTCCCGCTACAAGCGCGCCTACCAGAAGGAGTTGGAGCACTTCCTCGATGTGATTCAATGTAAGATTTTTGTATTAGATCTTAGAACCATCAGCAATAAAATATTTGGGGCTAGTACCTAGCGTTATCGAATACCCATTAGAATAGAAGTAGTGGTATGAATTGTCCTGCGCTAGCGGTTGAATATTGTCTAAATCAGCTATAAAGTTATTTGGCGTAGTTTAAAAAATACACATTGTATTTGTAAGTACATGTACCTATATATATATGTATGTACCTATTTATCAGTTAGTTAAAGTTATTATGCCAATTAATCTGTGCTTTTCTTGGTTATTTGTCCGAAAAGTGCTACTCCCGCTGTGTTTACTTCAGAATTTGCAACATTTGCCTTATAGTACCTAAAGAATTGAATATAGGTACAATATATACAACCCTAGCTACATATAAAATCCACAGAAATAAAAGTTATGATTTTTTCCATGTATTGTGTAAAGGTAGATACTTGCAGCATGATTCTAAAAGGTTATGTTATTACAGACAAAGTGCCAATGGAAGTCACCAGCTGGCAGACACTGGCCATCAGCAAGTTGGCGACAGCGGCGGAACAGGCCGCTCGCACCGGCAAGGCTGTAGAGCTGGACTGGAGCAAGGATGGAATTCCCGCCCAATACTCTTAGACCAACTTTTGCCGATCTTGGACTTCTTGCCGATCTTGTAAATAATCCGCAAAACTTTTAATGATAAATTAATGAATAAATGCATAAGTATAACAATTATTACACATGGTTTTATGTTAACCCTTACAGCGCGTTTATCCACCGTGGACCATAACAAAGATTAATTGAGTGTATAAGATGTGAACCTACGTAAAGTTGTAAACCTGTAAAGTGTAAGATTTTTTTTGCTCTGAATTTGACAGGACACTTGATGGCGCTTTGTGTTTTATCAGACGTGAAACAAACTAGAAGCCTACCGCGAAAACCGAAATTCGTAAATTGCGGGGATTTTTCTCTTTTACTCTCACTAACATGTAATTAAAGTGACAGAGAAAAATCCCCGTAATTGACGAACTTCGATTTTCGCGGTTATAGCCCAGAATTGTCAAAAGCACGGCATAATGTACAGAGTGCGTATAGACATCATGCCAATCGTTTACGCACCGTAGCGAACGAAACGCAGTGTCACTGTCACACTAAGTATTGATTGGCCCGATTCGAAGAATGACATACGATAACGATAAGTTCTGGTTTAGATAAGTTCTCATTTAGGTGCCGTTTGTATTTCGTATAATTGACAGAAGCAGCTCGATTCGGGCAACCAATGTCACTTTGACGTTAGAAATATCGTAGATATAGATCTTACTGGGATCACAGCGGAATCGAAATAAACGTCAATTTTGACATGTCGTTTAGTTATCGATGTTTTAAAGATATTTCCAAGATCTTAAACGTGTCTCAATCATTCTTCGAATCTGGCCGTCTGTCGCAGAGTGATAGTGAGACACAAAGAGTTTCGTTATCGTAGTGCAAACGATTGTAGTTTTACAAAATACTTATTAACAATCTTATAAGATCAATGAATATTTGTTTGCAAAAGTAAATAAAAAGTAAGTTTTTGGGTCGCTTTGGTACCGTAAGGCGTATCTAAAGACACCGAGGCAGTATTGAGGTTGCTTCGGCAGCCTGAGGCGTACCTAAAGATTTCAGCAGTTTTTGGGTTGCTTTGGTACCGTAAGGCGTATCTTAAGACACCGAGGCAGTATTGAGGTTGCTTTGGCAGCCTGAGGCGTACCTAAAGACTTCGGCAGTTTTTGGGTCGCTTTGGTACCGTAAGGCGTATCTAAAGACACCGAGGCAGTATTGAGGTTACTTCGGCAGCCTGAGGCGTACCTAAAGACTTCAGCAGTTTTTGGGTTGCTTTGGTACCGTAAGGCGTATCTAAAGACACCGAGGCAGTATTGAGGTTGCTTCGGCAGCCTGAGGCGTACCTAAAGACTTCGGCAGTTTTTGGGTTGCTTTGGTAGCGTATGGTGTACCTAAAGTCGCCAAGGCAGTGCGAGCCGTGTTGTGCCTTGCCGATAGTGGGCGTCGACAGAAAGAGTAAAAGTATAGAGAAGAAGCTAATAAAAATGTAGAAATTTAAGATGTTAATCGGCCTTTATAATCATAAGTTATCAATGGTCATAATCAGACCAACGAATTAAATAAGGAGAAAATCAATGTGCGCGAACTAAGTATGTCCTTTCAAAGGAGCGGTCAAAAACTAGCCAAAAAGGTATGACGTGATTAATGGATCACCCCTTACCGGCCTTGGTCAACCCAAAGAGTAAAGTAAGTATATAGGAGAAGAGAGCCCTCTTGAAGCATTTTAAGGAAACTAATTCCGAAGCGCTATCTCTTTTTTGTATCCGAAACTAGCTATGTATGTGTGCGTGCACATCTACATATGCATCCGTAGGTACTTTCGTACTACATAATATTAGGTCTACTTGGGCGATTTACAAGTAGACCTAATATTATGTAGAAAAGTTTTAAAAGAATGAAAAAAAAGGAGACATACTTTATAGTAAAGCAAGTATATGTTTTATTGCGTGTTCTTCTTTTTACCTTTGTTCATCTTTGTGTACAAAGTTGCATTAGCTTCGTTTTCTGTGACTTGTGTCTTAGTCTGACCTAGAACTTCTTCATGTGCGCATAACTGACTTGCCTAGTTCTCAACTGAACGTTTCTTCTTTGACCTTAACATCCAACTGGACTTGAATTCAAGATATTCCGGAGGTAAAGTAAGGACAGGTAAAATACACATTAGGAGAATTCCTGGTAATTTCGTATCGCTCTCTAGCTCCGTAAACAATTCGCTCCAGATATTTTTTAAAATAAACACATGAGTAATGAATGATGTCGTGGTTCGGGTCCTTCTTGTACTAATGAATTTCAAGCATAGGACGTATGTCTTCTCTACGCACGTACCTACCTCCATAGATGCACACAATCAAATTGCACAAATCTTGGCAGTGTCATCGGACATGTTTGTTGTTAACAAAATTAAAATAATCATTGCTTGTTTTCATCGCTGCATGAGCGCTAAGAATGGTATTTTCTTCTTACCTTCGAAAATATCTAAATTTCCCAGCATTGGATTGAACACTGTTAAAATTTTAAACCTCCAGGTTTTGTAAATTGAAACTATTGGGATTCTAATTTTAACAGAATTGTAAACCTCCAGGTTTTGTAACGTAACTATATTTCTGTTTGTATTTTCTGTTTGACAGTAAACAACAGTTGCTAAGTAACAACATTATGAATAAAGATAGGTCTTGACATACGTGGTATATGCAAACTTCTTGATGTTGTATTCATGCCTTTAAATTGTATCAATTTTATAGTGACATCTGGTGACGTAGTTTGCACAATCGGAAGTCGACTTTACGCAAAAGTAGGTTATCGGATCCTATTAATAAAAATCGCCGCCATCTTTACTAATTTTAACTAAATTTCTACGTGTCGCCCCCCCTGCGTCAACCTCACCATAATAAATATTATAACAATTTAAGTAATATGTAGATACCAAACCGAGCGTTAAAGTTGGTATTCAACCCTGACTTGTACATAAGTACCTACATAGATATATTTAGCTCAAGAATACTTAAGAGCTACAGTCAAGGTATTAAATATCGATACGGACAAAGTGCCAAAAATATGTATACACGACCTTATTGCCTATATATTAAGGTAGTGTGTACATATTTTTGTCACTTTATCCGTATCGATATTTAATACCTTGACTGTACATCAGATCGCTTAGAAATTAAATTCTTAGCTCTAAGAACCATGTCTCCAATTCATTTTTATAACCCTAAAGACGCATACGAGGAGAAATAATTCTTCTTGAGGAATTCGGGTCCAGATAAAAGGTTTTACGGGTCCTCTTACGGGGCGAAATTAAACATGAATACTTGCTCCTACCTTCTGAAGCATTCCGCTCCAGTAAGCGCTTTGAACACAAGGGAAGCCCAGGAAGGTAATCGGGTTTAGTAACATATATCTCCTCTACCGCAGCCGCATTTAGACAAATGACTAAAATCATCTTGACTTTATTGAAATTCCTTCCCCTGTAATATCAACGTACGTAAATATGTCTTAAGCCCACCTACGAGTATGTGCACAATTACGCAGAACAGTGTACTGGATATTTAAGCTCCGTATAATGTAGGTACTCTGAGGTGAGATAACTCATACTAGCAAACGACTGTATCGTTTGTATAATTATTTGACGGCAGTTTGTTGTAACGTACAATTATGCAAGCGACACAGTCGTTTTCTAATATGAAATTAATTTCGTACCCATGTAGCTTTTATTTGATTAATATCATCCGCAATCTCAACTTCCAGGCGACTTCCAGTGTTGATAATGTTTCAAGGTTTCAAGTTTTGCGATCACAAGCCGTCAAAAATAAAGCCGTATTACGTCCAAGAAGTATAAAAACAAAACAATATTTTTAAAATGTTTCTTTTACATTTCCCTCACGTTCTGATTTGATTTTTATGAAAATAAATAGTAAGTTTGTAAATTAGATCCATGTCGTATCGTTGACATCCAGTTATCCTAGCAGGGCGTGAATAAAAAGAGCACCAGCGGATAGTGCAGACAGCCGCGACAAATGTAATTTAGTTGTAGTTCAAGTGGATCGCGCGACCGGAATTTTTTATCCAATGACAGCGACGGAGACGTCACGTTGGGGCTACGGGGAGAGTGCTAGCGTTGCGAATAGCGGACACGAACACATTGTTTTTATTTATGAATTAAATGTATTCTATTTATTGAAGAGATACGGGCCGCTAGACAGATCGTTGTTTGCTCATAATGTGTCCATGAAATTTTTTAGTTCGCTGTACATAACAAGCAAAAGGGAGTATATACCTTTGTAGCACTTGTACGTACTCGTACGTTTTTTTTCTAAAAAGGGAAGACGGTTTACGGTTTTAACCGATCAGATTCGCTACCTTACCTACAGTTTTCATTAAGAGTCTACTAATATTCATCTTCACGTTATTCCATACACATTTTACTTTCGGAACGGTTATTTCAGAAAATATTAACTTTGAAATCCAGTATTTATTTTGAATGACCTATCCAACGACACCCCACACTTTAAGGTTGTAGGGTTGCAGCGAAAAAATATTTACACCCCTATTTTACGTGTCTCCTTACACGTGTATGTTCAAGGAATTTAATTTCAGTACCATTTCGTACAGTCAAGGTATTAAATATCGATACGGACAAAGTGTCAAAAATATGTATACACGCCCTTATTGCCCATACATTAAAGTAGCGTGTACATATTTTTGAAACTTTGTCCGTATCGATATTTAATACCTTGACTGTACGTTGTCACAGTGACAATAGTATTAAGGTCAATGAGGTATTATGTAGTACTAGGGAAGACCACTGGAAGAAAATGCTTCCACACCTCAATGAAGTGCCGGCACTTCACTGCGTTTAGTAAGTCTTCGACTGGCGAGATGCCACGCACGTGTCACAAATAAAAAAAAAAACAATAAAAATTAAAAATACCATTGTGCGTTATGAAATGAAAATGTATTCTAATAATATCAAGAAACATAATAAAAGCAATACATCAACAATCCATTGCGAAAAAACTCTTGATTTAAGCTCATTTAGATTATTTTGAAACGTCACTTTAAACACTCACGGTGGTACGCCATTTTCTTTGGCGCATAGATTAAATTTCGCAGATGTAACACATAGGTACTAATGATTATCTACCTTATTGGTTGCAGAATATACATAATAATGATATATTACTCTTTATCTCGTTTTTTTTTTGTGTTTTTCTCATATTCAAAGAGTAAATTACCTTTGCTATAAGCGCCATTTGATCAAAATTGCTACGAGTACGAAAGTCATTTGAGAAAGAGTTTCATGTCTATTTTTATAAATTGTAATGTCGTCTGTGTCACATATGGAAAACAATTTCAATACACTTGTAAGGAAATAAATACATTTTATCTAGATTCTTCACAGTGTGTATGTGGCAGAAAATGAACAGTTGTCATAACAGTTTCGCTTCTGGCTAGCTACACAGCTATGTTTATTCTTTAGCTTAAATATGCCTTCTGGCCAGGGTAGGGGCTGATGAGGAGGCACCAGGGAAACACGTCCGTTCAGCATAGAATGTATTTCGAGAACGAAGAATTAAGCCTACCCACATTCAGTCGGCGCCTGATTACTAAATCTACCCACATATGTCACACCCCCCCACTTAGCCTATAGATACACTTACGCATTAGGTTAATAAGAATAAAATCATAATACTAAAAATTTAAGTCGAACCCGTATCTTTTAACGGGTTTCCTAGTGCGGATCGGTCTGGGGCCCTCCACGGAGGCCGGCAATGTAGGGGGCGCGGCCGGTGCACCCGGCAACGGTAAACCACTCACGACCCTTAACTCAGAATTGCTTGTTACCGGTTCTGGCACCCCTCCCGTCGTCGTATCAGTAGAAAATTCGTTTGGTGGTTTTACCGAAATCGGAGAGTTAGGTACGGACACATCAATCGTGCTTGCCCATTTATTTTTAAGCTGATCGATATGTCGTTTGATGGGTGGACCATTTTCCCTACCAACTATATAGTTGCGAGATCCTACTTTTTGTTCAATTTTCCCTCCTATCCATCTTTCCCCTCCTGTGTAATTACGTGCCCACACTTCCTCCCCGATATCCAACTGTCTAGACGTACCTCCCGCATACTCGACCTGTTTACGTTGACTCTGAATAACCTTATCTTCTACTTGCCTTCTACATTTCAATAGATCTAGACGAGACCTTAATGTCCTACGCTGTAAAAGAACCGCTGGTGACGTCCCGGTTGTACTGTGGTCTACATTTCGGTAAGACAGTAAATATGACTGTAACGCTGCGTCTACATCGACGCCATCGCGCAGAGCTTTCCGAACTACTCGCTTGCACAGTTTAACTGCCCCCTCTGCGGCCCCATTCGAGGAAGGATGGTATACCGGCGCAAATGTTATCTTAATACCATTAAAAGTCATAAAACGCTCATACTCTTTACTAGAAAACGGAGGCCCATTATCCGATACGATCTCTTTCGGTAGTCCAAAACGCGCAAATGTTTCCCGTAATACGCGAATTACGTTAGCGGCCGTAGTTTTATTCATTTTAAAGACTTCAATCCATTTCGAGGTTGAATCAATTAACACCAAAAATGAGGCACCTTGAATAGGGCCCATGAAATCGACATGTAACCGTGACCAAACCTCTGACTCGTATGGCCAGGGTTGAGGTACCGCCCTAGCCGGAGCCGTACTCTCTGCTGTACACGCGGTACACGCTTTACAGACGCTTTCAATTGCCGCATCGATGCCCGGCCACCATACAATGCTTCGCGCGATACTCTTCATCTTAACTATCCCCATATGTCCGCTGTGCACCTCTTTCAACAAAGAATCCTGCAATTTCTTTGGAATGACTAATCTATAACCCCATACTATACACCCTGCATCGATGTATAACTCGTTACGTCGTGAAAAATAAGGTTTAATCTGCTCATCGGTACAAAATGTTGGCCAGCCGGATTGTATAAACAACATTACTTTCCTAAGAACGTCGTCCTTACTAACTTCTTGACACAAAGTCTTCCTTGTAATTGGCATGAAATTTTGAACAAAATTCAAATAAGTGATTTCGCGTGTATTATTTTTACCGTTTTCCTGTTCGGAACGTAATCCTACTGGTAACCGAGATAGCGCGTCCGCCGCGTTTTTCTCGCTACGCACGTATTCGATGTCATAATCGTAACCCGCGAGGATAACCGCCCAACGCTGCATCCTACTCGCTGCCATTACCGGTATGCCGGACTTATCGCCAAAAATTGAGACTAAAGGTTTATGGTCAGTTCTTAATGTGAATTTTCTACCATAGAGATATTGATGAAATTTTTTTAATACCATATATTATTGACAAAGCTTCGCGTTCAATCTGGGAGTACGCCTTTTCCGCCGAATTCAATACCCGTGATGCATACGCAATTGGCCGCTCGCCCTCTGGCGTCAAATGGGAAATGACCGCCCCCACCCCCACACTGCTAGCATCCGTGGTAAGAACCAGATCCAAATGTGGCGAGTAATGAGCTAAGATGGTACTAGAAATTAACATTTGTTTGATTTTGTTGAACGCTGACCTACAATGTTCGTCCCATACAAAATT
Organism: Cydia pomonella; assembly: GCF_033807575.1. Classification (NCBI taxonomy): domain Eukaryota; kingdom Metazoa; phylum Arthropoda; class Insecta; order Lepidoptera; family Tortricidae; genus Cydia; species Cydia pomonella. The sequence continues at coordinate 7,647,334 of NC_084706.1, forward strand.
AACATTTTTTTGTAAAAGCCTGTATAGTGGTGCCAAAATAGTGCTCACGTTAGGTACAAATTTGGCGTAATACATAATGAGACCCAAAAATGAGCGAAGCTCCGACACATTACTTGGTTCTCCTACTTCTTTAATGGCCTTAATTTTCTCAGGACACGTGTGCACACCCTTTTTGCTAATGACAAAACCCAAATACGTTACCGACGGTGCAAAAAAGGTGCATTTCTCTTTTTTTACCTTTAACCCATACTTCCGCAACCTCTCAAATACCTCCGTGAGAGTTTCTAAATGCGCCCGATCGTCAGAACCAGTTATAATAATGTCGTCCAAGAAAACCCCTACCGTTGGTAAGTCCGCAAACAACTGCTCTAGCTTCCTTTGAAATATGCCGGGACTGGAAGCTAAGCCATAAATTAAGCGATTGTACATAAACAAGCCTTTGTGGGTATTTATTACGGTGTATTGTTTTGAATCGTCTAATTCGAATTGCGCGTACGCTTGCGATAAGTAAATTTTCGAAAATTTATCCCCCTTATGCAATTTTGTCAACAAATCATCTACTCGAGGTACTGGAAAATGATCCACTTGCAAACATTTATTCAGTGTCAATTTGAAATCCCCACACAAACGAATAGTCCCATCTTTTTTCATTACCGGTACGACGGGAGTGGCCCAGTCCGAGGTGGGCACGGGCGTGATGATGCCGTCGCGCACTAGCTGATCCAGCGCACGCTCCACTGGCTCGCGCAGCGCGTACGGCAGCGGGCGCGCGCGCAGGAACACCGGCCGCGCCCCCTCGCGCAGCGCGAACCCGACCTTGCCGCCCGTGAACCGCCCCAAACCGTCTTCAAAAACTTCTTTAAACCTGGAACTGAACACATTTTCATCAAAGTTTTGACTAATATTTTCCCTTTCCAATTTGTTACATGGCACGGAAGTGGGCAAAGTTACCCCGAGTTCATGAATCCATTGTCGACCTAACAAACTTGTCATGCCCCTTTTAATTACATACAGATCTAATTGTTTGTTTACTTTGCCATATTGTACACTCACGCATAATTTACCTACGGGTATTACCCTTTCCCCGGTGTAATATCGCATTGAGACATCACTCGGATTTAATTTAAAATTCCCTAAAGTTTTTAAGTAACAATCATAACTAATGCAAGAAATACAGCTACCCGTATCAATTTCCATATCTATGTATCTCTTGTTAACTTTCATTGATAATACATATGGCGGATAAGCACTAAAGTCCTTTAAAGCCATTGAATAGTTATAGGTAACTACCTCGTCACTTCCCTCGCTGTCGTCATACGCCACCTGCCCATCCGCGTCTCCGTCATACAACGCGAACAGCTGTTCCTCGCGTAGTCTCGGGCACATCCTCTTCAGATGTCCATCTCGGTTGCACACCCGACACACGTAAGCCTTAAACTTGCACGTGTTGGAGTCATGACTGCCGCCGCACACCTTGCAGCCAGCTGCGCCGCCGTGCGCGCCGCGCTCGCGGCCGGCGCCCGCGACGCCCGGCCCGCGCCGTCCGCCCCGGCCGCTCGCGCCGCGCCCGGCGCCCGCCCAACCTCGCGTAGCCCCCGTGACCTTCCGTCCCCCGGCGGCTTCTCCGTGACCGTAGCTCCCCCGCCCCCGGCTCGATGCCACCTGGTAGACACCCGTACTTCCTCCATGGTTGTCTACTCGCTTCTCCATAACCGCCGATTCCGTCTCGGCCGAATCTATCGTTACGGCTAATTTAAAAGCTTTCTCGAACGTGATTTCCTCCTCTGCGAATAGCCGCTGTCGTATAACATCCTTCGATAGACCGCAAACAAATTGGTCCCTTAAATTTTCTTGCAATGAGTCCGCGCCAAAATTGCAAGTCATTGACATTTTCTTCAAGGCTGCGACATACTCAGCTATGCTCTCATCACTCGCCTGACGTCGTTGTCGAAATTTGAACCTTTCTGCTAATACACTCGGTTTAGGTTGCAAGTGCGATTTCATAATGGCCTTCAACTGATCAAAAGTCTTTGTTGCCGGGCGCGCCGGCGTACACAAATTAACCATAAGTTCATACGCGTCACTGCCTATCACAGTAATTAAAGTAGCCACTTTAACCGTGTCACTCACTGAATTCGCTATAAAATACTGTTCTAAACGCTCCACGTATAAGTCCCAACAATCTTTGTTCATATCGAACGGGGCTATCTTTCCGACTGCCATTGTAACTGTTTATTAACACGATTAACTAAATCACAACACTAAAAAGTTCGACACGTAGATCACAGTCCCGTCGCCACTGTTAAATATGCCTTCTGGCCAGGGTAGGGGCTGATGAGGAGGCACCAGGGAAACACGTCCGTTCAGCATAGAATGTATTTCGAGAACGAAGAATTAAGCCTACCCACATTCAGTCGGCGCCTGATTACTAAATCTACCCACATATGTCACAAGTGACAGACTTCAAACGCCGAAAATGGCGGACACAATTTGTTCTCAATAGCCTGTCTAGTATATTTATGTCAGTGATTAAGGCCCCTAGCGACTTTCATATTTTTTGACAAGGTACAACTGACACAAAATGGCACTGTTTTTTTTTACTGTACTAAAAACCTTTGTTTTCTAGTTTTTGTTGTAGCACTATGTCGGCGTGATTGATTTGTATACCTACCTATCTACGCATGACAAATGTGACTTTCTAGCGCTAACGATCACGGAGCAAAGCCGCGGACAGACAGACGGACATGGCGAGACTATAAGGGTTCCTACTTGACTACGGAACACTAAAAATCGTAATTTATCGTTACATATCGTAGTCGATCGTATAGGTACAGAAAATCAAGATTTTTTTATTATCAAGATATTATTTTATTCTGTCCGTCTGATTTGTAGCGTTATCGATTCAACTGTTTAAAATCAGGTCGTGATTTGACATTAGTCTCCGTGTATCACGCTCACAATAAAGATCTAATTTTAAAAGTTCGAATGCCGTTCTTAAAGGTAGTGTACCGATGCTAATATTGTCCACACTGCTAAAATACTTATCTGTCAAGGTATCAAGATTTGCTTCTGCACTCAGACAAATATTAATAAACACCAATTTAAAAACTGCTGTAGGTGCTTTTGCTTTTGCCCAGTCATGATTCCAATATGGTATAATTTTGTGGTGCAATAGTGTAAATATTGAAAACCTATTTTTAATGCAGAAGAGGTAGTTGTAGGTGCATACGAGTTCTTACCGCTCCACCTGAATGACGGACGATATGGCAGAAAATCATCAATTTCTTGTTTAACCTTCTGTTATAAATTACAACGACGGTATGTATTAATATTACGTTAAGCTAAGCAGGTCCTTAGCATTAAATATGTATTCTGTGGCGAAGTAACAATCGCGGAAATGTTTTCCGTACGAGTGCAACAGTCCCTCTCGTTGTGGCTCTAATTGAAAAATGCAGTTAGTTCTTGCTCTCATTCGTACAAGTGGATAGACAGCTACTAACCAGTAGGAGGCATTCATTGATAATGGTAAATGTTCACGTATAAACGTGTTTAAAAGACTATTCATTTTTTTATTAGATAGGTACAATAATTAAGATAAAAATAAATATTTATTTTGTTCCACTTTGTAGTCTATAATATGTTTGGTTGTCAGATTAATATTAAATTTACAGATCTGTCTACGAAACTGGAACTGGATTGTGAAAAAAGACCCAACACAATAAAAATAAAATACTTGGGACGCAGCTAGTGTTTTTTTATTGCTTTTTAATCGTTTGTTCCGCAATAACTTTAGTAAAATTAGGTGAAAGCGTAGTTTAAGGGATCATATTTTTGAGTTCTAACAGGAACGATCAAGGGTTATGGATAGGGCTTGCAATCCGATTATTCAAATATTCGGTCGCAAAGTTTTCAAATATTAGATTTTTTTAAATTACCCGAAAAAATCTATTTCATCCGCTATACTTAGTTCCTGTTTCTGTTAGTGTTTGCCGGTTATTTACAGTTAATAAGGAACGGTAGGTATCCAAATGCGAAGGAAATAATATTTTTACTGTATTCCTCTCGATAGACTGCGTGAAATTACAGCTGAACCTAACTCGATTCCAATTTATTTTCACTGTGCCGCTAATACTTTTTGTAGGACTGTAGGTACAAATCAACGTTACATAAATTTTAAGTTAAAGGGTTATTCTGTTTATTATACAAGCGTACCTTAAGCGAATATTCGAAGTCTAAACCTTGGCCCCTATCAAAATTCACAAATTTTATCATACACAAATAATTTAACCATGCGTGTTTAGCTGAGGAATAATCTACCCAGTAATCAGCCAACTTTTTCAGTAATCAAATCTTGCCAAGACAAGTCAAAGGGTAGGAAGAGACCACGGATTTCCACTTGCTACGATCCTGACATACCTCTTTTGCTTCCTTCACTTTCATAACATTCCCCATACACGCTCGCCGATTTAGGGTGCTCTTGACCTGGCCTTTCTTCAGGATTTCCCCGATTTCATCAGAGAAAGTCCACCGAGGTCACCCCTTCCAGCTCCCTCTTCTACTTCTCCTTATACACTCCCTATGTTAGCCTTCGTTCACTCATTTTTTCCACGTGTCCAAACTATCTCAACATACCTTTACAGTACATATGATACTACTTTACCGCACTAGTGCGAAAATTAGCATATTACGTTACTGTGTCGAACATTTAAAGGGCCATATGTACTGTAAAACGTTGTACGATACATGTGCGAATAGGTAATTGGCAACTCGTGTCGATTTAAAACACTCCCTTCGGTCGTGTTTTAATTTATCGCCACTCGTTTCGAATTTCCTATTTTTCGCACTTGTATCGTAATGTACTATTTCGATGCTAAACCACTCAGTGTACGATCCGTTCACTTTCACACAAGCACTGGAATCCTCATAAAGCGATTGAAAATACAAACGAATGAAAGGCTTTTTTATAGGTATCCGAGTGACTACGTAGAAGTAAATATTAAATTTTAAACGGAAAATAATTACCTGCTAAGATATTTTTTTCTCCTACGTGTTTGGATCGTTAGTTTAGTTATAATCTTATCTTATACCTTTAAACGAGCAATTCTTGTATATATATATAACGATTTCGATGAAATTTGCTACATGGGGGTTTTCAGGGGCGAAAAATCCATCTAGCTAGGTTCTTATCTCTGGGAAAACGCGCATTTTTGAGTTTCAATATGTTTTCCGAGCAAAACTCGGTCTCCCAGATATTAATATTAATTCACGCAACGATGCATTAAAAGTTTTATGTAGAAATATTGAAATCTAGTCAATTAAGTAGATTTCTGCAAAATATCATTAGTTTTTGGAATATGTGAAAGTAGTTTTTGAATAAACCGTATTCTCATTCATTTTCTTATTTTGTTTATAATATATTCGAATACCTGAGAGTTTCGAATATTTGCAATCCCTAGTTATGGAGCTAGAAGGCCCAAAAGCGATTTGATGAAGGGTCTTCTTATAGTGGTCATCTCGTTTGAAAGAATGTATACGTGGCCATAAGGTAGGGTAGGTGGACCCTTGTCTGGTCAATAGTGATGTGTGCGTGGAAAACTGGGCGTAGGTGGCATGACATGTCAAACAAGGTTGTAATACGGAAGGGCTTTTAATACAAAACAGGGTTCAACGATGGACAAAGTTCGCCTTGAATTTATTCATTATGACAAAAAAGGCCGCATAATGTGAATCCGTAGTCAAAATTGGAAAAAATGACCATCATCTTGAATTTATTCATTTTCGAACTGATCATGTTGAAAATTGATATTTGAAGCTAAATCGTGCTGCAATGTGTTCGAATTTCTATGAAAATATTACGTTCGAATATAATGACATACCTCACTTTGGTTTGTTGAAATCGGTGCAAGTTCTGTTCACTTATGTTGTTAGTAGCTACTTCAGTTATAATATTCACAACTACACTAACAGAAAAATTCTGATGTAAAATTAAAATTGTTTTTTTTTTTTTAATAGTCAATATAGATAAATTTCATCAAATTTTCCGATATTTGGCATTAAGAGGACTATGCATATCAACATGTCGGCAACGCGTTGTTTAATTTTACGCTTGCCTGCGCCCAATATTTATATCATCAGCCACTAGGTACATAACCATCAGGCGGTTCTGGCGGCCAATACCTGAATACTGCATTTTGCATTCGGATACTATTTTACTTCTTATTTTTACCTTATTCTATTATTATGTGGTATTTTAGTTCTTATTTTTACCTTATTCTATTATTATGGACTTTTGTCTGAATGAAAGTGATTTTATTTATTTTTTATTTTTATTTATTTACCACTTGTCCTGAGCTCGAAACTTCTGCATCCAGAAAAAGGTAATTATTTTATCATTAACCGTCTTCAAAGAAAATTAAATCATTTGCGTTATTTTTGATTTCCCAATTTCTAATAAGAATCAGCTTTTTCTCAGTAAGAAGTACCTATTTCATTTTTCTATTTCTAAGATAAGATATAAGAAATTTTCATATGTTTTCGGAAAAAATACATAAGTGTAGCAACTTACATGCAGCAACATAGAAAATAACCGAGTTCTAAATAAAATGGCTTGAAATTACGGACGGACACACAGATGGACATAAAAACTATACCTAAGAGAACGTGCTAAAATAAACGTGCGAAAGTAATTAATTGATAGTGGAATCTATATTACCTAAATAGGTTAACATGCACAGTCAGCATAATGACAATGCTCTAAGAGTACCTGCCAACCCGGAATTAGTTTCCAGATAAGAGGTATCTCTACAGTTAGCATTCTAAAGTATCCGCAAGGCAGTGTCTTACGTGAGCGAATAACTCGCGAACGCGAAGCGGCGCGGCACGGGTGAATTCAATCCTTTGCCACCTATGGAAGTGTCCTACGTGGGCGATCTCCGAATGCCGTTGGGCCGCCGCGCCGCGCCGCGTCGCATTCGCGAGTCATCGCTCACGTAAGCCGCTGCGTAACAGTCTCATAGTTCTTTTTTATTTATTTTTATTTTATTTTATTTTTATAATGTCACTTACAGAATTCACCAGACATGACACATAGGAATATAAGAATTTAATTATAACATAACTATAATAAATTACTACCAAAAACAGTTAGTCAGAATTTAAATATAAGTACATATTATCTAATTAGTGCTAATGGTGCTCGGGGCGACTATAGCCTCGAGGTAGCGCCCGGCTGTGGCTAAGAATCTCGGTTCAGGAGTCGAAAAAGGGTTTAGTGAATCGTCCTGGGTCAATATGACGTTAATAAGTTTTAGAGCTCGGTAGAGAGGTGAGTGGGAATTCGACTTGGTACTGGTGTTCGGGAGGTTGAGTAAGGGTAGTTTACGAGGACGGAGATTGTGCCTTGAAACAGGTGGAACGTTGAAAGATACTTGCGCTAAGTTCTACACCTATAGATGCCCTTATATCTTTTTGTTAAGCTATTAGAGAATAGTAAATAAGTACTTGTAATGCGTAGTCTGATCCGTTACTTTTGATGCTGACTGTATTACGATAGATAGATACCTTGATATACAGAGTGCATGGCATGTCGCTTCGTATCGCGATATCAGTAGGCTGCAGCCTGCAGCCAATATTATTCGATAATTGAACATGTACGGCGTTAATGAAATTTTCACTTGGCGACGGACATCACAGCAGCAACGTAGAGCCATCATATTATTGAACTACAAATTACAATATGCTTATACGTACGCTACCAACTCTAGTAAACTATTGATTATCAAATAAATCTGAACATTACGCTTTTGCGAACAAGAAATAAATAGGAAGGACGAAAACAATCCGAAATATCTCAACCTGTCGGAATTAGAGTAAAAAATATTGTTTAAGTATTCGTCGTACATTTAGGAATGAGTAAATAAAAATCCCATCAAAAAAATTTTCATGTAAAATGTTGCTAAGACGAAACCATAAGGCTCGCACTATCAAAAAGTTACCAGATGTCTCGTAGAGCCAAGCTTCTAACTCTACAAGTCCTAACTTCACAAACTCTACACCTTAGTCAAAATATATGGCTTGACCTTTTCGCTACCATCACGTGGGCGTATGGTAGCGAAAAGGCCAAGCCTTGTACACACCAACGAACTTCACATATTCATGTTTCGGAACTATGCGCACACAATGACCGTATAATGTCTTAAAATATTAATTTATTGCGTCTGCCATTGCAGTAACAAACTCTCACCGCGTTTATTTCTTCGTAGGGTCGGCCCGTTTTCTATCGCTACCCTAAACTTCACAATCGTAAACTCATCTTAGAGATGTACACTAGTGACGATTGCTTCTCATAATTAGTCATAGATGGCGTTAGAATGTACTTGTGTATGTTCTGAACGGAGTAAGAACATTACATATCCGGTCTCCTCCAGAGAATCCAACCGGATTCAAACTCTGCGCTTCAAGTCGCTTGCATGCCACATGCCCAAGTCTTTGCCCCTGAGACTACGTAATTTATAAGTATTTTCCGAGACCTTCTTGGCAATTATAGCTTCCTCAAATGTATTCAATATTCATTATTAGGGTTCCGTAGCCAAATGGCAAAAAACGGAACCTTTATAGATTCGTCATGTCCGTCTGCCTGTCCGATTATGTCACAGCCACTTTTTTCCGAAACTATAAGAGCTATACCGTTCAAACTTGGTAAGTAGATGTATTCTATGAACCGCATTAAGATTTTTACACAAAAATATAAAAAAAACCAATAAATTTTGGGGGTTCCCCATACTTAGAACAAACCCTGATAGGTCTTTAAAATAGGTATTGAGGTTTCTAATATCGTAATAAAATATATGATATACATTACCATGCAAACTTCCACCGAAAATTGGTTTGAACGAGATCTAGTAAGTAGTTTTTTTTATACGTCATAAATGGTACGGAACCCTTCATGGGCGAGTCCGACTCGCACTTGGCCGCTTTTTTTATTATGCAATAATTCTTGTAGTAACGAAACGGCCAAGCCACATATTTTGATTAAGGTGTTGAGTTTGTGAAGTTAAGGCTTATAGACTTAGAAGCTTGGCTTTACAAGAGATCTGATAACTTTTTGATAGTTCGAGCCTTATGGTTTTGTCATGGAATCATTTTCATGAAAATGCTTTTGATGGGATTTCATTTCTTTTTGTAAGCTGCTTATGACAATCTTTCATTCCCTAATTTAAAGGGTTGGGGGCGATTTACTATTAAGAATCCTGAAATACGAGCATCAATCACGAGGGCATCTTTTATACAATCTGCTTTTTTACCGACATTGATACAAATTTCAACCCCCTTTTCTCCCTAACGCCCTTTTCCTCCCCTTTTGACCCCTAGGGGGTGATTTTTGGGTTGAAAACTATTCTATATCCTTCCCTGTAACAAAAACTATCTATATCCAAATTTCAACTAAATCAGTTCAGCGGTTATTCATTCCCCATACAAAATTCCAGTCCACTTTTCACCCCCTTAGGAGCAAAAAATATCAAGTTTTTGAATTTTTTTATTGTTAGTGTACTAAAACTATCCTACAAGCCCAATTTCAGCTTCCTAGGACTTCAGGCAGTACCCTAAGGGTTTTGATGATCATCAGTGAGTGAGTGAGTGAGTCAGTGACGAAATCGGGGTTCTTAAGATTGAATAAAATCTTAAGTATGAGAGCTATGCAACTGAATTTTTTTATTTGGTTTGATATGACATATATATTTCTTTTTATCAAATTTCTATAAAGAAAAGTAGCTACTGTATGTAATTGCATGATTTCTATAGTAATCTAAATTTATTTTTTCTTATTTAATGCATGTTAATTTTAAGATGTAATGTTTTGAAAAGATGTGTCCCGCCGAGTTTCTTGCCGGGGCATATTGGGATACCCTCCTCCAATTGAGAGGGGATTTAAATCTTCTAGGGTCAGAGGTGTAGGGTTAGAGCCGGTGTAGCTTTATTTGACATTCATAAGCGCATGGTAATATGCCTACTTGAATAATAAACTATCTTTATCTTTATGCTTAATAAGTCCACTATAGACATTATATCCCGAGAATATATATATATATATATATATATATATATATATATATATAAGGAACATATTCGTACGGATCTTTAATACCTACTGCAGTAGCTGCGCGTACGGACGTGCCAGTTCGACGAGCGATTGCTGTCATTGTAGTCACACAATAAGTGTCGTGATGAGCACTCCTCAATGTGACTGCCATATTTGAATATTTATTACAACTTCAAAAAATGTTTACACATCTAAACTTTTAACTTTACAAGCGGCAAGTTATATTTATTGAACCCTTATACGAAAAAGCCTAAGTACCCCATATTTAAATGGCAACAAAATGGGTTTGGGTGGAGTGGGCAAAAAAAACAAGGAGACAGTTTTCATTAACTGCATGATTTGACAAAACACTCTAATCGCATTACCAGTCATTGGAAACAAATTAAATTGTCTTGTTACTCGGATTTTTCTAACACAAAATACTTTTATATATAAAAAGAAACTAAAATGAAAGTTAATAATCATAATTAAAAAGAAATGATTTTATTTTCTATCTACTACATATATGTAACGGATGTTGAAAATATTTTTCAGTGGATATTAAATAATTTTTCGATAGGGGATTTCATTTCAAGCGGTCGGTTTACATTGAAAGGTTAATCGTTAGCATAAAACACGCTACAATAAAGAACGTTTCGTTTCGCCATTCATGAGCGCAGCGAGTCAGACATCTCGCGTTATTATAGTCGTAAAGTTCGCCCTTTCCTTGCATAATGACATGACGAATTGCGTTCGCGATATTTTTGCTTCTTTATACGATGCGGTCATTACGCGCCAGTTATAACGTTAAAGGCCGGGGAGGAATGTGCTTCCGAATAATTTGTTACAAAATCCTTCATCTAAAAGTTAAGGATGCAGACGTCGATTGAAATTTCACCGAGTTCAGTTGTCGCTATAAAAAACGCTCCATGCGCGAACTTTTTATTTTAGTGCAAGGCGCTAAATAAATGATAGTGAAGCTCAGCAGTGGTTTGTTTTGTTTTAAAAAAGTTTGGAGGAAATTTAAAATGAATTCGGTCTCTGCGATAATGGAGGTTGGGGAGTTTCGAGTACCTAACACAGAACGTGTGGCTGGCAAGCTGTGTGAAAAAGTACAAAAGTTGGTGGTTGCCGCCGTATAAAACGGACTGCGAACATAAACACATTTATCGTGCAATATGTCATTTTGGCCACCTTTGTAGAAGCGTTTTACAATGCCAAAACCGGCATGTAAATATTATTAATTATATCTTTGGAGTTTTAAAGATAGCATACTCTTATCGAACGAGAGAAGAAGCGAAGGAGTTCTTACATTCAACTTGGTACACACGGCTGACTAGGGGCACGTCCCGGCATTTTGATGTTTTAAAGCTAAACTATCAGGGGATAGTTTGATGGACAATTAAAATAATTTTGTTCTAATTTAAGCGAAATTGGGTAAACGTGTAGTTGAGGGTATTATATTTTAGTCGTTAAATTATGAGCAGCCTCGATCAAGGAGTTATGGAGCTTGAAGAGCCTATAAGGCCAAAAAGCTATTTTAGAGGGCTCTTGCTATTCTGGGCATTTTGTTTGCAAGATAGTATGGTCGATTTTGGTATCAAATGAAAGTGCTCGTTTTACACATTTATAATAATGTTTTTTAAATTTACGATTTAAAAAAAATGCAAGATAACACAAAATAAAATACAGATACAGTTTATTTTAATATTTATGGTGACCCAAATCGATCAGTTAAGGGCTCCACAGACCTTGCAATAAATTGCACGCGGATTGCGATCCTTTGCCGACTAAATAGGTGCATTCAATTGATCTATCTCTTTGGCGAATCGCGAGTTCTCAGTTCGGGGCGAACTACTAGTATATAACCCGCATGAAACTAGTTGTTGCAATTGAGTAAATATGAAATGGGGCGAACATAGATTTTGTAACTCCTGTGGGCGATCGTTATCAGTTTGTATGCTTATACGTAATAATTTTATCGGACAAGTTAAAAAAGGAGTAAGTAAGTAAGTAAGTAAATATTCTTTATTGCACCAACAATTATACATTTTACATACATGTAAAACTACAAATGATTTTTAAAGGAAAATAGAACCAGGTAACAACAGGCGGTCTTATCGCTAAAAAGCGATCTCTTCCAGACAACCTTTAGGTAGCAGGAGTATCCCTATAAGCAGATAAGAGTGCGGAAATCCGTAAATTTTTATGGCTTTTAAGCTTAGTTGGTGTCTACGTGTCTACAGGACGAGACCCAAATAGTATAACCCAAAATACACATACCTATTTAGAGTTATAATTTTATGAGGTGTCTGGAAACGAATGAACAACAGGGGTTTCCTTACTATAATATTCAACTTCAACTTTTACTTTACTACTTCGTTTCGATCTTAATTCTTCTACGAACTTAAATGCAAGTTAAAAGCTTAAAATAGTAGTGAGCACTTTCCTCAGATTTTTTGTTGTAAAGTTGGGAAAATCTTAGTACAAGTTTCCACAAAGTGATTTATGTCTTTAGCGCTAATAAATTTGATTCAATTATGCGATATGATATATAATTACGTTTTGAAATAAATGTTATTGAGTTATAACACATGTACCTACATATAATTACGAAGTGTATTTCTTATTACTGCTTTTGTCGAGCATAAAAAACACGGTGCAAAAGCACGGTTGGCTGTGCATAGAGGGGTGTTGGTACCTACACTTATGTATGGTAGCGAAAGTTGGGTATGGCAGAAGAGGTATCAGAGCCAAGTAAATGCAGTGAAGAGAGCGTTGAGAAATGTGTGTGGTGTGAGATTACAAGATAGGAACAGTGTGATAAGGGAAAAGTGTGGATTGAACGAAGATGCAGTGACAAAAATTGAGAAAGGTATGTTGGGATGGGTTGGACACGTGGAAAGTATTCTCGTTCTCACCTTCCCTTGTCTGTACATTTTGGAGGCTTCACTATTCGTGCACAAGTATAAAACCCAGTTTATAGCAATACAAGGACAAACTATATTAAGCCCGCGGTCAAGCTAGCACTTTCCTCTGAAATTGCGTACTGTATGTGTATAACCATTTATAATAAGTTACCGGACATGTTTAAAAGGAATGTAATTTTAATAAATTTAAGGATTTAGTTAAATAATGGGTCATACAAAAATGTTATTATAGTATAAAAGATTTCCTATATGACACTTAATGTTTAATGATTTCAAAATGTATGACAAAATTTAACTTTAATTTTAGTTTATTTACTTATGTTAGTTATAGAATTAAATTATTTTAAATCGATATTATATAATGTGATTGTGTGTGTCGTCCTGAAACGTATGTACGCCTGAAATGGTAGAGTTTGGTGAAACTACTAGAGTAGCAATTTTAGCTAAATATGTAACCCATTCTCCACATGCATTAATAAATTATTTCATTATTTCAAAGAATGAGTGAAGATGGCTAACAAAGAGAGTATATAAGGGAAAAGTAGAAGAGGGAGGGATAGACCTGGGCGGACTGTCTCTGACCAAATCGGGGAAATCCTGAAAACCCTAAACCGGCGAGCGTGTATGAGGAATGTTATGTAAGCGAAGGAAGCGACAGAGGTATTTCAGGATAGTAGCAAGTGTGGAAATCCGTGGTCCTTGCCTACCCCTCCGGGAAATAAGCGTGATTGTATGTTGTTGTCAAAGTTAACAATTTTATACGTCAACATTAAACAAGGGTTCCCCTATTACTGGCATATTTTTTGTAATAATTCTATTCTGTATAATAACTTTATGCATAATATACTGTTAGCATAAACTCACTTAGTACTGGATAATTGCGCATACGTACTCTATGCATAATTATTATTGATCGAAGTATCTTTTGGCATAAAATTAATGTCCGTATCGAGACCTGGTATTTGTTTTATTTCGCATAATTTTATTTTTGCATAATTCGCTATTCAGCATAAAGTTTGTTTTTGTGGCGTTGCAGTTCTAACCTAACCTAACCTACTTTTCTGGCAACAGTTTGTTTTCGTGAGGTCGAAGTTCTAACCTAACGTAACCCACTTTTCTGACAACAGTTTGTTTTCGGGGGGTCTCAGTTCTAACCTAACCTAACAAACTTTTCTGGCAACAGCTTTCGATTTTGTTAGTAATTTATTTCAAGTACCTACTAATAGTTAAAAATGATTTCAAACAAAAAGGTAGTAAATTGATTTTTTTGTTGTTTTATTACTCGTAATTCTCATAGTTAACTAAGCCCCCTCAACTAGATTCAATTATTCGTTTCGAATAGTTAAAAATATGTAAATTATTACACCGCCGCTTTCTTTAATTTTAATATTTGTCCAAAAACACTTCTATCAAATGTAGCTTACGACAGATGCGTTTTAGAAGGTTTTAGGTCATAGAAATTATGCCAAATGGAGGGAATCGAAATACGTTTTCTGCAATGTAAACATTCGCCTAAAACCTATTATGCTTAACAGATTATGCTAATAACGTTTCGGACAATTGAACAAAGGCAAAATAAAATTATTCATATCAAAAGCCGGCCAAGATAATAATAGTATATTTAAGATTCGGACTCGCAAATCGCCAAAATTCGGGCTATTGTATACTATATAAACTGAAGCTATTTAAAAATTTTACATTCGTCGGTTACAAACAGTTCTGTCAAATCTGGGGGCATGGTAGTGCCCCCGCCAAGACGAGCAAAGCGAAGCGCAAGCGCTTCGTCGTTTTTTGAACCCTCATAACTTGGGATTGGATTAAATATATATAATTATATATTTAATATAATTATATATATTTAATCCAATCCCAAGTTATGAGGATAAACCAAATTCTCGGAATATAATGTCAATGACTTATTAAGCATAAAAAAAATCAATTGCCTCTCATACTTTCGATTTTATACGTATCTAAAAAAACCCGATTTCGTCACTGACTCACTCACTGATGATCATCAAAACCCTTAGGGTACTTCCTGAAGTCCTAGGAAGCTGCAATTTTGTATGTAGGATAGTATTAGTACACCTCCAATAAAAAAATTGAAAATTTGATTTTTTTCCCTTAAGGGGGTGAAAAGGGGGCTGAAGTTTTGTATGGGGAATCAATAACCGCTGAACCGATTTAGTTGAAATTTGGTATGAAGAAAATTTTGCTATGGGGAAGGATATAGAATAGTTTTCAACACCCAAATCACCCCGTAAGGGTGAAAAGGGGAGGAAAAGAGCAATAGGCGAAAAATAATTTGTATAGGGAATCAGTAAAAAAGCGGATTGTATAAATGATGCTCCCAGATACGTATTTCAGGATTTTGAATAGTAAATCACCCCCAACCCTTTAAATTAGGGGATGAAGAATTGTCATAAGCAACTTACAAAAAGAAATGAAATCCCAACGAAAACATTTTCATGTAAAATATTGCCAAGGCGAAACCATAAGGCTCGCACTGTAAAAAAGTTATCAGATCTCTTGTAGAGCCAAGCTTCTAACTCTACAACCCCTAACTTCACAAACTCTACACGTTAGTCAAAATATTTGGCTTGGCCGGTCGTTAATTTGAATGAAAATATTTGAGATTATACTATTACAATGTCTTTCCCTGTCACGGAACAATGGTGTTCCGGGTGTAGAGTTCATTTTGACACTTTGATGAGATGTAACGGATACGTCGGGTACACAGAGTGGATACTGCCGCCCTTGCCCGTGTAATAGGACACACGCAGTGGCAGCACCCCCGGGTGCAAGGATGAACTCATTTACTAAGTATGAGATGAGAGTTAATGAAATCTAAAACGAACTAGAATATTACAATTATTAATATTATTGACATAGGAATTGCAATCAGTCAACGCAGGGTTGGTGTCAAACTGTTGTAGAGTAGTGACTCCACATACCAGAGTGCTCCGGTGGGAGCTCTGTCACCCGACAGGTGAGTTGGCGGGACAGGGTCCTCTGCTTCTGGGTTGCTTTAGCCAGTTGTCCTGAGAGGATTTGCGAGGGTAATATTTTCGAGAGTCTCTCGAGACATAAATATATTTCCATTACGTAGATGTGGAATGTGGTTATCTAAAGCACTTTTTTTCATTTCTCATGCTCTGAAAGTGAGTCGTTGTTGTTCTAAAAAATGTGCAGAAAATGATACATTTCTGCTCTAGCTTTAAGAATTATATTTTTGGTGTTTGCTGCTGTTTTATTAAATATAAAAAAATATTTCGTTTCGTGTTGTAACTTCCGCCTTGTTATGTACCTGTTGCACAAAACACTATTAAAGCCCTCTACACCAATGTTGGCCTTTTTGTGCTAATGAAACCCATCTTGTGGGGAATTGCATACCGTCAACGGGGGTAAATAGGGATAAAAATCGGGATTGCAATTTACCTGAAAACTTACTAAAATGTACTTACACAAATTGTATGATGCAAAATTTACTATTACTTTCAATCGCATACATACGCGTACATTCAACTTATACCTAAATCAACAGGGCCAAGTGTCAGTGCATAGTTACAAAATACAAAGTTTCGTACAATAGCAAACCAGCTACATTTGAATAACGATGTAATACTACCTACATACACAAATACATATTTTAAAACATGACACCGGTAATTCTCGGTGTCATAATGAGTAGGCATATTGTTATTTCGACAGCTCAACAAGAATGGAGTGTTTCTTGAATAATTTCATAAAAATAAACGAGCAAATCTCCTCCTCATCGGAGTGGGAGAGCAGTTCGTGCCTGGAATAAATTTCTTCAAAGGGATCGTTTTCAATTTCATGGCTCAATCTTCGGGATCTCACTGAGAATATGTAAAAGGGCATTTGTCGGTGTCAACACAATGTAATGAGCCCTCTCGCATTAACTACGTGCTTGTGGATCTTATCATCGTTATCCATGCCACAGTCTAATAATATATGCTTTTTGAGTCCAATATTGTTGCTCACAATAGAAATCGTGTCGATTCTTGAGGCTCTAAGGAAGAAGTCCGGAGTTTGCTAGGGCGGCTAATATAACAGCGGTGGTTAATAATGAGCACCGTAAAACACGGGTTAATCCGAACGGCTTTTAATAAAGCTTGATTATTTTTGCCGCGGCTACTTTTCAAGTAAATGAAGAAACAATATTTACAAAATGCATTCTTACAATTTACCTACACTGTTCTACGCTGGAATTGTACGTTTTCTGGCGTGATTTAATTCTATAGTTAAAAACGAATCATTATTTTAAATTCCGAAAGAAAGTTGGTCTCCGTTGGTTAAGTTCGATAAAAATCCTTAAACAGACACTATTAAATTAACAGGACTGAGACGAATTAATTAGTTACGAAAGTTACCATACTATTAATATTGGCATAAAATTAAGAACATTCAATTTATAAAATATTTTCAAGCTGGTTTGAGGAACTGAATAATATCTCTGAGCGAGTTAACTATATCACAAGGACCGGGTGTTTCGCAATCTTAATTACTGCCAGTGGCAAGACGAGTCGTTTCTTTAGTAACTCCTTTGGATTGGTACCTTTAATTTGCTTTATTAAGGTTTTACCTTTCATTATTTCTTTGAATTACGATCAAAGAAATAATGAAACGTAAACCTGTTTCATGATAGATACTTGGGTAGGTGCTTTGATTAGGAAAAATATTATATTTAAGTACTGTACTGACTTGAGAGGGGATGTATTGTATCATAGTAACTAAAAGAGAAATAAAATACGATGCGAAACAATAACGAGTTTGGGGAATAGGCCGTTGCGTAGAGACTGCCTGTTGCCATTTCCTATTTCATAACGGAGTCTATGATATTATCGCTAAAAACAAAGTCCGAAAGGTATTTTTTAGAGTTTGGGAATTTATCTAAATTCTTAAATAATACTGAATAGAACAAAAGTGAGCCCAGTAAACGCACACATGTTTTGTTTATTGAACGAAAACCTTATTGCGAACTAAACGCGCGTGTTGAGATTTGCTATTCTTCTTTTCCTTTGACAGTGAAGTTCCCGCTATTGCGAATTGTTTCTGAGGAACATTTCGCCAGTGGAGCAGTAATAATGTTTGTTCAAGAAATTCAAACGTAAAACTATTGCGGCACTTGGTGAGGTGAGGAGTGCGCGATGTGGCATAAAACGTCTCCGCCATATTGAGTCGCGCCTTCGCCTATCAAGGCATTTGCACAAATATTCGATCGTCGGGATATAAAAGAAGCATAACAATATGAACATTTATTTCGTCCTCGAATGTTCGAATGTTTGATGAAATGTCGTGCTATCAGATTGTTCGGCCCAAAAAATACTTTGCTGACGTGTTTGTCGGCTCGCGCCGCTCATTATTTATGACATGCGCTATTTACGTGCGAAGTCGAGATTTGATCTAAATTTGAGATGCGATCTAAATTGTGAGAATTCACGTCGTACATTCACCTAATAGAGAGCGCAGGATATCTTATGGATCGTATGTTATTCCCGAAAGGTTTAGTAATGAAGCTTTGAAAACGAAACGTCACAATGAGTGGAAAGAGTCGTAGTTGATGAAGCTGTGTTCGACGGCGTGGGTGAGGTGAGATTGCGACCCTTTTGATTACACAATGTTGGCTTTCATCCCTTGTGCAAGTCTTGCTCCGGATATCTTTTGTGATTCGACTTCGGTTACTGCGGTACGGCATACTAATATGAGGCGAGTAAAGCCGAAATATGTTCGGGATAATTTTACAGATGAGGCTTATTCTACTTCGACAATGTTTTCATTAATTGTGATATAAAACTGAAAGCCTTAATTTGTAATTTAAAGCCTAAATAAAGGAACAACTTAGACAAAAAAATATTTATTATAAATGCAATGCACACAAGCATGTACGTAGTAGGTTGGTTGGTATAAGTATTGGATGATTTTGTTATGCCCACTTGGCCAGCGATATTACTCAGCAATTTATTAGAGATGAATACGTAGGTAGGTCATACTGACCAACTTGTACTACGGGATCATCCGAAAATCGCAATAAAATCTGCTGGGTCAACATTTTGGTTAGTCATATGTCGATGGCATGGAACAGCAGATATGTTTTTCATGATTTTGAGATTGGCCGATAGTATACATATATATTCAATTCTTTATCTAGACATAAAAATACCAGCCTGTAGACTGGCGGGACAAGTTTGTTACTTATAGAACTCATACAGAACACATTTAAAGGTGTGTGCGAAATGACCATCATAGAAAGGGTTTAACTCCGTGCCTCAAAATCTCACTGGAAGTGTGTTTCTGCTCTGATAAGAAAGAATACGTAAAAACATAAAAATAAAAGTTCACATCGAAGGAACAGGGAAAATGTCGTGGAATAATATTTGGGATTCCCGTTTTATTTGAGTGCAGACCCTCTGCGAATGGAGACAGAGATTTCCCGAGATGGCCCTATCAAACATTTATAGAGTACCTACATAAAAGGACAACACTTAAGAACAGTTTCAATAAGTGTCGAATGTAACAACCGAATTGCTTCGTACAGAAAAAAACGATGTTATTTTAAGTACATGTTTATCATTTTGATATAGCGAATTACACTAGTTTACATGCTTTTTCTAAAGGGATATTAAATGTAGTATCACAAAGTCGTCTGGTGTAAGGTACTTTACGTACAAAGGGCCTCAAACCTAGTGCAGCTAATTATTAAGAGCCTTAGCGTTTATTACGACAGAGGGCCCAAATACAAATTATTGATGCGGCTTGAGCGAGCGTGGGTAAGCGCCTCGTATAAATGCAAATGAGCCGATTGTACTCTTCCTTGATTAGTCTAAAACATTTAGTTCCTCTTTCCTACGCGTATTTTAGTTTCGTTTGCCTATCACTTCATTCACTGTTGAAGCGGAATATTTAAAAACGACGTGTTTGACGCGTAACATTAAATATGCAAAGCGTGTATAAAATCCGGGCGTTTGACTTCTTTGTCACATCGTTCGTATAATATTTATCGTTCGTATAACAAAGAAATTTCATTTTGGGGAAAATGCGCAAATAGTTTGATGTTTGTATTTCCCTTGCGTAAATGTTTTTATACTACGTCTCGTTAGTGTGCTTGCTGCAGGTGAAACATGTGCAATAACAGGCACTCTCTAAACGAGAATTGGCATCATGTGACGTCAACAAAGGGAGCTAAGGTACAGAACTCAAGCACATAACAAATATTTTTTTGAACAAAAACAAATACACACCCAATACTTCGAGTCATTAGTTGGTTGCCTTCATATAAATCGTGATTATAAAATAAACATATGTGCCGTATATAGGCCACCGGACACCGACAAAACCTGTTTTGTGCGGGAAGTACATGCTGTGTTGGATAGCTTTGATAAAAATACCGACTTGCTTTATACAGGTGATATTAATATCAACATAAAATTACAAGATAATATTTGTACCAACTATTTAAATAAAATGAGTGAATTGGGTATGGTTTGCGGTATAACCCAATATACACGGGTAGAAAAAAAAGGTAATAACATATGTAGTTCTTGCATTGACACCACGTATTTATACGTAGTGTGTGCGGAACTCAGGCGCAGACCGGTGTAGTACATACTGCTCCAGCTGATCATTATATAATAGGATGCGCGTGTGTGCGCGCGCCACCCCGAGCCTTACCGCTGCAGGAGCGGCGCACGCACACAGCCATAGACAATCGACGTGTGTTATCATTGATAAAATCGGTTAATTGGAATGCCGGACTCGTTTATGAATGCCCGGAACAGGTGGTAGATTTTATTGTTAATCAGTTTAAGCGTATATATAACGAATGCGAAATAGTAGTTAAATCAAACCGTGGCTATATAAGAAAATCATGCGAATGGGCGAACAGCAAAATTAAATTCATGTGTAAAAGACGGAACGAACTCTTTGATATTTGGAAACTTGATCCCAAAAACTAAAAAAATAGACTTATATATAATAAATATCGAAATAACACTAACAAATACATAAATAAAATTAAAAACCGATTTTATTATAACAAAATAAGCGACAATTTTAAAAACACTAGAGCGGTATGGGAGATAGTTAATACATTGTGTGGCAATATGAGCCAATCAATTGAGGAAACGGTCTTACGTGCATTTAAGTGCCATGAAAAAGAATTGTCAAGTAATTTTGCCAAAGAATTTCAGCGAAACGTAGAATCCATCACACAAACGTGCAATAAGCCGCTATTAAATGAGTCAACTTACTGCAATAAACCAAATATAGCCATGCGACTAGAAAAAATATCAAACGAAACTACAAAAAAAACATAAATAAACTTAATAAAAACAAAAGCCCGGGATATGACAGAGTTCGCGCCGTAGACTTAAAATATATTACTAATGAAATTGCCCCCTTGTTTACGCATTTAATTAATACATCCATAGCTACTTGTATTTACCCCAATCCATTAAAAATAGGTACGATTCGGCCGGTATATAAAAAAGGATCAAAAAATGATTATAACAACTACAGACCCATTACAATTCTTTCAAGTATTGACAAAATAATAGAGCGCTATATAGGAGACAAAGTTAATTCGTTTTTACAAGATAATAACATAACAAATAAAAAACAATACGGTTTTCAAAGAAACAAAAGTACCACTCAATTACCAAGCCAATTCAGTAATGAGATAAACGGACATTTAAATATGAAACGGCATGTAATAGTTATTTGCATCGACTTCAGTAAAGCTTTCGATTTATTAATGCATAATACGCTATATATGAAACTCGAACAGAATGGCATACAGGGCCCCCTACTAGAATGGTTTAAAAGCTACCACAGCAACCGGTATACCGCAGTAAGACTAGGAAATTCATATAGTGACATGTTAAAAACATCGAAGGGAACGGCACAGGGGTCAATAATTGGCCCGACCGAATACCTATTGTATGTCAATGACATGTGCAATACAGTTGGAGAGGACTATGTTTATCAATTTGCAGACGACACTTGCATAGTAGTCTCGGATAGGGACTTAAAGACTGCCGAACGTAAAATACAGGATATATTCGACACCTTGTGTAAATGGTCGCATGACGTAGGGCTAGTCCTAAATGCAAATAAAACGAAGGCTATGCACATATGTTCTTCTCAAAATAAATCAATACACAACCCCGCTATAAAAGCACACGTGCATAGCTGTCTCCACTTGCAATGCGATAATTGTGACTGCCCGTCTATCGATTTTGTAGAGGAACATATGTACATTGGTCTTTTAGTTGACTGTAGATTTAATTGGCAACCGCATATTGAACACGTAAGTAATAAACTTAGATCAGTATTGGGACGTCTAACTATTCTGAAACATAAATTACCGTACAACACATTGAGAATGTTATACCTAGCTCTGGCTGAATCGGTAATACGGTACGGTATCAGCAGCTACGGACGATCGTGTAAAACTAATCTTTCTAATATCTACAATCTACAGAGAACTATTCTAAAAACAATAGTTCCGAAAAATATAAAAGTAGCATGTAACAATAACTACTCAAACCTCTTTGAACACTGTAAGGTGCTTCCCGTACAAAATATAGTTAAATTGTCCATTCTTAAAGAAGAACACCTACACATAGATAAATTAAATGAATATCACAGAAACCATAGATTAAGAAGTATCCCTAATGCACCTAGATTCATACTACCATCATATAATAATGTCTACGGAACGAGAACTAATAATTTCATACTTACGAAAATAATAAATAGCCTTCCGAAACACATACAAGATTTATACCTATCTAACTCTAAATCAATTAAAAAAGTTAAAAATTATTTCATATCTAATAATTACGACTATATTTTGTAAACATATATTTGCTTTGTTAAATAAATTAGTTTAATAAGTCCGAACCCTTGCTGTAATTAAGCCATTCATGACTTTAGCAGTAAGTAAACATGGAACTCTGCGATTTTTTTTTAAATTAATTGGAACTTTAATAAAATAAAATAAAATATATATAACAGGCCGCTAGGGCGCATTTATACGCCAAGAAAGTATTAAAAAATCATCAATAATTACAATATACAATTATTCATATTAAGACACTCAAAAAGATATATTTTCGTCAGCTTGGTTTCGTCACTTTTAGGCTTAATTGGTGAAGCGTTCAAGCCCCGGGCAGGAGTGTCGATGCAGGGTTCGAGTCCCGCCAGGTTGATTACTTTTCAGTATTTTCGATGTGATCAGTGAAAAAGTAATTCAATATCAAGATTTTTCATTAAATCATTCCTCAACTTCCAAATATCAAAAATACATTTTGTTTACAAATACGTCTGCGAAAACTCATTAGGGCGACCAGGGTTTGAACCCACGACCCGAGAAGTTCCTGTTTCGAACCACGTCTTACCGTTTAGTTTCACTATCGCATCACACATAATATACCTAGAGTAGTAGTAACCAATTAGAAATTACTTAACTGGTGTAGGTACTAGTGTACTTCATATATTTGTGTGTATAAAGTATTGTTTTAAGGCAATGAACTGAACTTTTGTGAAGTGAATTAAAAGTACCTACAGCGTTTATCAATGTCAGTCGTGTCACCTGTGTCTGAGTCCGGCGAAATTTGTGCAAACAAAATTTGCGAAGTAACTTTGTTAAGTAAGACTGATAGACATTTTTAGAACCCCAGACGGAAAAAAGAGCTTTGATTGGCACATTGTTAATATTTAATTATTGCGTTATTTCTTTACCGCCAAATAACAAAGTTTAGAATAATTTGGCAGTTAAAAGGTTCGTGGAAGACGTACCTGTTTGAGTTATTATTATGCAAAGAATATCATGTTTAAACTTTCGCGCGAGTGACTAAAAATACGTGTGTTATACCGTAGAATTAGCTTAATATTAGTATGACACACGAAAGATTAAATTCGATTAATGTTTAAAGTGTGTTTGATAAAATCCAGATGTACGGGATATTTTTTTAATTAGTGGTTAATTTCAAACACATTTTATTCAATATGTTTACTAGAAATAATATAACAAAATAAATAAATAAATAATCATAAATCATAGTAAAATAAGAAAATACCTACTACTTACCAAAAACTGAAGTCACAAAAATCGCTATTGTGAAAAAACCATTTAATGAAGTATAAAACGGCTCTTGTAAAGTCTGCCAGAATACCCAGACAAAATAAACAATCTAATGCAATATTTTATTCCTCATCAATAAATAATACAAAACAGTACTTGAACTCAGTGCTTTGCAAATAACTCGAACTATTGATTACTCAGTGAAAACTGTAAAAGTTAAAATGTCCAAGGTCGATTCTGCAAAACTTGAGGCTAAGTACATTTAAGAAAACTGAATTTTTATTTTTATTATCATTTGCTTTAAAAAATAATAATTTTTCGTACAAAGTAACATGTTGTTGTAACATGGGCATGGTACTTAACTAAATAATTGAAAACATTGTCATACCAATTTCAATTCTTGACGACCGGTTGGCCTAGTGGGTAGTGACCCTGCCTACGAAGCTGATGGTCCCGGGTTCAAATCCTGGTAAGGGCATTTATTCGTGTGATGAGCATGGATATTTGTTCCTGAGTCATGGGTGTTTTCTATGTATTTAAGTATTTATAAATATTTATATATTATATATATCGTTGTCTAAGTACCCTCAACACAAGCCTTATTGAGCTTACTGTGGGACTTAGTCAATTTGTGTAATAATGTCCTATAATATTTATTATTTATTATAATTCGAATTTATCGATCGTCCGAGATAGTACTTGCGCTTAGTAACTAACGTAGCAAATCCAAAACCGTACTAAACACTAAAAAAAAGCCGTAAGGCAAGTATACAAGTTCATAGGGGCCTTATTAGTTAAAAATATTTTTTTTTCGGAAAATCAAGCTCTGTGTTAAATAATACAGAGGGTAAGTAAGGGGAAAAATAATGCGTTAGACGTTTTCTCTTCATTCGCGAGTAAGAAGACACGCGCGCACGTGATTGTGATTAAACGCAGGTGGGCCGGCGGCGGCGGTGTCGAATAAAATTAAAATCACATTCGCTGGTTCCTCATTATCCTTAGTAAAAAAAAATTACATTAAAGAGTGTACAAAGGTGTGTGAAACAGGATTTTATTCTAGTTTTTAAAAGTTACTTTAAATTTAAGTAGCGTTATCTTTATTGTCGTCTTAACTTCAGAAAATATAAGTACCTAAGTATTTAACTTACATTACATACCTACATTGTTTGAAATTATGCTATTAGAAGTTAGATTGTTATGTTACTTCCTACTTATCGGTAATACTGTTTTACATCTGAAGTATTTTTGAAAACAAGGATCGCCTAGAGATAGTGAGCGTGGGTCGTTTGGCTGTAGAAGTTTTTATACGCGCGGCGCAGGGGCATAACGAGCACCTGCGGCCTCATCTGCATAATGTGGACAAGTCTGCGGCCGGACACTTTCGGGGCTCCAGCTCCACTCGCCACGAGCGCTCCACTCTACCCGATCCACTGCAAAAACATGAGGATACTCCTCTTGTATAGACGTACAATAATGCATCATCATAAAGGACGAAGTGCGAAAAAATACATGATAAAGCTTTTCTACACTAATATACCCCTTATAAATGAACTCAAATAGTGCGGTGACGCAAATATGGATAACTTTCGATTTGTGAGAATAGTTTGATGATTACTGTTGGTTTTTGTTACGAGGTGACATTGATAGTAAAAGTTTACCCCAAGGTTCATCTGGTTAAAGAGACTTATAATATGTGTACTTATCGAATATAATGAATATCAAAATAGTGTGAATATGATCTTACCTTTCATATAGATTTTTTTTGATTGATATTACATATATGAGACACGTCATTTGAAGATAGAAGGTTTACCTTACTCAGGTAAAAACCTGAGGGATACTATAGGTATACTAAAACAAAGTCTGAAACAACTTCCTAAATACTTTACGCGAAGTTTATATTTTACTCCGATCTTTCGTGGCTTTTCCGGATACAGCGAAAGCATGTAAAGCATGAAAGTACAATTTAAAATTCACCACGTTCCGTTCTGTAAATGCTATAATATCTACTTATAGTTAGTGTTGTAGTTGCAGACGAACATGCAACGCTTTCAAGTGGAGCGGAGCTAGCTTTTTTTATTTAACCATGTATTGAACAATATTAACACTGATTCAACAAAAAAAAAATATTTTATCATATAATCTGCAGTGGCAGCATGGTTACATTTTTATCCCCTGTCACTATGTCTGTCGCTTTCGCACTTACGTACTTGTTACAACGTGACAGGCATGGTGACAGGCGATAAAAATGCGACCGTGCTTAGCGCGCTGGTCATAAAATTTAACGAGAATCGGTTAATAATTGCGAGCTGCGGCGGTAACATGGTCGCATTTTTTTCGCCTGTCACTGTCTAACAAGTATGTAAGTGCGAAAGTGACGCATGACGCGACAGGTGATAAAACGCCGATCATGCTACAGCCGCAATAGAGGAGAACAGCCGGACATTGTACGAAAGCAAAATGCCCGAGTTAAAACGGAGACCTCCGCCAACACTTGGGTCAATAATGTACTACTTACTACTTAAATATAATTCCTATCTGAAATGAGAAATGCAAAAGGCAAGTGTAAATAAATAAATATATATAAGAACATTATTAGTTATTACACAAATTGACTAAGTCCCACAGTAAGCTCAATTAAGGCTTGTATTTTAGGTACTTAGACAACAATATATGCAATAAATAAATACTTAAATAAATATAGAAACAGCCATGACTCAGGAACGAACATCGGTGTTCATCACACAAATAATTGCCCTTAGCAGGATTTGAACCGGGGACCATCGGCTTCATAGGCAGGGTCACTACCCACTAGGCCAGACCGGTCGTCAAGTGTAGGATACGCAGTTTTAACCAACATTTTCAGTTCAGCACTAAAAGATATGTGTGGTGTGCATAAACCATGAATGTTCAAATATTTGCCCCTTATTGGCTCTCTTTTTTTAAAGAACCGTAACTAAAAAGTGCACGGAATAAAAATAAATGTTTGTGTCCCTATTTATATGTCCTTGGAAAACAAATAAAACCCTATTTCAAGGAGCATTTTTGATTGCGTCAGTCTGCCGAATACAAAAGTGCCATGCATTATTTTATTTACTAGCTGTAATATTGCCCGCGATTTCATACGCGTGTATTTGTATATTGGGTACTAGCTTTTGCCCGCGGCTTTGCCCGCGTACTAAGCAAAAAAATCGATGCGCTATCGGCGTGGCATCGGCGTGACCTTGTTAGATACTATACTACTTTCAGTATCGGAAAATACATATTTTGTTTAGATCAATAGTGGTTACCGGCGCCATTCTGCGTAGTTTATAGATATTCAAAAGATATTTAAGGTCTGTATAATTAGAAAATATCGATTGTAAATGCAATTTGTTGGAGACTTCTTACTTGGAGATAACGCTACACGTCTCAAGCTGTTTTTTACACTAATGCGTATTTTCACGTCGCTCTAGTGTATGACCAAGACAGCGCTAAGCAGGTATATAGCAATGTCTCGCTCGTATGCCGGAGCAACGTTCGAATTCGCATCCAATGTGAAGACCACCTTGACAGTGAAATAAAATTAGTGTCGTAAGATGTGGGTTTTTGTTTTAACTGAAGACAATCGTCAGTACTGCTGAATGTTCGGTTCAGATCTTACCGAACCGAGTGTACGGCCGAATCATTCAGTTCATCTGTTTTCTGTATAAACCATTTAAAACGTTTCAATTACATTAGCAGCTAAAGATTATTAGATTATTTTAGCAGCTTTTTAGGTAATTCTCTTGAAACATACTGGTCAAAAGGTAAAGCTCTCGCAAAAAAACTTCAACACTCTCGAAATAATCAAATCTTCCTATGGATTCAACACGTCTTATTATATTGTGTTTTAACCTTTGGTTTTAACGACCATGGGGAAACCTTACCTTCGTATTGTCCTGGAGGAGCTTACATTTTACAGTGTTCAACGAGGCTAACAATAAAATATATTTGTCTAATATTGCCGGAATTTTAACCCAATAATTTGGTCGATTACGAGAATTGGAAAACTTGCCGTATATGCCAAATATCAATATACCAAATTTTAGATAAATCGGTTCACCGGTTATTGATTCCCTATAAAAACTTCCATTTCCCTTTTCACCCTAGGGATGATTCCTGAGATAAAAACTATAGTATGTCCTTCCCCGGGACTCAAACTATCTTCATACCAAATTTTAACTAAATCGCTTAAGCATAGACAGACACTTACGCATTTATAATATAAGTAGGGATAGCGTAAGGATTATATATAAGCCATGTAATCCAACTAACACTTTACTTTTTTGTCTTTACTCGTTATGTTTTCTTCAGTTTACTTATTGAACTGAGTTGTTTAAATCTGTGAGATGCCATGTTGTTCAATTAAACAAAGCGTGCGGTTGGACTGGTAGCAGTACTAATGTTTTGGCTCGTTAACAGTATGTCCAGTAAAAACATAGGAACAAAATGTTGTCGCTGCGGTCTCAATTAGGATAGCCGGGCTCTAATTACGGGCGGCGCGTGCGGCGGCGCCGCCACCGCACCACAGATCCGCAGCGCAGATCAGCTCCGACTATTAACTATTCATTATACTCTCGCTAAAATAAATAGCATACTTTAATTTGTAAGTACTAAATAGAACACTGTAAGACATTGTTACGCTATTTTACTACAACACACGCACTTAAGATGTAGATATAGGTTCAGAAAACGGACGTACAAAAACAACGTGTTGCACTCCGGGCGTGCCGGCAGAAGTGAAAACTTGAATATTAACCAACGTTGTGCATTTTTGATATTTTGGAATGGTTAGGGAATAATTTTGCACGAATTGCTTTAATTATCAGTATAAAAGTACTATAACTTATGTGGTAAAATACAATATTCATTTATTGCGCTATCGTACACAAACATGACAATTTGTATTACATTAAAAGTTAAGCACTTCAGAACTATCAATAAAAAATTTTTAACATTAAAAAGTTTATCGCTCAGAAAAATCAACATCCATCCATAAATTCAACGACTCTACTTCAGTGACATTGTAACAGTTTTTCGATCAGGTCACGTGTCCGTCTTACGAATTTTCAATCTGTCGAATCTGTCGATCACGTGACCTGGCGCGAGTTTAACATTTTATCTCCATCACAAAAAGTGCACAGCGCCGCTAAAGAAGTTTTCACTCCAAAAATTGTAGCGCTTTTTTGAATCACAATACGGCTCAAGTGGCTTCCTATTCGCCTCCGCCGTAACTCTCACATTTTTGTACTTTGGCAGTTGCCCCTCACCGTCACAACAAGGTCGTCTGCGTACCCCTGAGTGTCGATTCGGAGCTCCGCCATCTTATGCAGAAGTCCATCCACTGCAAGAGTCCGGAGCAGGGGAGATAGGACACCCCCTTGCGGGCAGCCTCTCACAGTGGTCACTTCGATTGTGGTGTAGTATAGCCTACAGCTCTCCCTGATAAGCTTGTCAATTACTTTTTCTAAGGTTTTAAGAAGGAACGAGGAGAGGCTGATGGGTCTGAAAGACTTGGCTAGAGCGTAATCCTTCCTCCCAACCTTCGGTATAAATAATACCTTAACCTTGTTCCACTGCTCTGGTAGGTATGCCCAGGCGTAACTTGCTCTGAAGATTCTAACAAGATGCGGGATTAGGACTTCAGCTCCTCGTTGCAATAGTACAGGGCTTACTCCGTCCAGGCCGCACGTCTTGTAAGGTTTAAAGGAGCTAATAGCCCACCTCACTATCCCTGGCCTTATGACCAGGGCAGCCTGCCTCGTCCTTCGGGCGAGGCCTATGGAGGCCTCTGTCCACCTGGGGGCCGTATGACTGTCCTGCCCGTGGAAAGTGAGTTTCAGCTAAGAGCTCCAAAGTCTCCATCTCATTAGTAGTGAAGGAGCCATCTTGTCTCCTGAGAAGACCTCCTTAATTACTTCTATCTTTGGAGAGTATCCTATGAAGTCTCGCTCCTTGAGGCGTATTTTCAATTTCCTCGCAGAACCTCCTCCATGACGCTCTCTTAGCTTTCCTAATCTCTTTACTGTATTCATTTAGGGCTCTCCGATAGACCTGCCACTCGTTTGTCCTCTTAGCCCTATTGAATAACTTACGTGTTTTGTCCCTGAGCCTCCTGAGTTTGGAGTTCCACCATGGGACCACACGTTTAGTTGATTTGATCTTGGCAGCACAGTTTACTAAAAATGGACTTACAATGCCATTTGAGACCACCTCTACCGCAAGTTCTAAACTCTCCCGCGTTCTGATTACCTTCGCTGCAGAGTCCAGATTACGTTCCAGGCTGCTCCTGTGGCCTTCCCAGTCAGTCCTACGAGGATCCCTGAACACTCAGAGAAAAAGATATACTAAAACAGATGTGACAACGATTCCACATCACTTACCCTCCAGTTCTGAATATGCCTGGCTAGATTTGAAGATGCAAAAGTCAAGTCTAGAACATCCTTCCTAACCCTAGTGACAAAGGTGGGTGTACATCCTATGTTTAGAATTTGGAAGTTATTGTTAAAGTCATGTAGTAACTCACCTCTGTCATTGATGTCGGTGCTTCCCCTGTTGGTGTGGTGGGTGTTGGCATCACATCCCACCAGTATTTCTGCGTTGTGTCTGCGGGCGTAGCCGGCCACGGCTGTGAGTTCCGCAGAGGGGTCATTCCTGTCTCCCGGGAGGTAAGCCGAGCAAAGTATGATTCTCTGCCCGCTCCAACCCTTGAAATTTACATACGCTGCAATCAGGTCGTCTGTGCATAACTCTGGAACAGGTAGAAAGTCGCAATGCAAGCCCTAGGCTTAATTCCATTAGTATTGTATAAAACTTTACCAACCGAGTTCAGTCCTAGTATCTTTGAGTGTTTGAGAGTTCCCAAGGTTCTTGAATTAGTGCGAGGTCGACGTGTCCTGCAAGCCGGCTTTCAACAATGGCCATGGCAGCTGCCGCATGATGGATGTTTGCTTGCAGGACCCTCGCGGGTACCGTGGGGCCAGGGAATTTTATTTGGCCCTTTTTGTTACCCGTTGTGGCCCTCCCCTGCTTCTCGCATCAGGAATCCCTTGAGGCCCTCCTGTCGCCGAGGTTATGGGTCTGGCCCTACCGGGTACCATGCCCCTCGTCATGCCCCTTGTGCCTCTTGCTGCCGGTTGCCCACCCCCACGGCCACGGGAGCCCTGAGGTAAGGGAGTTCGGCCACCAGGTACCGTGGTACTTGGCCCAGGAGTAAGTTCAGCAAGGGGCTGGGGTTATTGTTCCGTCTGTTGTCCTGAGGGAGCAATTAGTTTCCCTTTCAGCCGGAACAGCACCTTCTTAAAGCCAATGGTTACCTCCCTACGATTGGTCTTAATGGTTTCGGCAGAAGGCTCATCCAGAGCGAAAGTAACCACCCTGCTACCTTGTTCAGCCTTCTCTCCAAGAACTTTCCAGAGTTCTGTGTTCAGGTCAAAGTTCTGGACCCTGAACAGCGCCAAGGCTTCCTCCACTGAGGCTGCCTCATAAACAGGCCGCCTCATAAAAATAACTTTGATAGCCGTGGGTGGTTTGGGCAGTTTACCCTCAGGGATGACTGAGAGTTTTGCCTCCGGCTACGGCTTTAGGTTCGGGACCTCCTTCACAAGCCAGTCCCTGCTAGCCTGGTTAACATAAGTTACAAGTATACAGCCTGTCTTATGAATGAAGCCCAGAAACTGTGGTGCACCGCCCTTCGAGTTCGCCCATTGGTTGACCATGGCGAGATTCAAATGACGGTCTAGTTTCTGTTATATGTCATTAATTCGATTATAAGTCGAGTAACTGTATTTACTGCCACATTTATAGCACACGATGCGGCCATGTTAATGGATTTAGGGTTCCTCAAGTCGAAGAACCAAAATTATTGCTGAGTATATCATCTGATTTAATGTGTTATTAACTTTTCGACGAAAATGACCGCTTCTTTTAAGTCTCCTCCACTTATTCCTATCCATTTTATTAGCAAAATTACAACGTATAAATTGTAACTTAACGACAAAATGGTTGACTTGTGCTAGTTCTAGACTAGTTCAAAACTCTTTAAAAGTACTTTACGCTGAGTAAATTTTGTATAAAACCTGTAAGTAAATACAATTCAGCTCCTATAAGAGTGGTTTGAACCCCATTATACGAATTACGATATAAGCGTGCAGTAACAGCAGCATTGTTGCCAAATAGTTATTGGATTGCTTTTACTCGGCTTTTATAGCAACACAAAAGACAGTTGGGTAACAGTTGTATTGAAGCGCCTTATTCAGGCAATTCGCTATTCTATAGCTGTTATATGATTTCTATACAACAATAGTGCTGAATATAAGTAATTTAGTCGCGCTAACTCAGCATTTGTTAAAAGGTGGAATAAAAGTGCTAAAAGATAGTGCTGTAAACGTTTATACGACATGATTATAACACAAATTAGCGAAAATCACTAAATAGTCGTGATAACCGCTATTATACGATATAGTGGTGTTTCAACAACCGTAACAACCACGGCTGTTATACGATTACTGGCTGAGTAAATCAATTCTTATATGACTGTTTTGCTAGTTGGGCAGTTCACCGACGCGAGCAGGTCCACGTAGAGTCCCGTGAGGGCCTTGTTGAGCCGCCCGTGTTGCTACACACCTTACTCTCCCATGCCGCCTTGCGATCCGCAGTTCTTAGTACCACAGATTTGTGCCAATCATCGTTTTTCCAAGGAGAGCGGCGTAAGGTTCCTGTCTACTGTTCATATCACGATTCATTTCACACTCGTTGTTAAGGAAATAAGTCCTGAGATTGCACACCTCGCGGTTGTGAAGATTTTTGGCGTTTAGGAAGCCTCGACCTCAGTGCCGGATTAACCATTAAGCAAAATAAGCACTTGCTTAGGGCACCACGTCTAGGGGGGCACCAAAATCATAGGAAAAAAAAAACGCGCAGGCTGCATCAGCATCGCAGTCGTAGTGTACTACACTTATGTACACGAAACTTTTTGATACGTGTGCAAGTACCCATCTAATAAAGAAGGATCGTAAGAGAGAGAGTACACGTAAGCACATCTCCAACCTTACGCGGAGGCCATCAAAGCTCATGGCCAAAAAATCTTACCGTCGGGCTTGTGGCCAACCGATTTTCTCGACGTAGATTACCGATTTTGTAGCGTATTTTGGTCTCTTGCACACCAGATGTGTCGGCCAGGCCGAGTTGCTGCAGAGCCGCGATCCTGCGACCTAATTGTCAAAGTGTAATAAAGGGCCATGCGAAGGCCGAAAAACAAAAGTATCTTATCAAGTTGCGCTTTCGAGTTAAGGCAAAGGCCGAGCAGTAAGAGGACCGTGATTACATAGGTTCGATTTCAAGCCACTCTTTTGCAGTTCGGCGTTAGGTCTCATGCGACGCCAGGCCTTCTACTTTATGCAAACTGCCCCACTTTCGCTTGGTCATGGATCCAAATCCATGCTGTCCTCTTTCGCAGCTGGGCTGCCTTGCTCACACCTCGCCATTAGTTGTATTATATGATAACGCGCCGCGATCTGACGCTGCGGACGTCCAGCTATTCATACCTCGCCATTGGTCAAATTCAAGCCTTGCTTTCTTCCAGCTCGACCTTTGGCCTCATCCGTAAGCGCTGATCGAACGCTCCGCGCATTCAGCCTTAGACTTTGCCTTTAAAAACACCTTCACGATTTAGGCCAATCAAATTAGATCCAAAAATTGCGTTTTGAGGAATTAATTCCCAGCAAGCTGGAAATTGTTTTAATAAATGTATTAAAACAATTTCCATTTGGTCCTAAATGCGTGTAATACCAGTTTGCTCTATCCTAGGAGGTGTGCATACATTTTGGGATCCTTAGGAGATAATTTTTTCCTTTGGATTGCCAAACCACTCGATGTAGAAGGAACCCACTATCAATTACAATAGCACTTGGTGGATCAGACACTGGTAAGAAAGCGTTTTCGGATTATTAACATGATTTTACCAAAAATAAAAAATGTCGACCTAATTTACAATTTAGGTACTACGAATACATATTAAGGTACCTTAAATCAATCAATCAATATATTTTATTGCAAGAACATAGTTAAATTACATTTCGGATCCTCAGATACCTATCAATTTTAATAATACTTGTAATTAGAACAAATTTTCCGTCGGCCGTACCGTTTTCGATTTACAAGCAAAAAAACTGAAAAAGAGGAAACATTTATGCACACCTCCTGGAGTGGAGCAAACTCGGATTACACGTATTTTTAGGTCGAAAAAATCTAATTGTATTGGCCTAATTGTGACACATTATTATTTCAGAAAACGGGACTTATTCGCGTTTGATTAAGTTCTAAAATTACCTCCAACGTCAAGATAATGATGTCGACTTTACCCAGTCTTCTCCGAGACCATGGGGACAACGCCGTCCTTGAAACGTCGGGTCAGAGGTAATTTTAAAACTTACCCTATTAAGTTCCGTTTTCGTAAACAATAATTTGCTATTTAAAACATTTGTGGCCATTGGTACTTGTTCTGACAAAAACCAATGGCCAATGGCTAAGCCCCTACTGAAGCTCGGCCTTTGCCCTCACATGAATGAGCTTCGCAGGAAAGCTCTAGAGGTTCCAAAATCCTGTGCGGAATACTGCCTATGTCTTACGTCTTCGCTTACACTTGGACCATGGTTGGCTTGGCCTCCGGACTTATGCGAAGCACGGTCTTGGAATTTGCTTACACTTGACCTTACCTACTCTTGGAACATGCTGCAGTTCTGTCAATTTCCGTGATAAAATGATGTGACGGATTGAAAATTCTATTCTCAGAAGTAATGCGGCAATAAACGTCACTCAATTTACCAAGAAAATTCAATGTAATCTTGATGAGGGGGCACCATGGTCTAGAAATGCTTAGGGCACCAAAATGTCTTAATCCGGCACTGCTCGACCTCCATACTTCCGTGGGCTGTACAATCTCATAACTGACGAGCGTGGATGTAGCATACGGTGAGTGGTGAGCAGTAGTTGGACTCCCCTATCCAGGGCATCCAGCTCGGTCTGAGCCAACCTTAGTATGCCAAAGGAGTATGTGATAGCATTACCCAGGCGTTGAAGGCGCGCACTTTGTTGCCTCCTGACAAAAGACTATTAAGGACTTTCGTGAGCCGATTGAAAAAGCGCTCCTTCACCTACCGTCTAATGCCTTCGTCGTCAATACCCAATGACTGTGACATACAAAGGTATTTATTGGTTTCTGATTCAGAGATAGATCTGAAAGATATTGTCTCAGAAAATTGTATATTTGCTGGATTTACAACCTTTCCCCGCTGTACTCGTACATGCATAACCGCACATTTATCGACACCAAACTCCATGTTGATGGCATTACTGAGGACTTCGGTGGTTTTCAGTAGTTCGGTGGTGGTCTTGGCTATTTGATGCAAATAATGTGAGGTCATCCATGTACAGAAGGTGAGAAATTACTTCACCTTCTCTCCGAAGCCGGCAGCCTAGCCCCAAATCCTTCAGCAGGATGCTGAGAGGATTCAGAGTTAGGCAGAACCACAGGGGACTCAGAGGCTGACTCTATTATTATTAATACGGCTGCCATTCATTTATTTAACACTCTTGAGGCCTTTCTCTAGGGACTTCAGCGATTGGAATCCTGAGTTTTTGAATTTCGCTCGATAGAATTAAGAGCCCTTAATCCTTGGAGCGTTCTCCGATTTCACGAAATAACGCTCGATAGATGGCGTTGGCGCTCGGTACGCGAGCGCCGGCAACGCGACGCGCGTTTCAATGCAGACTAGAATAATCTTGATAGTTTTCAATATAATTTCAAGCAACATTAATTTTAGTGTCATATGATATCATATGGGCACTCTTTATTTTATTGTATATGCACAGTAGTTTTTTTTTTTATGTACACTACTACTAAGTGTACAGACTACAGAGTGTACTATAACCCTTGCTCTTTATTCTGTCTCTTTCACACCAATGGAAAATGAAGAAGTTACTAAATGATTGCAGGTATAAATAAAGTATATTAGTGCGATAGAGAGACAGATAGTGTTTCGTTGTCGTATCGTAAACGATTGGCATGTTGGCCACACACTTGCTTAGTGCCTAGCCAAAATACCAATCGTTTGCGTATATTAGTGCGATAGAGAGAGAGTAGTGTTTCGTTGTCGTATCGTAAACGATTGGCATGTTGGCTACGCACCCATGATACCTAGCCAAGAAGTCAATCGATTGCGCATATTAGTGCGATAGAGAGACAGATAGTGTTTCCTTGTCGTATCGTAAACGTTTGGCATGTTGGCTACGCACCCATGCTGCCCAGCCAAGATGCCAATCGTTTGTGCATATTAGTACGAGAGAGAGACAGATAGTGTTTCGTTGTCGTATCGATTGGCATGGTGGCTACGCACCCATGCTGCGTAGTCAAGATGCCAATCGTTTGCGCACATTAGTGCTATAGAGTTTCAGTGTTATTTGAAATCACGTTAGGGTTTGTATTATTATTTTTGACCCGAATGAAGTCCATCCAGGTTCTTATGATGGAGTCAGGAGTTGGTCACCAGAACTTCTAATCTACTCATTATAATTCCATCGTGCTTGGGCTCAAAAGATTTGCCCTGACGAACACCATCGATCTAGATGAGGTCCAGGGTCTCATGACGGAGTCAGGAGTTGGTCACCAGAACTCCCCAGAACTCCTAATCTACTCATCATAACTCCATCGAGTTTGGGCTCAATAGATTTACCCTGATGAGCACCATCAATCTAGATGAAGTCCAGGGTCTCATGATGGAGTCAGGAGTAGGTCACTAGAACTCCTAATCTACTCATTATAATTCCATCGTATTCGAGCTCAATAGATTTGCCCTGACGAGTATCATCGATCTAAATGAAGTCCAGGGTCTCATGATGGAGTCAGGACTTGGTCACCAGAACTCCTAATCTACTCATTATAATTCCATCGTGTTTGGGCTCAAAAGATTTGCCCTGACGAGTACCATCGATCTAGATGAAGTCCAGGGTCTCATGATGGAGTCAGGAGTTGGTCACCATAATTCCTAATCTACTCATCATAACTCCATCGTGTTTGGGCTCAATAGATTTGCCCTCACGAGCACCATCAATCTAGATGATGTTCAGGGTCTCATGATGGAGTCAGGAGTTGGTCACCAGAACTCCTAATCTACTCATTATAATTCCATCGTGTTTGGGCTCAAAAGATTTGCCCTGACGAGTACCATCGATCTAGATGTAGTCCAGGGTCTCATGATGGAGTCAGGAGTTGGTCACCATATTTCCTAATCTACTCATCATAACTCCATCGTGTTTGGGCTCAATAGATTTGCCCTCACGAGCACCATCAATCTAGATGATGTTCAGGGTCTCATGATGGAGTCAGGAGTTGGTCACTAGAACTCCTAATCTACTCATTATAATTCCATCGTGTTTGGGCTCAAAAGATTTGCGCTGACGAGTACCATCGATCTAGATGAAGTCCAGGGTCTCATGATGGAGTCAGGAGTTGGTCACTAGAACTCCTAATCTACTCATTATAATTCCATCGTGTTTGGGCTCAAAAGATTTGCCCTAACGAGTACCATCGATCTAGATGAAGTCCAGGGTCTCATGATGGAGTCAGGAGTTGGTCACCAGAACTCCTAATCTACTCATCATAACTCCATCGTGTTTGGGCTCAATAGATTTGCCCTCACGAGCACCATCAATCTAGATGATGTTCAGGGTCTCATGATGGAGTCAGGAGTTGGTCACTAGAACTCCTAATCTACTCATTATAATTCCATCGTGTTTGGGCTCAAAAGATTTGCCCTGACGAGTACCATCGATCTAGATGAAGTCCAGGGTCTCATGATGGAGTCAGGAGTTGGTCACCAGAACTCGTAATCTATTTATCATAACTCCATCGTGTTTGGGCTCAATAGATTTACTCCGACAAGCACCATCAAATTACCATTATGATGAATAGATCTGGTGACCAACTACTGAGTCCATCATGAGACCCTCGACTTAATCTAGATCGATGGTACTCGTCAGGGCAAATCTTTTGAGCCCAAACACGATGGAGTTATGATGAATAGACTAGGAGTTCTGGTGATCAACTCCTGAGTTCATCATGAGACCCTGGACCTGATCTAGATTGATGGTGCTCGTCAGGGCAACTCTATTGAGCCCATACACGATGGAGTTATGATGAGTAGATTAGGAGTTCTGGTGACCAACTCCTGACTCCATCATGAGACCCTGGACCTCATCTAGATCGATGGTGCTCGTCAGGGCAAATCTTTTGAGCCCAAACACGTTGGAATTATAATGAGTAGATTAGGAGTTCTAGTGACCAACTCCTGACTCCATCATGAGACCCTGGACTTTATCTAGATTGATGATGCTCGTCAGGGCAAATCTATTGAGCCCAAACACGATGAGGTTATGATGAGTAGTTTAGGAGTTCTGGTGACCAACTCCTGACTCCATCATGA
Source organism: Cydia pomonella (assembly GCF_033807575.1). Lineage (NCBI taxonomy): Eukaryota > Metazoa > Arthropoda > Insecta > Lepidoptera > Tortricidae > Cydia > Cydia pomonella. The sequence goes on from NC_084706.1 coordinate 7,685,947, forward strand.
GACCCTGGGCCTCATCTAGATCGATGGTGTTCATCAGGGCAAATCTATTGAGCCCAAACACGATGGAGTTATGATGAGTAGATTAGGAGTTCTGGTGACCAGCTCCTGACACCATCATGAGACCCTGGACCTCATCTAGATTGATGGTGCTCGTCAGGGCAACTCTATTGAACCCAAACACGATGGAGTTATGATGAGTAGATTAGGAGTTCTGGTGACCAGCTCCTGACTCCATCATGAGACCCTGGACCTCATCTAGATTGAAGGTGCTCATCAGGGCAACTCTGTTGAGCCCAAACACGATGGAATTATAATGAGTAGATTAGGAGTTCTAGTGACCAACTCCTGACTCCATCATGAGACCCTGGACCTCATCTAGATCGATGGTTTTCGTCAGGGCAAATCTTTTGAGCCCAAACACGATGGGATTATAATTAGTAGATTAGGAGTTCTGGTGACCAACTCCTGACTCCATCATGAGAACTTGGACTTCATCCGGGTTCAAAAATAATAATGCAAACCCTAACGTAATTTCAAGTGAAAATGCGTTTTTCAGAAAATCGCAGCCAAATAACACTAGACCTTACTCATAGTGTTGTGTTCCTGCCGGGGAGTAAGGTTGCCAGAGCTCAACGAGGGGCGGGAGGGGGTTAGGGTCGGCAACGCGCATGTAACTCCTCTGGAGTTGCAGGCGTACATATGCGGGCCGTATGCTTGTTTGCCACCGACTTAGTATTAAAAAAAAAGTAACACTGAAAATCCATCAATAAGCGAGTCTGTTAGGCATACTGAACAAATGAACTTTTATTAAGATTTTCTAATCGCAGTATATAGCACTTCTCGGAAATCCGTAGCTGATTACGATCGCAACGAATGCCTGACAATCGAGCACAGGTCCGTCCTCTAAGCGCGCTCCGCGCGGACTGAGAGCGGGGCGTCGCTGCTGCGTGATTTATACGTGTTTTAAAAAAATATAAATTTACGGCAATGTAGGTCCCATAGTTACGATTTTTTTTTTATAGGTTAACATAAAGTTACAGTTTGCTATAATATTATTTTTAAAGCAAAATATGCGTACAATTTGCGGAAATAAAATATAATAAAACCCTGTTTTCGCCAAAAAAATGAAGAAAACTCGGAAGGTATTTTATCAGTTTTTTCAAATGAATCTTCGATTGTTAATCATTCCAGCCCCTCGTACGAGATATGTTGAATCAAATTGTAATCATTCATGTACCAAATGATTCTTGTTTATAGCAAAATTGAGAACCGAAACGCCACATCTCACTGCAAAATTTGGATAAGACTCCCAAAAAACCTCATTAAAAAAGAGGTTTAAAAGAGAAAATGAAAATTTGAACTGTTGGAGCCCCTAGTTTAGGAAACGATTATTTAAGTACGTTATCAGTTTTTGAATAAATACTAATAGTTACGTCGTAATCTTGAATGAAAAAGGCAGCATTTTACAAAATACGCTCGTCTGTAGGAATAAGGACTCTTAATCACGAATATAGGTCTAAGATGCACTTTATAAAATTGTAATAAACTTTGCACCAAATCTAAACATCATTATGAAAAATATTTCTAAAAATTAGCAATAATATGCTTGCGGAAACTTCAGCGATTACTCTTTTAATTTTAAAATACACAAAATTTTTAAGTAAAAAAATATGATATTTGCGCTACGGCACATGCACTTCCATCTCTCTCACACTTACGCTCAGTGTGAGTGAGAGAAGAACACGAACTTACTGCACCTTAAGTTCTGCTCCACCTGGCAAACAATGTACTAGTTTCTGCCTGCGACTTCCTCTACATAAAATGACGATTTTCGTGATAATAACGATCACATGGACTTCCCCCGGGAATCTAAACCAAACCCAATTCCATATACTTATATTAATTTAGCGAGTTAAGCGTGAAGAGGTATCAGATAAACAGACGTAAAGAGTTAGTTTCGCATTTGTAATATTGATTATATTAGGAATGTCTTGACACCGACATATAGTCTGCATCATATATATACTGATATCCAATTTGGCCAAATATGTCGTGAGGCAACTTTGTTACCCTATAAAATGGATGTGTCACGACATATTTGGCCACTTAGGCCGTCACTACCTATTTCATGCCGACTGTACAATGTCGATTGTCGATAGGGCTAATTGACTATAGGTAAAAAACTTAAGTAAGTCACCTGTTGTATGTAGTTGTGACGTGTTCGGATATACATTTGGTTTGTTTGTGTGTCTTTTAAACATGTATTGTCTATTCAAACACGTCACAACTACATACAACAGGTGACTTACTTACGTTTTTTACCTATACCAACAATAAGGAGGCAGCCTTTTGCTTAAAAACTGCATAATTATATTTCTAAAACTCTGAGGCGATAAAATACAAGCTTTATACATAATTTTATAATTAAATTTCTATTTGTCAGTATTCTATGATCACACTTTTGTACTAAATGTAATTATTGTGCATTGTGCAAAGTACATGACCTAAATACTATTCTTCCACTAAGTTTTATTTTAACCATCTTCTTATACAGGGTGTATTAATATAATTATATTTTATATATATTACCAAACTTTAAAACAGGTATTCAAGATGGAATGGAATTCAGAATGAACCAAATAGCATTATCTCTTTTGTGCCTGACTAAAGTATTTGTCCTTCTCGCACATATCGAATTAAAATCACAAATTTTCTTCAGATAGTAATTGTGTACGGATTGGATTTTTATTGAATATTTATTGCTTTTGAATTAGTAAATTATGTTTATCATCTACAAAAGTCAGTGTCGGCGTTGTTGGCGGCGCAGGAGGCGTCGGCGGCGGCGAGGAACAGTTTGCCCGACGCGCAGGCGCACAGCTGGTACACTTTCTGCGGCCGAAAGTGTTTGGTCGGGGGCGCGGACTCTACTTTCATAGCCTCTTTAAGGTTTGAGATGAAAATACTCGGAGTGTCGATTATTAGCTGAAAAAAACACACTTTTAAAAGAAATGTTTTTATTGAAGATATTTCTAATATATTTAAGCCGCGTCAGTAAAGATTCATTCGGATTCAGCCTGCACCAGCCTTACTGCTGCAGTATTGCGGTGCGATTTCTTTTCCGGCTGCCGCAAATGTAAAAAAAAACCAGGGATTCAGGGATAGGGGGGGGATTGATTTTGACATTTGCGGGACATAGATGCACATGACACTTGTAGTGTAAATCCGAATGGTACCCCACCATCATTATTGTTGCAAACGTTACTGCTGCAGCAATGACGCGGGCGATGCATGTTATGATGTCACTGTCAATTTCTTTGATAAATTGCTGTCACTGTCTCATTACTGCGTAGATACATTATTCCTAAAGATGAAGTCTACGCCAGCTGTCACTGTAGCCTCACACACACTGCCACTTTTTAACCGACTTCAAGATTTCAAAAGGAGGAGGTTCTCAAGTCATTTGTGTTTTTTTATTTTTTATTTGAATGTTTGTTACTTCATAACTCCGTCATTTTTGAATCGATTTTGAAATTTATTTTTACAGTACATATGGGGCTACTTTATAGCACTAGTGCGAGAAGTAGCATATTATGTTACTGTGTCGAACATTTAAAGGGCCATATGTACTGTAAAACGTTGTACGATACATGTGCGAATAGGTAATTCGCAACTCGTGTCGATTTAAAACACTCCCTTCGGTCGTGTTTTAATTTATCGCCACTCGTTTCGAATTTCCTATTTTTCGCACTTGTATCGTAATGTACTATTTTGATAGAATTAATATAATACAGGTTGAATCCGTTTTCGTCAAAACTCAGTTCTGATGATGGGATCTATGGGAACTCTTCAAATGTGAAAGGCATACATATAGTGATTTTTATATTTTCATCAAAAAATCAAGCATTTGCATTTAAGCAAGTTATATTTGATGAAGTGGAATTGCTGATGCTGATCAGAATGGAACTCTTCAACGACGCATAGTTCCCGCTTGGCGATTGGTCGTCTTCGTTATGTTTGTTAGGCAAATTAGGTTTTCAAGACACATTTTTGTCAAGCTCGAGATCTGATGGTAGAATCTATGAGGAATCGAGAAAATTCCTCAAATGTTAAAGGCATACATATAGTGATTTGTGTATTTCCTTTAACAAATCAAGCATTTACATTTTAAAAAGTGACATTTGATGAACTCTTGTGGAACTGCTGATGCTGATCAGAATGGAACTCTTCAACGACACATAATAATTCATGTTTGGCTGTTTTTGTCAAGTTCGAGTTCTGACGATAGAGTCCATGAGGAATCGAGGGAACTCTTCAAATGTTAAAGGCATGTATATAGTGATTTTAATATTTTCATCAACGAATCAAGTTCTGCTGTGTACAGATTATCGATATATAACATGATTAAAATCGAGAAGCCCACATTTAAAAAAAAACTACACAAACACATGCACAGATACAGAGCCTGCCTACCACCAAAATGGCTACGCTGCGGCTTGAGTATTAAATTTTGTACTGAGAACAGACAACGGCGGGGCCTCGCATTTCTGCAGCGATTAGAACGTTCGATCTGTCACTCATTTTATCAAGAAAATTGACGGTGACACCACCTGCCCGCATCAACTCTCCAGCAGTGAAGTTATAAAGTATAGCTGATGAAGGCATCCAAATGTCACCTTTGAAAAGAAAATTTAATCTGACTTACGGCGCCTACAACAGAATCCAGTTTGATATTGCTGTGAGCCGTGATATCAATGCCACCCGCTCGACTCTCGAAGTGTATGGATTGCGGCGCTGTCAGCTCCAGGTGTCTCGTTAGAGACTCCAACCTGAATATTGCAAACAAATCATTGCTTTAGGTTTCTCATCTCTGATTTCTCCGATTTTTTCATCAAAAAGCCTGGCAACTATTATTGAGGAGTGGATTTTAGCAAGCAACCTTATATACGCTATAAAATTGCCATAAGATTGCCGAAGTGAGCAGGGAAGTGGGCAGGGTTGTGGACAGGACGAGTGTGTAAACACCATACTTCTCATGCCACTGCCATTGCCACTCACGCTGCCAGGCGCTCCCCAAACCAGGGATCGGAAACCGGTATTTTTTGTATGGGAACGAAAACGGTATTTTTTCGTTCTTTGTTAATTATTTCATTCTAATTGGGCAATCTAATAATACGAAGTCGTTATCTAAAAACACAACCGAGTCCTATATTTAGAGTATAAAATAAACCGAAATATATGTTTATTTCAAAGTTTTTCCAAAAAACCGATTCCGATCCCTGCCCCAAACTGGCGGTTTTTTTTTGTGCGGTAGTCAAAGGACCGGCAACGCGAGCGGCAGTGCGTGTTCACATTCTGCTCCGTTGCTCATTACTCGTCGAGCGCCTGGAGGAGAAAGACGTGTGTTGTTCGTTTTTTAAGATAGGCAAAAATTATTAATTTATTAAAAATAATTGGTACTTACAAAGTTCTATTACGATGGATAGATATCATCCACCATCGTCTACGACGAACTTTCTTTTTTTGTATTCGATATCGTTTTAGCTATCGAACATAATTGCGTACCTATCGCAAAAAGACACAGCGCGGCCGCTGTAATTATTTCGACGTCTGCCATTGCCGAAAGTTGAAAGCGAAGTGAGTTTTAGGGCAGTATGTAAACACACACTCCTCTCGATACTGCTGCAGCAGTATTTAGGGAATTATTGCCGGCAGCGCGAGGGGCAGCGGCAGGGGCTGAATGTAAATAAGATATAAGTGTTAAATTTTTCATTTATTTATTATGATAAATAAAGAAATATTATAGGACATTATTACACAAATTGACTAAGTCCCACAGTAAGCTCAATAAGCCTTGTGTTGTGGGTACTTAGGTATAATATATAAATATTTATAAATACTTAAATACATAGAAAACACCCATGACTCAGGAACAAATATCCATGCTCATCACACGAATAAATGCCACTTTACTAGGTAATAGGGACCAGAAAAAAGTATGCATTAGAAATCTCACTGGTACATAGTTAGCAAGTATACTAATCAATCAATCAATCAAAATATTTATTTTTGATCATGAGTTACAGAGATGGTATATGTTATTATGTGGGCTATTTTTAACAAATAGACTGATTTCAGATATGTAATGGGCTAGAAAGGTTAGTATTTTATTCTCGACGGTACGATTCAGTTGGATTTAGACTATATATATAGCGCGAAAGCGCATTTTCTGTAATCTAAAGACTTCGTCATTATTCTCAACATTACCCCATAAAATAATTCCATATCGTAGGTTTGACATGACATAGACATGGATTTGACATGAAATAGAAGAGCTGTATTTTTTGTTGATACTTCCCCAAGTCGTTTTAAAGTATAGGCAAATCTATTTAATTTTGATAGTAAGTACATGTGGTTAAGCCAATTAGAGTTAAAATCTGTAATTATACCTAGAAATGTTGTGAATTTAACACATTCTATTACTGTATCCTTGTGCTTGATACTAATTTGATGTAGTATTCCATAGGTAGCGTACATTTCCATGCATATAGTTGTATTTAGATTGACTTGAAGTATGTTTATTTCTAGCCATTTGTTGACATCTCTAAATAAATACTTTATTTACTTCTTTATACTGTGCAGTATTAATATTTCTTAGACTAAAGACTTGTCTTGACAACTATAACGTAGGGTTTTAAAGATGTGTGCACGACCCTTTAAATGACAAATAAAAGTACGGGAGTAGAAAAAATATGTCATAATATAATAGTATGCTGGAATATAGATGATATGGATAGATACGATTATTAAGGATAATATGATGGCGACATGGATGTAATAGATAGATATGAATAATGTGATAGAATATGGATGTAATAATATATATAATTATACAGATAATATGATGGGATAGGCTTAATATGGTAATAATAATAATTATTAGCAGTGTATTAACTTGCAAGGCATAAAGTCAAATAAAAATGTATATACAGGTTGTTTATTTAGTCACCTGCAATAATTAACGGGGTGAATATATAGGTCAAACTGAAATCGCGAAAAAAAGAATTGGGTGTTTCATTCATTTTGGCTGGCTGCCCTTGACATTTTCTATGGGGGAGTATAATTATTTTCGCGATTTCGGGGTTGGTCCCATAGTAAAAGTTGCTCAGTAGGGCCCCGTAAATTATTGCAGGTGACTAAATAAACATCATGTATAGGAAATTGAGATACGAGTAGGTATATAAGGAATATGATAATAAATGTAGGATGTTTATTTAAATTCTTTGTAATACACATAAATAGTTAATACCTACTCGTATAAATAAAAAAAAACATTAAAACTTAGGTATAGTCTATTAAATTGAATATTGTGTTGTAAATTTGATATGTAATAATTATAATTATTTGATTAGAAATATTTTCTAACTCATGGGCTTTCACGAGGTTGTGATATTAGCATAACTATAGTCAAATAAATTTACGAATATTATATGTACGAATAAAATGATTTAACAGCGTCAATAAAAATAAATTATTGTAATTGACTTGAGCGGAAACTGTGGTTTGATTAACTAACCCGTAAAATCAAAATAATATTTATTTATAAAAAAAACGTTTCACAAAATAAATAATCCTTAACTAAGCTACATAATATCTTCTTCTACATAATATATTACCAATTTAAATATAAACGAAATAATTAGCAATGTCAAATAAATAAACATTATACAAAAATAAAACAGATATACAGGTCAAAAAAATAGTCTTAAATTACTTCTAACCTAAATGTAAATACCGACAGCTACACTATAAAGTCACCCCGCGACCCTCCGGATGCAAAAGTACCCATGGCGCTCGCCGCGTTGCCACGTTGAACGGATAACCTTTGCATCAAGAAGGTCCCGTCCCGTGAAATTGGGTTTGTGTGGTAGTGGTTTTACATAGATGGCATAAATTTCACTTTTTTTGTAACCGGAAGTGGTACTTTTTTTCGTGCTTTCGGCCAATTCAATTTTTTTTCCAAACTTAGCATCACTTTTATGAACGTGTGCCATGGGGCTTATCCTTGTATCAGATGACGTAGTAGATAATACTGTCCCCGCCCGTACTATTCCAATTATGCGGACAGCCAATGCCGGCTATCAAAACAAACGTTTTGGGTCATTGTTACCGGATACTGACGCGGGATAACATTTTCACTTGCTTGTTGCGCCGTGGACATCACAGAAAATGGAAATTAAGGTGTTTTTCCAGCCTAAATAATTTATAATGACAATAATAAACAGAGCTGATATTGACAGTGCGGGTGATCTACCTTCCTTTGCTTGGATCTGTTTAGGCAGGTGCTAAATACAAATATATAGATAAGTGATATTGAGAAAAACCTGCGGTACCGTTTACGAAACGGGATTTTTTATAAGAAACTAGTAAACCTGACATTGGATCACATTTATTACATTGCATATTATAATGTATGTGGAAGCTTTATCATTATCCCGACTAGTAAGTTATTAAGCGAGAATTTTAAGCTTATGTGTAGATTGTAATACTAACTGCAGGTCAGATCCAGGCGGCGCCCTGACGCTGGGCGCCTGCACGGCCGTCCTGACCGCCAGCCCGCCGGGCCCGTCCACTGCCAGCACGTCGCTGAACACGCGCACCTCGTCGCGGGACGCACGGAACACTTCGCCGCCGTGCGCGTCACGCACCTCGAACATGCGTCCGCTGCATTCAATGCTATCTCTCTCTGAAAAAAAAATATTAAGGAGTGCGTCTGTTCTGTTGTCACTCAGAAATGTGTTTTTTTTTTGGATTCCACCTGTTCTGTCCGTACCTACAGAGTTGATTAGGTACGTGCTTAATAACTTGGAATCGAAAGCATTTTGAAAAGAAAGGGGCGATAGTTGTCAACAACTTACTGAGTACCAATTTGGCGGTTTCCTTTCGCTCGGGCTCGGTGACCAGTATGCTGAAGTTCCTGTACGAGTGCAGCGTTACAGGCTGCCCAGCGCGTGAACTTATTGACGAGGCGATTAAGTTGTCCATTACAAATGCCTGTCCTTGCAGCTCTATACCACCTTTTACTATGTTCATTGGACCAAACCCACCCTGTAAAAAATAACAACTTAGATTTAATGAATCATATACATGTCGATGGCAAAAAGCGGAAACGTAGTAACCGCCAAAATGGAAACTTTACACCAGAGCCAAAGAACTTTCCGGGTTTTCAAAAAAAAATCATAACTTCTTTGTTTATTAACGAAATTACTTTAGATAACGAATAAATATATAAATTTCATAATTCTTTCAAATATCATACTCAGAACATTATAAAAATTACTGGTATCAATTTTACAATGGCCCCTATTTTCATTTCCGTTACGGAGAAACGCTGTAAATGAAACAGGTAAATGCATGGAAATCGCTGGAATAGTAAAAATTCTCAAAACCATAAGTGCTGTAAGCGGTTGCTTATGTTTTCGTACGTTCCATTATATTTAGTGCCACCGCCATTCAATTTGTTATCAATAGAACTTAAATGTGTAGCCGTTAACCGCCAAAAAAAATAAAAGGCTCGCACTATCAAAAAGTTATCAGATCTCCCGTAGAGCCAAGCTTCTAACCCTACAAGCCCTAAATTCACAAACTCTACACCTTAGTTAAAATATATGGTTTGGCCGGTTGACTTTCGCTACCGTCACATGGGCGTAAGGTGAAATTTTGTTCACTATTCATTATTTTTTATTATACAGTACTTCTTGTAGTACCGAAACGGACAACCCACATATTTTGTTTTTGACTAAGGTGCAGAGTTTGTAAATTTAGGGCCTGTAGAGTTAGAAGCTTGGCTATACAGGAGATCTGATTTTGACAGTGCGAGCCTTATGGTTTCGTCTTGGCAACATTTTCCGTGAAAATCTTTTTGATGGGATTTTACTTCTTTTTATAAATTGTTTATGACACCCTACTTTAAAGGGTAGTGGGTATTGTTAAAAAAAGAGCCTTATTAACCTTTTCCTTCTTAAAAAAAAATGTAGCACCCTGTATAACAAAGTTCGGCTAGTGGTACTAACACCATTTTTTACCCCGTAAAGCCTTGCAATAGTTGCTAAAAAGCCTTGTAAGGTTACCAGGGCTCAACGATGGGAGGGAGGGATGTTAGGGTCGGCAACGCGCATGTAACTCCTCTGGAGTTGCAGGCGTACATAGGCTACGGAGACTGCTTACCATCAGGCGGGCCGTATGCTTGTTTGCCACCGACGTAGTATAACAAAAAAAAATCATCTGGTAATAGTTTTGAACAAAAATCTCTGGGGGCAATTTTTCAAAGGCTGCTACACCCTTTCAGCTTCCTAGGACTTCAGGGAGTACCCTAACGGTTTTGATGATCATCAGTGAGTGAATGAGTGAGTCAGTGAGAAAATCGGTTTATTTAGATTTTAATAAAAACTAAAGTATAACAGCTATGCAATTGAAATTCTATGCTTAATAATAATAAGTCTACTATGGACATTGTATCCCGAAAAATTTGTTTCTCTGGTATAATCCAAACTCCAAAGTATGAGGGTTCAAAAAACGACTAGATCAACGCGAATCACCCTATAAATTTTGATTCTCAAAGAGAATGTTAAAATTTAGGTTTTTGCGGCAAAACGGCCGTATCTTTTTTTTTACGTACGTTAGTTTTTATCATAACTTCAAGGGACTGTAGACTCCACGCGTTCCCGATTCCCGTGACAAAAGGTCTTGACAGACAGACAGACAGACAGACAGACGGATGGACAACAAGGTGATCCTATAAGGGTTTCGTTTTTAGGGTTCCGTACCCAAAGGGTAAAAACGGGACCCTATTACTAAGACTCCACTGTCCATCTGTCTGTTGAAATTTTACTAAATGTTTGAGGCATGGAACTCTAAAAAAGCATCAGACTCATAAAATACATGAAAAGATACAATTAATTTATTACTTATAATTCGCAGTATCATTAAAATCGTTTTAAAGGCGAAGATAGTTCAAAAAGATGAGCAAGAAAAGTGAGGTAAAGTAACAAATTAAATTCAACGATGAATACATCGGTTTATGCAGTTTGTAGTCTGCGGCGTAGCGTTAATGGTTATTACTTGGCTCAAAGAGATACTGAAGCAAGAAGCAATGGTAAAAACTTAATGAAGTAATTTGTTGATTTATTAACCAACTGTAAATGTAGCCACGGGATCTTGGTATGGTAACTAAATCTGTTTCATTACTATTATCTTTTTTTTTTTCATAGGTGATGGTAAAAGCAGTATGTGTCGCATGGTAACAAAATTATTTCCACCTTTGGCGTTAAGACTTGAATCCCTCGCTACGCTCAGGATTCTATTTTAAGATCCTTCACTTCGTTCAGGATACAATGTACGCCCACGCTATAAATATGTGCTGCTTTTTGACATAATCTGCGAATTCCTGATACAAACTTTCAACCCCTTTTTAACCCTATTTGGGGATGAATTTTGAAAAGCTCTGAACTTACTTTTCTTGCTTTCTAATATTGTGTCTTCCTAGGAATTTAAAGTCCCTTACCTAGTCAAAAACGTTACGTTATAAACTTTCAACGCCCTTTAACGCATTCACTGCAAACGTTTTCGTAGCGCTACGCTCGTAGCCGATCCTAGCGTTTTCCCGCTTTGTAGAGGAAAGCGACTACGAACAGAGAACCTAACGAGCGGGTTCCCGGTACGCAATGCGTTAAGTGCTATTTTTCATTGCCGGTACAAACTTTCATCCCCTATTTTACCCCCTTGGTGGATGAATTTCTCAAAAAGTTATTTCTTATACGCAGTATAAATGAAACTAGATGTGCAAATTTCAACCTTCTAGCTTGTATTGTTTTGGCTCTACGATAATAATGATGACTCACGCTAATGTGTCCATAATACCTACTTATATATACCCATGACAAATTGCAGTTTTCTACGATTACTGACCTGGTCCAACATGCCAATCGTTACGCTCCGTACGAAACGCAACTGTTAGTGTCGCACTAATCAATCAAAACGTTTCGTTAAAAGCAATAGTCACCTTGGCTACGCATTCTGAGCCGCGGCAAAATACAAAAGATTCCTATTCCAACTATTCTTAGACTTCCTAATCGACTACGGAACTCTATAAAGACATCCGAACCAAACTTCGATATCCGTTTAGTTGCTTTGATTGTGTTAGCTTCTTGTTTAATAATTATACTTAATTGTTATCGGCTGTTAACATCACTTACCATTCTCAATTTCAAACTACTAATGATCCATAGGGTGAGTCCGATATTTAGGAAAATTAGCACCATGAGGAACACTAGGATGCAGTAGAGGGCAGTCTTCCGCCAGCCTCTGAGCAAAACTGGCAGGCATGCCGGTTTGGTGGCCTGCTCACCCGCTACGGTTGGCGGCGTGTCCCCGGTAGGGGTGCAGCCCCACCCGTGCAGCGAGCCCGGGGCTTCCCCCGCCATCCTTTACACCCTTGCTAACAATGTGCTATTATCCTGCAACAAAGGATTACAACTAATTGCAATTAGACATGATTAGACTCTAATGGAGTGTCAGCGGCTTACTACCGCACGTAAGAGCCGCGTAATAAAAGTTGTATATTACGAGTAAAGGATGACTCATGCTAGACTGGGCCGGGGCCTGATCGGTGATCACGGGGTGCTTTCCATAGAAAACGAAGCGCCGGAAGGAACAGGAACCTACGGCTCGGTCTGGCGTGAGTCACCTTTAATAGCTTATTTATGAATATGTTAAGTGTTTTGATATGATATGTTTTATTAACACAAAACTGAGAGACGCGTGCTGTCACATACTCGATCCTATGAATAGCCAAGAGTGCCAAGACGAGGTAATATTTGTGTCCTTGTTTCCTTAGAGAACAATGACTTTTTAATGACTATTTTCTTTTTCATTTGAAATTTGTTTTAAAAATAAAACTGATTAAAATATCATAGTCCTAGACCAATCGAGAGTATTCTTAAAATACAATTACTAGTATTTTAAAGTAGGTAACTTTTGCACTTGGTCTCTCAAAGTACCATTTGGTTTACCGAATGCAAATGTTGATGAATACTTTAAATTGATCATCATCGGAGTTCCATAATCAATTTTTTTCATTAAATTACCTTACGTGGGGAAAACTGAACATTTTTTGAATAGGAAAAATTGTAGTCATTCGTCGTCGTTAATTGAATTCTTATAGGTGCATTTTTATTGTATTCGCTGTGGACGACTGTCCCGTAACCTAACATCCGCAAATCTAGGGCGCAACGTAAATTCACTACATCTCCAAAACTCAAAAACTACTAAACGTATGTTCATACCATTATCACCTATCAATAGAGTGATTCTTGAGGAAGGTTTAAGTCTATAACTTGTTAAGGTTTGGAAATGACGATGTTTGCTAATAATGTCGGAGAAGCTCTAATCGAAAACGCTGCCTGATCCGTTTGAGATATAACAAAACAATGTATGGTGGGATTGTCTCTCTTTCATTGGTCTACAAAAAAGTCTGCGATGGTGTATTTTATTTATTTATTGCACAATATAACAAATAACGTCCACTTGCGAACGTAATGCCTAAAGGCATTCTTTACCAGTAAACAATCAGGCTAAACAGAAACAGTAGTAGGTAATAAACTTAAATAAATATACTTTAATTAAATATACTTAAATAGATGTTACTTTATGTACCCAGTGCAAAAAATACTATGACTACGATGGATATTTAACCAGTGAGCTTGTCGAAAAAGTGCTTGCGTAACATGCGCTTAAACGTGAGCTTGGTTTGAGCCTGTCTGATGTTGAGTGGGAGATCATTACAAAGCCGGATCGCCTGAAAGCGGTGTATGTCTATCTTTTAAGGATATCTTACTATACCCATTCTTAACTTTTAGAAAAAAAAAACATATAATATGTGGTATTTGTAAAGCTATATACACGGATACAGTATTAATGATTATCAAATTAAATATGTATTACAAATAAAATACAGATTGCGGTGGTTCCTTATACCATACAATGAAATGAATATCTCAGGAGTGATAAGTTCCATTTCGGGCCATGTAACTTACACGAAATGTTAAACACCCTAATCATCTTTAGTGCCAATTTTTACCACCGCATGTCGATGGCTTTACTTACCCCCCCCCCCCCCACCATGCACTTCGCACGTATCCAATATACATATTTCTACAGGATAGATTCACCCTGAAAATTACACAAGTCATTATTCGAAGGCCTTTTTTGTATGGCGTTTTTGGGTTCTCAATCTTAGTGAATTTGTATGAAGATCGTGGAGTACTCATCGATATCAAAGAGAATTTGAAATAGAGGTGTATTGTCAAAGAAAACACCGTAAATTTTTACACATCACTTCGTAACGGGATCCCTTTCTTTCCCATATTCTTATTGTTCCGAATTTCGATAGTCAGAAATTGATATCCATATAATTAAAGAACATAAAGATCAATAGTCATAATTTTTGCTAAGCATAACGTTTAATAGTTCGAACATTATCATTCTATAATATTAAATACTATAATCGCAAAAGTTATAAAATTGATTAGTATAACATTCTAAGGCCTATGCATTATTATTCAGAAATATTTTATGGCATACATTTTAACGGACTAATGGTTATTATTCATATAGTTTTAATTACTAAAGTGAATTACGTCTAAGAAATCATATCTATACCACTTTATACACATACATATATTTACTCAGAAAAGTTTAAAGACATACTTTTGAAGGTGCTTCTTTTTATAATTATGCCTTTCGATAATGTCTTGTTAAAATTATGCTGTAAAATAAGAATAAAAGAAACTTATGTATGTTCGTTAGTTACTTTGTGTTCCTCAGAGTGAAAATAGGAGTCCCGTGAAGCGAGGTTTCCTCGACTCGTTAGCGGCACAAAATGCATTAGTAAGCTACATTACATGAAATTTAGGAAACGGCATGGTAGTCAGTAAGACAAACAAAAAAAAACCTTTTCCCCAGGTAGGTTCGTTAGTTACCTTGTGTCCCTCAGAGCGAAAACAGGAGTCCCGCGAAGCGGGGCTCCGTCAACTCGTTGGCGGCACGAAATGGATTAATAATCTACACGAAAAATAGGAAACGGCGCAAAAGTCAGTAAGCCAAACGAAACAAAAACCTGTTTCGTCAGGTAGGTTCGTTAGTTAGCTTGTGTCCCTCAGAGCGAAAACAGGAGTCCCGCGAAGCGGGGCTCCGTCGACTCGTTGGCGGCACGAAATGGATTAATAAGTTACATGAAATATAGGAAACGGAGGTAAAGTCAGTAAGCCAAACAAAAAATCATGTTTCCCCAGGTAGGTTCGTTAGTTACCTTGTGTCCCTCAGAGCGAAAATAGGAGTCCCGCGAAGCGGGGCTCCGTCGACTCGTTGGCGGCACGAAATGGATTAATAAGTTACATGAAATATAGGAAACGGAGGTAAAGTCAGCCAAACAAAAAATCATGTTTCCCCAGGTAGGTTCGTTAGTTACCTTGTGTCCCTCAGAGCGAAAATAGGAGTCGACTCCATGCTACATAAAAAATAGCATGTAATAAGCTACATGAAAAATAGCATTTCGTGTCCTCGATCGCAGTTCATCTCGCTTGTACTGATGCATTAGTGCGATAAAGAGAATGCGATGGAGTTAATATCAAAAGCCAACTCGTGGTACGGGTACTTAACTGGTAATATTGATTGTGCGTAAAGAAAACGATAAAACCTTCAATCATATTATATTTTAATACCAGAACATTGAATTGTATTAGTAACTAATCAAGTGAATATCGATCATTATACCTTGCGTAAATAGACCTTACGACAATTATTATAAACAAGTTTATTACCTTCTACATTATGTAATGATATAGAATCTGAGCTTTGAATATTATGACCGACAAATATTATGACTAACAATAATGATGACCTGCAAAAATCGGATCTACAATTTATGTCGTTTAATTTTATGACTATTAACAATATGACTAATAAAAATTATGGTAGAAAACGTTATGGACTGAGAAAATCGGAACTAAAAATTTATGGGAACCAATAGAGACCCCTTCGTAACCATTGCAATAGGGCTTGCAGGGACGCTAGGCGCAAATACATACATCGTTCTAATGACGAATGTCCCCCCACTAAGCTTTAGAGTTTTTTAAAATCACTTGGTGTTGGCAAACCCAAACTCAATGCTATTGGAACTCTAGATCTGAACGCTCTTAATCAATATTTCAGCGCCTCTTCTGTTTGCCTTGACTCGCGCGTCAAGCAAAGTTCTTTATCCCTTTTAGCCAATTCTCCACTTCCAGATATTTCTCTTTTCGATCTTGGCCCCCATTACCTCGCAAGAAGTTGTTTCAATTCTCAAGTCTATTAAAAGCCGTCGGTGATGATAACCTGAGCTTGGATATGCATATGCTCGTGGTGGACTTAATAGCTCCTGTACCATCGCATATAATAATTTTTTCTTTCTTCTCTGGTGTCTCCCCTTCATGTTAGTAATATACTCACATAATTCCACTTCCTAAAGTGTCTAATCCTTCCTCATTTTCCCAATATCGTCCTATTTCCATTCTTCCAATCCTTTCCAAGATAATTGAACACTTTACCGATAAACGTCTCTCTTCGCATCTCAGTAGACCCAACCTTCTTAATCCTTTCCAATCCGGGTTCCGCCCCGGGCATAGCACCACCACTGCTCTTGGGAAAGTCACCGACGACATTCGCTTTAATATAGAAAATAAAAAAAATCACAGTTTTGGTTCCCTTAGACTTTAGCACAGCATTCAACACAGTAGATTTCGACATTCTCCTAGCCTTTTTAAACTTTTTAATGTTTCGCCCACTTCATTGTCCTGGTTTCACAGCTACCTCTTTGGGAGGCGTCAGAGGGTTCGAGTTGATGATAATCTTTCTGATTGGTGTGGATTTTCTGCTGGCGTTCCTCAGGGGGTATTCTCTCTCCATTGCTTTTCTCCATTTTTATAAATAACATTACTAAGTCTTTAAAATCTTGTTACCATCTTTACGCAGATGATCTGCAAATTTATTCAGTTGCCAACCTTGACGATTTCGATTTCCTCGTAAAGCAAATTAACGCCGACTTAGAATCCGTCTGTTTGTGGGCTTCATTTTATGGTTTAAAAGTCAACGCCACGCAGTCACAGGCGATCGTTTTTGGAAGTGCTTATTACATCCAAATTGTCTGAGCAGGTTGTACCTAGAATTTTATTTGATGGTATACCGATTCCTTTCTCACCCACTGTCAGAAATCTAGGGGCACCATGGATCAGACACTTTCTTGGGCGCCTCATGTCACTGAATTGAGCAACAAGCTGTTTGGATCTCTTCATTCTTTAAGGCGCGAACTTTCTTCCACTTGATGCCAAAACTATGCTGGCTCGCTCTCTGTTACTGCCTTTACTAGACTACGGGGACGCTGTGAACCTTGACATGTCAGAGGAACTTCTGGACAAGTTAGAGCGTTTACAAAATGTCTGTATCAGATTCATTTTCGGCTTACAGAAGTACGATCATGTGTCTTACTACCGTCTAAAACTCAATTGGCTTCCAATCCGCCGCTCTATTCTAGATCTTCACACTATTTCTCTTATCTTTAATGTTCTCTTTACACCTTCTTCTCCTCTATACCTCTCTCAAAAATCTCAATTTCTGCCTGAAGGCAGTGGCCACCGTCTGCGTTCTAGCGCGAATTTATCACTTGCCATCCCCCCTCACAAATCTCGTGGATACCACAAGTCCTTCGCAGTGCGTTCAGTGAAGCTGTGGAATGAGCTGCCTGTTTCACTCAGACAGGCGCAATCGGTTGCGTCGCTCAAGGGGAGGTTAAAGATTCTATGGTTAGCTGACTGATTAATTTCTATTGAATAGTTTTTTTTATATTCTTCTACTTCATTCCAATTTTTAGTGTGTTTTCCCCATTCCTTTTTGTTGTAATGCATGTTTATCCTATAAATTATGTATGTATTTATATCCTTTGTCTTTCTGGTACCTTGTTGTACATTTTGCTGCATTTCTCACCCTCTTTTCACTATCTCCGCTCATTTACTCAACGGTTAACTGGAAGAGATCCCTCAAAGGAATAAGTTCGCCTTTGTACTTCTTACTAAGTGTATATTACTTTTAATATGTATTTTTGTACACTAAAGAATTTACTGCCATCATCAACACATTATTAAAACTTTTAGAACGCTATTTGGCTTTGATCCTTATTCTTTCACTGGTATGTGTTAAATTTGATAAATATCAAAAAGTGGCGCCATCTAATAGATGATAGGTCAACGGTATGGTGGCATCGTTTCGAGCGATGGCGCCATAACCTTTTGCCTATGCCCGGTAAGATGGCGCCACTTTTTGATAAATTTACTGTTGCTATAAATTTTTCTTTGACAATCCACCTCTATTTCAAATTCTCTTTGACGATATTAAAGTCTTCTTACGTATAAAATAGTATTTTATACAATCGCGATATAGTACAGAGCTTCTCAGTCGAGTACCGTGTTTAAGCCACAAAGCTTGCTGAGTGTTAACTTGGGACGTGATCGCTGTTGAATGACATCATTCTGTATGGTCAAGGTTAAAAAACCGGTCAAGTGCTGCATGTGAACCGATTTCAATAATTTTTGTTTTATTTGACAGGTGTTTTTAGTGTAAACTCATAGGAATTTCAACTATAATACACACCCGCAAACGGGATTAAATTGCAAATTAAATTATAAAATGTTTTTTATTTTTTCCTGTAATCATAATTTCATAATTTTTCATTCGTAAACTTCGGAGATAAGGGGGCGATGATATTTATTTTTACATTTTCCTTCATAAGTCAATTTTTTTCACTATGAAAAAAAAAATTGTTTTGTAATGTTCAATTTGAGCTCTTTCAAATGATACCCCACTTGGCTTTGAAATTTTGCCCCCTCTTTATATTGGGCATTTTCCATAATTCATATAAAAAATATATACTTCCTACTTTTAATATGTGGGGGTTAGCGTTGTTCATTCTCATTACTATTCCAAATTTCAAATCGACAGCTTAAGTACTTTTCGAGATATTTAGCAATGTGACAGACAGAGTCGCACCATAAGGGTTCCTTTTTACCTTTTTTGTCCGGAACCCTAAAAAGTACGAAAGCGATTGAATTTGTAATAGGTATCAATAAAAACAGTTTGTTGAACAGTTTTATGCAACAGTTTGCTTAAACTGTTCTTTATTATAAAAAGATAATTTACTTAAGCTAACTTTTTAGCCCACAGTAATAGCCGTTTAAAATTATGTCATGATAAATTTCTCGGGTCAAAACTATAACAGCGCCGACCAATTTTTTTTTAATAATCCTGAAATCAAAATAATAACCTCCCATAACTTGTATTTTCATGATAAATTCAATGCATCTTTGTATTATATCTAGTCTAAGTGGCAGATATAAGAACTTTCAGTCGTACCTATTTATTACAAGAAAATATCTGATAGGGTTGTATACAAACAAAGGGTTCAAAGTAATAAATAACAAGATTAAAAAGAAGTACGCGTATAAATTGCAGCTAACCTCATATTTTAATTTAAAAGTGTATTAACTACTTTGTTATGGGCATATATGATATAAATATGCTATGAACTCCTGCAATGGTTTTACAATTAGTCGGTTTAAAGTGAATGAATAACAAGGTTGTGACAAAACGAACACGGATAAAGCGCATCGCAGTGCGCTAATGAACGGCGCGCCGGGCGACTAATAACACGGAGCCTTTTCAAAAACAACGGGAAATCGGACGAATAACACTGCTCTGACAGACGCGGCTGTTATGCGAGATGGTCAGTATATTTTACAAGCTTTTATTTAGTTTCACCCTATTTATTTTTTATACCACGACGGTGGCAAACAAGCATACGGCCCGCCTGATGGTAAGCAGTCACCGTAGCCTATGGACACCTGCAACACCAGAGGTATTACATGTCTGTAATCTGTATCATCTGAATCTGTAATCAAATCTTGCAAGTTAAATTTAACCCACTTCCCGGTTTCTGCTTCGGCTGAAAATTAGCATACATATGTAAGTCGAGTGACAATGCAATATTATGGTACCGTACTATCGAGCTGATTTGATGATAGAGACGGAGGTGGGCATAGGAACTCTGTGTTTGTTTGAACGTAATTGTGTTTAGGGTTGTTAAAATTGTCTCAGTGAGTATTAGTTGCCTGTGAAAATAAAATTACAGTCAGCAATAAAAGCTTGTACCAAAAATGAAATTTTTGCTAAAAACTTATTTCTTTATTTTCACACAAAAAGGTGGAAAAAACAGAGAGAGTTACTTTCACATTTATTAGTGTGCGTAGCCAACATGCTAATCGTTTACGTTCCATGGCGAACGAAACGCAACTGTCACTGTCGCACAATACCTATGGAAGAGTGATAGAGAGTGATGACTACGCTACGCTACGGAGCTTTAACGATTGGCATGTTGGCGAAGCACTCTAATGTATTGTGATTTTTGGACATAACGCTGATTATTATTGACCAGTATTATAACAGTAGGTGTTCATATTAATAGGTAACGCATATACTTAAATAGGATAATATTTTATTTTATCATTTTTGAAATTGGTTTACTTTTTCTTATAAAAGGTTTTTTTTTACATTTTTAGTTTTAAAGTATTGTTAAGATCTTATGTGTGACACGAGACGCATAAATGAAAAACAAATGTTTTTACACTGGATGTAAACATTCTAAATATGGAGGATTTTCTTCGAGTAACCATTCCGTTTCAGTAATA
The DNA here is from genome assembly GCF_033807575.1 of Cydia pomonella. Classification (NCBI taxonomy): domain Eukaryota; kingdom Metazoa; phylum Arthropoda; class Insecta; order Lepidoptera; family Tortricidae; genus Cydia; species Cydia pomonella. The sequence continues at coordinate 7,706,772 of NC_084706.1, forward strand.
ATTCCGTCCATTCCTGTCACTAAATCCATCCTCCACACCACCACTGACCCAAACCCTCAACCCCCCGATTCCTCATCCTCACAACCAGTCAACTCCTATTCCCTAAACCCCTCGACCCTGAACCTCAACCCTTCAACCGCCAATCCCTGACCCCTCAACCCCAGACTCCTTAACTCCTAACCGCGACCCCTCAACTCCCAACCCCGGACCCCTCAACACCCAACGGAGAATGGGTCTCCAATCTATCAAATCATCGTCCTCTCAACGCCCCAGCCCCTCAAACCCTGACCCGTCAAGCTCCAACCCCTCAACCCCCAACCTCTCCCCTCACCTCTCACGCCTAACCCTCGCCTCTCAGTCTCGTTAGTCATTTCCACTACTACCTACATCCGAAATCATAATTGTGACATGAAATCCGTCTAACTTGAATTGGGCAGCCCTATCTAAATATGCCACTCCAGGTCTGCAATGCAGATCATTTAGCGCTAAATTATTTATATCCGGACTGTTACAAGAAACGGCACTTTAATGCAATTCCATTAAGTGACATTGTGATGTTTAAAATTACTATAGGCTTATTATATATTGTTTTTCCCCATAAATTGCTTATTTTATAAAAAAATACCTATACACAATAGAACCTTGATTACGCGAACCTCGATTATCCGAAAGCTGACTTAGTTTATCCGAACCCTCCATTAATCGAACACTGCATCCGTTTGCTGCAAATGGACGACTTTATAAAAAAATGTGTAAGAAAATTTCTTTTATTTTAACAATAATTTTATTGTACATAAAATTTTAACATTTTCTATTGTTTTTATGTAAAAAGGCGTTGTTTTTGTTTGATATTGCTCCAAAACCTCCACATTTCGATTTTACGAACTTTTGATTATGTAAACTAGTCTCTGTCCCAATTAGTTCGGATAATCGAGCTTCTACTGTATTTTTTTTAGCTATAGCTTAAATATTCTTTATTTTTGGCCGAATCTGAAAAAAATGTGTAGTTGTATCTAAAGTATAGAGCATGAATGTACCTCATCATTCTATCACGCTATATCACAGGGCTTTGTTAGGCGAGCTCTACAACAAGTCTATACAATAGACCCCACTTCAAAGCGCATACTTTAACCTCACATACTGTACTAATATTGAAGGTTCTCTGTAATGTTACGGTTTTTTATTGTATGTATAACTTGCCTTGCATATGTTTATTAATTGATGATTGCTAATGTTTTGAGTTTATATTTTAAGTAAAACATTTGACAATCATGGATATTAAATTGGTATTACCTGAATCAAAGTTTAAATAACTGCGTTTTGTACCACGCAGCGCGCCTCCGACGCTACGCTAGCCGGACTGCACCAAGCATTACTTCATAAAGGGACTCTTGACCGCGACGCGCGGCGTTTACAGTTTTAATGAGATGTAAATAAATATTATTACAAAATAGGTAAAAGCGGCGATGCGCGATACGGTTGGTTGTGCCGGAGCTACCTTGTGACTGAAATACTAGGTAAATTCATAGGTGGTGCATGCAACACTCGAAATATCTGGCGCGAGGCGGCTAGGCGGCGTGCTCCAGAATATAATATCAGATGTAGTGGCCGGCGAGAGTCACGGCGCGCCCGCCCGCCCCGGCCGCGTGCCCGAGCCGTGTCGGCGCCGTGCCGGCCCGCTGCCGCGCACTCGCCCGTCCTCATAATAAACGATATAGCGCAAAAATAGAAACTCTGGAGCGGATACCTTTATTCTCTCCACGTAAATACTGACGTTTGTAGCGTCCCTGTCTGTTAGCTGTGTTCCTGCTTTATAAACGTCGGTGCTGCAGTCAATCCATTCTGCAATTTTGTGTTTTAAAAATACTTTGGTTATAATAATATCAGTATACATGTAAGTTGCGATACCGACAAAATTATTTTCTATATCACATTTGCTAATTCAGATAATTTTAACTTGAAAAAAATACTTATATATTATTTGTTTATTGAAAAAGGTGCCTAATAAGTTGGATGAGATTGAAGTTTTGAACAAAATTAAATGAGTTTATCCTAGAATGCACAAAAATGAAAGAAAACGTTTTGTCTAACATGCTTACCATCAAAATTGGCAATATCCTTTAATCACTTAGATCACGAGCACTCGGTTCAAAATGTGTAATACAGGTTGCCTATTTTACTTATAGTAACAGTAAATGGCGAGCAGTCCGAGTGACGGAGTCAACCACGCGGTCCCGGCGTCATAACAACACTGGCGGGATCGCCGGTTGCGCCAGCGTCGCCCAAGCCCATGCCGAATTGAACTCGTTTTGAAGAGTTGCATTTTTAATCCGCTGCCCGTCTCGCGCGGGACATAACTCCGGGTCGCTCTCAGCTGCCTCTATTACAAAATCTAGTTAACGTTATCATTAACCGTCACCTTCATGCAGACTTGTTAATAATTTACGCGGACCCCTATCAACTCGCGCCTGTAGGCAACATTGCCAACAGCTGTACGTCGTTTGGCTTTGCCGATATGTGTGGGTCTGGCAGCTTTACGCACATAGATATTTTTTCCCTGTATCAGGATATAGTTATAGCAGACAGAAATAAAGTATGTGAAAGAGAGGGCGAAATATATTTAGGAATGCTTAGGTTAGGTTAGGTTAGGTTAGGTTACGCGTGAATTTTTATGTCGGTTGTTGTAATTCTATATTGAAGCAAAAATAGTAGTGGGGTTAATAATTTGACAAAACGTGACATATGTCTGGCATAATGTCTTTCTACTAGATTTCAAGTTCCTCAATCAAATAAATATTTGTTCTCGATACAAACTTTCAACATCCTCTCACCTAGAGGAAGATTTTTCATTATTACGCCTTTTCAAAAATGCTGAAATCCGTTTTTTTTATAATATTGCACGTGTCTTTCTGCAAAGTTTCAAGTCCCAAATTTAAAAGAAATTGCTCCCGATACAAACCTCTTTTCACTCCTTATGGAGAATGAATTTTCAAAAAAGCGGAAATACGTTACCTTTTATAAAAAATTGCTTTAATAAAACTTGTTCCACATACACACTTTCATCCCCTTAATAACCCACTTAAGGGTTGAATTTATCAAAATCGCTTCTTTGTCTGGTCTGTTTCCTTGCGTTTTATAAATTAAATTTTCTAGGTCAAACGATTTGGGCTGGGCGTTGATTTAAGCCAGTTAGTCTGACACGTTTATTTTTTTGAAATAATACTGCTAGGGAAAAATGTGCAAAGATGTTCCAATCCAAACTGCAATGAATTATAAGCATTACTCTGTTAAATTTATTTCGCATTGTTATAGTCTCGTGAATCGATATTTCGGCTATTTTGAGCTAGATTCGCCGCCATCGGTATCTACTGCACTCAAATGCCCGTTGAATGTGGCTTAATCCAAATAAAATTCTGCAAAGTTTGAGTCTTTATTTGTTGATTAAAAAAATTTTTTTTAACAAATAACAAAACTCGCTATTAAATTTGAGAAGTTCCCATCATGATTCCTCATGGGTCCCATCGAATAGCAGGTAAGACGGAGATTGGTCGGTAGTTGTTTGCACTGTCTCTCTCACCACCCTTGTACACCGTAGTTACAATTGATTGTTTCAGCGGACTAGGAAATACGCCATGTGTGAAACAAAGGTTTGCTAAATGACTTATGATAGGTACAATCAATGGCCTGGCTAATTTAAGGAAGCGTGTGGTGAGACCATCCCATCCGGGAGCGCTATCAGATTAAAGACTCACGATTACATTGTCAATTTCCAATGAGTCTGAGTTTAACAAGACAAAGGAGGTAGGCAAACATAAATGCGCTTTTACTTTTAAAATACTGACGTTTATAATTTTTCTATACATATATTTAATTTGATTAATTTAATAGCCGTTTCAAATATTTTAGAACAATTTTTCAATCGTGGCTGAATGCGTGGCGTGCTTTTGATGCCTAACCTGTTAAAAAATGTCAATATGTCGGACGAATGTTTGGAATGTCACCGTATTTAAGAATTATTTCGCTTTAATTTTTCTTCGCAAGTGTGATGATAAACATTGTGTGGAACTCCGGGGGTAAGAATATTGCAAACTCGGGCCTTTAATTCCCTCCATCAATGTGCGACTGTCGGGAATTATCTCCCCTCGTTTCCAATATCTCACTTACTCACGTTGCACTATGACTATTATTTTATTTCAAAATAAACAAGTCAGTGCAATACCAGAAAAATTATCATAAAATAAAGAACGGAAACATAACTATTCCAAACCCTTGTGTAGTAAGCAGTGCAAAGAACAAACGCAGTAAAGTGTTAGCTTAAGATTGCCTAGCAAATCACGTATGAAAGTGAAATGTGGACGAATTTGTGCAGAACAAATCCTATTACTTCAGATGGGCCCATAAAGCCGTACAACATGGCGTAATAAAGCAAAATAGTTGATGTGACTGCGCATAAGGACCCTTCGGGAAGCCCGGATCATATTGGACGTCATCGAGTGTTTTCATCGGAGTTTTATTGGGTAGATAAATGCAAGCCCCGGGGGATAGGCCGCTGTTCCACATCAGTAGTAAAACAGACATAGTGTAAACTTGTTCGATTGCTTTTTCTTATGTGAGCATCTAGTACGAACGAGTACATTCAGATATATAGTCTTCTTGTCTCTATTGTAGGTAATTTTTATTGTAACTGTAGTGTCCTTTGAAGAAACCATGCTGAGTATTTGAAATACCACTACTTATGAGAGAATATATTCTACTCATGGTACTGAGGATAGATATGGGTCTATAATTAACTATACTGGTTTTTGATCACTTTCTGTAAACAGGGATAATTTGGTATTTTTTCCATAAATAAGGAAAAATGCAATACTTTAGTGATAGACAGAAAATAAAGGTTAGGGGAACTGTGAGGCTTTCGGCGCAGGAAATTGTTAAACGCATCGCAAATGTCCTTGCCATTGTTAGGTACGAGTATAGGTACGATCGTTCAAATTAAAAGTACTAGAGTAGTTAGCTTCTCCTCTCTTAGAAACTTCCAGAAGGAATTATCTTCTTCCTTGTCCTATCCTCATGGCTGACGGACGCGACGACTGTGGACACTCTTCACCAGTGCTCTCCAAGCCGCTCTATCTTGGGCCCCGTGCATGCTACCCTGCAATGTGGGTCTTGTCTCTGACGTCATTCTGTCGTCCCAACGTATGGCCATACGGCCATCCCTACGCTTTCTTAGAAAAAAAAATAGGGGAACGCTTTATGTAAAATTCCGTCTTTTGCGTGATACGCTGAAAACATTGTTCCTGCACGCGTTTCTGTTTAGCTCTAAGCAGTCATGCGAATTCATCGTAGTCACGCGGTTTTAGGTTTCTTGACAATATAATTAAGATAATATAATTAAAAGTTAGCTGGAAGAGATCCCTTTTAGGGATAAGTTCATCTTTGTACATAACATTTTTTTGTTTAGTTTTGTCTGTTGTATGATAACCTATTTATGTGCACATACATACATAATTAATGTTTTTTATATCTTTTTATTACGCGAATAGGTGTTATATATACAAAAGCTTTCCTAAATACTAAGATTGTTAAATAAATTTAACGGACATCCGAAAATACGAGTTTATTACACGCCTGTATTTTTACTTTCAACCAGAGCCAGTTGCACAAGAAACAATCAAAATACTTGTGTCTACTTTCATTTGGCGGATGAGTGGCGGAGTGTATGGTCTCGTTAATTCAAACAGGGCTTCAATTCTGTTTTAGGAAACAATCCCGTGATCCCGGCGTGATGTTGCATAATGCCGTCTATGCCTGCCCCTGCACACGCTTGCTTATCAATTTAAAATTTTAACTCACTTTGGGGTAAAATTGAAATAGATGATTAATTTTAGAGAAAACCCATGTTCAAAATATTTTACAAAAAAAAAAAGAATAAGCAAACTCTTCACCTATCGCAATGTATAATTTCATGTTTTTAACATCTGTACAAAAATTGTTTCAAAATTTTAAAGTGCGTTTTAGACCTATGCTCGTGATTTTCCCCATCGAGCGAAAATCAAGAAATCAGGTTTCAAATCGATGAAGTTACGAGAGAAAGATTGCTAATAAAATTGTTGGAAACCGAATTGTGATCTAAAAAAGCGTAACGATTTATCAAGAACTCTGCTGGCTGCTCCTATTGTACCTTAAAAGGCATGTAAACAAAAAAGGCAGGAACGGAAAAATTCGCACGCTTCTGATAAGCTTCGGTAGCTCAGTTGGTTAAGAGCGATTGGACCGGTGTTCCAAAAGTGTGGTGGGTCTTGCCGAAGGGGTCAATTTTTAATATAAAAATGTGTAGTATCGCTTACAGACGTATCTGCATGATAAAAAAAATCCACATTGGTATGGTCATTCGTAGTTTCCTTTCTTCATCATCTACATTCAGTAAAACATAGAAACTTACATGTCACTACAAATAATCCAAATTTACATTCACTACAAAGATACGAACTGTTAATTCAATGGAAGATACTTCCACCCGAAATGCATTGTTTTCCAGCAATGGTTACGACACGATAAGTTGGGACGCGAACACGCCGCAGCGTGGTCGTCCAAAGCCAAAGTTCCCCATCATACCTGCGTCACTTGAAAATTGAAAAACTTTTGCAATGCCTTTCTTATAGAAATAGTTCGCTTTACAGTTGAGTGAGTTGTCATTGTAAGGATTCACAGCCAGTCTCATTGAAATGATAGTTTGTAGGTACGAGCACTGGAAACTTTTTAGGTTGCCGAGATTTATCTAAAAGCCTCTTGGTTGTATAAAAGTGTTCTCGATAAGCCTTCAATTCATATTATACTTCAGTACGTTCAATTCATAATGTGGTTCTTGATAAAAAAAGTTTGTTATTCAAATAGGAGAGGCTTCGTGGGGTTGATAGCAAGTGCGCGTATTTTTAGGACAGCAAAATGCAAACCCTCGCGATAGCTGGTGTAAATCCGCATGAAATATTGATACAGTTTCGTGTAAACGTGTAACAAATGCGGTAATTTAAGCCACCTGCCGGCGGCCGCGACTCGCGCGATCCTCTCTGCTATGCACCACTTTTGAACTGCTTTCCTACCTTATGTTGTGCTCTCCTACTATTAGGTACAGTTATTATTTTTTGATAGAGATTTATGTTGCACTATCAAACTTTAACTCACAGGCCAATTCGAACGCACAGATATCAGAATGACATCTAAGTAATCCGTGATCCGGACATGTATTCACGCGGGCGAGACGCACGATAATTAGCTAATCAACTAAATAATGATTCAAATATCATTCTGATATCAGTAGCGTACGTATGAATAGGCCTGTTAGCGTCTCTAGTTTATCATAAGCTTCATGTAACTTAGAAGCTGCTACTTTGGATACTTTACAACGTGGATCACTAAATATGTCATTATATCAAACCAATATCTAGTTATTTTGTATGCATAAAACATTCGTCATTCCCATGAACGACAGAAAAGCTACCTATTGTTTTATTTACCTAATGTAAAGGGTTCGTTACCGCGAATAATAGTGCTAGGAGTCCCACAGTAAGCTCAATAATACTTGAAGTCAATCAGCTATTACTCGTAAATAAATAAATAAAAATATAGGTAGGTTGTATAAAAAAGTCAATTTTTTTTTATAACACCGAGATTTTAAAGAGCACGATACATCAACCGGCAAGAGAAATTGCTCAAGTCTCACTAATAGAATTATTTGGTCTCGCGCGGCCTCGTTTAGCGCAGTATCCGACACAAGGGCCGTCGTGTCTCCCTCCTATTTGCTCTCGAGTATTTACAAAAACATTTACACTACCCGACCATTCACATGTATTGGTTTAGGACAGATGTACAAAGATAGGAGCTACTTACAATTATTAGCCGTAGTAAGAAAACATTTATTTATAACTGTATGGTTTTTGGAATTGTTAAGAGGGAAGAAAAGCTTTGCGATCCTAACGAAATAACAGCACTTTTTCTATGAAATTCCATTTAGAGACAAACGGTTTTCATTTTGATGTCGATCGCTCCAGAATAATATATTATAGGTTTCTAGGTTTCGCCTTTTTGTCTAATAAAAAAAAAATAAAGAAAAAATTGTATTGCTCTTGAATAAAAGGACAACCTATAAACCTAGTTTTTCATTGTGTTATTGACACATGTTAAAAATCATGGAGAATGGAAAATATTTAGAAGAGGAAAAACATTTTCTCTTTTTGTTTTTCAAGTAAGTGGTATACTTGTCTCTTAAATACAATAATAAGCTTGTACTTGTATATGTGTAAAAACCCGTTTCTAATTAATACGCGTTTTCCATAGTTTAAACTAGTTTTCGCCAAGGCGTTTCGTAATAGTATTTTTCAACACACTTGCTCAAAATGGCGTTTTTATTCCACCGATTTTTGACTCATAATCCAAGATATTAAACACGCGTGCTTTTTCAGTATATTATAACACTCGTGCTTTTTTATTATATTATCCGACTGAGTTAAGAAGGTCACTGATTGCTAATAATATGCATGGAAACGGAGCCTTCTTATTTGGTAGAGTAATACTTTCTTTTTAACCAACTATTTGGTTTCAAATGTTAGTTCAAAGAGGTTAAAACCTCTTTACACTAAACATAATTTATACATTATAAATGATAAAATACATTAATGAATAAACATAATATTTTATCGATTTGATCTCCATTCGTCGAATAGAAATACGAAAATTCGTCATTACACACATCGGCTTTCTTATTGCACAATATCGCCTCGTGTGTAATGACCAACTCAGCACACTTGTATCATAATGTAGTATTATGCAACAGTTGTATAAGAATGGTCAAAAAAGGCGAGTGGCGTGAGTTATTGTTAAGGAATACGCCACGAGCATTTTCTGACCTACTTATACAACGTTGCATGCAATACTTTTCCTACGAGTAAACAATAATAATACTTTAAACTCGGTTAGAATCATATACACTGTATGTAGGTAAACAAACCAAGAGTATACATCTAAGATACGCGAGGCGAGCATACATTGGCGGCCCGGCTGCTCAGCGACACCTTCTCGTAAGTCATGAGGCCCTGGTACTTGTTCTTTGCTAAGTAAATTTTTGGACTGTTTTTTTCTCGATTTTGGCCCCAATAGTCTATGGAGACTAACAAGCGACGCTATGCGGTCTTCGTAGTCTATGGATATTGTAATACTACGGGTGTCACATGAGTGTTTCTGACTTATGAAGCAATTGTTTCTACTATTCAACCAAATGAATATTTTGTAAGTTGGCAGCAATGCACTTAGTTTGAAACTGTATTAAATTTGATTTTGTTAGGTTGGTAGCCATTAGTCACAGTATCGTTATAGCGATTAATTAAAGCGCAAGTGCTGTTATGAGGAATAGACAATATAGACTTTTCTTCAAACCTTTAATGTAGGTTCTTATATTCGTGTTCATGGATGTATAAATGACAGATAACAGTAGAGGAGTAGGAAAAACTTGTTTAACCATTGAAAACGCGTTTTCATCAAGGCGATACGAAAACCTAGTTTTACTCAGAGAAAATGCGTTTTCACTTAACCCTTAATTTGGCAGAGACTAATGAAATAAAGTGGTATATTATACTAAATATATTGGCTCACGGGTGTTTTAAGAGCTCCAATACAATGTAAAAAAAAATCTTGAGATATTAGTTTTGGAAAAAAACATGTTCGTCACAGCGGACACTGCCAAATATCGAGAACAAGTTGGATGAATTCATGTGTCCGCTGAGGCGGACATTGCCAAACATATAGTCATAAAAAAAAACAATCATTTCAAAAGAGAAAATTTATTAAAGTGGCTTTTTACGGTAACATATAAAACTTTAGGTTATTTTTATGACAAAAAAGAATAAATCGAAATAATAAAATATGTATTGTTTAATACATTCGATGCCAGCGAGTCGCTAAGCGGGTTCTTGTTCGTAGGCGCTTTTCGCTACATACGGTTATCGGCTACGCTCCTAGCTTGCACGGGCACTAGATATTGGTAGGAGTGAGTAAAAATGATTGCTAAGAAAAAATTAAGAAAGTGAGATTTAAGAACTAAATTGTTTTTTATTGAAGAGTGTTAACGTGTATTAACAATATATGTACCTATACATAATAAAAAAGCATAAAGGACGCTTAATTTTTTTTAAAAGGTAATCATCGGTGAGAGGCAATTTGTGATAACAATTTAATTTAATTTTTTGTGATTTGTGGTAACAATTTTTCTTTAATAAGAAGGTATGGACTTTAAAAATATGGGACTTTCGTTCTATCGATGTACTAGATAACTGCATTTCGCGCAAAATTGCGTGCTTACGCTGCACTTACGTCCTTTTATTAAAATGCCTCAATCGATCATGTTGCAATCGGCGCACAGCATTGTTAAGACTGTATACGAAACATGCTATTGTAGGAGTAAGGTTGCACTTACACCTTTTTAATCTTAGTTTAGTGTAATATTAATTAATAATAATTGTAATTGTAATTTTAATTTGGAATGTAATTTTTATTTACTTATTTATTTTGTTATAAGTATCTTTTAGTACTTTATTCTACGGCTATACGGCCCACGATATTTTTTCATATTTTTTTTGAATTTGGGTTCGAAAGTTATAGAGGGATAAACATTGTTTCGGTCTTTAGAAACGATTTTTTTCCAGAAGTATTCGATTTATCCCAACAAGGTTTAAGAAACATTCAAGTTATTTTTAAAGACCCATTTAATGATGGATGTGCAACACGTTTTGTGACAAATAGTTACATGTATGGAGTGCCCCACTTAAAAATATATTTCTTACAATTTTGAGTACTTAATCCAGTAGTGGCTTATAAAATACACATATATATATATATATATATATATATCAAATTTTTATGCCGCTTTTAGCACTCTAAATAGTTTATACCCACCAATTTGGGTATAAACGAGTAAATACGGGTATATTGAGTAGTATTTACTCAGTATTTACCCGTGAGTATTTTCTCACTACCCATCTCTAGCTAGCATTGAATGTCAGTAGAAGAATGATATCTAAATGGTGTCATTTACTTATTGTGCATTTCGCTCGTACTTGACCGTACATGTATTGGCGCGAGCGAGACGGACGATAACTAACTGACATTATTTAGATATCATTCTGATGGCACTATACGCCCGAATTTGCGTATTAAGTATTTTGGTATTCTGTATACCTAAGTATCTATCTTTGCAATTTGGTATTCTGTATAAGCATCTAAAATACGCAGGTTCTGGAAAATGTTTACAATAATTAACCCTCGATCCCATCGCTACCTCACGCCTTCGCCGTAATTTATTAGTCGCCCTTGAAGTTGCAAATATTTCTTATCCACTTATTCAATTGACTTACTCCAAATTGCTTAAATGATTGTTATCATTAATTTACTTGAGCGCTGCTATTAAAAACCGGTGTCGAGTATTTTGTCGGATTTAATAATGTCGCAGGGTGGAGTAGCAGACGCCACTATAAGGCAATCATCTAATGAATACTTCCGGGCAGATAAGCTTCGATTAAATGGTCTCTTTATTGCCAAAGGAAAGGCGCGTCCCTTTATGTGCACATTGAGATATCCGATACTCGTGCACGGCTACCACTAAAATGTCTAACTGATATCATTGCTTTTGGAAACGATTGCTTGCCAGATTTACTAGTACACTTTTCTTTCTTTTCTTACTAGAACAGCGGCGAGAGGGCTTCATACACTATTTGATGTGACTGGACAGTATACTACCGAAAAGTGGTATCGTTGTGTTCGGTAGAGTTTACTGAGTACGAAACGAGGACTTGTCACTTTCTAAGAGTGCAGGGGGATAACTGTGACGTCACAAAGATGGCGGTCCCGGGTTTCAAATTTAAAATAATTCGTCGGTAAGTTCTTATTTGGCCATCTGGGCTCTTCTAACCACCTCTTGGTCGCATTCACCATTCTAGTAATTGTTAAAAATACAAGATTTTAGTCTATAAACTGTTAATAAAATCATGACTGCCCACAAAAAGTGCGAGATTATGAAGATATGCAGGTAAATTGGCTTGTTTACATTATTTGCAATTCCTATTGAATTTCACTTTACATTATGTAGATGAAAAAATAACCTCTTTTGTCTTTTATTAAGCGTTAAATCCAGCAAAGATATATCTATATATGCATAAATGCGTATATCTTGACTGATTGACTCATCAAGGCAGAGCCGAAACTACTAAAGCTAGAAAATTGAAATTTGCACATCAGGTTACATGTATAATGTGTACGAAATACACGTAGATATTTCGAGAAATTGTACTTCTAAATGGATGAATATTTTGTATGTTGGTACAAGTTATATTTTAAGACTAGAAAATCCGTAAAAATATGTTTTTATTAAAATGCAAGAAACAACTTCAGCGTTTACGAAAATTGATCCCCTAAGTTAGTAATAAAGATGTTGTAAGTTTTTATGAGGAGCCAATTTTTTTTGAGTGAAACTTTGTAAAAAGACACAATACTAGAAAACTAGAAAAGTAATTATAGCGTTTAAGAAAATTCATCCGCTGGGTTAATTGATTGACAGATAAATATTACGTGTTGTCATTTCATTTATTCAGTCACAATTTACATTGGTTTTGAATAAAAATTATAATTAAAAATAAAACTTAATATCATGCAACTATAATAATTGATTACAAGACTTAATTAGTTATTTACACATATGGGTGGTTAGAATAATAATTTAATGTCAAATGGCACAATACAATACAAAAATATAAGAGAAGATATATACAAACGAAATTAATGTAGGTTTAGTTAATAAAGATTATTATCATGAATAAAGTACAATGTGGTTAATGTCAATTTATTAAAAAAAAAACTTAACCAAACTGCAATTTTTTTTCTGCACATTGTTCGTGTAGATCTCCAATCGCGGGTCACAGCTAGGTATATATGTGTAAAGTGTTGGCAACGCGCGTGTGATAGTGGCTTATTAGTATAATTGACTATATGCCTTACACCTGTGGGCCACTGTGATGGGGTAAAACTTTTACTTGAAGTTATTATCACCTCAACAAAAAAATAAGTAAAAGATTTTAATAAAAACATTGTTAAACGGGGTTATATAGTTGATAATAATATAGCATTTCCTTTTGATTCGGATAAGTATCCGGTTAGGCTAGATGTTCGTGTGTAGGTAACGCTTACAATTTATCGCCTGCATATCCTTTCAGCGGGTAGATAATGACCGCAGTAAAACGTTTAAGCACGGAATAACTGCTGCTGGAAGCCGTTATTACAATATTATGAATGGCTTCCCCCACGGCGCTGCCTCTTGCCGCCGACACCTCGAAGACTCTTTCTTATACTTATAGGTACTGCCTTGTTTGCTAAAATATGTCTGATCTTTACAACTCCGTCTTTTTGTCGAATATATAAGTAGTCGATTGTTGACTTAGTATCTCTCTTTCTTCTTCTTTAATAAGTAAATCAATTAATCTTGACCCGTAATAATATTTTAGTGTAGTCGAAATAAATATCAACTACTTAGGTACTAAAATTAAACTAGAATTCCTATATATTATTATAGGGGACCTATCAAAGTAGGTTTTTTCGAAGAATTAATTGCCAGCAAGCTGGATACCGTTTTAATACCTTCATTTGGTCCTAAATGCGTGTAATCCGAGTTTGCTCCATCCCAGGAGATGTACATAAATTAGCTCTTTTTCATTTTTTTGTTTGTAGATCGAAAACGGTAGGTACGTCTCACAGAAAATTTGTTCTAATCATGATGACAATTGATATCTGAGGATCCGAAAGGTACCTTAATATAAATTCGTAGTCAAAGTTTTTAAAAAATGGCTGCCACTTTGGATTTCTTTTATTTGGTATAATCATGTTAAATCCGAAAACGGTTTTTACCAGTGTCTGATCAACCCAACCTTGCTGGTAAAGCCATTGTAATTGATGATGGGTTCCTTCAACATCGAGTGGTTTGGCAATCCAATGTAAAATTGATCGCCTATAAGGCTTCCAAAATGTATGCTCACTTCCTGGGACGGGGCAACCTCGCATTACACGCATTTAGGAGGACAAAATGAAAATATTAAAATGATTTCCAGCTTGCTGGGAATCTTATTTTATTGGCCTACTACTCATGAAGTATGTGAAATATAAAAATATCAAAATGCTGTTGCTAATATTAACCCATCAGGTTTGGCTCACGTCGGCTCTCTGTTATGACAAGCTTTCTAATCTTAAACGTATCGATAAAATGAACTAAAATGGAAATGTATTTCGTGATATTTGTAGCTTATATTTTTCTTTTATTATAGTTTATATTTTTCCATACATAATATGTACCATCGCGTAGTATTTGTTACTTAGTGAATAATATTTTTTTTTTTTTAATTTATTGAATAAACAAACAATTTACAGTCTATAATTTAATACAAGACCCATCGTAGGCAAAACCTTGAGGAGGTTTGTGTGCCGATGGGGAGTTCAGAGAACAATACATATATTAATGTCTTATGTCTAAATTTAAAAAAAAGAAAACATTGTAGGATTCTTAGTATAAGTAGCTTGTGTCGTTTGATGTCAATAAGTGCATTTTAATTACTTTTTTTATATGTTTACCATTTAAGTACTTTACACGAACATCTTCTGGCAAATCGTTTAATATTTTAGGTAATATATATGTATACAGCCTAGTGCCATATATGTTATTATATTTGGGTTTACAATATTTGTTTTGTCTCTGTAGACTTCTTAGTTTTGTACATCTTTTGTTTACTTTTAGTTTAGTAACATAGTGATATTCTTCAGTTAGTATGGCTAGTTTACACTTATTTTGAACCGGAAGTACATTACAGTATTTGAAAAGTTGTGCATATTCTGTTTCGTATTTCTTTTTGATATGCTTAGGTACAAGTGTCTTCAATAATCTTATTTGTAAGTTATATATTTTTTCTATATATGTTTTATAGGTTTTACCATAAGTACTCAAAGCGTAACCGATCACAGAGTCAGCGAGGGCTAGGTACAGCATACGTAGGATTTTGTACGGTAATTTATACCTTAGGATTGACATTTTGCTTAGAATGGCTCTTAACTTATCGCACACATAGTTAATATGCGGCCCCCAGTTGAATCTGTGGTCGATTATTAACCCGAGATACATGTGTTCTGTGACCACTTCGATATTTTCACAGTTACACGTTGTGATATTCTGCTGGTGCAGGCAGCTGAAAGGGCAGTGTGTGCCACCACAGTAATATCACGAGCAGTTTTATTGTGCGCCGAACGAATATGCATTATTTTCGTCTTTTGCGCGTTAATTACTAAACCAACGTCGTGCGCCCATTTGCAGATGGTGTTGAAATTAGATTGCATTGTGCGCTCGGCGGTAGCTATGTCGCGGTCGGCTGTGATAATGCATGTGTCGTCCGCGAACTGATAGACAGAGCCTTTAGTTATTATGTTGCACATATCGTTAACATACAGCAAGTACTCAGTTGGGCCGATTATAGATCCTTGAGCCGTGCCTTTTTCGGTTTTTATTTCGTCACTGTATGTGTTGTTTATCTTTACTAATGTATGTCTATTTTTGTGATAGTTTTTTAACAATTTAATCAAAGGGCCCTGTATACCGCTCTGCTCTAGTTTGTAAAACAATGTTTCATAATCTAACATTTCAAATGCTTAGCTGAAATCAATGAAAACAACGAGTACATGCCTTTTTTCATGCATGTGCTCGTTAATATCATTGTTAAAGTCAGAAAGTAGCTGAGAGGTACTTCGGTTTTTTTGAAAACCGTATTGCTTACTGTTAATTATATTGTTGTGAATCAAAAAGTTACTGATTTCGTTACCGAGGTATCTCTCAACTATCTTGTCGATACACGGCAATATAGTAATTGGTCTATAGTTGTTATAGTCTGTATGTGCTCCTTTTTTGTAAAAAATATGAAGGTATTCTAGGTAGTTCTAGAAGTTTTAGATAACTTCTCCCGATTGTAAAACTAACGCTGAGAAATATAGCTACAAATAAAATTAAGTGAAATGTACTATACCTAGCTTATTTGCAAATCTCTAATTTGCAATTACCTAATAATTATTTAAATTAAGGCTCCTCAAAAGTGTGCTATATATTTGAACTTTTATAAATTAATTACATATTACAATTTTTCCTGTCTATTATTAAACCGCCTAAGAATAAAAGCATATGTCGCAATTTAAATACTCCTCGGGAGCTCAAAGAGACAGTGATTCCATAAATTTGTTTGTAACAGTGAAATTACTTCGGGATTGGATGCGTAAACAGAAAACGATTTAACATCACTTTGGGGTAAATACAGTGGGTAGACATAGGCACACAAGGTTGAGTCGTGTGTGCGGTCCCTAATTACACATTGCATCATTCTTGCGTAAGCGATTTTCACTCACAAATTGATAGTCCTATACTCCTGAACATCATTTATTCTTATGTTAACGCGCTCACCATCAGCGTACCATGGTTGGAGATCTTAGAGACTACTCGTAGGTACTTTATGCGACTATTTTTTTTGGATGCGTATGTAAATTCAAATCAAAGTGTAATGTGTTTAGGGCGTATTATCAACAGTCCTTGGTAGTAGGATATTTAAATAATTATTCACCACACCAGCTCGTAAAGGCTCTCTTTATTCTTAAAAAACTGATGAGAAAGTTGCATTTTATCCACAAGATTGTCAATAGTAGATTGTTAACCAAGGCATGAAAGGCACCCATTTCTGTCTAGATAGTCTGAGACTGAAATGGTGTTTTTCACCCGAGTTAAACACTCTATTTTCATCTCGATTACGTGGAAAGTAAAATACATGTGCATTTAAAAAAAAACACGGCTAAGTATAAAACTTTAGTAGTCTTTCTTGAGGGTACTTTCATTTAACAATTTAGGTAAAACTATCGTTATTTATGGAAGAAGGAGTGAATTATTAGAGTGGAAATTGTGCAACACATTCATTTAAAACCAAAATTTAATTGCTTATCGTAAAAAAAGAAAAAAACATACTTGGAAAGTACAGTGCTCTAGAGCAGAAACGTATCATTTTCTGCACACTTTTTAGAATAACATTGACCCACTTTCACAACATGAGTTATGAAAAGTAATTGAAAAGACAATTTTGAGCTGTTTTGGTGGAATAGACGTTTAAGTTATAATTTTGAATGATAAATATTCAAAAATGACATGAATGATAAAGAGCTAAATACGGAAGGTGGAGGTAAGGAAATAAATCTCTATGTACCAAAAAGTGTCATCAAAAAACCTTAAATAGGTGGCGCTACAATACCTAGAGTACTCGAACAAAAAATCAAATCATAGACAGCGCACTTCACTCCGTCAATAGCGCCTAGGTTCTTAGCTACTCTAGCGCTACTCTGGAGAGATTTGGAACTATTATTTATAGCTAACAGCTGGACACTTTTGTAACAGTTCTACCATAAGAGATGTCACTCCTCTTAATTCCACACTCCATAGAGCTAAACAACAATTTTGCCCCTTTATAAAAAAAATAACGGTTGTAGGTTGAATACCAAAGTCTTAAATCAATAAATAAAAAAGTTCCTTTAATTCAGACCAGGTGATCCCTATTTTTGTTAGTAAAACTAGAATAACTTACACCCTATATTAAAACTTACATAAAATCACTTAAACTTTAAAAGTACCTTAACATCACTGCGAGTAGAGAGGAGAAAGTGACTAAAAGGTGGGTTATTTCGCCCTGCCTATCACCACTACCTAATATGTTGTGAGGCGGCAATCTAAGCGTTCAGACAAAGTCCTCATGAGGCCGCACGCGCTTCAGCAGAGGCTTAAGGTTGTGTGGACAAAATTGAACTAATTTTCCGTTGTTTCAGTTTTATAAAGAATTGGTGAATATTTGTGTATTTGTGCTCGCGTTGGTATAATAGAGATTATTTTTAAAGTTGTCATGACTTGAACGCGATGTCGTATGCACAGCAAATGTCAGCGCGCAGTTGGCACGCGGTGCGAAGCGCACTTCCCCTGCTTTCAGCGCGGAAGACGGTTCCGGGACTGGTAATTAGCGAGGCTTTCCTTCCGCGCCGCCATACCGCGTGTGTAGTGTGCATCCCTGTCCTTATTAAAATTTTTGAAAGATACTATAGGTAGGTAACTAGGCATTCAATAAAATTTTAGGAAATCAACCCTTAAGGGGATAAATGGGGGACTGAAGTTTGTATGAAAGAAAAACCAAAACAACTAATTTTCCGACTAACTTTTTGAGAATAAATTATAATTATTTTGTGTTGAGATATGTTAAACTAACGGCATTCATGGGTAGTGATTTGAAAATGTGATTTGCGTTTACCCGAATATTTGTTAATTAATCTGGTCGAAAATAACCGTTCTCTCTTACCCGCCAATTCTAATGATGAAAAGGTATAAATATAATGTACCGTGTGGTGGAATGGGACGAGCATTTTCGCTATGGCGCTTGAACCAGTAACATTTAGTAGGAAGGCTACTGTTTGTTAATTTAAGATTGTTTAAGAGTGTTGGAGTAAGAACTTGGAGTAAAATAAAAGTAATCGTTTGTACCAAGGACTTTGATTACACAAGTCGGAAGTGGTAGGATTAACGGCGCCCATAAAAGGACTAGCACGTGTTAGTATCTACTACGAGTATATACATCTAATTAATAAAACCGCCGGAGTCTACGGTAGACTTTAATGAAATCATGTTCAAATGAAAGAGCGTAAAAAAACAACAGTTTTGAATCGACAACATATACCTGAAAATTCGGATTGTTGCGTATTTTGCATTTAAAAGTGTGAATTCTTTGACAAAAACATGACTAAAGGTCGGCCATTATAAATGGGGATGGTGTGACTCCCCTCGAGACCTAACCCTCAGACGGTCAAACCAGGGACCGGTCTGGTATCCCCTTCGAGGGTTTTTGAAGGGGTATTTCGTACGGCTTTGCTTACCAAAGCCGTTGCTAACTAAAACCCTTTCATTTGCCTTTTTAAGCGCTTCATAATATGGGTAAGCTGATCCGTTCCTAAGCGCTAACCCCTTGAAGGGGTGTAGATTATAAATTATAACGCTTATGCCATTTCCGACTTTCTCTTGGTAAAAATAGAATCAAATATTGCTTATTTATGTTTAAAGAGAAGGATTGAGTGTCTAGCGCGTTGACAGCACTGGCGTCATAATTTTTTGAATTAGGAAGGGGATACCCTTTCATTTAGCGGTATCTCTGAAAGGGAAACCCCTTTCTAGAGCTAAGTCAAATGAACGGGTAAGCTATTCAAAGGGAAAGCCAATCGTTGGGGCTATTCGATGAACGGCTAAGCCATTTAAAGGCTTTTTTCTGGGAAGGGGTGGACGGGTCCCTGGGTCAAACATATATTATTGTTATGTACAGCCCGTTGACCAAATTTAGGGAAAGATTGAAGACCTAGCGAACCACAATGAAAGGGGTTATTCTGTAGATAGCCAAAAAAATGAAAATGAAAATGGTCTTAAAATTTCCCTAAAATGCCTGTTTGATGCAATAATATTCCACTTAGGTGCGTTCAGCCAGCAGAATTTTGAAAAAAAAATTAGGACTGCAATTTTGAGGCCTTTCTCTAGTAATTTCATCGATTCGAAAGCTCATTAAACAATTTTCGCTCTATAAAAAAATATCACGAACATAGGTCCAAAACGCACCATAAAAAATTTGTAACTTTTTTTGCATAAAAGCTATTAACATGAAAATTGCGTCTACACATGCGTACTTTTTTGTTATAATAACAATTCAATAACAATAATATCCGCGATCCCGGGCACATACGGCCGTCCCCTCAGTGCTATGCGAGTTGCGTTCGGAGAAGGACCGATTTTTGAATTTCGATCGCTCGATTTCGTGTGTACCCTTTAATACTATCTCCACTTGTAGGTATTTAAATTCTACTAATAGAATTGAAAAGAGTGGTCTATATACCACTAGATTACCAATTTCTACAGCTCGTATTAAAAAAGCATTTCGCCGTTTTCCACAGATTTACGAGTGATGAAATCGAGCGCTCGAAATTAATAACTCGGGCCCCTGAACTCACTGCACCTTAATAATAATTTTGAGAGTGACCCAGGTGACGTATCCATGGATACGAGGTGCACAAAAAAAGTTGATTAAGTACTTTGTGTAAGTATTTTTGAAATAACACTATAGTTATATTTAAAAGTGGAGTCATAAGTTATTTGACACAGGCGTACTTCCCTTGTCTTGAGCCGCCGGGCTCCAGTAATTACCCTGTGTTCCTTCCGCGCCCTCTGTGGTGCGTGTGCACCCGAGCCTGACCGCGGCTCACTTTCCCGCCTACATGCCTTCATCCGACATATAGGCTGTTTTATCGGTTTATATGGAAATATAAGTGTAACTCACAACACTCAACCGGTCTTAATCAACCGGTGATATTCATTTTAGCTTACATTTACTAAGTAATTACTGGATTCTACGTGGATGACAATCTAAAACCATCTTCGGATTAAATTGTTAAAACTCAATAACTACTTCAACGATCGGGTTTGCTATAGTTTTTCTTGAAAGTAAAAATAATTATGCAGGAATTTTGTAGGAAATTTTATGTACAAAATTTTAATCGAAGTAATTATAATGCTATTCGTATAGACATTCGAGATATGAGCAAAAATCTGAAAAAAGGTACTTTCCCTCTCTACACCTTCAATACATCCCCCACCGTCGAGGACTTTTAGTACGTATGTACATCTGGACACCACAAGGTATAACTGTACCAATTTACATTATTTCTTCTGCTTTTATAATTTTTTTGAGCTATTAGATAAGTATTGTTAACTCTTATGGTGCTATTGCGGCACGCGCCTATAGCATCTATACAGCACCTATAGGTAAATGTACGGTTCATCGAACGGGCCCTTTCACAGAATTTCGTCCGTTTTAAGCTGTAAGTTGGTTGCTTATAATGTCGAATATGCTCCAGTTCGTCATTATATTATCCAAAAACTAATAGTTTATGGTCTTTTTTGTGTATTCTAAAGTAAAACTTTTCAATACTTTACGCCAACCCGTTAGTAAGGGAGAGTCGGCTATATCGTCGGACCCGGGTACGTCCTTAAACTACGTCCAAAAGAGAGGTATGGGCATTGTGAATTTCATCTCGCTTTGTGTGGTAGGGCACAGCCAGTGGATGTCATTCCAGATCTAGAGCAGAGCCCAACTGGGGAAGTACCTCCACCTTACAGAAAACCGCAGCCAAATAACACTAGACCCTACTCATAGTGTTGTGTTCCTGCCGGTAAGTAAGGTTGCCAGAGCTCAACGAGGGGGGGGGGGGGGGGGTTTAGGGTCGGCAACGGGCATGTAACTCCTCTGGAGTTGCAGGCGTACATAGGCTACGGAGACTGCTTACCATCAGGCGGGCCGTATGCTTGTTTGCCACCGACGTAGTATAAAAAAAAATCGTACCGCCAGTCAAATCGTACCACCTCCATTTTTTCCATCAAACAATCTAGTTTATTTACACGTAAGGCACCAAACAGTGCTCTAATGGAATTAAGCTCAGTAATCTAATTAGTCATGGCACACGACTACAAACGAACGAGTGACAGAAAAAATATGGTTGTCGTCGAACTCGATCTAATTTTTGATGTGTGTTTGTAATACCGTAACTTGTCATCTTGGTAGCTGTTAAAAATTGTCCGATTTGTATGCTTTTATTTTTATACTGATTATTTAAAAAAAATAGCTAGTCCGGGCGTCCAACGCGTCATTTTCTATGACAGATGATACAATTTTAATATGGGTGGTACAATTTAAACATCTCATCGGCTAAATCGTACCGATGGCAGAGCTTCCGCATAAATGAATTTTGACTATGTTAATTGGATCCCAGAATGCTCATCTTCATAATTAATGTAGCCAAGATACTGAACATTTATATGCACAGTGAAACATATTTGTAACTAAGTACCTCTTATTACAAACTATCTACGTTTAAGTCAAAACTGGTACGATATATCCAACTCTCCCCTACCTATTCATCATACTCGTACGAAAATATTAGATCTTATTTAAAAAAGACACGTACATCCAGATCTAAAGCGTTCGTTGAAACGCACAATTACCTTATGCCTACTAAAAGGCTATGGTGTATGGCTACGAGGTTATCTGAACAGTAAATGGGTTTAAATGAACAAATATCGTTTTCCTTAAGTACCTCCCGCGCTAATATCATTTACTTTTATTACGGTGAATGTTTCATAATCAGCATAACAAAGAATTTTAATCAGTGCGATCTCAAGAAATGCATGCATTTACAAGGGATCATCATCGCACAAAGGGAGAATTCGTCTAATTTAAAAATACGTTTCTCTTTCATACTCAGTCATTGTACTTTAAATTCCTCATAATCCGTTCAATTTTGAGTAGTCTAGCGGAGGTCGGGCGACGGATACCCTTGGATTTCAACCCGCAGTTACATTCACTGAGCTATTCACGGGAAGTATGTGCGCCTTCGATAGCAAAACTTGCTCTAAAAGGATGACTTTTAACATTTAATAAGAACGTATTTCTACTTAGCTGTATAAAATGCTCTCAATTTATAATTAAACGATATTGCTTCTACGACTGCTCTTGGAGGAGTTAAGCCCGGTGGAGCTCGGCGTGGTGCGAATGTGTTGCGCATTTAAAAAAAACTCATTACACGCGGCAGCCGCGGCGCGGACGAGTGCCGTCTTTGAGGCCCGCGCCGCCGCCACTGTGGTATTATTCCAGATTATGCCGGCTCCCATACAAATGAAATCTCGCTTAAACCCAGTGCAATTTCGGAACGAGTAAATAAGGCTCAAAAGTTGTTTTACTGCAGTCACTCACACTTTCTGAAATTCCTTTTGAACTTAGGAATGCTATTCATTACGACGGCTGTTTTACAGCTTGCTTTAACGGGTGCATTTTATAATATCAAGGAACTTATAAATAACGTGTGGCGACAGTGAATGCAGGATGCTATAAAGCGTGCTCGGGATCCGTGCCTAGACGGTAATTTAGGCGCATGTAGGTAACTTTAACTGGTCAATGAGAGTGGGGTGGGTCTAAGTGTAACGAGAGCGCTCCGAATAACCATTACATATTTAGTTAGTCTGTCCCCAGAGACTGCGCTTGCGGTTCTTGCCATTAGTGCGATTGAGCACTCGGCCGCCGCCGACCGCTATGTGAACCCAACAAAGACGCCAATACATGCAGCGTTGCAAATCTTATTAATAGAAATGTCATTACCTACTCATTACTTATCAGTCACTTCAAAAATATAAAATCAGGGTTTCTTGTGTCTGTAATATGTGACTTAATTAGTATTTAGGTATTCCTGTTCACGCCTGATATTAGATAAAGCTGAATAATACGTACTCATTATAATACTGATATTACTGATCCACATCGGTTACCTATTGTTAGATATTAAGGATATCTCGAACGATCTTTTATTTAGTTTTATTTTGTCAAGTGTTTGACAAGTGACAGATAGTTTTGCCGCGGTTTTGGTAAAATGTGACATTAACAATTAGATTACGACTGAGAGGAAAAACTCAAGCGGTTGAATAAAAGATTTGTATTGTTTTAATTGTAGAAAACTGAAATATAAATAAACTATTGTTAACTAATTCAGTATTTCAGTGAGGCATTAAATATCTTAAGTACGAAATTCCTAAAGACAGAACATCGAACATCAAAATGTCTAATGTACGAAATTTAAAAAATAATAATATTATAGGACATTATTACACAAATTGACTAAGTCCCACAGTAAGCTCAATAAGGCTTGTGTTGAGGGTACTTAGACAACGATATATATAATATATAAATATTTATAAATACTTAAATACATAGAAAACACCCATGACTCAGGAACAAATATCCATGCTCATCACACGAATAAATGCCCTTACCAGGATTTGAACCCGGGACCATCGGCTTCGTAGGCAGGGTCACTACCCACTAGGCCAGACCGGTCGTCAAATTTATAAAGATATTTTAATGTCTAAAGTACAATATTTACTTAACCTAACAGAGTAGCTTAGGTTAGGTTAGGTACTGGCAACAATTCGTTTTCCTGGGGTCGCAGTTCTAATCTAAACTAACTTACTTAACTGGCAACAGTTAGATTTCGTGGGGGCCACAGTTCTGTCTTAATCTTACTTACTTTTCTGGCAACGATTCGTTTTTCTGGGGGCCGCAGTTCTAACCTTACCTAATCTTCTGGTAACACATTGACAACGCAGCTTACATTGGGGCAGGCAACAACAAGACAAAATTTGGCTCAATTAATTAGACTAGTTGGTTGTTATGGCAATAATGCTTAGGTCTAATATGTTTTACGACAATCAATACATTATGGCAAATAAACATTATGGCTCTTGAATACTAGGACTATTACCATTAGGACAAAATATTTATGGTAAAATAGTTAAGGACAAAAGTTATTATGAAAACCAATGTTAAAGTATAATACATTAAGATTTTTACTCGTTATATATGGTATAAGAACGCTTGGCACAAATTAATATTAGGGTTATAATTACACTATGGCAAGTAACGGTTTTGAAAATTGATTATTAGGTTAAATACCCATCAGGATAAAACGGTTAGGGCAAGTGATTTTAGGACAAAATGGGGAGTGCTCCTAAGAATTGTTCGGATTAATCTCTGCCGCTTCTTTTCGCTATCGCCAATATTTACAATACAATATTTCTATCCTCACCACTTAGATAGTCCTCAACTGTGCGTTTCTCCAGAAACTTTCAGCCTTGCACAGCTAAACTGTAGAATGAACTGTCGCCTGCGGTATTTCCGGACCGATACGATCTCCCTTTTTTAACGCTGGCAACGCACTTACAACCCCTCCGGTGTTGCAGAAAAAAAAATCGGCGGTAATCGCTCACCACCAGGTGATCCGTCTGCTCGTCGCCTCCTGAATCGTCGTCGTGAATCGGTATCGTGTTCTGATTATGAAACAATAGAAGGAAACTTTTTTGAAGCGAAACATTTTTGGTCTTTGTATGGATGGTTGGCCGAGTTGGATGGGATATTTTCTTTCTTCTACTTTTTCCTGATCAGAACACGATACCGAATATGCCCTTTAACGGATTACCACTTTTTTTTAAGTACACCATGTATAGAAAAAAATACTTTCAATCAGCTAGAAGCGCACAAACTCGAACAGCCAGATCACAAATAAATCCCTAACTCAAATAAATAAAAATCTGTGTATCAGGGCTATTAATGAAAAAAAAACATACGATGTTGTTTCGTGATCCCCGTCCGTTTACAAACTGTTCGACAACTTATCACAATAGAGTGGAAAAATAATTGGAAACGTATCACGTTTCGCCGCCTCGTATAGATGCAGATGAGCCGACTATTTGTCTTGCCTGATGGCTGGGGCTTGATTAAACCGTGAAACATTTAGCGTTACCTGCCGGCCCGCAACTGCTGCCGCCTTCACGCGAACGGTAGGTAGATCGCCGCTTAGCCGGTGCTCATTCTTAAACTTTATTTATTCTAGTGTCAGTGCAGGAAATTCTAGTGACTTAAAGCAATCGCTGCAAGCCTTTTAAAAGCTTTTATTTAAATTGCAATGTAAGTATGTATCTATTTATACGGATGAAATCTTGCAAGTTAAATTTGACCCACTTCCCGACTTCCAATGAAGCTAAATATTATGGTACCATTGAGCTGATTTGATGATGGAGACAGGAGGTAACCATGGGAATTCTGTGATAAAACAACGCAAACTAATTGTATTGGAGGTTGTTAAAGATAAAAGCTAATAACAAAAACTAAATTTTTGTCTAAACATATTTAAAAACAAAAATAAACGAATATCAGATCTATAAACATCTCGGTTTAAGTTACTAAGTTATGTTGAGGATACTACATGTTCATGTATTGAATTTGAGTGGTATTGTTATAATTTCATCTTTAATCTTGAACTAACTGTGAAAAATGAACTAGACTTACCTATGGCATTTAGTCTCACTATTGTAAGATAAGTTTTTCTTTTGTGCTGTAAAGATTGAATAAATAGATATTTTTTCAACAGTAGACGGCAATTCCCCGCATAGTGATTAGAGCAGATAAATGACGGACATTACTTATAATTAATGTTTAGGTGGTCGTAATCGCATCGCGTAAAGTGGCGGCGCCATTACTTCACAGCTGCTGTTACCGAAATATTGCCCAAAATACCATTTTCCGCTTCGGGTGATTTTCTCTCAGCCACTTTTTACATAAAAATAATAAAAAATTCTAGTACTTTGTTATTTCATTTTTATTGCAACTCAGTGCAAGTATTAATAAACAACCGGTATTTCAAATATCTAGTGCCGTGTATCGTGTATTAATACATAATAGGGAATTATTGTGGACCACACACAGATATGGATATATAAGTTGCACGTACAGTAAAAACCTACGTCTACAATAGTACTAATACATCATGGAGCAGTTGCATATAAGAGAGAAAACTGACCAACTAAGTACTTTCATTCTTCGTTTTTCCGATAATTTTCAATTGTTTTCAAACCCAAAATTCAAACATTTATTCAGCAAATAGGCGACAAGGGCACTTTAATATGTCAATTTACATTTTACAAGCAATAACAATAAATTACAAATACATAAAACGAATATCCTTAGAGATGTATAGGGTCTCCAAAACTTGAATTTCTATACATAGAGTTAACATATTGCCAGAGATAATTTGACTTATGATAAACTGTGACACTGCAATGGCGGATGGTTTGAAAGGGTGCGTGTAGGCGAGTGATACCATGTAACACAAATTCTCCCCGTAGGTAGGTAGGTGAAATAAAAAATACAGCACTTTTTTTGTTTGACAATAAATATGTACCTGATTGTATAGGTCTTGAAAATGCGTAATGCTGCATCGTTACTTTGAAAACATTATTTTACTTATAGTTATTTACGATAAAAGTGCGGAGTGTCTATATGGTTCAATTTATTTATAACCCCTCAAAGGAGTTCGACTTCTCACACATTTTGTATGAAATAGCGTGTGCGATATCGCATCCGTAAGACTTAGGTAACTTTTCTGCCGACTCTCGATATCTGTTACAAAAATAAGTTTTCGCTATATTTCCTGCAAATATTTTTTTTATAATTCCGAGTGCTCAATAGATAAATTGTAAGGAGGTAATTGTAATTAGAACACAGCAATAAACACAAACGGCAGGTACCTACGTACTGCAAAGGCAGTCAATATTTGGCAGGAGTGTCGATGGAGATGTCACAATTTCCTGCACTTAACAGCGCGGAAGCAATTTTGACGACTCATCAAACGACGGACCCCGATCGAAGTCACTTCCAGGCGTATTTTGATTTTAATAACAGGTTAAGAATTAGATCTGGTTTAGATATGGATCTGATCTGCCAGTATCAAAAGCGGCCATTTCTTCATCCAAAAACGTCACTTTCGACACTGACAGATCAGATCCAGATCCTTATTAATTGTTAACCTATTATAAGAATCAGAATATGCCTGTTCCTCAAACTAATGCGTATCATTAGTTTACTACCTACGGCAAATTGTAAATGGTATCTTATTTTAGACATAATTGCCTTAATGAGAAATCTAGGGGTAGGTACGGCAGTGCCATTGGCAAGTTAAGTCTTTTAGCATAAATAAGTTATTTAGAGGGTTCTTTCATCTTGAAGAATGAAAGGCATTCAAAGAACTCATTCCTTTTACGGTGGAGTAGTCTTCAACAAAAGTCTACAAATCGCCGGTTGATTCCGCGGCGCCAGCGATGGGCGTTCGTCATCAAAGTTTGGGAATTGTGGCCATCTGCCGCGCGCCGCTCGCTCTCAGATTACCGCCGAGAGCTTCATTTAATCGTTTTATTAATACGCCGACAAATCGTTTACTGCTACCGGCTCCGCTCCAACCCATGTTTTACATTCAAATAAGGTTTTTATTGTACTTATGGCCATTTAATACAGCGGTTGAATGATACTTTCTGGTGAATTAACCTTTTCGACGCCAATAACGGATATATAGACACCGCAGGCGCAGGTCCAACGCCAAAGACATAAAGTTCAATTTCATTTTTGACACTTCGGTGACGTGGCGACAGCTTTTGTGTTTGACACGGCGTCGAAAAGGTTAAGAATTCACATTTGTAAATATGGAAGATGGAGGTAAGGAATGGAATCTCCATAGGTATACCAAAAAGTGTAATCAAAAAACCTTAGATAGGTGGCGCTACAATACCTAGAATACTTGAAATAAAAAAACAAATTATAGACAGCGCATTCACTCCGTCAATAACGCCTAGGTCCCTAGCTACGCTAGCGCTACTCTGGAGAGATTTGGAACTATTATTTATAGCTGACAACTGGACACTTGCATCAGTTCTGCCTATGGAGATTGCATTCCTTACATCTACCTTCCATATTTGTAAGTATATTAACTGTCGTTGAATAAAGATATAATTATCAAATTAAATTAGAGTACATAATTATTAATTAAATTCGCACGATAAGTAATGCATAAACAGAGGAGTTTATTTTCCAAATGTCATTATACAATAAATAAAAATACCTACGTTGATAATAAATACACAGATAATAAATTCCCGAAAGAACATAGTTTTGTATTACGGTCTCAATTATTTCTCTTAACAATATGGCTACTTACAATAAATAAATGTATTTAGAATAATAAATTCATAAAGTAACAATTTTTTGTGTTAGGGTCTCAATAATTTCTCTTAAAACCTAAATAATGTGTGTATTCGAAATTATTGCAAAAATAAATTAAATTCTATGTATTAAATAGTATACATTTTACATTTCTAAAGAAGCTAGTAGTAGGTCTAGTCAATAGTAGCTTAGCTCAATAGTTAGTTACATAAGTTATAGAATAATTTAACTGTATTGTGTATGTGTAATATGTTACTAGCCGGTTCGTATTTGCATGCATTTGCCTGGCCATGCAAAGAAATTGGCTAGCAGCCCTTAAAATATTCTAGGTGAGTTCGGAGCGGGCAGCGCGGCGCGTGCAGGCTCACCAGTTATTAGGGCCCGTAAATAATAACTATTAAAAGCTGCCCTGCTTGTTTTATTTACAGACACTACGTGTACAGCCTCTGTATGAATAATTGGCGAAGCTTCAGGCTGTATTATGCATAAATGAAAGCTGCAATAAGTAGCTTTTTAATAAATACTTAATAACGTCTGGATTAATTGTTAATATTTCATGATCTAAAAATAGCTCGTAGGTATCTTATATTATTTTTTGATGATTCTACTCGTAGTGTGAACTGAATTGCTATTGCACCTAATTCAAATCACCTAACCTAACCCTGTGTTTGTATAACGATGTTTTAATGTATTAATCTTGAAATAGATGATTTAAAACTGATATACCTAATGCACGAAACATCTGAATCTGATATACCTAATGGACGATATATTTATTTATTTATTGCACATAAGAAAACACACTGTACAATAGGCGAACTTAATGCCGTAAGACATTCTCTACCAGCCAACCTTTAGGCAAAGCAGATAAGTTGTAGGCGGTGCAAAAACATAGGTATGGGTGATACAATTGATACATGTACGAACACAATACATTCATAAGAAATACACATACATAAACATACATATATATAAATAATATTGATACAAATACATATACTTACATATATATATATATATATATGAAATCAGATGAACTTACAAAGCAGAAACATTAAGATTTTCCAGTACTGCCAGCAAAGTGCTCACTTAAGGATTTTTTAAAAGCAAACCTGTAGGGCTAATATGGTCGGCTTTTTATCATTTGTCACCATGCCTGTCACGTTCTAACAAGTATGTAAGCGCGAAAGTGACGGGCATAGTAATAAGCGATAAAAATGGAACCATGATGCCACTGCTGTTCGGACACTGTCTAATTTTGACAGGGAGACTATTCCAAAGGCGAGCTGCCTGAATAGATAAATAATAGATAATATATCTAAAGCTGATATACTTACCTAATTAATGAAATACCTAAAGCTTACTGGACATTTGTGTTTGTACCTATATAACAATGTTTTAATGTATTTATCTTGAAATAAATGATTTCACTGGACGAAATACCTAAAAGTCGATATTTCTAATGTACGGAATACTTAAAGTTGATATACCTAACGGTCAAAACACCTAACGAAATCAATACTTTACCTTTTTATAATAGTTATAATCAAATCATGAAACTTTGCATGTAGCTATCAGGTGGTTTTAATAAACGGATTATTACGCATTACGCATACTTTGCGGACATTTAGTGGTAAGTCGCATATTTTGTACATGTTCAAGTGACCAGCTGACGGTTTTTCCACCGCGATACAAGCGGCTGACGGTTTTATTTATTTAAAATGGCATTACAAATATCATATGATATGACACAGTATCAATCGGGAGGCGATGACTGATAATTTTTTGTTTAATGTTCTAAGTAGTCATCAACTAACGGTCTGTCCACCGCGATAAAACCGGCAGACTATTTTTTTAATTCATGATAGCATCTAAACTATCATCTGACAAAGTATCAGCCAGGAGGCGATGACTGACGATATATCCTCCTGGCCCGCGGTCTAGAAATAAATATGTTTTTGTACATGTTGGCGGCCGTTCGCAAGATCATTAAGTATTGCAAACATTAGTTCAAGCGTAATGTGATATCTAACTTTTAAATATTATGTATAATATGACTAAGATAAAGTTAAGAGTGTAAAACATATGTTTTAGCTTACAAGTTTTTTCCTAAAACGGTAGAGAATTGTGTACGGACTTACCCATGGTAAAATAAAATATCCACATATAATGGAATATTAATAAATGAAATTTAAGTTATTGATATTGCCTTATATGTAGATAACATAATTTTAAGTAACGTGTAAATGTTGTACTTATAGTCTGTGTAACTTTGCACCGATTTGAATAAAACAGAGGGAGTGTCGTTATAAACGTCAGTTTTTCATAGTCATTGGACATTAATGTTGACATAGCCACACATTGTCATTGCAAACAGCATGCAGAGTAAGCTTGGTCCGACTTTACAATCTTTGTCCCGAGATTCCTCTATCTGGTGCACATGAAATACCGATAAACTCATAACAGTAAACCTGAAATGTCTCGACTATTATGATGTTGCTTGTGTGAGCGCGTAGCGGCGGGCGCATTGCAAAATTGACACCCGTGTCCAGCATCATTGCTTCTGATTGGATTACGTTTAAATCGCCGTCGCTGCACCGACGTTGCCGAGCTCAAACGTAAAATTTTACGTGACCACATTCCGAATGTCGACTTTCGGGACAGAATTGCGTACTGCTGCCTTCTCAGAGCTTTGATCACTCGTGTACGCCGGCGTATTATGGAAATTCGTCGTTTGCACTAAAGATACTAGCGGTATTCAGCAGTCACGATATACTTGAAAATTATTACACTGTAGACAAAATTAAATATGATGGTTAACGTTCCAATAGCACCCGGGTAATTCAGGAGACTAACCTAAGTCAAATTGGTATCGAAGTTCTTTGGTCGGTAATAATAATGGTTTGTTTGGTTGAAATAATTAGTTTAATAAGAGGAAAAAGGTTGTTGTTTACCCTTGTGTTAATATTGACACATGAGCAAGCGAACGTTTCTAAAACTGAAACCTCAAGTGTAGCAAGTTCTTCAAAAAATAAAATCTTAAGCGTTGTAAGAGAGATACATTAGCTGTAAGGCATTAAAACTCTTATCCAAATTAGTGATATTAAATAATTATATTATTTAAAATGATCACTTGAAAGTCAACCTACCAGCTAACCTCAAGGAAAAACTCAAAACTTGCATCAATTGATTTGATTGATTGATTGACAGAACGGTAAAACAAAAAATAAAATGTTGTGGTACCTCCCATACAAAATATTTTCTTTAGACTTTATATTTTTATTTTATTTTTTTCGCTTAAAGCCAATGATGTAGGTTATAGTTAGTTGGCTATGGGTTTTTTAAAATTAATAGGGGTCCCCGAAATCCATTTTTTTATTTAGTCCATATTTTTGGAAGTAATCGCCCCGAAAGAAAAAAATAACTACTAAACTAATTGAAATAAACTAACTTTTGAACCATGGTTCCAAAAAATATGCAAAATCCTAAAACAAAAGCTTAAGATGTACTTTTAATTAAAATTATGGCGAACGTGATAAGTATAGCCGTTTTTTGAGTTATTGGATAAAGTATTCTCTTCTTACTGATAATCACTGTCATTCTACCTATATTTACAAATGAATCACTTACTCATTTACTTAGTAAAAAGACGTAGAAAGCGCTACGAAGGTACTCCCGTATACACGTCATGTACATGATACTTACTAATACCCCCGTTTAGCCTATTATGTCTGACGGAATGGTAACTACGGAAGTTTCCGAGCCCTACACTGAGCATGGCCCGACATGCGCTTTGCCGATTTTTTTTTAAATAATTTAATTAGGTTTATATGATTTAATTAAAAAAACTTGCTTGCTTGCGTGCTTACTATTGTGTCAAATGCAACAATAGGCGACTGTTTATTCTGAATAAATAAAACTAAAATTAAATTTTAAGAAATAAAGGGTAAAATGCAACTTTCCTCACTGATTTCAAAGAATTAAGACAGTCGCTCCAAATTACTGTAGTGACAAGTTATCCTGATCATGAGTTTTGGTAAACCTTGTATAAGAAACGTTAAGGTCGAGAGGTGGAGGTGAGGAGAGGTGGAGATCGAGTGTATTAGTATAGTGTTAGAACATTCTGTAAATGATAAGTTTCTCTAAAGTTTGTGAATATTTATAGAAAAGGACCTAACGACAAGGTTGTTTATTGTCTGTGCTAGAAACTCAGATGATAAGTAGTTACTTTCCGTTCAACTACCTATACAAATAGAATAATGGTTAGAGAATAAATAATAAAATCCAGTAGAAATAAAAACGAAAAGTAAATAATATTGATTCAATTGCTACAAATAAGTATCAAAGAATGTAATAGATACAAGATCAAAAACAACTACCGAAGAGAATTTTATACCTGCAAAGGCTATAGGCGGGTTGCAGTGTGCAGGCCGGGCATTACGGACGCTTGATCCTCTTACCTTGATGGTACACCGCTATCGAACTGAGTTCTCGGTTTAAAACTGTACTTATTGGCCGGAATACTCTGTCATTATAGTAAGAGTGCTCTTATTGAAGACGTATTAATTAAAATTATTAAATGTATTGTTAGTGCTTAAATTCTGGTTTGTAAGGACGCTTGCTTGCTACGAATCTACGGACAATTAACGTTATGTAGCGGAAAAACCCTACTACTGGATATGACTTAGTAGACCCGGAGCATTGAATGATTCAAGAATAAACACAGTGAAATACAGAAAAATACGTTAATATTAAGTATTAGATGTAATATTTAGAATGGTAAATATTTCGCTGTATGAAGAAATAATAAGCGAGAGCAATGCGGCGAAGAAAATTGGAAAGCCCATTAGTGAGTGTCTCGGCGGTGGCGTGCGAGTATTATGAATCTTTGACTCCTAATTGATAATTAGTACCAGTTAATATTTGGAGCATTGTTTGTCTAAACAAGGTAAATAAATTATGTCTGTCTACAGAAAAAAACATACCTAGAATTGAGAGTAATTTTAGTAACATTACAAATATAAAACTTTTTTAAATTGTTTGTTTCTTTAGTCCTCCTCAAGGGGGTCCCTAACACCAATGAACTTCGATATGAATCCCTTAGTTTTCTAATGTTTTTTGTAGCTTTTCATATTAACAGCAACGGCAGTAAGCACTATAGTATACCATATTTACTTCAAAGTGCACTGTCTTCGAGATATTTGGCATCATAGTTGAACAATTTTAGACCAAAAAACTGGTTTACTGGCCATAACTTTTGTGTTAATTAGTTTAAAATTAAAATATCTGACCAGTTTTTAGCGACGTCAAAGACGAACCCAAATGTATAGATTTCGTACATGTAAAATCCTAGACAGCAATCTAGTAATTAAAAAAAAAGTGTTTTTTTAGACATTGTTTAAAACAAAAAAAATAAGTGTTCATTTCTTTCAAAATCCGGCAGACCAGAATGGAGATAAAAGATTGAAGAATCGATGGCCGTTCGTCTTATAAATCTATCTATAGTGCAAATGTAGGAGTAACGACTTACAACTAGTTAAAAATCGATGAAAACCGCAGGAGCCCCTTAACGCAAAAACGTCTTTTCGGATTTCGATGAAAAAGTTGTACAGATGAATTAAAACTGCACTAATTACTAAGGGGTAACATGAGTAACAAGTGGAGGGCAGTTTAACGCCCTGTTTGTGGATAAAATCGCGGGCACAGTTTATTATCGATATAAAAGTAAATGTAAATTCATGGTTTGTACGGCATAATACGGCGACATTTCTTAAACGACACAGGACTGATAATTTTGTAGCATAACTACCCCTTTTTTCTTAAATTGTCAATGTATCTATTTATTACCTGAAATATTTGCCCAACATGAGCCTATAATTCTTCTCTCATGTATTACCAATTAAATGATGTACTATCAATAAAACGCATTAACTTAATTTTTTACCAAATTATTTTCTGGAAGTAAACAATATCCCATGCAGTTACAGTGAAGGTAAGACATAAATCCAGAAGCAGTCGGTTACCGCTGCAGGACCATTTTTATGTTCCGTACATGTAATCTATATTTTCTTAATGCTCTCGACTTATTCCCGAAGTTAAATTTATGCGCCATTTGCTGCGCCATTCCTCTCCTCGCTGGAATTAGGTACCGACCTAGGCTATATTTAACATAATTTTTCTATTTCATAACGTGCGCATGAAGGTATTTTTTCTATGATGCTGAGTACCGCGCTCATTATGTGCTCTTATTAAGGTGTAGTAAGTTTAACCGGCAGACGAGTTTTTGAAAAAAACATAAGGCTTTATACTATCTTTTATATTTATTTAACTTGCCTTGTTAGTATGAATGTATGTCTGTGTTGATCAAATCTTGGAAGCTAAATTTGAACCACTTCCCGGTTTCCGATTGAGCTGAAATTTTGCATACATACATAAGTCGGGTGACAATGCAACATTATGGTATAATCGAACTGATATGATGATGGAGACAAGAGCTGTGATAAAACAACGCAACCTACTTATTTGCGTTTGGGGTTTTTATAATAGTCTCGATGATAAAAGCTTATACCAAAAATGAAATGTTTGCCAAAAACTGATTTAGATCATGATATGGTTGCCAAAAATAAAAATAAACCTATCTAATATCTAATCTAGGCATTTATTTAGTAGCTAAGTAGATTCGAAACTTGATTCAATAAATTCATTCATTCTGGTGACGGAAAGCCACAAATTATGATTTCAGAAATAATCTTCAATCTTCTAAAACAGAGGCACCTCAAATTTTTTGACTAATAATACCCCTCATAATGAGCTGTAACATATATTTGATTCAAATGTTTAACAATGGTGCATCATGATAAAATTATTTAAAAAAGTTGATAAGTCCCCTTGATGTAATTAAAATTTAATTAAATCCATCATATTAAACCGTCTTGCATATGTGTATCAATACTGGCCTGGTGCATAATATATATATATATTCTATTTTATATTTTAATGTTGATACATGTATTTTTATTTTTTTATATGGAATGTTAATCTGTTTTTATATTACGGGTCTCAACTGAGTGTATCACACGTGTAATGCACGAAATCATTTTTTTTCATTCAATAATAAGAAGAGGCGAATGCTGAAATTTAGTAGCTAAGTTTTATTTTTGATTTAACTCACCGGTTACTTTCTTTGTTTAAAATAACAATTAATTGACAATGTTATCCGCAATGCCGGGGCACGCACGGCCGTCAGCTCAGTGCTCAGCGAGGTGCGTTCATACAAGGACTGAACTTACGGCGCCTTAAGTGATATTTATTAATTCATTGTGAAAACTGACGCTTACTATGTAGAATAGAATGCAGCCCAATCTTTAAACTTTGTAAGTAGCTAGGAAAATGGAAGCGGAGACAATATCTTACTCTTAAGACGCTGTAACATCCACATCTCATTACCCGAACTTTCAAGAATTATGACTTGGCAAAGTCCCTTATTGGAAATACCTTCACGAGCCTGAAATATTGCTATGTCGTGAAGAGCTTAAATTTTTAATTAGAAATTCTTTAGTTAAACCAAGTTTTTACTTGTTACAACGAATTTAATGAAAATACCATGTCAATCCGCTTTGGTTCTAAAAAGATTTAGCAGGAACTCAATCAATGGAAGTTGTTGGCGGACAATGAAAACTTTAATGTCACACCACCAAAGGCAGTTTGTCCTAGGAGACCTTTTGTCTGTTTTTAAGGCATGTTCACTAAATTCACAGTGACTGCAGATAGGGAGACAAGTGGCATGAAATAGCCAGGTTTTAAAAGACCGGTTTATATCGGAAATTTCTCAAAAATGGGTTTGGCCTGTCAAAGCTTTTTAAAGATGGCGCTAATGTGACTTTCCCTGACAATCCTACAAATAATTTTAAAACACGTTTATTATATGAGCCCTTTTAGCCAAATCTCATAAAACACAACAGGGGAACCTATGCTGGCGCCATCTATAAAAAAAAAAAAAAAACGTTTCACTGTTTCTAACCCAAGTGCTTTTATTTTGACGTGACAATATTATGTTTTTGTTGTCAACACATGCACATTCCACAATATCGCTGGTGCATAACGTTTTCCCTTAATAATCTACATAAATAATATACTTATATATAATACCTAGGCAACAGTAGGTTTTACCGACTATGATATAGGTGCAGACGTAGGAGAATTTAAATTCTTAATGTTACTTGCAAATAAATACTGAGCCGAGGGCCGATTTATTTCTCATATTAAGACATTTTTTAATTGAATGAGCTGAGTAAAATAATGCCAGTAAGGCCGACCTACAATGACCGTTCCTTTTATAAATCATAAAATTTGGTCGATAATAGAATATCAAAGAATTAATACGAAACACTTTTATGTCCCGTTGAACGAGACCATAACCATTACTGTGCTTAAAATACAGAAATCATTAAAGTTACAAATGGGTACGTCTCTTTAATATTAATAATTAACTTCATTACATACTTCTCTTTAAGGTTAATGACGCGGGTATATGTAATATAATATTTATAGGATGAATTACAACAGAAAACATATAATAAACAATCGTAGATCAAACGTTACTTAATTTCAGACAATTTCTTTGTTCTGTTAAAAAAGCGGCCAAGTGCGAGTCGGACTCGCGCATGAAGGGTACCGTACAATTTAAGACGTATAAAAAAAATCTTCTTACTAGATCTTGTTCAACATTTTACCACTTTGGACACACATTTTACCACTTTGGAAGTGTCTCTCGCGCAAACTATTCAGTTTAGAAAAAAATGATATTAGGAACCTAAATATCATTTTTGAAGACCTATCCATAGATACCCCACACGTATATGTTTGACGAAAAAAATTTTTTTTAAATTTTATGACGTATTAAAAAAAACTACTTACTAGATCTCGTTCAAACCAATTTTCAGTGGAAGTTTGCATGGTAATGTATATCATATATATTTTTTTAGATTTTTCATTCTGTTATTTTAGAAGTTACAGGGGGGGGGGGGGGGCGACACACTTTTTTTCACTTTGGAAGGTTCTCTCACGCAAACTATTCAGTTTAGAAAAAAAAATATATTAGAAACCTTAATATCATTTTTGAAGACCTATCCATAGATATCCCACACGTATGGGTATGATGAAAAAAAAAATTTTTTTTTCATTTCATGACGTATTAAAAAAAAACTACTTACTAGATCTCGTTCAAACCAATTTTCGGTGGAAGTTTACATGGAAATGTATATCATATATTTTTTTTAGATTTTTCATTCTGTTATTTTAGAAGTTACGGGGGAGGGGGGGGACACATGTTACCACTTTGGAAGTGTCTCTCGCGCAAACTATTCATTTTAGAAAAAAATGATATTAGAAACCTCAATATCATTTTTGAAGACCTATCCATAGATACCCCACACGTATGGGTTTGATGAAAAAAGATTTTTTGAGTTTCAGTTCTAAGTATGGGGACCCCCAAAATTTATTGTTTTTTTTTTCTATTTTTGTGTGAAAATCTTAATGCGGTTCATAGACTACATCCACTTACTAAGTTTGAACAGTACAGCTCTTATAGTTTCGGAAAAAAGTGGCTGTGACAGAATCGGACAGACAGACGGACATGACGAATCTATAAGGGTTCCGTTTTTTGCCATTTGGCTACGGAACCCTAAAAACCTGGCTCTTTTGTATGTCTCCTTTCTATCATTCCAATCTATAGATCTATACTAGATACGTCACTTGTTTGTCGTTTTGTGTTTGTTCGAGCTGCTGTTGGATCGCCCGTTCATTTTTATGAGTTATGGATAAGGTGCGCTCAATTGTGTTTGCTGTAGCCGCTTAATGTTTGATATTGACCAAATATTAGTTGCCCGGATAGTTCTAGTTAAGATATTACAAGAAACTGTACGTTACAATTCTAATCTATTCAAAATTAGAAATACCTACTCGTAAGAGTAAAGGCGAGACAACTAAGTGGTAGGCGAACTATTTTGCGTACTCAAGATCGATAGCCGAACTATTATGCGTTGTAGTTGATAGAAGAATTGTATTTTTTTTTATTGCAATACATGAATATTTTTTTGTTGTAAAAAATAGGAAATAAAGTTGATTAATTTTACAACACTTTTTTTTAATTCTTGCTCCTATGCTACTAAAATTACTTACTAGATTTGACTTTGAAAAAAAGTTACTTTCAATTTTAAATAGTAGCCGAACTCTTCTGCATCGGGGCTCGTAAGAACAGCCTTGATCCTCAATGGCATCTTCGCTACCAACTCCTCGCACTCTTCTGGGGTTATAGACTCCCAGACAGCGACGATTTTCTCTTTTAAATCACTTTTTGACCTCGATGGAAACTTGCGTAATTTTTTTTTCATTTTCCACCACAATGTTTCAATGGGTGACAAATCTGGACTATTCGACGGCCACTCCATAGTGGGGATTCCTTTAGACTCGAGCCAAGTCTTCGTGGTCTTCGCAGTATGGCAAGATCTTGTTGAAAAGTGTAGACATTTTCATATTTCAAGCTTGGAATAGATGGAATTAAACTGGTTTTCAAAATGTCCTGGTATTTCACTGCATTAACAGTCCCTTCTACAAAATGCAGGCGGCCTACCCCTTGTGCCGACATGCAACCCCATATCATCACAGACCCAGGAAACTTCACTTTTCTCTTAATGCAGTCCTTGATGAATGCTTCGTCTTTATTTCGAACGATCTTTTTCGTTCGTCGCCGACAGTTACTTCGAATTTTGATTCATCACTCCATATTATTTGACGCCATTGCTAAGTAGTCCAGTTTGAGTGCTCGCGAGCGAATTTCAGCCTCTTTTTAGGGTTCCGTAGCCAAATGGCAAAAAACGGAACCCTTATAAATTCGTCATGTCCGTCTGTCTGTCCGATTATGTCACCGCCACTTTTTTCCGAAACTATAAGAGCTATACTGTTCAAACTTGGTAAGTAGATGTATTCTATGAACCGCATTAGGATTTTTACACAAAAATAGAAAAAAAACGATAAATTTTGGGGGTTCCCCATACTTAGAACTGAAACTCAAAAAATCTTTTTTCATCAAACCCATACGTGTGGGGTATCTATGGATAGGTCTTTAAAAATGATATTGAGGTTTCTGACATCATTTTTTTCTAAACTGAATAGTTTGCGCGAGAGACACTTCCAAAGTGGTAAAATGTGTCCTCCCCCCCCCCCCGTAACTTCTAAAATAACAAAATGAAAAATAAATAAAAAATATATGATATTATACATTGCCATGCAAACTTCCACCGAAAATTGGTTTGAACGAGATCTAGTAAGTAGTTTTTTTTAATACGTCATAAAATTAAAAAAAAAAAATGTTTTTTTCGTCAAACCCATACGTGTGGGGTATCTATGGATAGGTCTTCAAAAATGATATTTAGGTTTCTAATATCATTTTTTTCTAAACTGAATAGTTTGCGCGAGAGACACTTCCAAAATGAAAAAAATTGTGTCCCCCCCTGTAACTTCTAAAATAACAGAATGAAAAATCTAAAAAAAAATATATGATATACATTACCATGCAAACTTCCACCGAAAATTGGTTTGTACGAGATCTAGTAAGTAGATTTTTTTAATACGTCATATATGGTACGGAACCCTTCATGGGCGAGTCCGACTCGCACTTGCCCGCTTTTTTTGTCTGTAACTCCGTTAGTAAAGGTTTTTCCATGGCCGTGTAAAAACCATATCCCATTCTTTTGAGAACCCTTTTGCAGGTATCCACTGAAACGTCTTTCTGGATCATATCACGCCATTTTACGGTAAGTTCCCCCGCACGAGCACGGCGGTTTTGTTTGATAATTTTCTTTAAAACTCGGTTTTCAGCAGCACTCGTCATACGCGGTCGACCAGACTTCTTCAAACACGAAATTGTGCCGTGTTTCTTGCGATGCTGGATGATTGAATGGACAGTAGATCTTGGCAGTAATAAATCTCTGGCGATTTGATTGGTAGATTTTCCACTCTCACTACTGGAAATTATAATTTTCCTGACTTCTTCTGTGACTGGTTTTCCGCGGCCCATGTTGCTCTAAATTACTTATAATAGTGAAAAAATACTTGGAGTATGTAAATATATATGTACCCTTTGACATATTAAATGACAATGGGTTCCAAATTTATTTGAATCATTTTTATTTATTTGAGTAATAAATAACATTAAAGAGGCTTAACGCTAGGCATGTACAAACTATTTTGCATCAATTAAGAACCTGCCGAACTGTTTTGTGAAACCATACATGAATGAATATACCTAGGATTTTTTTTCTTACATTGTATTTATTGTGCAATAGTGTAAAAGCAACGTTGTATTTATGGAGTATAATATTGTAGAAATCGTTTGCTGCTAATGCCTTTCTAGAAATAAAACGAGTTGATATAAGATTCATTATACTTAATAATCTATGACTTGACGAACTCTTCTGCATTGGGGCTCGTACTATAATTAGCTTTAACCTAAAATAGGCCTTTGAGGCATTGCACCAAGGATGCCGGCGGCATTTCCTCGTTGTATCGCAATACTGATACGTTGTGCGAGGAAGCCGCCAGCTCTGCGTTCACCAGTTCCGTCAACCAGACGCTTTGCGATTTCTGCAAAAAAACTTGTGCGCGCTAGGACCCCATCTAACTCCGTATATATTCAGTATATACGAATGTACATAATGGATATACATGGGGTCCCAGCGATAAATAACAATTTATTGTTAGTAAAATGTATATTAATTATGCCATTAAGTTTCCATAAATGTACTTACTACCGATACGCCGATATTAACGGATTAAATAAAACCAAGGTGGAGAAATGAAGTACCGTTTAAAATGAAAATCATTATGTTGTTTACGAATTAGATGTGTGTGTATTGCATTGTATAGTTAATTATTTAAATACTGCGGAGAGGAGTATCGCGACCAACAATTCTGGTTTAACGATGCTTTTTGATCAAATATTATGTAAT
This sequence comes from Cydia pomonella, assembly GCF_033807575.1. Classification (NCBI taxonomy): domain Eukaryota; kingdom Metazoa; phylum Arthropoda; class Insecta; order Lepidoptera; family Tortricidae; genus Cydia; species Cydia pomonella. The sequence goes on from NC_084706.1 coordinate 7,748,545, forward strand.
TGTGATTATTCTCTAATAAATAAAAAAATCTACAAATGTGTAATTCAGTTACTAAATATGACTAATATTGACAAAGAACTGCAAAAAGCTTGGGCGTGTAGCTACATAATTTATAGGCAGTAAATACCGATCAGCGATAAAGGAACAGTAACGTTCAGGAAAATAATCGATAAACCAAAGCATTAGGTACTTTATGTGGGGTATATTAGAGGAAATATTGGTATCATGAATACTTATGTGTCCATTTCCTTGCTTTCTGAAAGGTGGAGCCGACGCGTTACCTCCGTCGTTACCAGTGCATTAGACGTCGCAGCAAACAATTACATTGCCCTGCATGCACAGTTTGGCACGGTACCAACAGTGACTACCACTCGAACAACCTAGAATATTTTCACTGTTACTCCTACGCTAAATTTGTGTTTATGGCTTGCCCAAGGAAGTGGCGTTTCGATATCGTCGGATTTACTCGCGAACTAGGCGCTCCGGTCCCACTACGTGTAATACTAATTCAAACTCGTTCTTTCATGTTATACGTTATTTATTATTTTTAACTTAAAACCTGTGTATACAAGCGTAACCTCATATTGTTGAAAATGTATTGAATTTATAAAAGGAAAATCCACGGTTTCTCTAGCATGAAGACAATAGGTACGTTACGTGAATGACACAATCTAAAGCCATTGTTTATAATCTCAGAAAAGTTATTTAACTGCAAATATCATGTATTGGCAATGATTTTTTTTTAAATAGATCATATAAATTAGTAATTTAGTAAAAGGAGAGGTAAGTTAAAACTGTTAGAATAATCGTATTGTATCCAAAACAAAGAGACGTTCAAGAAATGGTGGAAATAATTTATTTCTTTGTCTTCGCAATATCGAGCGTAGACCGCGGTCGGCCCGCGGGCACGACGATATTACTCGACGCAAAGCTGATTATGCAGTTGTTTCTTGCTTCTAAGACTGTCCTTCTCAGGTTGAATTTTCATTTTTACCCCTTTGGTACTCTTTTTTTCATTCGATATGGACTTAAATAAGCTTATACAAAACTCGTTCTTTCCTTTTAATATTAATCGTTTTATGAGAAAACTGTTCAATGCGGGACCGCAATAATTTACGCTAATGGTCGCTGGTATAGCAATGCGGGTGCTATCGATAGTATAAGTGGACAGAAACAGACACCAAGACTTATAGACCGCGAGCCAGGAACAGATTTCCATGACCAATCGCCTCCCGGCCGAAAACTCATGTAGAGGTTAACGGCTAGGTATGATGAACCCTCGTGGACGTCAGTTGCCGCTCCGTTGGTGGGTTGCGGAATGGCAGCCACCGAAACAGGTAAAACAAAAAAAAAATTGTCATCGCCTCTCGTTTGATAATTTGTCAAATGATAGATTCTATTGTTAATTAAAAAAATAGTCAGCCGGTTATATCGCGGTGGTAAGAACATCAGCTGGTCGCATGAACATGTAAAAAATAAGCGCTATACCTTTTTATGATAGCAATAACAAATCATGAAACTTTGTATGGAGCATTTCATTAGACGTAAACGCCTGAAAAGCCATCGACGGATTACGAAATTTACATATACTTTGCCGCACATAAAGTGGTAAGGCGCATATTTTTTACATATTTTTATAATTTAAGAGCATCTAAACTATCATCTGACAAAGTATCAACCGGGAGGCCATGACTGACGAAATATGCTCCTGCCCCGCGGTCTATTAATTGTCTGCCTTCTTCGCAAAAAAACTAGGGAACATTAACGTGAAACCAGTTGGCTCGTGAGTTGTTCTTATAAAGAATACAGCTAGACTTTAAATATTATGCTACTAGGCCAAGTTTGGTAACGATTTCGTCTAAAATCGGGGATGCTGTATTCATTTACATGGTATCATATTGGCCTCATTCCGTGGTAAAACCATATAAAATATGAAAAAAAAAAAAATTACTCTTCACGCCAAAATTGCTAGACCGATTTAGTTAAAATTTGGTATAGAGATAGTTTGAGTTCCCAAGAAGAAATTGGAATAGTTTTATATAAAAATCATCTCTTAAAAGGGTGTGAAAATGGAATTTGTCTGGGAAATTAATAGCCGATGAACCGATTTAGATAAAATCTACATCTGTAACTTTGATTTAGGTGAAAATGACACTGAACTTGACTTATTAGAACCTAAGATTAAATAATTATTAACTTCAGAGATCGCCGACCCTGAACAACCCCCTTGCCCCTCCACCTGCATCAAAAATCTGGGTGACTCCACTTCTTAATACAGGAACACAAATAATAATTCTGCCAAAGGAAATCTTTCGTTCAGAGATCGCCGTATTTGACCTTTTTATGCTTTCTGCAACCACTCCTATAGCCAGCTGCGTTCAAAGTTGATGCGCTCGCTCGTTCGATAAACTTAGGTCATTATCCCAAAAACCAAATGATCGTTAGGTATTTTATAATTAGATTTTCGACCATCGGTATTTTAACATTAGGTACAGTCCGGTACCACTCAGAATGACCTTCAGATTTTAGAAAGATACCTACATCAGAAATCGGCGTTAACACGGGAAGGTGATAAGTAGGTACTATCTGTTCTGCTTTCTTATTTACTCACATAAAAATTTAAAATTACCGCAAAAAGTTAAGGGTGCCTATTGTGTCAATGTAAAATAAGCCCTAATTTTATGACATTATGCTTAATATTCGGTTGATGATTATATTGCGATTTGATTTTTTGCCATGATCTAAATAAAATATAATCAGAATTTGGAATTCTTCCGGAGGTAATTTAAAAACAGAATGTCCCACCTCACACCGTCATTCACTACTTTTGGCGGAAATTATACAGAGTCGATTTATATGGTAAAATTATACAATATTATTTTTACATTGGTTTTATGTTGATTACGATTTTTAAAGGAAACTAACATTAACACTTATCAATAAGTCATGAATTGGAACACGTGGAAAAGTAAAAAGCACTAGTTCGCAAAATCCAACTTTCCGCACGCTAAACAGCTACGTAAAATAGCACTTTTTGAGCAACTGTATTAAAAAAATATTTAAATACATTATGTATTATTATAAATATGAAATTAAATATTTACCTAATAGTTAGTTTAGTTGGGTGTTGGATTGCAACTAAATCAGTAAGCCACTGGTCATTTTCTATTACGCGACTACGTCCGATTTTACCCGAAAAACGAATGTCATTCTGAGAGTTAACGGACTGTAAATCGATTTTAGGTATTCTGATATGTTACCCAGGTTGTGTGTGAGAATTCGTTTCGTATGTAGTGTAGGTACAGCAGACGAGGGGCCGGGTCCACAAGGCCCACATAACAGCCGGCTTAAGACTCGCCCGAGCGCGCTGCGGTGTTCGCCGCGATTTGCACAATCCGCTCTATCGCAACACCACGCCCGAACCATTTCCTCTATTTCAGTTATAGGCGATTCAATACTGAACTCAGGGAAGATTAAATAACGATTGTAATTGGTAATAAATTAATTTGAAATAAATGTGTATTTTCAAGCAGCACTTTAAAAAAATTGTGGTTATCAAAATTACAAAATAAGCTTAGGTTGTCTATGACTTTTAGTATTATATATTATTTATATATTTTTGACCATAGTCTTCTGACAGTCTTAAGGTGCTAAGTTTTCCTGTAAACAATATGTTTTTTACTTTTAATTGAAAAATCCAAATTATAACCTTGTCTGACAATATAGCTAACATTTTTCTAATTGACTTCAGATTTAACTAGTTCGGAGGTGTTTTAACTTTGGTGTATTTGCCTTTTTGACAAAATAATGGCTCCCATATAAAAACAACTTGTAGTGCTTGGCATAGAAAATCTTCCTGACTACCTCAAGTAGAAAAGAGTTACGCCAAGTATTTTTTGGTAAGATGGTATTCTAATAAGCGTAAAATTCCTTTTCTATTTTAATATTTTTTTGCGCCACTCTCTGTACAGTACGGATGTCTACCGTCTCCAATTCTCCCTCAACTGCTCAAAGGTTAATTGGAACAGGTCCCTTAAAGGGATAAGTTCGCATTTGTAATAATGATGAGTGTTTTATTTCCTGTTTTGTTTTATTTTTTAAACAATTAAGAGTTTTACTACAACTTGAGAAAATATAAATACAATTGTGGCATCGTATCAGAAAATGCTGGACAAAACATTTAAGGTACTCCATGTAGATACATATATAACTTACGTATTAAAATGGAACTCTTTGGAAGTAGAATATAGTTTGTTTCATATGTCTATAAATTTTAACGGATTAATTTGTGAAAATTAACGTGACTCGAGTCATACTAACTTAGCGAATAAAACGGCTTAACTCATTTATATTTAGTCGCGCGAGTAATTAAATATACGACACGACAGTTTAAATTAGAATATTACGAGGGCTACTAATTATGTATCCGGAAACACAAAAATCACAAATAGCTATAACTAGTCGTATAAATGGTTTTATTGCCTTTATGTTTGTTGACCAAGATGAATGATGCACTTTTGCACAGGTTGAAACCACTTTTCTTAGCACTATTTCCAATCTGATCTTTATATGCAAAACGTGCATTTAGAATAGATGCCCCAGTGGGATCGATGCCTCGATTTTAATTTCTACTAGTAGTAATAAGAAAATTTAGACTACGCCGCATAAGGGCATCATCGCTATCAAAAAGGCGCTTGCACCAAGTTACAATATGAAGATGTTTTTTTTAAATTGGTGTTAACTCTGTAAACTAGGCGAAATCCAGCAAAGTTTATATGACATTTTAGTCTAAACGTGATCAGGAATACACTGTTAAAATCTTTCGGTTTCACCGACACCATATATTATTATAGGTAGAAATAAAAGAACTGCTTGAAAATGTGCATTCAGTACAAAAATATGCAAATTCATGCATGGGCACATTTTATCTTGTGGACTTACTTGTTATAGTCCATAATTTGAAATATTCAATAAATTATGCAGTTACAATAAAACAAAAGAACATCTCACTACACTTAAATCGACCGGGATATAAACCGTGATTAGGTACCTTTTGATATTGTTTTTATTGAGTTCCCGATATTTCGATGCAAAGTTTAAGTTAAGTGTAGTGAAACTAACCGTGAATCATTCAAAACTGTTAAAAGAACATCTTGCCTTATAATAAATATATTTTTTAATGTTATTCGATTCGCATAATAAATAAATACCTACCTGGTTTATGCTCATATTACTTACATTTAACCAATTTCACCGATTGAGTAATCAAACAAGGGAAATCTCGTCGACGAACTAAGTAAATACAAATGTACCTATATTAGGTATTCGTTTAGCAGATCCCACGTAAATGGCAATTGTCGAATTGTGATCTATGTGTCGGCATTTATTGCATAGTTCGTCTGTAATTTGCATATGTTTGAATAGCAAGTACTGCCGTCACAGTTTCAAGCCATTTTAATTGAATAGTTCGATTTATGCTTATTGATTTCACTTGGTATTTTATTGACGAGAGGTTGTGTACCAGTTAATTAAGAATTGTGTTGGGTTTAAATTTTTTGTTTTAAAAATGTTGTTTAAGAGATGACTGGTTTATTGATACGAGTAGGTCGAGCATGTTAAACGCAGACAAGCAATACCAATTCTTTATAACGAGTATTTATCTTATCAAAATAAATGATTTTGATTGGACTAAGTAGATAAAATAGGTACATATATCGAATAATATAATTACACCTCTAAGAATTCCTAAATTTTATTAAATTTGATTACCTAGTTGTTAGCCTACATGGCTATAAAACAAAAATTGTAGTGTTAAGGCTCCTGTTTTACGTCACTTGATTGAAGCCGGCACGCGACGCGAGAGCAGTCACGCTGGGAACATGCAACATGTAATAAGTTATTTATAAGGATTCGGCTCCGAGCACAGGCGAGAGGACTTGCGGGTGTCAGATATATATGCACGTACGAGTGCGCTGAGCAAGCTGTGAATCTTGCGCTCTGCATTCATTTTAGTTTTAAATCCGAGTTCATAAAAAATACAAATCATCACCAACAAAGCGCCAAAAGTGCATATTAAAGTGTTTTATGGAAGTATTTGAGAGGGATGTAAAATTGAAACTGAAGCCATAACTTAGTATGCATTGGGCGATACGAGACGTATAGCGATAGCCCCGCGCGCCGCTGGGGTGAATCTGTGCTCTGCGCACGTTTTTCCAATTGTTTTCTGACGACGAGTATCATTCCTTTAAATCAGATGTCATGATTTATAGCTCATCGCAAATGTAGCTTGTGTACTAAATCGCACATGGCAAAACGCTCGTAAATTTATGACATACATAGTTCGTTGTGTAACTGGCTTACGACTCAATTTCATACGACACGCACGATCCACAAATGATGAGGTTTTTAGTATTCATGGGTCTCATTGTGATATGGCGTGAAATATGCATATTTTTCATTAAGAATTCAGATGTAAGGAATCGTGGGGACTGAAACCGATTGTGTTGTCGAGAGGCTTTAGTGTCGCGACGGGCGATGAGCCGTGTTATAACACCGATCAATCACGGCCGGTGGCGGCGCCAGCGGGATGATACGAGCACGAACACGCGTATTTAATAGATTTGTCAAAATTCCTCTGTGATTTGCAACTATTTGTCTTCATGATAGACATGCGCTACTACCCGATAATATTTGAAACGATAAAATATATCCTGTTTCCATGACAGCCAATACTTAATATAATTTAATTTATTATTTATTTTGCCCTTGCAGGTGTAAGTAATTTGTTTGGCACTTTACAAGCGTAAATTTATGTCAAAAAGTTAGTGACCACGTTTAATACTTGATATATAGGCGATAAAATATCATTATAACCGAATGTAATTTGTGGTCAAAAAACTACCGTTATTTGGCTATCCATCACTTAACGTCAATATTGAGTATCACCAGTGTAAGTCGGAGTATCAATCATTCCTAACCCAATTCGGCCCATTGATATCGAGCTAGTTTTAGAGTAATGAATAAACAAACTCAACTAATTTGTTGCATATTAATGGTGTAAAGTTAGATAGGTGGAAGTCTTTAAAGAGAAAGGGAAGCCTTTAATTGCTTGTAGTCAGCAAAATGATTTGTTTTACACCTCTGCATACAAATATGTATGCACGGGTACTAAGCTAATAGTTTTGCTGACTGTACATGCAATTTCAATTCCCGGCAGTAACATTTAACGAGTCCAGTTAAATTCTGAGTGTGTCTGAGTCCTACTTCGCCACTGATGTTTTAGTAGTTCATAATGGCCTCTCCTTGGTGGATAGAGAATTGTTGCTAATGCAACCTGTTCTAGGGGGAAGTTTGTCTATCATATGAATAACTCAGCACATAAACCAAAGTCGTTAATGTTATTTAACGTAACAAGCTTCAGCAAGACAATTCTTCAGATATAACCAGATATTACATAAAACCATCCAGCAAGACAAAACTCAACACCAAATATTGTAGACAATTAAGTTCAATTTTTTTGTAATCTTAACTTCATATAGGTCCTGGCATTATTAATGCATTGATTGAATAATAATATTTTATTTTATTGTAAGTCACAAGACTATGTTTCTTTACAAAATAAATTAAAAGTGAGAAAGTAAATAAAAAAAGTAAAATAATCAAACATATTAAAAACTAAACTAATTAACAATACCCACTAAAAATAAAGCTATGCGCAAGTAATTGAAATGTTTGATCGATAAATTTAATTGTATTCTTTATTTACACATAGCGGGTCAGGGCTGCAGAGAGGGGAACTGCCGAACTATCCGCGCCGTGTCCAAGATAACCGCCTTCTGCATCTGACCCTTATTATTATTATTTTTATCAATTTGTTGAGATAAGTTAATAATAATAATAAATAATAATTCAGCCTATATACGTCCCACTGCTGGGCTGAGATAAGTTATTTCTTCTTATTTTGTATTTTATGTCCTTGGCGTATATTTTTGAACGTGCTTTTCTTTGTTTTGCACATTTCCCAAGTTCCCTTAACGAGGCGATGATTTCAAACGAGTATGCTTCGGATACTCGTTTGAAATTATGAAGTTGATTTTTTGTTTGCTGATAGGCATGTCCATCGCCGATCATGTTTATTTTCGAAAAAAAGTATTTATAATGAATAATTTATTTTCTAAAGCTAATTGTATCAATCTGTGACCTCTGTTGTTTCGAGTTCCTAAATTTGCCTGCGATTAGCGATTCTTCCGGTTTTGGTTCCCCTATTTTTGCATTGAAGTCTCCTAGGATTATTTTTGTTGCCAGCAATTTCTTGAGCGTAGTTGAGATTGTGATAAAAACTTTCTATTTCTTCTGTGCTAGAGTCAGCTTTAGGCGCATGTACATGTATAAGTGATAGGGCTAAATGTTAAAATTGTAAGTTTAATAAAGCGACTCTCTAAGTTATACCTATAAAACTGACAATATTATTTTTCCATTTCTTTTTTAACAGACATCCGACACCTAACCTTTTTGTTCACCGAAATAACAAAATATGTTGTCGCTATCTTCTTCAATATGGTATTCATTTATTTTTACTTCTGATAGACCGATGACATCATATTTCACATCACGTAAAATATGATCTCAACTCTTCCATCTTTTCCTATGAAGAGAGGGTTCTTACATTGTATGTACAAATATACATTTTTCGATATTCTGTTTCTCGGTGCTGTCTTTCTTGTTAGAGGATGGTAGTATGATTCTCCACGAAGATGAGTCGGCTTGGGGAATGGTGTAGGTTTATTTCTGATTTCTCTATTTTTGTGTATTACGTGTATGTGTCTCCGATGAGGCGCCGGTAACTCGGAGGTTTGTGGCATTATTTCTGGTACCTTACGAGGATTCCGACAAAATTCTTTTGGCCGATTTCTTCATGTCATCAGATTTAAAGCTGTTATGTTTTAATGTCACAATTTTGTCGTGTCTCAATATCACATTTTGTCCTGTTTAGTTTTCGACTGATTGTTGTTAAAGTGACCACGATAGGCCTAATCTTGACGCTCTTTCTTCCTATTCTTCTTGCGTCTTCAATCTCTCCCGATAGGCATCCGCTTTTCATAGTATTGTTGAAGATATCAGATCGGTCTGGCCTAGTGGTTAATGACCCTGCCTACAAAGCCGATGGTCCCGGGTTCAAATCCTGTCAAGGGCATTTATTCGTGTGATGAGCATGGATATTGTTCCTGAGCCATGGGTGTTTTCTATATATTTAAGTATTTATAGATATTCATATATTATATATATCGTTGTGAGTGTCTAAGTACCCTCAAACAAGCCTTATTGAGCTTACTGTGGGGCTTAGTCAATTTGTGTAATAATGTCCTATAATATTTATTTTATATTTATTCTTGATTTATTTTTCCAGGTGCTCGATCGTATTTTCTTGTTCGATTTTTTTGATTAATTTTGTTGAATATATTTTGGATGATCAAGGTCTTAATATTTTTATGTATGTTTTCGTTTCTCGATTCTTTTCTTTTGGTCAGCTAGATCTTTTTGTATTTGTTTTAGCATATCCATAATTGACGAATGTGCCCCTAGCGTGGATTAGTTACGCTCAAAATATGCCATGTATGTTAATATTGATTTGTGGGTTCTAACTCCGTTACGAGTAACTACGAGTCCTTAGATGGCGTTGTTGTCAATGTTGCTTTAAGATGACTTGTGTTTGTTATTTATATTGCTTTTGTCCGCGAATAACACCAGCATAGTGTTTTTTCTTAACGATTTTCAGTAGTAAACGTATTAAAGTGTACTTAAATCCAATTCCGGAATTTTCGATATTCAGTGGTCTCAATTCCGGAATTGTAATATCGGAAAATTCGATCGAGATTCCGGAATTGTGGATTGCAAACTGGGGGCACGGTAGTCTTACCCTTTCTCGAATCGCTTCGTCGTTTTTAGGGTTCCGTAGCCAAATGGCATAAAACGGAACCCTTATAGTTTCGCCATGTCCGTCTGTCTGTCTGTCTGTCTGTCTGTCCGAGGCTTTGCTCCGTGGTCGTTAGTGCTAGAAAGCTGAAATTTGGCATGGATATATAAATCAATAAAACCGACAAAGTCGTACAATAAAATCTAAAAAACTAATTTTTTTTAGGGTACCTCCCCTACACGTAAAGTGGGGGTGAATTTTTTTTTCGCTTCATCCCTAGAGTGTGGGGTATCGTTGGAAAGGTCTTTCAAAACTAATAGGGGTCTTCAAGAAACATTTTTTGATAAAGTGAATATATTCGGAGATAATCGCTCCGAAAGAAAAAAAAATGAGTCCCCCCCTCTAACTTTTGAACCATAGGTCCAAAAAATATGAAAAAAATCGTGGAACTACTTCCTTCTTAAGAGCATGTCGGGCCACGCTCAGTGTATGGTTCCGTAGTTACTCTTCCGTCACAATAAGCTAAACTGGAGCTTAAAGTATAGTAAATTGTTAACCAAGGGATGAAACGGTACCTTTCACCCGAGTTAAACAAATAGGCAAATTTGCATAATCAGTACCTAATTAAAGTAAGTCTTTTTACTATGAAGGGAAAACTTTTTGCGATAACTCAAAAACAGCTAAACTGATCATGTTCGCTATAGTTTTCGTTTAATGTCTTTCTTAAGCTCTACTTCCACGATTTTTTTCATATTTTTTGGACCTATGGTTCAAAAGTTAGAGGGGGGGGGGGGGCACATTTTTTTTGTTTCGGAGCGATTATCTCCGAATATATTCACTTTATCAAAAAATGTTTCTTGAAAACCCCTATTAGTTTTGAAAGACCTTTCCAACGATATCCCACACTCTAGGGTTGAAGCGAAAAAAAAATTTCACCCCCACTTTACGTGTAGGGGATGTACCCTAAAAAAAATTTAATTTTTAGATTTTATTGTACGATTTTGTCGGCTTTATTGATTTATATATCCATGCCAAATTTCAGCTTTCTAAGCTTTTTTTCAGCAAAGCCTCGGACAGACAGACAGACAGACAGACAGACAGACAGACGGACATGGCGAAACTATAAAGGTTCCTAGTTGACTACGGAACCCTAAAAAACCAGATATTTAATGGTGATCGTTTCTTTGCCGATTATATAAATAGCAATTCAACGTTGTATGAGGCTTAATAATTGACGAAATACATCTAAATTACCCGAATGAAATTAATGCAGAGGAGAAATAATTCTTAAAGTAAGTTAACATTTTGATTAAATGCGTGACCCATCCTCTTGACTAAATGCGTGACCACCGCACACAGCAACCTGACGAGAGCGTCTCATGTACCCCGTGATGGATAGAGCACGTGCGCACTTGATCCACCTGCATCACGTAGGTACGTGATCCAGCCAAATCCAGCCGGCAGTGTCCGCACGTTTTGACGGTCGAGTATCTGCACCACAGGGTACAAGGGGTACAGGTACAGACCTATACCCGGCCATCAGAAGCGTGCGGACACTACTGCGGCTGGATTTAGAAGTCTGCGATAAACGTCCCCTCAAAAACACCAGCTATTAGGTAGGCTCTTCTATCAGGTTTTTCATTTATTTCTGCAAACTGATTCGTGGGTGGAGATGGTGATGCTATTCGTAAGAATAAATTCTCAATGCAGTCGTTCGATGTTAGCAAAATATTACAGATATATCTTTCTGAGTTTCCATATTAAACCAATTTTACTTTCTTTAGGTACCTAACAGTGAAGAATAAACGAATAAATTGATTTGTAAGACCTATAATTGCGCAATTTACAGTTCATGTTGTCCAGTTTCCTATTTCAAACTGAAGCACAAACTTTAATCTTATAGTCGCTCTTTTTTGCAGGTGTCCATGGGCGACGGCACTCGCGGTCGTGGCAGATACAATTTATAACTAGAACATATAAAACTTGATGGACGAGACAAGAAATCGTTTTTGAAGAAAGCTATTAACGTCACCTTGGCTGATAGAAAGCATTTTTAATATATAAATTGTAATAATAAATATTTTCCTCGTGTTGTTGTGATGAAAAAAAAAATGTTGCACTCTTTAACAAAGTTTGTTTAACCCTCATGCCTTGGGTACGGAACCCTAAAAAACAATAAGAGCAACGCCAGGATACAGAGGGACTACCGCGAAACACAGAAACTATCGGGGTTGTTTATCTGCGGATATATCCTCTTTGCTTAGAACTACTAATATCTGTGACCAAAGACATTTCAGTACAGGTGAAAGATTTGACGTGTGGTACGCAGCCGCAGTTGTTGCGGTCCTAATTAATGTACACCAAAGACGCAAAAATCACCATGCTACATGCAGTCAGTCTTGTCATCATTTTACTATGTAAATTGACAATAAAACCGACGCATTCAGTCTGCTGCAGTAGTGTCGGAGCAGTAGTGCAGGTGCAGTCGGAAATGGACTGTCACCTTAAGGGTCAAGAGGGGGAGGGAAAGGACTTTAGGAAGAAAAAGGGGTTGAAGTTTGTATGGGGAATCAGTAAAAAGCCGATTCTATAAAAGATGATAATAAAATATGGCCAATCCATATATTTTGGCTTAGGTGTAGAGCTTGTGAAGTTAGGGCTTGTAGAGTTAGAAGCTTGACTGAACATGAGATCTGATAACTTATTGACAGTGGGAGCCTTATGGTTTCGTTTTGGCAACATCTTACATGAAAATGTTCTTGATGGGATAGACATGTTGGATAGAAGAACATCAACAATTACAATTTACAATTAACATATTTCCGTAAGTCAAGATAAACGGACAAGAGTGTGACAAAAGGGATGGACTCAGCATTCAGCAAATATGTTGTGTTACAGACTAGTTTAAATATTCTCGTAGCAGAGGTAGAAATATCGTGTCAAACGAGACAAAATAAAAAGGTTCCTCGCTTCGCTCAAGATTACTTAATATCTTATGCTTGCTCTGCTTGAAATTGCTCTGTAGGAAAAATAGTTTTCTGATTGTCACGAGTCGTAAATTTGAAGAAGCAAAGTTCGTGTTATCACCTTGTACTAAGAATGATACCCAAGCAAGCGAAAGATTTTTTAATTGCACCACGAGCATTTTAAGAGTTTCAAAGCACGAGTTTGTTTAACAAACTTTGTTACCGAGTGAAATTGTACCACACCAACATAAGGAAAATAGTAAAACATTACAAATCAAATCCAACTAAACGCTGTTAAATATGTATGAATATTAAATAGGTGGCTAAACTACAACTTTCTCATCAGTTTTTAAATAGTAAATAGAGCCTTTACAAGATGGTGTGGTGAGAAATAACATATCAACAGCTACCAAGATGTTTACAGGAGGATGCCTGACGTACTTATATCGGTGCGCCACATGTGTAAGGGTCCGCTCCTTCTGATCGCTGACTTAGTGATTCTGTTTTGCTATACGGGTGACGGAAAAATATGTTGTTTTCAACGAGAGATTCGTTTTGAATGATTCTGTTTTCATCCGGAGACGAAAATTAAAGCGATTTATTACTGTTTTTCGTGCTCACTACAGGTTACGTGGCGAACGGCCTATTAAATGTAGATTTATACATAAATACTTTCGTTGTAGTAGTATCAGAAATAATTCAGATAAACAATTAAATATGAACTATTACTGCTTGTAGTCTGGCAAACCAACTTGTTAGTGGGAAACGGCGTGAAACAAATGGGAGTTCGACATTTCGCGCCTACATTTTTCGAATATGCCGCCTTTTTTACTGACAAAATTGGCTTGCCAGACTATATAATATTTATCTGATATTATTGTATGCGATACGTAATGTAACGTCTACATAGTCTTACGGACCCTTAACATTATGCATATAGGCTAGCATCTGGTATAGTATCACGATTATAGCTGAAATTATTATAGAACATTCATTTCTCCACCTCTCCATTACATTTAATGAATGTTACATTTTAAACTTCTACCGACATGCTTGGATTTTATATTTTATTAATAACTTTATGCCAATAATGATCGTTTAATTTACTTCAAATTTTGTTTATTCTTTATATTGATTTCTCAAAGTAATATATATCTACTTGATGCTAGTTAAAAGTATTATGCTGCATGATATTGTATGTTCTGAATGCTGCAAGGGTTATCCCTTTACTGCTTCTGTTAAACTCAATCTCAACCCACTATTGTATGCTCGAAATGGGCAATCTGTTGACACCTACCTATATTGTATATAATAAATGACACGTTATACCTTTGTACACAGTTTTTGACAATAAAATCATATTTATCTTTATGAATAGGGAAACGTTTGCCATATAAGTATAATGAGTTTTGAAGGCTACAAAGTAAACAAATAGATATATATTGTGACAAAATACCTTCATAACATACAGTTTTTATAAGTGCAGACAAAACGTGGAGTAGGTATGTAGCGCACACGACATTATTTTTATTTCGATTTTCATTTTAGAAGAGATTTAAATAAATGTGTGCAGCTAGCGATAAGCAGCTACTTAAAGGTATCGCTGTACGAACACAAAGTCGTTGTGTTGATGGATTTTATGCAATTTTCAGTATCTATCACACTCAGCGCAGCGCTTCGAACCCGCTGGGATTAAGTTCGATCTTTTCCCAATACTTACAGGGTAAACAGCTTGAGAGGGGCTGGCGCCTGATATCTACATAGTTGAGCACATTACATGTTACAGACCTTTTTGGCCTAAAAGAAAAAAAAAACAACACAAACTTTTTTTTAATTTTAGTACCTGCACATAAGTAATTTATGTAATTACCAGCATCAAATCTACGATTACCTTACCGAAAAGTCCTCACAGGTATTTACGTCAAATTCTCTAAAAATACACACAATAAGAATAATAATTATATAATATAATACTAATAACCTTGCACATGTCGCAGTGCATCTCACGCGCATCATTAAGAGTGAGCGAGATATCTATTGACACGAATCCAATCGCACCAATCAACGTGAGCGATAATCAAGGTCGCGTCAAAACAAAATCAAACCGTAACAAATTGTAAAATCATAATCGGTTTCAGCAATATAGCATATATATATATATATATATATATATATATATATATATATATATATGTTTTGACTCATATATATACATAGATACCTGTCTGGCCTAGTGGGTAGTGACCATGCCTATGAAGCTGATGATGGTTCAAATGATGATATGTCACAGTTTTCAATTGTTTGGTTGAGTTAAATGTAATGCCCGTGTTACAACAAGGCTATATGCAACATTTAGTTACTTTTTATAAAAATAAAAACAGTAAAAAAAACAAACAATTTTTTTTTTGAAAATTAACTATGCCATTTAGTTTCCTTAAACGTACTTACCGATACCCCGAAGTTAACGAAATTCAATAAAAACACGGTGTATATAATAGATTAATAATATCAATTAATTATATATTATATTATGTAATTTTGACGACCGGTCTCGCCTCGTGGGTAGTGACCCTGCCTATGAAGCCGATGGTCCCGGGTTCAAATCCTGGTAAGGGCATTTATTCGCGTGATGAGCATGGATATTTGCTCCCGAGTCATGGGTGTTTTCAATGTATTTATAAATATTTATATATTATATATATCGTTGTCTAAGTACAAGCTCAACACAAGCCTTATTGAGCTTACTGTGGGACTTAGTCAATTTGTGTAATAATGTCCTATAACATTTATTATTATATAATTTGACCACCTGACCATCTGGTCAGATGTAATTATTAAAATAGAGGGACAACAATGGTCGGAAAAAGTCAAAATAAGAGATAAATGGAAGGTCTTGGAGGATGCTTATACTCGTGAGAGCTCCTTAATATCCGAGACATAATTTATATATTTATTTGACAATTACATTTTATTAAGTTAATCAAATTATATTTCAATCAAATTAAGTAATAAATTAATGACATAATGAAATCAATTTAAAAATGTATTTATAAGTTAGTTAGTTAATGTTTTATGAATTAAAATAAATAATGTAAATAATGCATGAGTTCATATCCGATAATTCTTTTTTTTATATTGCAGCGATATTAAGGAATAAATGTTTTTTTTTTATGATAATATACTTTTATTAATAACTTTTTAACTCACTTTTATTTTCATAAAATATTTGTATATAATAGCCTTAGTTTGTAAATTTTAGTAATCACGCATCGCAAAAGAAACCATAATAATTTATCGGGTCTGTTAATAAAGTAGGTAGAATTCGTGGTTTCGAATAAAGAAAAAGAACGGGGCGGCAACAGAAAACAATTTCCATTCCACAGCTCAGTCTATGAGTAAATGAAACAAAAATAAGTAGTTTCATGCAGTGACGATATTTCGAGAGCGTGAGTTGAATAAATTTTTGTTCATAGAAACCATTTTCAATTTCACGGCTCAATCTTTGTGTGCTCGGGGTGATATGTAAAGG
The DNA here is from genome assembly GCF_033807575.1 of Cydia pomonella. NCBI lineage: Eukaryota > Metazoa > Arthropoda > Insecta > Lepidoptera > Tortricidae > Cydia > Cydia pomonella. The sequence goes on from NC_084706.1 coordinate 7,764,953, forward strand.
GCATTCGTTGGTGTCAACAAAGTGTAATGGTTTCGTGTTCCCGCTTGATCTATGAGTTTAGAACCGACGACCGATTCGCATTAATGAAAGTGCCAGGCATTTATTTATTTTTTATGTATTAAAACTATTGATAGATTTTATTGCGTGAGTTTAGGTAAAATGCTTATGGAATATTGGTGAGAGTTTTTTGTTATGATAACGTGAAAATATATTTAAGAAAGGAGATAAAATCTTACATAAAAACTTTACCTATTTATTGCAATTGTCCTCATTTTGGAAATTTACGATGTAAAATGTAAATGTACTTCGATAGTTATTATCATATTATTGGTATTACATTAATTAATTACATGTTAGTGTTATTAATTATTGGTATTGCATTCATAACGTGAATTAATAATAATTCTAACTGGTAGCTACCGCTCCGCGCACGCCTTCCATAGGTCCGGAACACCATTGTGCCGTGATGGGAAAGACGTCCTAACTGGGCCTACATAATTATACTAATTTTCTAATGTATTTTTTGCCTATTAATACTTTTTTTGGTTCCGTAACCAAAATGGCTACAATAGTTTTGCCATGTTTATATTGTTTATCCGTTCGTATGTTACAGTTACAGGTATTTCCAACTCGGAAAATATAAAATGAATATTTATACTTTTACACACAACGTGCGTCCACTAAGAGGGTGCAGGGTTCGACTCAACTCTTAAAACTGAGCTAGAATTCTGTGATTTTTTTTGATAAGTTAATTTAAGAACTGCGACCCCCACGAAAACAAATTGTTGCCAGTAATCTTGAATTTAATACATTTCAGATCGCTGTTAGGAACTGTAAAGATTTCTTTTTTTTTTTATACTACGTCGGTGGCAAACAAGCATACGGCCCGCCTGATGGTAAGCAGTCTCCGTAGCCTATGTACGCCTGACACTCCAGAGAAGCTACATGCGCGTTGCCGACCCTAATCCCCCCACCCCCTCGTTGAGCTCTGGCAACCTTACTCACCGGCAGGAACACAACACTGTGAGTAGGGTCTAGTCTTATTTGACTGCGGTTTTCTGTAAGGTGGAAGTACTGCCCCAGTTGGGCTCTGCTCTAGATTTGGAATGAAATCCGCTGTGCTGTGCCCTACCACACAAAGCGAGATGACATTCACAATGTCCATACCTCTCTTTTGGACGTAGTTTAGGGACGTACCCGGGTCCATTCGGGTCCGGGATTTTCTAGGAAATGTGTCTAATATAATTAATTTCACACATTTCCGGGCGTTTATAGGAATTTCAGGGATCGTAAACAATTCCTAGGTAGGTATCATATATTTCCAGTGACATATATATTGTTACTGTGTGATTCTGAAACGATGCCACCATACCTTTGGCCTATGATCTATTAGATGGCGTCACTTTTTGACATTAAACATATTTAACACATATCAGTGAAAAAATAAGGATCAAAGTCAAATGGCGTTCTAGAAGTTTTAATCATGTGTCGAAAGATGGCAGTAAATTGACTACAAAGCTATGGCTACAAAGTTTTTTTTTGGCAATTCATCTCTATTTCATATTCTCTTTGATAGTGATAACCAAATATTGTTTTTTTTACTTAGTTCAAAGGGACTTTTAAAATATCCCAAAGTTTTCTAAAAATGTTTTGATTTAAAAATAATCCATCCGGAAGTTCAAATCATTATGAGTGGTCCGACACGCACTTTGCTGTTACTGTGTTCACGAATGTTATGCACCTACATACTTATATGCAGATGTACTCGTACTATTTATTCGCAGTGATATTTTTTTTTTTTTTTATTACATACACACAACCATCGTTACAGGATATCCTAATTCGACAGTATGGAATTTGACACAAAAAATAAAATAATTACATAGGTATACAGTACATAGATTAATTACAAACTACAGTAACACAATACATACAGCGTGGCCCTTGTGAATTCGCTCAAAGAACAAAGAAACAAATCTAACTCGATCGCTACTCGATTAAGTGTCCGAATTGCGCGCGTAAAGGGGGCCTGGCGAAGGAGTTGCGTTCGAGCGCGCGGCTCGGCCAGCAGGCTCGGCCGCCGCCGTCGCCACACATACCGATCTGGTACGTTCAAACGCACCTCTGCCAGGACTCCAGGGTTGCACAACTTGCCTCGTAACAACTTAAATATATATGAAGCTAGCCCCAGTTCCCTTCTAACTTCTAGTTTATTGTATCCTACCATTCCTAACACGAACAATGTAGGATACATTAAAGGATAAAAAGGGTATTTATAGAACAGTAAGTTATCACAGCTACTCACTCCTTCCTCTAATTGCTCTCGTATTGACTTTCAACCCCTATTCCACCACCGTAGGCGACAAAATTCGGGATACAAACTATTCCATATCTTATATTATCAGTTTATGTAACATCTGTGTACAAATTTTCATTCAAATTCGTTTAGCCGATTTTATTAGTTGAGGCACAAACAATTTTTCACATTTATACCATCAGTAGCATTATTTAGTTACCTATATCACAGATCTTTGTATGTATATATACTACAGTAATAAGGAGATGTAGGTGTAGGTGCCTAAGGCGTGGAGAGTCACTGCTGACAAATTATTAAAGAACGTGTTGGGGGACGTGGCCATTATGTGTATGATTGATGTTGTTTGCAACTGCCGATAAACGCCGGGTTATTCTTTCTCTTCCAGTGAAACCTCCATTCATATCATATATATGTTATACTTACTTCCGCCATATATACCTCTATATAGTAGTAAAACCCTTTATTGTACAAAAAGGAAAACAAAACAGGAAATAAACACTCATCATTAGTACAAAAGCAAACTTATCCCTTTAAGGGATCTTTTCCAGTTAACTTTTGAGCATTGAGCTTTGATTAAATGACAAATAAAATAAATTTATTTCCCTCTAGCTAATTTTCCAAAAAAAACACGGTTAAAATGAATATCATAAATTAGTATTATCTACCGCACCAAATAATTTTTTTATACCGAGACCATTTATGTTTTGGTGAGGTCTAATTAGTTGCAGCTAAGTTTATTCTACAACTTACCATGAAAAGATGTATTACATGGTTGCATAATGATTAGAAGTAATGTGAATCTGCGCATGCTCATGAGTAACACTTGAGGTTATCGTTGGTCAGATCATATTGCAATTTGCATTCTATTTATTATAACAATTTGTCGCAATATTTTTTCCGGATTACATGCATAAAAACGATTTGCATCCAATAAAAGTGTTAATGTTATAGGTACTGGAAAGTTGGATATGCGTTGCGTTGATAACACGCCAGCTTATTTCGTTTTATATGAGCGTTATCCATCATGTTTATATCAGCCCCTGTGATGGCGACTGTGTAACGGTTGCTCCAAATATTAGCCGGAATTAACAGCAGTTGCGATACTTTGACAGGGCAAAAATTGTTTCACGAGGAATGTTTAATGGTGCATCATTACACGTGCTCGTTTTATAATTGGCACACATTGATGATATTTCAAGAATCCAAAGTGGTTCGAGGATTAATCCAACATGTTGAAAATCATGTTGCTGGTGCACATGAATTATATGCAGGCGAATTCCGATTTAACTATAGCAGACTATACAGGATGCCTCTGAGTATGGGGCTTTAAATGTATTTTCTTCCTTTCTTTCTTAAATGAAAAAATCGTTTCAACTCCTTATCTAAACTGTGTTTGTTCTGTAATTTTGATATTTTATCAATGTATATGCGCGTCAATGTACGCAATACAATACTGCACACGAATAAAATGTTTATATTAAAGAGATGTCAGTCACAGCAAAGAGAATTTGAATTGGATTGTCAAAGAACTTTGTAGCTATAGTAATTTACTGCCATCTTTTGACACGTGCTTAAAAGTTTTAGAACGCCATTTGTATTTGATTCTTATTCTTTCACTGATATGTGTTAAATTTGTTAAATATCAAAAAGTAGCGCCAACTAATAGACCATAGGCAAAAGATATGGCGGAATCGTTTCGAGAAATTATGAAAGCAATAATAACAACAAGTGTAAATTAGGAGTTTATTTATTATTTGGCGATAATGACATAAATTAAACTTCTCTTTATTAATTGTAACACTCGACTGTGTTAATGTAAAACCAGTGATAATAAACTACGTATTAGGAAATAACTTGACAATAACCTGTGTATACCTTTTCCGGTTTTAAAGGGTATCGTTCTTCACAAAAACTGAATGAAAACGGGCCGCCGTGTGCTTGCGCGAGGATAAAAAGCAAAATAATCCTAAGTTTTGTCTTCGGGTCGCAATAACAACGGGTTAGCTCACGGCTTCTACCCGCGCATTCCCGGTAATAGGTCGATCTTCGATCCTCCCTAATTCGTTGAAATGCGTTCTTACTAGGCGAGAGTTTGACGCTTCACACACCTTCTTAATTCAGTCGTCCTACCTGGAGACTGGGATCCTAAATTGTATTCTAAGTAGCATCCTAAATGTTAGTTCCTAGTTAGTGCATTTAGACTATACTTACTACGTTGCTTTGAGGGTGCTTACTTTTTAAACCTGGTACCCCCTGGTACCTGGTGGTGGTATAAGTAAATAAACTTTGAAGATATATCAATTAACTAAATTTAACTTAATATGGTCTACGGTTACAGCGATAGTGGCTAGAGTCGTTTGTCAGTGGAGCATATAATAGTCAGAAAAAATCGTGTTGCCTTTCTATGCCAGTATTATAACCCCAAAAAGAGGGATGAGAATAGGCTATGTGCGAAGTTGGTGGTGGGGCAAATACAAGCGACGCCAACGTACGACGCGGTGAACGTATGAACTTTCGTGGGACAACATCTTTATACTAGTTGGCAGCTGTCAACTGTCAAATAAGAAATATGTCCCACATCCAGGGCGGCAAGCAGTCATGCACGGAGCGAATAGTTTTTATATTCTACTGTTACTAACAGAACTCAAATGCTGCGAAAAAATTATGTAAACGCCGTGTCCGCGGTTTGTCCTTAAAGATCTTATAAAAAAATTCCAAGTGAACAAATCCTTAAGGCAAATTCTGCGCATCTTTTGGCCTAACTGAATCACAAACGCTCATTTATGGAGAATAACCGGACAAGCACCGGTACACAGAGATCTGGACGCGGAAATGGCATTGGATTGTGTATATCCTCAGGAAGCCTGACACCCACATATCTAAAGTGGCCCTGGCCTGGAAGATACCCGGCAAACGGAAACATGGTCGTCCTAAATTTACTTGGCAACGTTCCGTGGACCAAGAGTTGGGTGTATTAGGGATGGGGGGGAAGAGGTTACCTAATCTGTCCAGGACTGGAGTCAGTGGGAGAATATAATTCGAGCCCTACACCCCAGCATAGACTAACAGGAGAAGAGACTGACAAAACTATAAATTATCAAAATTAAATTAGATTATTGAATATTTTTTGTGCAAGAAATTTTAAGTTTGATAACACACGGACTAGCTGATACTTAGCTACCCTATGTACCATTTAAATGATATACATAATACGTACGGAACGATTTTTTTGTACGTAGGTATCTAGATTGGAACGTGTATAGAATTTGATTATTTGACTAGAAAGTAGTTACAATAATAACAAAAATATACAACATGTTAATATACGACGTAAACATAAATGATTGTTAGTAATATAGGTGTATTGTTTGGGTTGGAAGCACGTGGGCCCTGGTTAGTTCGTCAGGCGCGGGAAACCTTCTCCCGGGGGAAATCAGCACAACAATTACATCTAAAATGCTACTCCCAATAATACCTCAGCAAACCTTTAAAACTCACCAATAAGTACCTACTTCTCTATTATATTTTGGATTATTTGTACACAATCTGACTCGTGGCAAATTTGACTTTCTTACAGAAATGTCCAATAAACACTCAACTATATCATAATTGAGGTATTATATATTTATGACGATGCTCAGTTGGTAAGTTGGTTTGTAATATTATTATGAATATTCAAGGGCTTTCGTTGTCCCCGAGGACGAGACCCTTTCGAGCATAAGAGAGGAAATGCGGACGGTGATTCCAAAACAATATGATATTATCGCAGCATTTAGGCGGCCCTAATAAGATTTACCTAAATATTAATGCGCATCGTGGCGCCCATTATTTGAAGGTATTATCTAAATACCGACAGAACACTCTGCTGATTCTATTTACAAACGTCCTTCAAGAAGCATAAATCATGATAATGCCTGGAACTAAATGTTAAAAAGCATAATCCATTTGCGACCTTTTCGGAAACTATAGTTCATCGTTTTGTTGAACACTTGTTATTTCCAGTCTGTTTTGATAACAATGGATCCACCCTACTATTATAGAACAATCGAGTACGCCATAAAAGAACAGTATGATTAATTGTTTTTTCAACCTCTTGAAAAATACCGTCTTATTTTTAAATACTTCCGTTATTTTCTACCTCGATGACGATGAGAGGGTGGGTTTTGACTGCAAATTAATATTTAATTACAAGCTTTACTTTAAAATGATGAACAAGTAATTTTTGGACGATTTACTAAGGGAAATGTTGCGTATTTTCGGCAAATCTTCTGTTATTCTTGAACATTGTTTTTGTTATTGCCTTGAGTTTTAAAACATACCTAGTCTATTTAAGCTGATGGGCGTTAATGCCCCTAAGGTTTCGACTGCAGTTTCTTCGCCGATGCAGCACTGATACCGCAACCTTAGAGCAGCGGGAACCAGACAGTGATATTCTCATACTCATTGCAGTACAGCATTGCTACAGGAATTGTCAAAATTGACGATTTTCGATGTCCTGGATAACTGGATAACTTCGTATTGCGCAGATCTAAGGAAGAAAGTAAATATGGGATCGGAAAGTGTTCTTTATTTAAACGTTTTAATAATCGTATCGTATGGAAAAGGGGCCAAAAGTTCTAAGTTTTAGAATTTTTGTCGTGTGTGTACTAATACTAGCTTACATCTCATATTTAAGCTTTCTAGGACTTCAGGAAGTAAGTCAGTCAGGGGGAGGGCTTATAGAGACCAATAAAATATGAAGAATAAGAGATATGCAATTGAAACTTTATAATTATGTTTCATAATTAAGTCCACTATTGATATACTCCGAAAATTTTGTTAACCTCGTACCTATTAATCGAAACCCAAGTTATGAGGGTTCAAAAAACGACGAAGTGCTTCGTAAAAAAGAAGGTAGTGCCCTTGAGCTTCGCTTGGCTCGTGTGACTTCGTTGGTAGATGTATTTAAAGAGTTTTTTATTCCAGGTTATGAAATTTTACATTTAGTAACAGTTGCCCAGACGGGGTCAAGGGAAATCCTGAATATATACGTTACCAACTGATATGTTTTAAGTCGGTGCCAACCCAAATACTAGAGAGGGGAGTCCGGGAGACCAGGTGGGAGATCATTTTATTAAAAAGCGGCCAAGTGCGAGTCGGGCTCGCGCATGAAGGGTTCCGTACCATTTGAGACGTATTAAAAAGAAATCTACTTGCTAGATCTTGTTCAACATTTTACCACTTTGGACACACATTTTACCACTTTGAAAGTGTCTCTCGCGCAAACTATTCAGTTTAGAAAAAAACGATATTAGGAACCTAAATATCATTTTTGAAGACCTATCCATAGATACCCCACACGTATGGGTTTGATGAAAAAAATTTTTTTTAAATTTTATGACGTATTAAAAAAAAACCTACTCACTAGATCTCGTTCTAACCTATTTTCGGTGGAAGTTTGCATGGTAATGTATAACATATATTTTTTTATGATTTTTCATTCTGTTATTTTAGAAGTTACAGGGGGGGGGGGGACACACATGTTTTCACTTTGGAAGTGTCTCTCGCGCAAACTATTCACTTTAGAAAAAAATGATATTAGAAACCTCAATATCATTTTTGAAGACCTATCCATAGATACCCCACACGTATGGGTTTGATGAAAAAAGATTTTTTGAGTTTCAGTTCTAAGTATGGGGAAACCCCAAATTTTTTTTTTTTTTATATTTTGGTGTGAACATTTTAATGCGGTTCATAGAATACATCCACTTACTAAGTTTGAACAGTATAGCTCTTATAGTTTCGGAAAAAAGTGGCTGTGACAGAATCGGACAGACAGACGGACATGACGAATCTATAAGGGTTCCGTTTTTTGCCATTTGGCTACGGAACCCTAAAAAGTGTCAAAATCGAATTATTAATTTTATTAGCACTCCAATGATATATATCTGGACATGACACAAGCATGCTAAAAAAACCTGGTCAAGTCTCCCGGACTCCTCCTAGTTATAGTACGGTATTATTACAATGACGCATGATACAATAGATAATAAAATACCTACTGCCCTGATATGTTTACAACGCATACACTTACACTATAAATCACCTCACCACAACCACGCAGTAATAAGTCCGTACACAAATCTTTGGATCAATTTATCTACAAACAAATAGAATAGAATATAAATAATTTATTCGTAAGCAAATATGCGCATACAAATTTGAACTCATGGAACAAGTAAGATCGACGCACATTAAAGCTTGATTTTTTTTAAATATTTTTCAAGATATTGGGGTCATCCATACGAGTAAATTACCTCACACGAATTTCATGATTTTTTGGATTGCCGCCCCTTCCTTGTCACACCCCTTCCTAGCCAAGATGACAGTCGTCCATAGAAAACGCCAATCAAACCACAGCACACCAGCACACCAGCACACAGGTGCGTAGACAAGGTGCTAATCGTTCATGCTCTGTTGCGTTTCGCTCGCTACGGAGGATTAACGATTGGTGTCTTGTCTAAGCACCCTGGTCACATTTGGCAACCCCCTCCCGTGGTGTGACTTCACGTATTTGGATATTTTGTTCTTAACGAAATCAGCAACACGAATTAGGTACCTACTGTTATTTTCATACACAATATGCTTGATAAACGCAATATGCATTGGAGGTTTTAAAACACAAATCCGATTAGGAATAACATTTTGACGAATTAAAACGATTTATACTTGCAGGAGTGGCAGCATGGTTCCATTTTTATCACTTGTCACTATGGCTGTCACTTTCGCGCTTACATACTTGTTAGAACGCGACAGGCATGGTGACAAATGATAAAGAGCCGACCATCTTAGCCCTACAGATATTCAACTGTCCAGCGAATCGAAAAAAAAAATTGTTACAGGTGAAGTTAAAGTGACGTCACAAAGTTTGTGACTCGCCCTCTCCCGCTTGTCACAACATGTCACATTTTCATGTCACTAAAACCGGCCGGTAAATGAGGTCCATTCGGTTATTTCACATATGCGGTCTTCCCGTATATAAGGTGATGTTTTAAGAGACGTTATTTTACATTAAAACAATGAACTTCTTAGTTTTTAATTAGTTTAAGTTTGTATTGTACCTTTATTCACATTTTACTGTAATTCTTATTAATTGTTAATAGTATGACATAATTATATTAAAAACTTCCAATTGAAATTAAGAAAACTATTCATATCTTTTTTTTTGTTTTCATTGACCGAAAAAAAAAGGATTCTATGTAAAAATAATCATCATGTGCATTTAACTGACAAGATGTTTAACACTTTCTGTCATGTCAACAATTGTTCAATGAGGTTTCATTTAACTATCTCGTTAACAGGGTGTTTTTACGTGACTTCTTTGTTTTCCAAGTTTCTCAAAAAAAAAAGTCATATAACGTAATGTTTCATACTTAAATAAACTCCAGGAGCCGTTGGCAACTAATTTGTTAGCACCTTATCGTACAACTGCCTGCGCCCGCGGGCGTCTCGTATGCGAGAAACCAGTTTGTCCATGTGAACGAAACAATATAAACACAAGCGCCACTGAGTATCGAAGTCAACAGAATTGTTTCGAGAATCTCGCATCCTCGGTATACGGTAAAAAATATGTCTCAAAAACGAGATTTTCACACATATACACCGTGTGAAGGATTTTCAAAGTTGCCATACAAATTTTGTTGTCACTACACATACGACAAAACCTCGTCTACGGTACCTATACGAGAAAAAACGAAAAAACACCGTGTGAACGTAGCCTAGTTATGTGCTCAAGGTCAGGATCGCGCTCTGTTGGCCAAACTCCAGAGACGAGTATTAAGTAACTGTGTACTCGTACTAGCGCCTGATGCCATTCACGCGCCGCTCGTTCGGCACGGCTACTAAAAGCAAATGCCGTAAACAAGAATTAATGCCAAACCTGCATCGACCAAGCACTGCACTCTTCTTTATGGTGACATGATAAAGCTTCCCGTTTTATTAGACCTACGCGATATATTGGTCAGCCAAAATATGTTTTAGCCAATATTGTTTATACCCTATCAACTTATGTGAGGCACGGCTTGATAGATCTGCGACTATAGATGATAGATTTTCATACATATAATTATGACATGAATAGTGTCCAAACTAAAGAGCAAAACCAGCTAAGAGAATGTCGGGCCATGCTTAGTGTAAGGTTCCGTAGTTACCCGTCCGTCGAATTAGGCTGTACGGGCTCAAAATAAGCTGTGCTGTGTGAACGGGGGCTATTAGTGGGTATCCTGTACCTACATAACAAGCAAAAAGGAGTATTGTAGCACTTTTAACAAGGAAGACTTTTGCAAAACTCAAAAATGGCTAAACCGATCATGTTCGCTGTAGTTTTCCCCGGAAGGATCACATTTTATTTCTTTCAGAGCGATTATTTCTGAAAATATTATGCTTATCAAGTAATGCTTGAATTAACTTATATATCCATGCCAAATTGCAGCTTTCTAGCTCTAACGACCACCTAGCAAAGCTGCGGACGGACAATCGAACAGACAGACAGACGGACATGGTGAAACTATGCTAGTTGACTACGGAACCCTGAAAAGGTGCCTTGGAATAGCATGAAACAACATGAACATTCCTTTTATACGAGTATGTATATGTAAATATTATTTTTATACGATTACATGATTTTTTAACAGTCTACGTATGAATGTATGTAGGTATGTATGTGGTTATGTTTGTTTATTTGTATGTTCCACCGTAGCGTCTAAACGACTGAACCGATTTTGGTAATTTGGTGATTTTGGTAAGTGTGTCTTTTGATTCTTTTTTATTACGTGAGTGATATATACCACTTTTTTAGTAGGTATTGCAGGAGAAGGAGTACGAAATACGTAAGACCACGACAAATACGAATACACAGCCATAGGTAGAACATAATGTTTTAAGAGAGACTTTTGTATATTGAAACATTACACTTTTTTTAAATACGCTGAAACTATATTACATTAATAGGGCAAACTCTAAGCAAAGCCTTACTACGTTAAATTTGGCTTCATATAAGAAAATCACGAAAACATGTCTATTTTTCGTTTAATTTCAATTGCATATCGTTACCCGCATATCACAGCAATTATGGTATGCAATAGCTAGTGGCCGATAGCTGAGGGGTTTTACAAGCAACATTATAAACAGAAGTTCTTGGCTGAAAAGCGATGTATCAAGGCTATCTTTAATTTAGACCGAAGAACGTCGTGTCAGCCTTTCTTCATACAGCACAATATTTTAACTGATGCTTGCTTATATATAGCTGAGGTCTGTATGTTTGTTCATAAATATAACGATGAATTAATAGAAACACGACAGATGAGCTTAAATTACACAGACCACCTACAAAACTAGAATTAGCGTCTAAAAGTTCGTACACTATGTGCATTACAATTTATAATAAGTTATCGGATGAATTTAAAGGGATAAAAAATACAATATTTAAGAAAATGATGAAAGCTTCGCTGTGTGAGAAATGTTTTTACACTGTGGGCGAGTTCCTTAATAGTTTTTTTTTTAAATTTATTTAGGATCACCAACAGACAATACATCAGAGAAAAAATAATCTGTAGCTTACATAACATTAAGGGTAGATGTTTGTCCAATTATAGGTAACCACAGCTTATTCCAGTATCTTAGGATAAACAATATAAGTACAGTAAGACATTTAGACTTAAGCTATTAATAAATAAAATTTAACTAAAATTTAACAAACTTCAAAAGAATACTTAGCAGGAAATTATGTTAATTGAATTAATTAATCTGCATTTTGCGACAGAAAGTGACAAATTAACATATCATTAAAAACGAAAATACGAAGGAGATGAAAATACAATACAATATAAATGTAAAGGTTGCAGTCTAACCTAGCATGCACATTACCGTCTCTCGGAGTCCTGGGAGCTGAAATGCTTCAGCACTTTTCTTTTAAAATCTATATAATCTATATATCTATATAAGTTACTATAGATAAGTTAATTATAATATTATTTGCATGTAACTAGCCTGTTAAATAATATTTGTATGCCAGTTTGTAGGCAAAATGTGGAGATCATATAAGTTACATATTGTAAATAGTTTGAAGATCTCTTTGTAAACCCACTATTGACAAATAAATAATCATTCATTCAATCATTCATTTATTCATTCAGAGTTATTGAGGTAAAACGATAAAACCCGCGCGTTTGCCAAATCCCGCGCGTTTGCCGCAAGTTTCACGCGGTGTACCATATCTTTTGTTCCTTTCGAATTTTCTGGCTTTACGCTTCGTCTTAAAAATATATAATCTTGTGTTTTAACCAGGCGTGATTTAAAATGTATTTTGCTAACTAAAGCGGTAGTAAATGAAAACAGGTTCTTCTAATAAAAAAATATAATAGTATAAATATTAACAATAAAATAAACTAATATCCGTCAATATTCGAGTCTACTCTAATCCAATAAAATATCGTCACTGGTCTTAACGTTCTTGAATATTCGTGGAGCCGAACGATTAATCCCGGCAGCACCCTGTGCTACGGTGGGCTACGCGGGCTTATCAGGCGCAAGCAGATGAAAACTTCAGCAGCGATTATCAAGAAAATAAGTACTCCTCAATTTAAAACGAAAAGAAAGGGCTGCAACAATCGTGCGCTCTTACATTTCGGGTCAGAACCTAACCCAAGCCTCATTTAATTACAAGAGCCAGTGACGTACAAATAACACTTAAAACACAAGCAGAACTTAAAACTATTATACATATATGCCTACAATCTTTACCTGCGTTAGGGGCAGCCCATTAAGTAAGAAGTAATTTTCAATAATAATACAGCGTGTAAGCTTGAATAACATTAAATAAATGTAATTTGAGTTGTGCGATTTGCCTTCAAAGTCGAGAAAATTTCACCCGAAAAAACAGGAGCGACAAAGGGCATATTTTTTTATTATCGGCCGGCCTGTGCGCGCGGTGGCTGCAGCATGCAGGTTTGCCATGTTACATGTATAGATACAAGTTTGTGATGATTTAAGATAAGGTCAATGTAGAGCAGACCGGGATATATAATTTTAAGTTGGGAAGACCGTCAAAGGGCAAGTATTTTGTATATGTACGTCGAGAAAGGAAGGGATGGGAAGAACTTCACTTCTTATGCTCTACCGACCTTCTGTGTGTGGAGCAGGTGTACAAACGCAAGATATAGAAGTGATAAAAAACTTTTAGACCGTCTTCACCATACTGACCTTACTTAATTATTGTATAAAAAAGAGGATTTCCAAATAGGGTGAAAATGAGGTAGTTAAATGTCCACGGGTGGAACTAGCGGTTTTGCTAACAAGACGCCGCTCGAGGCCGAGGATGGCTGCGCTGAATGTTAATCATTACCTTCATTTACTAACTCCGTGTTTTCGATCACATGATTTAAATACTTACGTAGTTTTTCGCTCAAAAAGAAAGTAAATAAAGATTGGTCAGTTACGATTGAACGTAATTTATATTTTGGGACAATTGAAAACTCTATAAGAATAGTCTCTTATCTCAAAAATGTAACCAGAAATTAAATGGAAGCATTACTTAAATTGCTTAGGATATAGTTATATAGTTCACTATTGTGGTGTGATATAAGAGTTTGAAAAGAGCATTATTTGAAGATTAAGTAGGTATGTTAGGAACAAAAATAGACGTACGCGTTTTACTCGTCAAAAAATTTGTTAATGGCTGTTGCGGGCGTGTTCGCATGTATGCCAAAATTTAAGTGTCTTGCTGCTGTGCATTCAGCAAAAGGCGTCAAAGGCTTTATTCCCAGTCATTGACACAGAACGCCATCAGCGCGGCGTCCGCTGCAAAATTTAAAAAAGAATGCCGAGTACATTGCGTGCGTTAAAAATTAATTTCCTATATAGTACACTTTTTGTTGCTTGCTCTCTTTATTCCTAACAATTATTTGTTGATAATTTAGAAACCTACACCACTTGAAAATTATTGGAAATAATTAGCTAGGATAATTAAAAGCAATTTATTAGTTCAAGTTTAAGTACGTCGTATCGCAACCGTTCTGAGTGAAAGCTTAAAGTTTCAGTGAGGCAGTTACGCTCCCTTTCTGGGCGATCAACGTAAATTATTCCCCCAGAAGAAATCTCTAAGGACGGGATGACGGATAAGGGACCGCGCTTTATTGCCTACACCGGCCCGCGTTTGTAACCGCCTTAAAAATCGACCCACAAATGTTAATTGGGGGATAATTTTATGCAGTACCGAGCCGCATTGATTGAATTAAGGACCAGATAGGGAAGTGTCAATAAATATAATTCACTTACGCCCACTTTTACGGACAGTTTAGCATAAGTGCATAATTCGGGTTACTTTTGAATCATAATTAAATAAAATGTCTTTTAAAATTGGAAGAACACCGTAAATGTGTGCTTACTTTGCACCAGAATTTAGTCCATTCTCATTTTTTGATATTATATTGTGGTAGGTATGTTGATATACTCGTACAGTTATGTCGATTTAAAGTTAACCATCACTATTCTCATGTTGTGATGCTTAAATGATGTTATGATATAAATATATAGTTTTAATGTACAGTAAGCTGCTGAGCTAAGTGCCCCCCCCCCCCCCCCCCTGCATAGAAATTTGTGTGCAGGAGGGATCACTTAACTCTGCAGTTTACTGTACGTATATGCTACCGCAAAAACACGTTTTAAATAAAGACTCGTTATCCTTAGTTAAAACTAGTTTTCCGTATTACCTTGGTGAAAACGCGTTTTCACGATACAAACCGCTGAACCGTTTACACAGATTTATAAATTAATAGCTTAAAATCTGGTTATTTCAAATCGCTTAGTCCCCTTTTAAATGGTTTATGTCTGTAATTTTGCACAGCTGAAAGACGTTACAAGTGATAATTAAAACCCTGTTACTACAGCAATTATAGCTTTTATTCTAACATTTAGCTATATTACATTGAAATAGGGGCCAATTCGAACGTACATTTGACATCAAAATGATATCTGAATTATGTCAGTTGGTTATCATCAGCGCGTGCTTTTCTCGCGCTAATACATGTACTGACGACGGACAAGTCTGAGCGAAATGAAACGCATGAATGATATCTGATCATCGATATAAATGGTGTTTTTTCGGATACCGTTAACTTCAGGGTATGGGTAAGCACGCTTAAGGAAACTAAATGGCATAGTTAATTTTCAAAAATTTGTAATTTTTTCAATGTAATGTATACGTATTTAAATATGGAGCATTAAATCAGCGTTGTTGTAAAATGGGCAGTACATTTAACCCGACGAAACAATTGAAAACTTTGACATATCACTGTCATTTCGAACATCGATCGTCCGAGATAGTACGTACGTTTAGTAGTAAATGTATAAACATACTTTATAATAATAATTTATTGATTATCTTGTCGGTTTATATAAGTATTCCTCTGCTAGTGTTAAGTTTCTACACAAACTTGTTTATAACTATAGTTTTTAGTCATCGCACGTCGGACCATTGAAAGCATTATATTAACTTTGGATTTTAAATTTATCTAGCATTTACTGACTCACTGCTTCATGATTAATAAATAACATTGCAACTCAAAAATAAAATGTATTAAGAATGCTTCGTCGTACGTCGTAGCACTCGTAGAGGGGCTACGAGCTTGTAGCCGTACACACGTCGCGCTCCCGCTGTTACTTCCTGTCGCATGTCTTTGCTTTCACGAGCCATGTTCAAACTTCAAGGCCCAGTAAGTGTTCTTCTCTCACTCTCACTGAGCGGCAGCGTGAGCGAGATGGAAATGCGTGCCCGGGAGCACGAAATCATTTTAATTTTTAGTAAGTTAAAATTTAATAAAAAAGCAATCAGTACGTTCCCTCAAACATGATATTGCCGATTTTTACAAGCAATTGTTATATTTCTAGCTTTTGTGCATAATTTGTTACAAAATGTTATAGTGCATTTTAGACCCATTTTTGTGAATTTTTCTATATACCTAAGGTGCTCACGAGGAACCCGAAGGATGTTAACCAAGCATTTCTGACACCAAGTGAAGGAAAAAATGTTATACGAGTTTTAGACCAATTTCATAAAAAAATATGTTTTTCGATTTTTTGTATGTAAATGTACATAAAATGTAAACGCTATTTGTAAAACTGTAAGTTAAAAATAATTTGATTTTTTTTTGTTAAACATATTTTTTGCAAAGTGTTACTTGTCACTTTTTACATCTATCAATAAGGATATTAATTGGACTAGGTCCCATAGTGGCAATATCGCCATCAAAAAGGCTTTTTGCACTAAGTAACAATAAAAACTTTTTTTTTGTAAGTGGCTTTAACTCTAAAATTAGGCGAATTCCAAAAAAGTTTATAGGACATTTTAATCTTTAAATATGATCAGGAGTATACTGTTGAAATCTCTCGCAATGCTCACGGGCACTGTGTATATGTAGAGCGAAAGTAAAAAACTCAGGATTCGAATCGACACCTCAAAGAAAGGCCTCAAGATTAACGAGCGAGCGAGAAACGGCTAGGCTCAAATGAGACTGGGCTGGTCACGTCTGCCGCATGCATCCAGACAGATATGCTAGTGTAGCTACGAGGTGGATGCCAGAAGAAGGGCGAGGATGCGGCAGGCCCAGACGGAGATGGCAAGACGACCCAGATATCTTTCTCAACTACTGGCCGAAAGATGTACTAAATTAGGCCTTTGCCCAGCAGTAGGACACCATAACAGGCTAGTAAAAAAAGCAAAGTTTTAAGAGTAATTCAACCCTACCACGAATATCATCCGTTAGGTACGTAAGAACATCATGACAAACCAGTTAGGTCTTGTAATTTAGTGCGTCAGAATATCTACGGTAAATAATTATATGAGTTTTTGAATGTTACATACGGTGTTTTACGGTAGTGAGGTAGAATATTTAAGCAACGTACGAATTCTGCAAATATCCAAACTTGAATACTCTTTATTACCCTATTTTTAGCACTTAGGGAAGAAATCAAATTATTTTACTAAATATTTTAATTTTTGTCTTTTAAATAGTCACACTACCTACTCATCATCATCATAATCAATATTTAAGAGCTATGCTCTTGTCGGTAGAGTAATCGCCACTCTTCTCTTCGCTGGGCCAGCCTTTTAACTTCCTTGTACCTACGTCACGACAGAAACTTTATCTTTTATTTGGCTGAGATATGTGAGCCTGGGCCTTCCTCTGCGTCTTTTACCCTCATTCATGCACTCCAAGATATTTAAAAAGAATCTGTCGTGCCGTATCAGGTGGCCAACCATATTGCCCCTTCTGTTAGCTACTGTGTCGTTCGTCTTCCTTTCTGTCCAGCTAATCCTTAGCATCCTCCCCCAACACCACATTTCCAAGCCCTCCAATCGCCTTCTGTCGCGTTGTGTCAGTATCCACGTCTCGCACACACATAAAGCAATGCTCCTGATATACTAAGCGTTTTTTTATATTCTTCGAGATGTGTGCTTTGAGCACGTGTTTTTTGCTATTGAATATTGAGGAACCTGTTCTATTGCTGTGTTCTGTAGTTTTATTAGATTGTTTAAAGATAGGTGTCTAGAGATGGTCAGAATTTTCGTTTTCTTGCAGTTTATTTTGAGTCCAAATTGTGTGAAAATATGATCCATTTTTTAAACTAATAGCTGTAGTTTGGAGTTAGTTTCGGCAAAAGCCGCAATGTCGTCAGCAAATCTGATAAATTGAATTTTCTCCCCATTAAATGTAACTCCCCTAAATCTGACTCTACTATTTTTTGAATAGCTTGTTCTATGAAAATATTAAATATTAGCGGTGAAAGTGGACACCCCTGTCTTACTCCTTGGTTTATTTTGGCTTTTTCTCTCTCTTCTCCCACTTCGATGATTGACTCCTGATGTTTGTATATTTGGAATATAATCCTTCTATCTCTGCAATGGAGTCCAACATCACGGAGGATACCCATCATCTTTTTCCAGTCTACTTTGTCAAAAGCCTTCTCCAAATCTATAAAAGCTATGTGAGTGTCTAGGTTGAGATATAGTCGCCTGTTTACTAATAATCTAAGTGCTGAAATGGCGTCTCTGATCCCTCTATTTTGTCTGAACCCATATTGATCCGGTCCCAGGTGGTTTTCAGCTATTGGTCGTAATCTGTTCTGAATGATTTTGATTAGAAATTTTGGAAGCTTGTGAAATGAGACTTAAGGTTTCTGTGCTCTTCACACTTAAGAGTGTTAAGTTTTTCGGCGGTGCAACTTTTTTAGTAATTAGAAAATCTGTTGGTAATTGTTCTGTGAAATATATGTTCTCTATTAATTTGAAAATTTCTTGTGTCATGGGTTCACATACAACGTATTTGATCATTTCTATATAAACACGATCGTCCCCCGTTGCTTTTCCATTTTGGATGCTATTCAAGGCTTTAACAAACTCTTCTTTCAGAATAGCTGGACCTAACTCTTCGTCTTCTTCTATATCATCTTCTTTCAATCCCTCCCCCCCCCCTATAAAGTTCTTCTATGTACCTTTTCCATATTTTGACTATATCACTGTGGTTTATTAAAATGTTACCCTGTTCGTCCAAAATAGTTTTACTTCTTGTAGTATGTTTTTTATCTAAAGATCTAATCGTATTATATACTTTATCCATCTGGCCCTTTCGCATATATTCATCAATTGTTTCACATACTTTTAATGTATCCTTCTCCTTACACTCCCGGCATTTACTTGTAATTTTATTGGATAGCCTTTTATATTCCTTCACACTATTTCCATAATATTTATTCCTGAGTTTCCTTCTTTCAATCATCAAATCTATAATTTCCTGGGTGAGCCAGTGTTTCCTTGGTACAACTTTAACCATTTTCAAACATTCTTTGGCTGATGACTACCTACTATAATGTATAAATTATAAACTGAAATAGATGTCATATAATAAGGAAAAAATTACCATTGAAACCGCAGTGACGGTGTTGGTGGAGTCGAAGTCGCGCGGGCTGGGCGCAGTGCTGCTGCAGGGCGGGCGGCCCGTGGCCTACGTCGCGCGTACGCTTCCTCCCACCGAGTCAAGGTGGGCTCAAATAGAGAAGGAGCTCCTCTAAATCCTGTTTGGCTGCAGTAAGTTTTACTCATTTATTTATGGGCACTCGGCGTACGTGACCGTTCGACGCGTTCGAATTCCCGCCGGCCGGTATCCAGGTAGTCTAGAGGTCCAGGGCATTCGCTGCGTAAGCTGAATAAGCCGGTCTTTCGTATATGACACCTATTTCAGTTTATTACTATCTGTAGTTGACGGGCCATATGAATAATAAGAAATGCAAATAAAACGGCGATCGGTTGTTTTCTGCGGAAATGCACGCATTCCGTTGATCGCATACGTCTATCGCTGCGATCCACGGGAATGCGTTTGTCGATGCCGCCTCTGCGTCCCGAAAACTAGTCATTGTTTTTGCCACAAACGCGTACGTTAAACGCAGTGGCAAGCCCATAATTTTTGTACGTAAAACACAGAGGGAAACTTTGTTTTATGCGGACAACGCTGCTTCTGTAAGGTGATTTAAGCTCTCCTGCCTCCTCACACTTATCGACGCGGAATCAGCAAAAGCTGATAGGAAAAGCTTTTAATTATACGCAATAAGAACAAAAAAGTCGTCGTCGCGTTGCAACGCGTCGGCCGAGCCAAGTCGAGCCGAGCAACGTCATGTCACGTCGACGGCAAAAGCCCATAGCTATTGGTATGGGTAGGCCCTAACAGTTTGCGTTGAACAGACGCGTTTCACGCAATAAACACGGATACTCCTTACACATACTACGAAGATAATAGTATATTACTATAGAGGCCGGGAAACGTAGGGTTGCAGGCCAAGTAGATATATAGATAGAGATACGCGGCCGGCGACCCTGTTTTTCGCCGAGATATGTATAGTGCTTTTCTCAAACTTGCAAATAAACAAAAAATTTAGTCAATTTGTTTTGTGGCGACCTACTCGGCTCGCCACTCTACCAGCGGTGTACAACCTCCCGCGCGTAAGTCCGCGCGCCTGCGTGATGCGCCACCGCCGTTGCCTAGCAACGAATATGCACAACAAATCACCGTACCAAGCTAACTGAAGCTAGTTGATGGTTGGATCCCAAGACGTTGTGTCACAATTTGACGTTAAAAAACAAAAGAAGGTTGCTTTACAGTCCTAGGTGTGTAAGGCAGTATGAAATTCCTTTACATATCATCTTCAGTCATCGCGCCCGATATGTAGTATTTCCGGACCTAATTTGACGTAAGTCATGTCATCATTTCATAGCAAGTTTGAGAAAAATATATTTCATGTGCGTTTGACGCATTGCATCTCATGCTGCGGTAACAGCTGCGTTTATTGTGTAAAACAATGTTTGGTGTTTAGATTATCTGATGTAAAATCATTGTATCGCGTTTATCGCATAAACAACCACGCGCTTTAATCTGTTTGCTTGTGGTCCCACCGAGAAACAGCCAAGCTATATTAAAAACGACTTTGCCCGCGACTTCATCAGCGTAGAGTTCGTTAAATTACATTTTCTCAAACTTGTAATGAAATGTTGACCTGACTTACTTCAAATTACTTAGGTCCGGAAATACTACATATCAGGTGCGATGCGTGAAGATTAAAGGAATTTCATACAGCCTTACACACCTAGGCCTGTAAGGCAACCTTCTTTTGTTTTTAAACGTAAAATTCTGCCATTATGCCTTTTTTACTTTTTTGTCTTTTTCTCTTTTTTATGTTCGTTAAATATTATTTCCTAAGGGGGAACGAACATTTTATTATTTTTGTGCTACGACGCACGGTTTAAGAGATACAGCTCTATAAAGTTTTTTTTTCGGTCATGCAGTAATCTTTCTATAAAGAAGCACTATGGCTATTCTCCTAAACCATGCATCGTAGCACAAAAATAATCAAATTTTCGTTCCCCTTTTAACAACCCCAAAGTAATAATAAAAAAACGCAAAAAATTATATAAAAAATAAAAAGAAAGAAAAAAAAAGCGTAATGGCGTGCTCCGTAGCGCCAAAATAGTCACACTTTTGTTCCCCTTCAATACTCGACGCACTGAATAACCTATCACATTAGAAAATGAAACAATCATCATCATCCTATTTTTACATTACAAGTTTGAGAAAAGCACTATACAAATCTAGTGCTACAAAAATAGAAACGGGGTTGCTGGCCGCGTATCCCTATCCCACCCCGCTACGCTCGGCCGTCTATATCTACTTGGCCTGCAACCCTTCGTTTCCCGTACTCTTTAGTAAGGTCTATTTAACCCCTCTCCCTCTTAGTGCCTTCGTATTATATATCAACCCCAAAGAGGATAAATACCGGGATACTTATTCTAAGTCCTTTTCTAGGTAAGGTTCACCGAAACGTAAGGATATGATACACAATAATTTAATATAATGCTGCTAATATAGGAATTATTTTCCAACGACGAAACCTCGTAGTCTTAATCCGCTTACTATATCGGATCCCAAAACTCGTTCCCTGACATAATCGACACGGAATTTTTCACGTATATTTCATTCACTCACAAATCCAATTTAATTAAGGCGAAGAACTCGCGGTTAAAATCCTATTTAAGCCGTTTTTATTACCGCCCGGCGGGCAAAGACTTCGCCACTGCGCTCTAAGAATTTGAGCACCCGCGCGGATTTTGCCAGCTTTTATCTCGGCAGCCCGCGGAATGGTGAGCGATCTCCATGCAAATTGTTTATTTGAGCGGCTGACGTATGGTAATTACTATCAATTACACTTGGAATTATACTTTGTATACCTAATTGGCGTTTCCTGATCCAGCATTTCTTCGACTTTAGTACAAGAAAGTTACCAGAGAATAAACTTATATTCTAAGAAACTTGTACAAGCGAGCCCCGCCGAGTTACTTTATTAAATGTGTGCGGAAATCCAAAAATTCAAGAGGTGTATAATTATACATTTATTTAAGCCACAGGTGCTACGATAACAATGTAATAACAGATTTTAAGAGGTTGAATTAGTAGTTATAGTATTATTAGTTACTTGACATTTAATCAAATTTCAAATATACATTGATATGGATACTAACCTTACAAGCAATGGATTAGCCTAATCCTATAAAGCGTGTTAAAAATTAGTGATCCTAGACATTGGTTATTCTGTTACGGAGTTGCAGATTAACAGAGATTGAGGCAAGGTAATAAGATCTAGTTACGAATGCTCGCACACCTTGCCCATGCTCTGGGGATCGGATGTTTGCCCTCAATTCGGAAAGATCCCGCTAATCCCTCGTCTCTGCTCACTGCTACGATATGTGCTGCTTATGTGGCTCTTTTTTTAATGCCTTTTATAAGGAAATACTTTAAGGTGAGTTTCAGAGTACCCAAGGCAAAAGACGGTTTGTAAATATTAACTTTATTTCTGTGTGCTAAACTTTTAAAGCCTTTTACGCATTTTTTGTGTGTTTTAATAACATAAATCATAATATAGAAATTATTTCATTTATTTCAATTATAGAGTTGTAGTTAACGATTAACGGAAGGCTAGGTTAGGTTATGTAGTGCGCTCACTTTAGCTGATCTAAGGAATTAGTGTTATAGCTCTCAATCCGGAAGACAAATACTAATCCAAGCACAAGCTATTATACTTAGATAACTTCAGTGCCATTTTTGTTTTGCTGCATTCCTCACATATATAGACATAAATTGATTAGTTGATTTTTAATACCGCAACTATTATTTTATAGTATCGTAAAATAGTAATTTAGGTATACAATATCAAAAATGTCAACCATATCGATGAAAATTATGACACAGCAGAAATTTACTTTTGTGGATGCGTAATGTTTAATAAAATTATAATAATACTATCTATACACGTTACAATGTATTTTAATTTTGATTTTTTAATCATACGTTGCTTTTGCCATAATGGATACCTATAATATCTATATTAATATAATTTTAAATTATTATAAAGCAGATCGTATTTAAATTTATTTATTAATCTAATAAAAATAAAAAATCATACCATCAGATCCACGGCGCAGGCTTTGTCACACTACGAAAAGTAATTATAAAAAATGTAGTGTATCTCAAAAATAAATAAAAACGATTGCTAAGGAAGGAAATCTTATAGGATCACGTCATGAGTTCATTCTAAATACACTAAACGATAAAAGTATCAACGAGGTACCGTCCCCATACCAAAGTAGAATAATGAACGAAGCCTCCGTTTAGCCTTTAATTTGGGCGTGCGAGCCAGTCTAATGCAGGGGCAATATCATACAATCTAATCTGTTTTAGATTGTGCAGTGTTCCGTTTTTTTAGTGGCGAGGTTATTTAAACATTTGAAAGGCCAGCAGCCAACAGGCGGGTGGTAATGATCCGGGAGTGCATGCATAATTTACCCGCAAAGAGCTTGTTTTGTAATGTAATTAGTTCGTAATCTTGCCGGAAAACAGCCAACAACATTATTTTGCGCCCGCTGTAATATTAAAATAATTTATTTTCAACGAAGGCAAGGACGCGTAAGTTTCCGTTTTTAGGTTTAATTCAGCGTTCCATTTCTTTTTAGTCGCTGTTGCTGAAAAAGTATGAATTCCTAAACTTTAATTCCTAAGATTAGGTACCAAAAACTGAGAGAAACGCAATTTTAGTTGAATGGAAAATAAAGCTTCATACTTAATAGTTTACAAAAGAGAACTTTGTCTAGATGGAATTCGCAAGTAACTTAATCAGATCAGAGAAACTCGAATGAGCGGGCGGCGCTCAACTGTTTTTGAAACGATTATTTTAATCACGGTGTAAGAGTTTTATGACAGCTATCTACTTTATTGCGTACTCAATCTAACATAAATGATTGCAATAAACATGTAATATATACAATTACCTCGTTCCAAACCCGTTTTCAGCATGGAACTATGGCAACGGAAATGTGTACCTAAAATCTCGATAGATGCTTAGAGCGAAATTTTGCTATAGCTACTTTTGACCTCTCGGTGTTAGTTTTTTTTGCATAGGCGCAATACTTTAAACCCTATATGTATTCTCTAGCGTGGTATAAAATACCACTACTCTCATTAAAACAAATCCAGACCGCAGGAAAATAACGGGTTTACCTAAATGGAACTGTCATGTCTGTTGTTGCGGTATTCATTCCGTCAAGCTAGGAGCTAATAAAGGGAATGATTAACCTAAGCAAACCAGTAATCTCGTATACAGATCCTGGGAGCGTGTCAACAGCGGGGAGACGCGGCTCGTATGCCGCGCCACGCGTTGCAACTGGCGGTTTGCACACGCTAAACACACATCGGTGGCCGGAATCCGCAGTCCAACTCACGTTTGCTGCTGTATTGTTTTTCGATGATTTGGGGATAGGTTTCTTCGTTGGTGAGCCAACCTACGGAATTTATTCGAACGAACTATGTCTCGCTGTAATGAAAACTGAAAAACAGAAATACTTCTTCTTCAAGCGAGTAGACAACGTTCAATTGACCTTAAAGTTATTTTAATGGTTTACATACGTACTTTATACAGATATAGTAACATTTTCTACATCGAATATCTAAAAGAATGTTAGGTAATTTATGTACCCACCAAAAACATTTTCACGTAAAATGTTGCCATGACGAAACTATAAGGCACGCACTGTCAAAAAGTTATCAGATCTCATGTAGAGCCAAGCTTCTAACTCTACAAGCCCTAACTTCACAAGCTCGACACTTTAGTCAAAATATGTGACATGGCTGTTTCGTTTCGTTTGGCTTCAGGAACTAATCTAAAGTTTTGATGAAGATCAATGAATTAGTGAGTGAGTCATTGACCAAATCGGAGATGTTTAGATATCAACAAAATCTAAAGTATAAGAACTGTGCAATTAAAACTTTTCATGTTTGATAGGCTCACTATTAACATCATATCCCGAGAATTTGTTTATCTGGAATAATCCGAACCCAAGTTATGAGGGCTCAAATAAAACGACAAATAGCTTCGAGAAAAGGTAAGTAGTGCCCTTGTGCTTCGCTGTAGTACTCTTGCGCTTCGCTTGGCTCATCTTGGCGGGGGAACTACAGTTTCCCCAGATTAGCAGAAAAGTTTGTCGGACTTAGGTATTGTATTATGATTTTCAAAAATAAATTCAGAATGGGAAATAGGAGGTCGCTGTCATCAAAGTTGTCTAAAACACAGGGGAGTAGGGAGACATTTTGTCAATTCTTCGCATACTCGTATGTCAGGATATGACATAAGACTTATTTTTTAACATCATTTACTCATAGGGTTCCGTACCAAAATTAACTTTTAGGGCTCAATCTGTGTCCGTGTTCCGTGTCTCAAGTCTGTCTGTGTAAAACTAGGCCTATGGAAGTCTCCGCGCGAGCTCGGATTTATGCCTACGAAACTTGTCCCGTTCACGGTACTTAACCAAGGCAGTTGGTTGCCACACGCGCTAACGCACGCACGTCACCGCGCGCTGTAATATGCCAATGCTGATATAAGAGAATGTCTCCGACACGAAAAAATCACACACCTTGTAGTGTGGTTCGATGCAGAAATAACAAAACAAATAATATATTATCGTATTTTGCTCTTCCGACAAATGAGGAAAAGTAAGTAGACATTCTCAATACCTACTTATTACGTAAACTTAGGTACTGTTATTTTTACAATAGTTCCAAACTACGTTATTTTCTTAAAGGTGTGATGTTTTTAATGACACATTTATAGTTGCATATTTTTTAATAAAACAGGTAGCTAACTGTTAAGGTATTTTGGTACATGTTTATTTTAACGACAGTAAGTACCTACATACTTTCTGCTATTTAAATGTATTACTTATGCTCTTATAATTACCTGTATTCTTGTTTTCTCTATTATGTATTAACATAAATCTCTATCTGGTTTTAAACTACATGAAGTTTTACAACTTAGTCCTGCTGGGTTTATTGCGCGGTTTATAAAACGGCGTAAGCACTGCGGTTACTGCAGGGACATAAGACCTTTTAAAAAATGTTTCGAAGACACTTCGGAATGAAATGCATTAAGCGGAGTAACTATTGAAATGATTGTAACCCAAGTTGCTAATAGTTATACTTCGCGCCTCGTCCTCGAGATTAGTAACTGAAGATATATATATACATGTAGCTTTTCGGACAAGGCGCTTCGTATAATTATGATAAAACTTCACTTAAGGTAAGTTCGTTTAATCATTAATTATTTTACACTACGAGTAAGTAGGTAGGTAGATAAGTTTCTTCTATAGAATCTAATGGGCACATTTTAATAACCTAAAACCTACAATAAAACCAACCTTTTCGCTTGATTGAGTACCCTGGGCGATCAAATGAACAACAAAAGATGCTTGAAAATGTATGTCCCTTCTTTCCATTTGAAAATTTACTGATGAATAATTCATAAGGTTTAGAATCTTCGCCATGATCAAGTTTAATAACAGATCACTTAAAGAAATAAAATCATAAAACAAGACATAAAAGTAAAACAATTGTAAATTAATGATTAAAATACGTATATTTTATTTTATTTCACTCCACTGTTTAAGTAGGTACCTGCTTATTTGTAAAATCATTTCTAAGCGTAGGCAACCCTAGCGTTGTGCAGCTGCGCGCGGCGCGGGGAACGGCGCATTGAAGGTCATTCCATTGTATTATTGTGTAGGTATCAAAACGGTAGATATTTGCGTTTTCTTGGACAGATAAGTTCGTAAGAACTATTATATAATCTGTGGTAAAACTACATTCTAGGCCGTAAGAGTAGAAATTTGGCGCATATAAGTAGACTGATTGTATGCAGAGCTCAGAGGGGGTCACCTCTCTCTGCAGCTGATTGCACATCTTATTGGGTATGCCAAAAACTCATTTAAGTAAAAGTATATTATTTTTTTAAAGCTCCCCGTACCCTCATTTTAGAAGTTACTTAATTGTCATGTCTAATGTTTCTGTTAATTCACATGCTCGGATAACACATATTTAAACGTAAATAAACTTGTGCCTTTCTGCGTGGATCTATTTTATTCAAAATCACAACGAAGCAGGTATTTACGTTTGCAGGCACGTGACCTACAAACCCGTGATCTTATTGATACTAGTAACTAAACGAAATACTATTGCTAAACTAAACTACCGCCGTAAAGGAAATTAAATATTACAAGTTAAGATTATTCGAGTTAAAAAATGGTGGCCGAACCTCCGGGCTGCACAATTTGAAATTGAAATATTTATTGCAGACTGTGGTCCATCGTACGTTAGTATAGGTACAATTAGGTAGATACAATATTATCATGTAAAATTATATTTAAATTATGGTTAGTCATTAAAACGATGCTCACCTGTATCCTCTAATGTTGAAATTCATAATATCTAGCTTTCATATGACATTAACTAACATTGATAAATAACGTATAATTAACTCACAATCTATTCTCAAAGCTACCTCCCTCACTTTGATATTATTTTACGTTGGGCAGTAATAAAAACAAAGTAACTAAATAATCGTACAACATGCGAAATGTTCAACCAGCAGAGTGCAGTGTAACTTAAACTGAGCAGAGACCGGACACCGTAATAATCCCGGACAGGGTTAAGATTGCTCAACCGACTGCATTAGCCGCGAGACAATTGAATTAAAACAACGATACCCGCCAACTTGGCACCGTACCAGTTAACTATCACCACCATTATTGACTTAAGTGCCCACCACGCTACGATTTACGCTTTAGTTGAATATGACTTTAGCTATAGCCTTCCCGAGCAGGCCGGTGTTAATGATTAGTGCCGCTAAGCGAGCAGCACATATCACGCGAGTGACGGCTCTTCTCGCACAATCCCACGGATTGCTATCTTGCTTAAATCATGAAGGATGTCATAACATTGCGAGTAACTAGCTCCATCTCTTCGGGGAGTTGCTTCACCGACGTTATTATAGCCTGCTATAAATTCACACGTTTGTTTTCATTTCAGTTCTTACCGCTGACAGTTGGAAAGGAAGCTCGACTCCGCGGGCCTGCCGTGTCGTATGCAGGTGATAAATCGTCTAGTCCCATCACTTTTTACTAACGAGACAAGGTGTCGTGTGCCTGCAAGCACATTCAAGAAGTGATTGTTAACGCCGAGCCGCCGACATGTTCATGTGGAATCAAATCCGAAAACCTTTTCGCATAAAAGTACGGACGAAATGATTGTATTGTTTTCGTCTGATTTTGTGAATAGATTTTTCAGAGCGGTTCAGTAGGCGGCGTGTCGTACAACTGCACCGATGACAATAAATATCGGGCGCGGCGAGCCGTGAAATCGAATAGGCTCCGTCTGTGAGCGCTTTACAATCAGCAGCCGCCTGTCGCACGCCTCTGCCCGCGCTGCTATAACTTACTGACTTACTCTACGCATAAAAACATATCGTAAATTCTCCACAAATTAGAAGCTCTTCACAAATTAAACCTACATGAGTCGAAAAATAGATAATACTCAATTTTAAAATACTGTGTTTCGCTCTAAGTATACTTTTGAATAGCGGGCAAATAAAAATATACCTATAAAAATAAGATGTAAGTACAGTATGTATATTAACAAAAACCATTTAGTCAAACCCTAACGGGTGACATTAACATGTTGAGGTCAGGCATATGAGAATGGCACCTTTTTAGGGTTCCGTACCAAAAAGGTTGTTATGGTGCGACTCAGTCCGTCCGTCTGTCTGTCTGTCACATCGCTAAATATCTTGAGAACTACTTATGTAAGCTATCGATTTGAAATTTGGAATAGTTATGAACAACGCTAACCCAGACACATTGAAAGTATTTTTTTTTATTAATTATGGAAAATGCCCAATATGAAGTGTTTTGTTGTTTTTAGAGTAACTATAACAAAAGTTTCGTTTGAAAATTAGTGATAAAGATATTTCGGCGACGCCACCACATATCCGCGAGTTCCGCCAAAAGAGCACGGATGCCCTAATGTTGGTTAGTGAATATATTATCATAGAAAGTTTATACTATGTGTATAGATACAATAGTGTAACTCTACATAATTAGGCATGAAAACATGCGTGTAGTCCTTCGTTCGGTCCTTGATTCGACCTCTATTCTAATATCAGCCTAGATACCTTTTTGTTCGACATGAAATGTGTATAAATTGCATACAATTTTGACAAATCTCGCAATTTACTTTCTATCGAACGATACGGAAATAGGCCCCCGACTCTAGTTTGCCACTGAATAAAAAAAAAACAACGGATGCGTAACATGGCTGAAAAAGGTTTCATTTACCGCTATTTGAGGTACAGTTTATCTTTTAATTAGTTTGAAAGTAATGTGTTTATAAAATTAATGTGTTTTGATCTTTCAGGCTTCTATATTAAGCATACTCTTGTGCGGAGCTTAAACCTGGATGACGTATACAAAAATAGAACGTCGTATAAACTCTTTTTACATGCGTTGCCTTCGTAAGATTTTAGGTATATCATGGCAAGACAGGGTGACAAATGAAAGGGTTCTAGAAATTGCTGCCTAGCTTAACTGCGTTGGAAACCTCTCGACTTCCTCGTCATGTTCTTCTTGGCGTGGTTGCGAATGCAAAACGTGACGTTGGGAGGCCATTGCTTCGCTTTAAAGATTGCGCAAAGAGAGACATGATTGCCTTCCATATCGATCACCAAGACTGGGAGAGGCTCGCAGAACAGCGGACGGAGTGGCGCAAATGCGTTGTGGACAGCGAACGAAAAAGACATAGAAGACTAACGTCAAACAAAATATCAGCGTAAAAGTGGCCCCACTATTAAAACACGCAATACTCATAACGGACCAATTGTAACTCGTCAAAGTTCAGGTCTTGTTTTCTTCGACAAAACCTCATTTGACCATGATTAGTCAAATTAAATCACCCGAACTACGATTGGTCTATTATAAAATGAGGCGCTGTGATTGGCTGTAGCGTTGTCATTTAAAATACATGTCAATGGAAACCAACTCTAGGTAGACGGTTTCATGCAATATGGAACATGTTTTAAATGCAATATTTTTGTAGGATAATTTATTATTTTATTTTAAAGGCTTATTATTTGTTCGTTTATCGCACGTGTCTAAAGGAAATTAAGCCTTCGAATCAATTAATACATTGTGTTGTTCATCTTATAGAGCACCTGCGACGTTTAGTTAGGTGGCACAGAAATATATCAGATGTAAATTAATTTAAACTTGATAGGTCAATATTGGAAAATACAGCTGGCATTTGCGATTTTGGATTTTGCTCTGATCAAGATGAAAACCGATATCTGAGGCCTTTTATTATGAATTTGAGATCAAAATAAATAAAAAAATGCCGCAGGTTTGAATTTTAGAATTTTTCATCCGATCAAGATGAAAATCGATATCTGAGGATCCGAGCGGCCATACATTATGGTTCTGACGTCATATTTGGTGAAAGTCGTCAAATTTTTCTCCATTTTTGCTCTGACCAAGATGAAAATCGATATCTGAAGATCCAAGAGGACGTTTATAATGAATCTGAGGTAAAAAATGCAGAAATCCAAGATGGCGGGCGTTTGTTTCATTTTTAATCTCATATTTATTATAAAGGTCCTCTAGGATCTTCAGATATCGATTTTCATCTTGATCAGAGCAAACATGCAGAAATTCGTATTGAACACGACGTCATAGAAACAGTTTGTATGGGAAAATATCATTATAGTTTTTACAGTACATATGGTGCTACTTTACCGCACTAGTGCAAAAATTAGCATATTACGTTATTGTATCGAACATTTAAAGGGCCATATGTACTGTAAAACGTTGTACGATACATGTGCGAATAGGTAATTCGCAACTCGTGTCGATTTAAAACACTCCCTTCGATCGTGTTTTAATTTATCGCCACTCGTTTCGAATTTCCTATTTTTCGCACTTGTATCGTAATGTACTATTATTATTTTCCTCGCATTCTTTCCATATTTTTTCACCGTTCAAACCGTCCCTGGAATATATAAAATAGAAAAGTGACTGTTTGCGTTGCGGCGGATCGATGGGCGCTTGTCCGTTTCTGTGAGTCTCACACCACGGAGTTGGTTGAATTATTTTTGATTTCTTGAATCTTTAAGCTATTGGGACGATCCGACTGGTGGGCTAAAAGGTTATTAAAATTTAAGTAAGTAATAAACTACCGGCGTATTTTGGCATTTTCAGCAAACGAAAAGATCAAAACATTTCATTCACCGTTTGTGCGGAGCAAGTATATTTGAATAATTAAAATCCATTACACATTATTTTACTCTGTGTACAATAAGAACGTATCTCAATAATACATTTTAAACACGGCACGCGGCGTGGCGGAGTAATTTGCGGTTGTGACGCTTCCCCAGTCCCCGTCCCCCGACGCATGTTCGATTAGAGAACAAGTAATTCCGGAAAGGAAATTGAAATCTTAAAGCAATGCCCCACGGACTTTAGCTTTAATATATTTCTAGCAGTATTCTGATTGAGGAATAAATAACAAACAAGCTTGGACAACTTATATCTCGGCTGAACAACGTATTGTCTATCTTCCGTTGGGAAAGAAATGACAAAGATGGAACTGAATTATGCGCGAGCTATTGTATTCGGACTTCTAATTTCCAATGTTCGAGTGGGCACGCAAGTGAGCAGTGTTTTCAGCAGTGATATTTTAACGCTGCATTCGCAAACATTGCAGTGGCGTAATGAACACAAGCCCGGGGCCCAGCAGTTTAATTTTCCTCTTCCGCGCGCTGTCCCGCCGACCCGCTCATTAATGGAGCGACAATACCTCGCGCCTCCTCATTTGCACAACCGTTGCACCCGCGTAGCGCTCCCCTTACCTTCGAGACGTCATATTCACTACACAAAACAAGTCGTTCAATAGTTTCATATGTAGCGTTTGCAATATATATATATTTTTTTTTCTTAACAGGATAACCAATATATTTTATTGAATACAATACAATAAAATTAGTACAATAAGCGTTAAATACAATACAACAGATGGCAGCTTTCGTGAAAACTAGTACCTACGCAAATTTTTGGGATTAGATTGCCAAGCGGACCCTAGGCTCCCGTTAGCCGTGGCAATAAGCCGAAATAAATGTTAGGAAGAGAAAAGACAATACATTTTTTTTGTGAGTATATCGCGCTCCAATATTTGACGCCCAAACTATTATAGTGGGATGACACTTAGTTTCTCATTCTCATTGGGATTACGACATTAGTCTCATGAATGAATCATCGCGATTGTGCCCCGAGAGCCCGGCCGGGGCATTCGATTATCACGAATAATTCCGAAAGGGAAATTGAAAAGCTAAAGCGATGCCCCGAGGACTTGCTCTTTCTGTTATTTGCGGCTAGCTGCTGCCGGCCGAAGCGCCCGGAGAATACAAAACTAGCTACATTGTGTCCACTGAATTACCTTACTTTTACATGTTTCTACTTTACCTACCAATACTATAAGTATCTTGGTCAGTTTGAAAATTCTAGTTATGTAAGATATAATACTACATCTCTACCTAATAATCTCTGTATCTCTGTAGTTAATACATACATTATTAAGACTTACGAAAGCATGGCATATTATAAATGTTTCTTAGTTTTTCCTATATTGATATATTTTAGTGATATTCTGGATGATAAGAACATACAAACTCGATAACCCCTATGAAACTTAATGATGGTATATTACTGCTAATACCAAGGTGTGCTGCAACTGCTGATCTGCTTTGATCAGGGTCGGGTTTTATAAAACTACAAGTTGAAGTTCGCGGTTTACCTCTCTTTTTAACAGCCATATTGAATTAGAAATATACAGGTAACCAGTGAATTAGTAATTTATTTATAGCGTTATAAAACGCGACTGAGGTCGATAAAGGTGAGTTTAGTTTTAGTTCAGTTGTCATTAATGTAAGTAGTTTTCGTGTTATTGACGTACCGATGTGATGAAAAATAACTTGTAAGTAAATTATTTTTAAAGTTACTAAATCACATAAAACTCAAAATCAGTAAATTAATAGGTAACTTGAATACACGTAGGTATTCAAGTTACCTATTAATTACTCCTCAAACTGACCAACATTTGTTCAACAACTTTGAAAAATAACTTATGTTTTGACTTTTATTACACATTGAAGTTAATTCTAAGATGTAATGTGTTGCAAATTTTGTTATGTTTAAAGCGTGACAAGCAACGTCAAACACACTGATGTCAGGGTACATTGAAAATAATATTAAATTTGTATTTGTATTTTATAAAATAGTTAAAATCTAAAGATTTCATCATTAATAAATTGTTAATCAAAAGTTATATCGTTTTAGGAGTCCAATATATGGTTTAATTATTTGCTTGTGTTACAGGAAACACCCGGTAGATCAAATACAAATACTTATAAAATAATGGAACGTTAACTATAACAAAGTCGCATTTGCAAAAGTTTCATACAAGCTAATTCTAATTTTAACTGTAGGATATGAATTCGATCTGTATTAGATGTGGATCGGATCTGTCAGTGTCAAACAAAAGTGTCATTTCTTCATTTCTTTTAAACACTGACAGATCTGATCCATATCTAATCCAGATTGAATACGCCTGAAAAAAAATTAGAATAATTTGCCCATAATCAAGTTTCACGAAATTATTGTCAACGGATTTTAATGTAACTGATATTTACTGCCTTGACGTATCCATATCATGAAATTACAGTACAAGCAGAATCGAGTAAAACTAGATAGGTACAACTTTAATGAACTCAACTAGCAGCAGTC
Organism: Cydia pomonella; assembly: GCF_033807575.1. Lineage (NCBI taxonomy): Eukaryota > Metazoa > Arthropoda > Insecta > Lepidoptera > Tortricidae > Cydia > Cydia pomonella. The sequence goes on from NC_084706.1 coordinate 7,799,050, forward strand.
ATCGGTAAGTCCAATTGGAAGACAAATGAAAAGTATAGTTGGCATTATCGGCTTAGTGTTCGGTTCGCGAGGGGCGGCTGCGGGCCGCGGCGGGCCGCGGTAATCCAGCGTTAATTAGCAGTCGGCGGAGCCACCACCGTGACATACGGCGCGCGAGTTGTACTAGCAATAAGCTGCGGATACACACAGACATGATACTGCCACCTACATATATAAAGGTATTTTTAAGACACTTTCGAAATTATAATTACTTACACAAATAAAAGGACGCAGAGGAAAACGTCAGTAAAACATCTTTAGCAGCTACGTCTAAAACGTCTGCAAGTTTTGTCCACATTTTCATTAAAAGTTGTCAACGATTGTACATTTTTAGGGTACCGTAAAAATGAGGTATATATAAGGGTTCCGTTTTTACCCTTATAGGATCATTTTGTTACCCGTCCATCTGTCTGTCTGTCAAGATCATTTATCTCGGTGACGCGTGGAGGTATCGAGTTGAAATTAAAACCATATACTTAGGTCTAAAATCCCATGAAGCTGTGAAAAATATCAAACTTCTATGCAATACATAGATACGGCCATTTATGCCGCAAAAAAAAAACAATATGTCTATATATATGTAGTAATATAATCTGTGTAACATTGTAAATAATGTTGTTAATGTCGAAAATTGTAATTAGTTATTCAAAATTGCTTATACATAGTTGTCATCTTTTCTGTTTTATTTTTCTCACTGCACTCAAATTCGAGAATTTCTGTTTTGCCCTAGCGTTGACTGGTAGAGAATACCTTAAGGCATCAAGTCCGCCATTTGTACTTATTTTCATTGTGCAATAAAGTTTAAATATATAAATAAAAAAACGTATATATATTTTGACACTCTCAAGGGAATCTAAATTCACAGGGTACTATGACTATGACCTATAACTATGAAATTTAGCCAGTAATATCTTCTTACGCTACAAATACAGGGAAAAAACTCAAAACTATAAATTTGTAAAAAAAGTTACAGTAGTACGGAACCCTCGGTGGACGAGTCCGACTCGTACTTGTCTGGTTTTTTCTTAGAAAGCCACTTGTGGACATGTAGAACTGCTGTAAGGCTGCACAAAATGATGGCATACTGTTTATCTGAGGCGACTTCAGGCCTTATTATAATTAGAATCAAATTAGCCACATATAAATAAAAATGAAATGTCCTTTATAAATACTATACACAAACTTTAATTTAAAATGGTAAAATTACTGCTTTGGGTGAGACTTGAACCCATCCAATCTATTCTAAGCTTAATAGCATCGTTCGCAGACGTTTCTGCTTGTTAAAAATTAATTTATACATAAATTTCTTCTTTTTATTTTTTATAGTGCCTACATATTTCAAAAAGTTTTCAAAAAAGGATGTATATTTCAATACACGATCGCTTTTCTAGAATAAGCTAATATCCGATGTTTGTCCTCGATGTGGTATACAATGAGCCGGTAAGTTGCGCGAACTCCTCGTCGGTGGGGCAGACCAGTGCTCGTTGTTGGAACGCTACGGGACGCGCGGCGCATACAACGCGCTTTTATCACGTTGTTACGGGCATGTAGTGCGAATTCATATTTACGCAGCGGGACAAATTTTATGCTTACAATGTTCATTCTCGACGGTTATGTTATTATAATTAATTCCATTCCGCTGCATTATGGTGGGATTTTCTTTGCGGCGCCTTTGTTTGATTAAGTAAGTTTGTAAAGATACTGTCTACTGTTGCCGGTGAAGCTTTGTAGGAATGGAAAGTTATATATTTCTAAACGGGACCAAGTTAATTTTCATTAATTCTTCATGTTAATACATAGGTACATATTTCTTAAAGATCATAATTATCTTTCATAATGTTACTCCCAGAACTGCGTTGCTGAACATGAATAAGCGGGTACGGCGAATACGAGCTTAAAACAATGCATTTTTTAAATCCTGTTACATTGTTTTTTTAACCTTTCTGCACCAATAAATTCTACACATTCTATATTGCTGCCTGCGAGGCTTCATATTAAATGTTAACAAGCAATCCCAAGAGTATATTATACGAGGTGATTCTAGCCCGCTGCTAATCCAACTCTAATTGGTGGTTAGAAGACTATTGGACTTGAAGCGGCAAAGCCAATGCAATTACGCGGAAAAAGGATTTCCCACACATTTATGTAATTTGTTTAGTTTGTTTTAATTCAGCCATTTTAACCTAATACAAACTTTTTAGGGAATGAATGAATTTTATGAAAGGCACCTCATAAAAGCTAAGATTTGTCATCCAAAAGACTACAAAAGAATCATCGATATAGAAACCGAACTCCAAATAATATTTCCCCTTTAGAATATAATCCGAAGTAAAGTCATCTTCGAGATGAAAGAAACACATCGAAATTCTTAAGGGGAAATATTACTTTGCAATCGCGAAATTCTTCGCTGAAACAACTCGCGGGGAGGTAACGTTCATACCGACAAAAGACGAGCAATATTCCGTGCACAAAGGAAGGCGCCCGATATATTCAATGCAGTGACACAAGAAATAGCGGCACAGCGGTAACAAAGCTCATATTGAGAGTTAGAGCGCGCGTCGCCCGCGCCCGCGCCCGCGCCCGCCTTCATGTGGCGGCCACGCTCGCCGCTTGCACGCGCTGCATCCTATTACTAATAATATTATTAACCATCGTCGCCGTCGCTGAGAAAAGTAAAAGCTTCTTACGGAAGGAACTGTAGGGTAAACAGGTTATTTCATGAAATAAAAGGAAGAAAGGAAACTTAAGTAGATGTTTCTGTTTTTCTAAGCGTAATTAGTTTAGATAAGCTTTTTTAAATCGTTTACTGGTGTATACAGTTAAGATATTAAATATAAGAAAATGAATTATAAATGTCAATTTGTATTAGAATTTGAATTACATATTGAAAACTTTTGTTCTTGAAGGAGTCATAAAATGAAATAGAGTATAAGAAATTATTAAAAGGTGCCAAAAGTTTGCTGTCATGGAGTTTGATACAGGTAGGTAGCACTCATGGTGTGTAAATTAAAGACCTGCCAATGGTTTTTGAACTGCCACTTTTGAAATGCATGTTCCTGAAACTAGATGACATAGTTGTGGCGCTAAAATTAAGGTGTCCCGAACAACTTCAGAGTTTCCGAAATGTTAAAAAGATAGACGCATGCGTGTTAACAACGCGCCACCCCTCGAGCCTTACGACCGCCTCTCTCGCTCAACATCTCCCAAAATGAGTCCTTTGCTCCTACACATAGAGCCTCTCGATTCGAAGATCTGCTAGATGAATATCGTGAGCTCCGTGTCATCGTCAGTACTAAAGACATCATTAAGTTCTCGGAGAAAGAATTAGATTTTCTTGGCACATCTTTCAATTTGTTGCTTGCTTGTTGGTGAAGACTTTTATGATACAAGTTTGTTGCCAAATAGAGCGTTATTATTTAGGAGTTAAGGTTGTTATTTGTTTGAGTTCAATGTGAGCCTCAGGATACGATAGCGTGAAGGGTTCGGAGTTCAGTTGGCCGCGAGCCTGGCAGGCAGCCGCACGACTCTTGTCTTGCGTGCTGAGTCTCACTCTTAACTTATTACGTAGGATCCTTTTGCGTAGCTGGTATCGAAATTATTGATGATTGACTGATTATTTGATACTGTGATCAATATATAAATTTGTTTATATAGTTTTAAATAATTAATGCTTGTATTTAATGTTTTCTCTTCTTGGGTTTCTTTCTATTACTGGTGCTGATCACTAAAAAAACACTTTTAAAGTGTATCTTTTACTAAATCATATACATTGAATTAGTTATTGGAGAATCAAATTAAACATAATTTATGATTGTAAGTTATAAGTGTTACCGACTGACGGCAGAATGATTTATTTATTCGTCAAAAACAAAAATAACCTGTAAAAAGTGACCATATCCACGTGAAGCACTTAATCCGGTTTATGTTTGATTTTGTTTTCTTTAACTAGTTTTTAAGTTTTGTTTTTAAAACCTAGGTTTTCGTAAATAATTCAACTAAATATTAAAAAAATTAAAAATCATTAGTGAATGGAAAACGGTCGGTAGGTAATCGCTAAGCGGAGCCGGCGCCGCCGGCGGCGGCGCGCATTCCGCCGCTTCTTCACGTTCTGACCTGCTCACCAATTATACCAGCAGCGGTATCATGGTCGTGTTTTTGTCACTTGTCATATCATGCGTTACGTTCGCACGTACGTATTTGTAAAGGTGGCGACTGACTTGTAACATTTCGGTGTAATGTAACGTGATACAACCCGAGCATTACAACAGTCAGTGCAGCGAGCCGAGCCGCTCGACGCGAGCACCGCGTGCTCCACTCGGCTGTCGGTTTTTACGCGAATCCCTTTGAGTGTTACAAAGGTGGCGACTGACTTGTAACGATCGCCGTGAACGATACATTACAAGCAAATGTTACAAGTCAGTCGCCACCTTTAGAGCGTGACAGGTAGGGTGACAAATGATAGACAGCCGACCATCTTAGCCCTGCTGTATACTCGTTCTTCCGATAAGTATTTGGGAAATGGTAAAACCTTACAACAATTACATAAACGTTTAAATTTGACTAGGAGTGATTTTAATTTATTTGTCAAACTTCGCCATTAATAAACTAAGCAATAACAACTGTCTTATAACAATTATGATTACGAGTAGAAACTTTTTCATAAGCTTATTAATACTAATACATACATGTTAGGAAAAGTGATTAAGATACCAGCGTAAGGTTTCATATAAATTGTGGTATCGATAAACAACGACTTTCACTCCACCTCCTTGTCGATGGCAAATAAGCCCGCCTCAATCTAAGCTCCGCCTACCCGCTGAAGGTAAATATGTTCTTATGTAAACAGTCTTATATACTTCGCGGTACACGGGTCCTTTTCCTGTCCCTACTTCGCTATTTCTTTACCAAATATATGACTCTATGACGTAGTTCAATCGTGCTAACTTGATACGCTACAAAATTACATTTAGATACTTATGCAATTAAATGCTGAGGAAATGTATCTGTGCGTGGCTTAAATTGTTTACAAATTTTCTCGTAAAGCAAGCATACTTGTAAAGACTAAAAATATAACGATAATTGGTTTCCGTAATAAACAATACTACCTAATTATGAAACTACCCACATTTGAAGGCAATAAAAACTGTAAACGAATAAAAATCAGTGAACTTAAATAACCTTTCACTCAGAATAAATAACTTTATTTCAAATTATATACCTGTGTAGTAGCTACAGAAATAAAGTATTGCAAGGAAGCACTTCTGTTATCTATTCTTAAGGTACTTTTAAAAAAGAAACAAGGAAATAAGTACTTAATTAAAAAAAAATATTTCAGTAGGTTCAGTCAGCATCAAAAGTAGCGGATCAAATAATGTTTCATAAGTAACTACCATTCTGTAACAGCTTAACAAAAAGTGATGTCTTTAATATATAACAAGTAAGACTGTAAAAGATATACTTTTGAGCGCGAATTTTAGAAATTTATCTATATTTGGAAAAGTTATCCGGAATATCAGATACTTTTGATGCTGACTGTACAACGAGCTGCAAAATTGCATAGACAATTGTTCAGCTGGGTGTACATTATTTTTACGAGTTATTTCCAGGAATTTTTGATATCCGAGACTTGGCCAAAGCATTATTCATGTACGAAAGATAACAGCATAAATTATCCTGCTGCATGCTTCGCCGCCATGAAGCGGAATAAGTAGGCTATTTTAAACGGATTTTCCGAGCTGAATAGATACCGGTCACTAGATAGCGGGAAGATAAAAATAAAAACAATCATAATAAGTACTTTCTTTTTTATTTACACTAATTTTAGACTTCGTTAAATCAATCTATCATCAAAACTTTTATTTACCTCTTTCTAATATATAATTTCATTGGATACACAATTACGAGTACCAAATAGTTGGCAAAGACCTTAAAATGTACATTTAAATTCTGAAGTCAAGTTAACTAACAGGACAGCATTAACAAACATATTCAACAAAGCGGGTAAAACTTTCGCAGCTAAGAAGTTGGAATTGTGTATACAATGTCTGGTAACAGTGCGCTCTAACAAGCCGGCCATCTGAAGTTGTTAAACGGGCAGGAACAGAACAGGCAGGCGGGCGAATAATTCTAGGCGAGCGGTCAGTAACTGGGGAGCTCTTGCGGACAGTTTGGAAGTGCGGCGGCGGCGACTCGGCCTGGGGCGGCGCAGGAGTCCCGAGATCTATCGCTGACAGCTTCGTCATGGAGGCGCATTCGCTCGGCCGCATTCGCCAAACCCCTACTGTGAGGAATCATATCGTCTACACCGACCAAAAAGGAAGAAAGTAAGTTTTCGTCTTGCATGTTTTAAACCCTATTAAATACTGTACGTTGTACCTAAAATTAAGCAATTATCTATTATTTTAATAAAATTAGGTAAAGGACTAACGGCCCGATTCGAAGAATGAGATACGATAACGATAAGTTCTGGTTTAGATAAGTTCTCATTTAGATATAATTTCTATGTCGTATAATTGACAGAAGCAGCTCGATTCGGGCAACCAATGTCACTTTGACGTTAGAAATATCGTAGATAAATCTTATTGGGATCACAGCGGAATCGAAATAAACGTCAATTTTGACATGTCGTTTAATTATCGATCTTTTAAAGATCTTTCCAAGATCTTAAACGTGTCTTAATTATTCTTCGAATCGGGCCGTAAATAAAGCTAAACGAGTCCAAAAAGTTAAATAGAAATAAGAAGTACGTAATAAAAGTAGTAAAGCATAAATGTCAATGTCTGTGATTAAATTAATATTACTTTTTAAGGCCGAAAATGTTAATACTTTGAGAACAACCTACTGAAACTGGAATCCATTCTAACTGCGGTATTTAGGTAATTCAGGCTACGTATCCAACATGCCAATCGTTAAGAGGCCGTTATCGATTTTAGTCGCAAAAATGTCAAATTGATAGATTTAGCGCAATAAATTGTACACCTTTTGTTAACTATTAAAAATAACAAGTACTGGTTTCTATTAGCACGTCTTGTTATCTTTCATTATAATATATCTTTTTTTTTGAAAACAGACTCACTTAATTAGTAATGATTTTTTTTCTGATAGACGTTTAGGTAAACGCGCGTAAAGCAGTGATTTTGTCGATCTTATTTGTAAATTTCGTAAAGTTTGGACTGCTAAAAATGGTAATTTTATATTACACATATCCTGTACTTCAACTTTAATAAACTACATTTTTGTTATTATAAATTTGAAGTAGGGTAAATGAAAGTTAGACGAAATCAATTTTCTCCAGAAATTACTTCTTGACAATTGACTTAATTTCAACTTAATTTTGATACTTAAACAATCTACAACATTTGCTGAAACTGTTCTTATACATCATTTTGTATAATTTACTACCATAATTTTTTGATGAATTTTTAAAAACTATCCCTTCTCGTCACCTATTACCGGGGACGCATGCTTGCGACCTCATTATTAAAAACACAAGATGAAAAAACGTGCTAATAGATACCAATACCTGTTATTTAGATATTACGTAACAAAAGGTGTACAATTCCAACGACTAAATCTATCAATTTAAATATTTTGCTCTAAAATCGTTACCGGGCTCTTAACACTCCGTATCGAACGAAACGCAATTGTCACTATCGCACTAATATGGAAGAGTGATAAAGAGATATAACTTCTTTAGTTATAAGAAAAATATTAGTATTTTATTGGTGTCTATTATTTTTATTATAACTCGTTCGATTTAATTAAATGGCTAAATAGTTGATTATTAAGAAATATATCCAGAGGGTAAAATTTAAACCTTTAAACCAAACAAATGAGTCCTATTATTTCTCTCAATTTAGTTTAACAAGCGACTTAGAGTCAAAGGTTCCTCGAAGCGCGGAACTCAATGGCCGTGAATTTTGTAATCTTCATTAATTTCGACTGGAACTTAACTGTCGTTCTTCCTATTTCACTTTTGTTTCTGTAAATTTAATATTAGGTTATTGCGTGTGGGATGAGTATACAATTATACGTCACACAGTTTTAAATTTACAGATTCGATAACACTCGTTTTATTCAAATGTGACATTAGTTCATATTTATTTATATTTACATTTGTAAATAATTGATGAAAATTATGTAATACATGCGATGAAAATAATAAGTTGATGCGGTTTTTTGCATTACCTCGGTACCTAACTAAAATACACTTGAATTCATGAGAGATGGAGTCCGGTATTTGTACTGAACTGTCAAATTTCTCATATAAAAGTTGCGCCAGCTTTCGTGAATCGACCTATTAAATTCCACCAATATGACTATTATAAACACAGCTTCTCATATTATCATATGCCAACTTTGGCTTTGACTAAGTATTTATAAGAAAATGTATACTAGTTAATTTCAGAATGCAACTGTATAAACATAATACTTATATTTCCCATTTTAACTGACGTATAATATTATCCAAGCTTGCTAATGAATAATGTGACCAACTTTTCTAAAGAAATTTTCATATAAATTAAAGGCGAAAACTTTGCACTCACAGAAAGGTGAACCTAGCGGGTGTCTGAACCAGTACGAATGTAGACATTAACTTTCACTGCAAGATTTAGTTTGTTTTTGTTTATCTTACTTAATATCTAAGGTGTGGTAGGATAAACTGCCCTAACATCGCAAACTACCTCAACAACTAGACGGAGTATATAAGACTAAGTCTGTGTAGTCTGTGTCTAACAACAACCACCTTACCCGGGTACGTCCTTAAACTACGTCCACAAGAGAGGTATGGGCATTATGAATGTCGTCTAGCTTAGTGTGGTAGGGCACAGCACTGCGGATGTCATTCTAGATCTAGAGCAGAGTCCAACTGTGGAAGTACCTTACAGAAAAACGCAGCCAAATAACACTAGACTCTACTCATAGTGTTGTGTTCCTGTCGGTGAGTAAGGTTGCCAGAGCTCAACGAGGGGAGGGAGGGTTGTTAGGGTCGGCAACGCGCATGTAACTCCTCTGGAGTTGTAGGCGTACAGAGACTGCTTACCATCAAGCGGGCCGTATGATTGTTTGCCACCGACGTAGTATAAAAAAAAAAACGACAGAAGACGCAGGCATAGGCCAATAATGTAATAAAGTAGATTAAGTTCATTTTACAAGATGCTGATTTTATCACCAAATGTTTATACCTAGCATTAACATCCTTTAAAAATACTACAGTTGAATATTGTTGGTTATTTAAAATTCCTAATACATTCTCAGTTATTTAAAAGAAAAATATTTATAGTTTATTTAAATGAATATCCTACAATCTGTCACTTCTCAAGTAATTCAAAGTAGTCATAAAGTTAAGAAGTTCAAAAAAGTTATTCATAAATTGGGCAAATTGCTTTGTTTTCATTTATTTAAGCTTGATAGGTCTCTGTTTAAATATTAAATAATATCTTTATATTATTTGTGACGAGAGTAGTTCTCTACAATAAAGAAATTTGAATAGAAATGGCTCGAGGGTTGGTTGTTCTATGGGTCTGATGTCTTTATTAAAGGCGGTAGCGGAGAAACATATTAAGTATTTGAATTATACATATCATACATTATTATCCTGATATCTGGGGGCACGGTAGTGCCCTAGCCAAGAGAAGCAAAGCGAAGCGCAAGGGCACTACCTACCTTTTCTCGAAGCGCTTCGTCGTTTTTTTTAACCCTCATAACTTGGGTTTCGATTATACCAGATAAACAAAATTCTCGGGATAAAATATCAATAGTGAACTTATTAAGCATAAAAAAAGCAATTGCTCTCATACTTTAGATTTTATTCATATCTAAAAAACCCGATCATCAGAAACCTTAGGGTACTTCCTGAAGTTCTAGGAAGCTGTATTTTGGTATGTAGGATATTAGTATTAGTATACAAACAACAATAAAATTCAAAAATTTGACATTTTTTGCCCTTAAGGGGGTGAAAAGGGGGGTGGAGTTTTGTATGGGAAATCAATAACCGATGAACCAATTTAGTTGAAATCTGGTATATAGATAGTTTTTGTTATGGGAAAGGATGTAGAATAGTTTTCAACCCCAAAATCACCCCGTAAGGGTGAAAAGCGGGAGGAAAAGGGGGTTATGGGGAAAAGGGGTTGAAATTTGTATGAAGAATCAGTACAAAAAGTAGATTGTATAAAATATGCCCCCAGTCAAGCCACATATTTTGACTAAGGTGTAGAGTTTTGTGAAGTTAGGGTTTGTAGAGTTAGAAGCTTGGCTCTACAAGAGATCTGATAACTTTTTTACAGTGCGAGCCTTATGGTCTCATCTTGGCTACATTTTACATGAAAATGTTTTTGATAGGATAACTATGTACCTACTAAATAATAAATGGACCTTACTTAAATTTAAGGGACTTTACTATTATTATATACATATATATATATATATATTATAATATCGATGAAACCAGGATTAGCTCACAACAAACACATCATCAGTCATAAGGCAGACCTATTATTTTGGGTATGCGTAGGTAACAATTGTGCATGCCTTGTAAGCGCAGTTCTGAAGTGGCTTATTATAGTTATTATACCTATGTAAGACTAGATGAAATGAAGTATATTTTTTTGAATCATTTTCATAAGTGGATAACTTCTGCGAGTTGTTAGGGTTCCGTAGCCAAATGGCAAAAAACGGAACCCTTATAGATTCGTCATGTCCGTCTGTCTGTCCGATTCTGTCACAGCCACTTTTTTCCGAAACTATAAGAGCTGTACTGTTCAAACTTGGTAAGTAGATGTATTCTATGAACCGCATTAGGATGTTTACACAAAAATAGAAAAAAAACAATAAATTTTGGGGGTTCCCCATACTTAGAACTGAAACTCAAAAAATCTTTTTTCATCAAACCCATACGTGTGGGGTATCTATGGATAGGTCTTCAAAAATGATATTGAGGTTTCTAATATCATTTTTTTCTAAAATGAATAGTTTGCGCGAGAGACACTTCCAAAGTGGTAAAATGTGTGTCCCCCCCCCCGTAACTTCTAAAATAACAGAATGAAAAATCTAAAAAAAATATATGATATACATTGCCATGTAAACTTCCACCGAAAATTGGTTTGAACGAGATCTAGTAAGTAGTTTTTTTTTAAAACGTCATGAAATTAAAAAAAAAAAATTTTTTTCATCATACCCATACGTGTGGGGTATCTATGGATAGGTCTTCAAAAATGATATTAATGTTTCTAATATCATTTTTTTCTAAACTGAATAGTTTGCGCGAGAGAACCTTCCAAAGTGAAAAAAAGTGTGTCCCCCCCCCCTGTAACTTCTAAAATAACAGAATGAAAAATCTAAAAAAAAATATATGATATACATTATCATGCAAACTTCCACCGAAAATTGTTTTGAACGAGATCTAGTGAGTAGTTTTTTTTTTAATACGTCATAAAATTAAAAAAAATTTTTTTTCATGAAACATATACGTGTAAGGTATGTATGGATAGGTCTTCAAAAATGATAGTTAGGTTCCTAATATCATTTTTTTCTAAACTGAATAGTTTGCGCGAGAGACACTTCCAAAGTGGTAAAATGTGTGTCCAAAGTGGTAAAATGTTGAACAAGATCTAGTAAGAAGATTTTTTTTTAATACGTCTTAAATTGTACGGAACCCTTCATGCGCGAGTCCGACTCGCACTTGGCCGCTTTTTTTTTTCATCTGCCTGCTCCGTCGCTGCCTCCTCCGCCTCAGTCAGCTGGCAATGTGTGTCGCGGAAGGACAGACGAGTTACTTGTACACTTTCCGGTAGTCACATTTTCGCAACACAGTATTCACATTTCGAGGACTGGAAAGTTGGCGTTATCGCGTTTAAAATAGAACGACAAACACATCTAACTTTGTGATGCAAAATGGACACGGCTCGGTTCTGACAAAACGTTATGGATGCGTATTTTTGGTACTCACAGAAATGGCTAACTCTGTTAAGTGATTGTCAAAGAGCTGACATTGTTTTTGTTGTTGGACGTTTACATTCTCAACGAGATACAATCATTTTGCGTTAACGTTAGAATTAAGGTATTACTTTGTCCCCCGTCTAGTTGTTTATGAAGTTACCTTTTTTCTGTTATTGAATTACTATTTATTTTTGGGAAGTACGAAGTTTGTTGTTTCCCAGTGTCTGGTTGAGATGACATCGATGAAATCGAATCGACAATGCAGTAACAGACAAATAGGTAAACAAACCTAGTTACATAGTTTGTTATTGCTACTAATGTTTATTGTTAGCTTGATGTTTATCTAAAGTTTGTCTATCTAAAGCTGTTACAACTGTTTTCTGCCAACAAACTGCTATGCAGTTTGGCAGATAAGTAACCATAACTGATGTAACTTCTCTTTTTATAAATAAAAAAATCAAGGATGGCCGGTACAGTTGACTTTGAGCTATCGTCTTTCAATGAATGCCCTCATTAACTAAGGCTCAAGAGTTCAAAATGTGCTGTCTCAACATGAACGCCCACGTATTTACCGTTCCGGTTCATCCATTATTTTTATACTATGTCGGTGGCAAACAAGCGTACGGCGCGCCTGATGGTAAGAAGTCTCCGTAGCCTATGTACACCTGCAACTCCAGAGGCGCCTTGCCGACCCTAACACTCCGCACCCTCGTTGAGCTTTGGCAACCTTACTCACCGGCAGGAACACGACACTGTGAGTATGGTCTAGTGTTATTTGGCTGCGGTTCGCGGTTTTCTGTAAGGTGGAAGTACTTCTCCAGTTGGGCTCTGCTCTAGATCTGGAATGACATCCGCTGTGCTGTGCTCTATCACACTAAGCGAGATGACATTCTCAATGCCCATACCTCTCTTTTGGACGTAGTTTAAGGACGTACCCGGGTCCAAACATACATACACTCTCGCGGTTATTGGTTTGCAATCATTTGCAATTGCAATCCTTTGGCGTATAGGGATTAGGGAATGTACCTACACATTCCCTATACACAAAATGATTATGGAAATCATGTAAGAGATTTCCTTTGGGCCAGACTTGATTAGATTATGCAGTAACAAAGTAGAAATTTTAACATTCAGAGCCAGAGTTGGCCCCGTCACTTTGCGAACTCGTTTCGGCGAAAACATATAGGTACGAGTAAGTGTACAAATTGATTTATTGAAGTTGAGCGGGTTTCCGAGTTGCGCCGGAGTATTCAGTCCTTTGCCTTACATAGATAAAGCGAAATAAAAAGAACTTCACAAACAAAAATCCCCTTGTCGCAAGATTTACGAGCCGACGCACCTCCGGCGCAAATAAGTTATATGTAAATTTTATGTTCTGTTGCTTAAATTTATAAACTTACAGGAGACACGTAAGTGGGGCGACCCGAAGTAATTGCAGTAAATAAAGTTTTACTGGATCCATTATCGATGGAGACAATTTGTGCATTAGGCGACAAACAAACAATACGGTATGATGATAATATAAAGTTAGAACTACATTAGCGATCAATTTCCAACGAATACGATTGGATTAAAGTTTTCGTAAAACTAATAATTTTCCTTTATGAAATTTAAATGAATAACATCCGAGTAAACGTGAGCTTTCCCGTGATAATTATACAGAGTCACGCGAACGGCATTTTAGGCATGTGAATCTCATAATGAACCACCAACTTTTTTGTAAGATTAACCTTCGCCTAAATTGTGTGAATTAACTCGCACATTAAGCTTCACGTGACCACGTGACACATTTTTGTGCTCCCTTGCAAAGGCGGAACCTCCTTATGTGCATCATATTTACGGGAACATTCTATTTTAAATAGTTTAGAATTTGACGACCGGTTTGGCCTAGTGGGTAGTGACCCTGCCTACGAAGCTGATGGTCCCGGGTTCAAATCCTGGTAAGGGCATTTATTCGTGTGATGAGCTTGGATATGTGTTCCTGAGTCATGGGTGTTTTCTATGTATTTAAGTATTTATAAATATTTATATTATATATATATATCGTTGTCTAAGTACCCTCAACACAAGCCTTATTGAGCTAACTGTGGGATTTTTTTTTTTAATTTGGATAGTAGCAAAAATTAGTTTTAAACCACACTGTGCATAACACTGTGTTTTTGAACTCCGTTAATTTCAAGCGTACATCCCTTATATACAGGCTGATTTTTTAATCGTGAATTGTAACTATGTTTTCCGATACTGCTGCTAAAGATAAACACGAAGCACTAGTGCTTATTGTAATGAATAATATAATAATATATATAATATAATTCAGCCTGTATACGTTCCACTGCTAGGCACAGGCCTCCTCTCATGTGCGAGAGGGCTTGGGCTATAGTCCCCACGCTAGCCCAATGCGGATTGGGGACTTCACATAAACCTTTGAATTTCTTCGCAGATGTATGCAGGTTTCCTCACGATGTTTCCCTTCACCGAAAAGCTAGTGGTAAATATCAAATGATATTTCGTAAATAAGTTCCGAAAAACTCATTGGTACGAGTCAGGATTTGAACCCGCGACCTCCGGATTGAAAGTCGGACGTCATATCCACTCGGCCACCACCGTGGTAATGAATACGCAACTTAATTAACTATCGTTAAAAAAGAACGGTGATCCCCACTTACCATCGTTTATGGACCCTACTTGAACCACTTAACTACAAATGATTTTATTCTTAAGTTCAAAGATTAGGTATCACTTATCAGTATCACGCATGTGCATGCCGTCTAACAAAAATTAAAAAAATAGGCAGCATTCCGGCGATGACGCAAACCGCTTTCTCAGAGACCGTGCGGAAGGCACTGGCTACTCTCAGGGCACTGAACCTATATACTAATGCGATTTTTCTTCTTGTTTCCTGTACTCCGAGGGCGTCCGTTCAAATGGATATTCCATACGTCAGCACTGACGTTACGACTGACGACAACAGTATCCTCCTGGTCTGTTTCGGGCCTCCAACATTTGGCATCAGTCGTGATAAGCTTATTGCCCTCACTACCGACGCTTTAGCACTTACATGCTAGAGCAGCTAGCAGGATGCTAGCAGGTAGACCTGCTGCTTGAAATTATAAATATAAATAAATAATAAATAATAATAAATGTAATTTCGTGTTCTCCAACTTTCAGTCTGATGGTTTCCATCTTTTTTCTACTTGTGATATGCACTGCCTCGGTTTTGTGTTCGGCTCGACGCAGGTTCACCGTTGCCATCTACTGATTTAATTTTTCAAGTGATATAAAATTGGTGATTAATCTCATCGAAATACTTCGCGACGATGACAACGGCCACATAAACGGCATACGACACGAGTTTCAGTATTATTGTTTGCAGAACATATAATTCCCTTACCGAGGGAAGATCACTATTTAGTATGATAAAGCATTCTAATTTTTAAGTACATGATTTTTTTATGATAGCTTTATTTGACATTCATAAGTGCATTGTAATATGCCTACTTGAACAAAAAAACCTTATCTTTATATAAAAAATATATCTTTTTCGTGTTTTTTGTAAATGATAGCAACAATATTGTGTGCACTGTAAGCACAATGCAAGCGGGCAATTAACAGTAATGAGCGTGCGGTGATCTACAAAACTGCATGTTCACAGTCCAGTTGAGCTTTAATCGGACAACCCGTGCAATCATTTCGTAAATACTTAAATCTTGATCATTTTCCTACACCGGTCAATAAGTTTGTTAATTGAGTTTTGTTAAATTAACGATCAATCTTCTAACCTAACCGACGGTCTGATTCATAGGGATTGGAAGGTCAAATGGTGCATCCGTTTTGCAAGAAATACTACTTGCGCCAGTTCTTAGGATTATCTTTAGATCTTGCCTTTTGTGCTGTATGCCTGTGCGGATTTCTTAGTCCCTACATTATGCGTAGGCCGACAAGCTTTTGGTAAGATTACTTACTCATGTCTCCATCATAGTTGCGCATGCTTGTATTTTTTACAATATAAAACTAACAACTTTAGATTAAAACATATTATTATTAAGGTAGGGCACTCAAGGTCTATTAACACATTGCTTATTATTACATTATTTTTTGTGAGGGTTTAAGACTGTTTGTTGCCTAAATAAATAAAAAAAAACTTTCATAAGTTTTTCATGATTATAGTACTAAAAATATTCAAATCTTTCATGAAATAAAACTATTATAAACGTAGTATATCGTAAACGTGGTAGCGGTCCGGTACGCCTATCAGTAACAACTTTTAGAACGACTAAATTAAGTAAGGTTTTGTGAAGTGTTTTACAGAAAAGAAAAAAGTATATCCATCCCTTTTCAGGGGCTGTAATACCAGCACAGCGATAAGACAGTAAGATTCTCTCCGACTGTGCACGAATGAGAAAAGATCTGACCAAACTATATATTCCATATTATCCTAATATCCCACATACATATAACGTATGGTCACCCTAATTAGAAAGAGATGCAACGACCTACTTTGACTTCTCATGTGGATGTTCTCATGTGGGGTTGATAGTACAGTTTTTCTTGGTATAACTTTAGATTCTAAACTCCAGTGAGGTCCCCATATTGCTACTCTTTCGAATAGACTGAGTTCTGCAGCTTTTGCAGTAAGCAAAATCCGTCAGTTAACTGAGGGCAAAACAGCTCGATTAGTATATTTTAGTTACTTCCATAGCATTATGTCATATGGTATTTTACTGTCGGGTGGTGCTTCAGAGATAAATACCATTTTTGTTCTGCAGAAGAGGGCTATTCGAGCAATATATAAAAAGAACCATAGAGACTCACTTAGAGATAAATATAAGGAAATTGACATAATTACAGTGCACTGTCAATACATTTATGAGAATATTCTGTATGTGCATAAAAATATTGCCGATTATAAGAAAAATTGTGACAATCATAATATTAATACTAGAAATAAACATAAGCTCGCAGTGCCCTTCACTCGGCTCCATAAAATTAAAAAATCATTCATGGGTAATTGTGTAAGATTTTATAATAAACTTCCAAACCATATTACTGAGTTATCAATTAATAAATTTAGAATCATGTAAAGCGTAAACTTATTTCTAAAGCTTATTATACCACACAAGACTACATGAATGATAAAATAACGTGGGATTCATTGTGATTCGAAATGATTAATTATTTATTATATTTGAATAATGATAATGAAATGGATAGTCCAATGTATGTACTTCCTTTGTTGTTTTTATTTTATTTGTTTGATATTTAGAATTTATTCTAGAAACATTCTAGACTAGTATGTTTTATACAATTGTTTTTTTTTGTATGACGATATTTTGTGAAATTCTTAGTATTAAATTTGATTTATGAATTATATTCATTAGTATTAAATATGGAATAATATTTACAACATCAATAAATTGCTCTGATAATTAGCGTAACATAATAAAATTAGCTGATGGTCCCGGGTTCAAATCCTGGTAAGGGCATTTATTCGTGTGATGAGCATGGATATTTGTTCCTGAGTCATGGGTGTTTTCTATGTATTTAAGTATTTATAATTATTTATATATTATATATATCGTTGTATAAGTACCCTCAACACAAGCCTTATTGAGCTTACTGTGGGACTTAGTCAATTTGTGTAATAATGTCCTATAATATTTATTTATTTATTTAATACTGTCTTACTATTCATAAGTGCTTGTTGCTAGGCCTACATGAATAAAGAATATTTGGACTGAACTGAACTGGACACACTTTTTGGCCAATATACAATATACTTTGGTCTCACAGTATATATCTTGCTTCTTCCATTATTAGATGGACTACTGGATCCTAAGCTGGTGGTAGAGAAAAGCCATCTTCTCCATTAAAGTTTGGATATTTCTTAATCTCAACGGCGTCACGCAACATTTTGGGAATATATCTCTTCTCCTTTGCGGGAACCTGAGGCTTATCAAACTTTATTGAGTGATTGGCTTTATCCATGGCATGCTTCTAGACTGCAGACTTTGGTCGACGGTGCTTAATATCAGCTATGTGTTCCATTCCTATCTAAGTAGAAATGCTTTGCTTTATCTGCCCCACATACATATGAAAAACTACATTCACAGTTCAGCTTATTGTACACTCCTGCATTCTGTAGAGGGGTATTATAATAATAATAATAAATAGGCCTCAGGAAATGTGACATATCTTCTTCATCGGCTTGAAATAGGTTTTAGTTAATCGAACCACGTTCCAGCGTTTGTACACTGTGGCTGTGATAGGAGTGTGTTGCTGTAAAGGATTCAAAACGTCGGAATGTATTTTAAGTTCAACACACACTATCTATATATTTATAGTATAATAATCCGTTTAAATAATGTTAGCTACTTATAAAGTTTCAAAACTAAAATAGGTACTAAACCGGATTTTTACTTATCTACTGTACTGTATTGTTGATTAAACACACATCGTTGAGTGCCTATTTGAATGCGAAGTTTTGTAAAGAGTAAAATTATTATGGATTTCGTTATTGTTTTGACTTGATGTTTGCTCATTGAATTAACATCCCGCAAATATGCAAGCACGATTTAATCGCTATTTTTGGAGCAAAATTTCTGTTTGTCAATTAAAATATTTGGAATCACTGAAATAATTTCAGTGGCAGTTAATTTGATTATCCGGGGAACCGGAGAAGAATACAAATTGTACAAAACACGGTCATTAGGTATTTTATTGTGCGCCTTTATAACTATTTTGCTTCTCTTTCTGCTACAAATATCAAAGTATGATTTCCTTAAATGCAAAATAAAGCGTTTAAATATAAACTTCTTCCTCTTTCGAAATATGACCTCCATCAAATCTATGGTGATTTTGCCAATTTTAAGTGTCGTTGCTCAGGCGTAGTAGCTTTAAAGTGTGCTTGTAGAGCATGAAGTTGTTCGGTAGTTGCTTTTAGTAAAGAGATAGCTGGACTTTACTAAAAGCCATGACGGATTGCCGGCTGTTGATTAACACATGGATAAACAGGTTTTAAGATTAGTTTTTCATTAGCTGCACACTTCCAAGATAATAATCTATCAATATTATTACACTTTAAACAACATCGACGAGCAAAACACAATAAAATGTAAATACTCAACTAGGAACTGCCTTCTTCCTCTCTTGTCAGTAAAATCTATGATTGTTAATAACTAATAAACATTTTGAAAGTTAAGGTATCTACTACTATTTTCGCATCGTAAAACAAAAAAATCTACAAATGCGGCGCTTGCTTGAAGCTTCCCGAAACCCGCGCTCATTCCGATACTTTTTTTTTTTTTATTCCGAAAAGGTAAGCATTTGACCACAATCTCACCTGATGGAAAGTGTCGATGTAGTACTTTGCGCGTAGTCAACTTCGCTAGCTTATTAATAGGCCGCCTTTAAGTAATTTTGAAATATTTGAAAACATAATGTAATCTTTTCTACTTAAAATATCACTTTCTAGTAAATAACTTATATGCGGCGACTATAATTTAAATATTTGGGAAAATTCAACAATAAGTTGTAGATTGTTGAATCTTTTCAAATCATGGAATCTCAACCACATGTTTATGGAGCCTACTAGAATGACTGCACTAGTGCCACCTGTATAGGCATAATGATAACATAATTATAACTTGATTTTTTTAGGGTTCCGTAGTTAACTAAGTGGGACCGTGCGAAGTGCTTGGTGAGGGTAAGTAAAGCGATCCCAGCGCATAAGGTGGTAAAAATTTGAACTAACTGCGGATAGGGTCTTTAACATTTCGTACAAGTTATATGGCTCGAAATGAAACTTAAATTTACGATTACTTCTGAAATATTCATTTAAATTGTATGGTATAATTTGATATTTATTAATACTGTATCCGTGTAAATAGCTTTGCAAATGCCACATACTATGTAATCTTTTTCTAGAAGTTAAGAATAGGTATAGTAAGTTATCCTTAAAAGATAGACATTCAACATCGCGGGGTTTTTTGTAGACCCATGAAAGACAGACAGCCTCAGCATACATTGTGTTGTGTTGTGTAGCTTAAATGGATTAGGCAGCATTTTCGATTAAAGCTCCTAGCCAGCATTATTTTTTCCGACAACATCGTCATATTTCAATCAATTTACACAAAACCTTAACAAGTTATACACCTAAACCTTCCGCAAGAATCACTCTATTGATAGATGAAAGTCGTATGAGAATCTGTTCAGTTTTTTAGTTTTGGAGCAGTTTTATAAGATGTAGTGTATTGACCTTTTCCCCTAGACTTGCGGACGCTAGGTTGCGTGACAGTCGTGCACATAGCGAATAGTTTCGCCATGTCCATCTGTCTGTCCGAGGCTTTGCTCCGTGGTCGTTAGTGCTAGAAAGCTGCTTTTTGGCATGGATATATAAATCAATAAAGCCGACAAAGTCGTACAATAAAATCTAATATTTTTTAGGGTACCCCCCTACACGTAAAGTGGGGGTGATTTTTTTTATTCAACCCTACAGTGTGGGGTATTGTTGGAAATGTCTTTTAGAACTATTAGGGGTCTTCAACAAACATTTTTTGATAAAGTGAATTTATTCGGAGATAATCGCTCCGAAAGAAAATAAATTGCGTCCCCCCCTCTAACTTTTGAACCATTAGTCCAAAAAATATGAAAAGAAATCGTAGAAGTAGAGCTTAAGAAAGATATAAAATGAAATCTATAGCGGACATTATCACTTTAGCTGTTTTAGAGTTATTGCAAAAAGTCTCCCCTTCATAGTAAAAAGACGTACATCCACAGTTAAACGTTACTACGACATTAAATAGGTTGTTTTAGTTATTTAACATTATGACATTTTGACCAAATTTAAAATAAAAATTGCTCATTTTACTCATTCTATTTTTATTTACTTTTTATTTTCTCTAAAACAGTTTAATTGGCTGTATGAGTACGAACGAAAGAGTAAAAAAAAGTAAGAGGCAATCCCGCTAATTTTATATTCAAATTCATATTCGTTTATTGCACTTATGTACGGTCTAGATCACGCGAGGCTTTTGGCGGTCGGAGCCCGCGGGACATGCCCATCCTTCCCCTAATACTGGTACTTTCTTGGATCCGACCTCCCTAAGACTGGCGACTGGTTTGCGACTCGGGGTTTCGGTATGTACGCCGTACGCCACATATATGTTCTTGTGGCATGGACGTGGACCGTCTGGGAAACGTGGTTGAGGTAACTGGTGACCGAAGAGCTGGCGGCTTCCTCGCACAACGTATCAGTATTGTGATACAACGAGGAAATGCCGCCAGCATCCTTGGTAATGCCTCAAGGGCCTATTTTAGATATAAGCTAGTTATAGTAATCATCTGTATATATCCAGTATGTATATTGTTATTGTAAACAATGCATTATGTCTAGGACTTATTGCTATACTTTACTTTTTCATGCTGAAAATCATTTTAAAATTACTGCAGTTTGCTAAAATATATGTTTTTTCATCTATATAGCAATCTAAATATTTTTCGCTATGGGATATTTATCTTTAGACATGCAAAGTCTCCGATTGCAAGTAAGCCCAAAGGAAAAAATCATGGCCATATACCTACGTCTATTACTTTAATTAGGTACTGATTATGCAAATTTGCCTATTTGCTTAACTCGGGTGAAAGGTACCATTTCATCCCTTGGTTAACAATCTACTGTACTAATAGCACAAGTTTAGCTTATTGTGACGGGAGAGTAGCTACGGAACCCTAGACTGAGCATCTGTTTTCTTAACAACTATTCTGCAAGAACCCTTCCTGTGAAGGTGTGAAGGCGTCCTCCAGTGATGACCAGTGTTCTCTGTCTTTGGCAACGTCCATCCATTTTTTGCCTCCTATTTGGGCGATGTCGTATGCCCACCTTGTGATAGGTCTTTCATGTTTCTTAAGATTTTTTTTCTTTAGATTATAAAGATATTTTTCCCAACGTGACGCCTGAAAATCGCGCTCTCTGAGAATAACCCATCTTTGACACGATTATCTCTGCTATAAAAGTTAACCAATCGTGTAATGGCAACTACAGACATGAAGTCGATGCCATAAATAACCAATTCACTAAACCATACTGTCATGAGTTTTGAATTACAAAACTCATGACAGATCAGATAGATCAAGATACCTGACGTCAAAATATAAAATATCTCGATAATTTTATTAATATCGGTTAGTCTTTGGGCTGCAAGCGCTAGTGGCCTAGCGGTAAGAGCGTGTGACTTTAAATCTGGAAATAGCGTGTTCAAACCGCGGCTCGTATCAATGAGTTTTTCGGAACTTATGTACGAAATATCATTTGATATTTACCAGACGCTTTTCGGTGAAGGAAAATATCATGAGGAAACCGGACTAATCCCAATAAGTTCAAGTTTATCCTCTTGGTTGGAAGGTCAGATGGCATTCACTTTCGTAAATACTGGAGCCTGCGCCAGTTCTAGGGATTTGTTGCCAAGGCTCGCATGAGCTGTGGCAAAAATACCGGGACAACGTGGGGAAGAAGACAGTCTTTGGGCTGCAAAAACTATTTCACTTTTGATTTGCGTCGCATCGCATTGCACGTCACGTATTGCCGGCTTTGCCTTGTTTGTGAACCGCATACTGCGCGCGCCAACCGACTATTGTGCTTTTTCTTTTGTACCTACCATACACGTACACGGTTGCATTAACAAACCAGAGGTTGCTGAAGTATAAAAAGACGACAAGTATGTCTACAGTCGACGTTGAAGATGTGTTTACATTTGCGCATCGGACTTTTTTTTTATTTATTTATAAAAAGAGAAGTTACACCAGTCACGGTTACTTAGTTATCTGCCAAACTGCATAGCAGTTTGTTGGCAAAAAACTTATTCTACCCTCCACCATTGTTAACTAAGTTATTGCTTACTTAATTTATAGCTATATTTATAGTGCGATTTCTTACAAACAGTTGTAATAGCTTTATATAGGCAGATTTTAGATAAACAATTAAGCTAACAATAATCATTACTGCTTTGTAATAAGGCGAAAAAGGTACCAAAATATAATCGTTGACGTCGACTGTGCCAATAACTTCTGTTACATCATTATAATTAATCAACCTTAGGTACCTATAAACAGAGAGTAGGGTATTACTTTGACGTCGGAAATATTTAAACGTAATAGGGATCATAGAGGTAAAAAAGTATGTTAACATTTTTAAATTCAAATATCTGTACAAAAATTGCGGTTTTCACACTTTTGCATTCATAACGTGTTGTTGAACGAGTTAATTGGACAAACATTATAAAATAGTGTTCATACATGTAGCTCTAAAAATATACGCGTAAAAATTGATATCATTCGATTCCTTACATATTTTTGAAAAATGAATTGTATATACCAACTATATACATAAATTTAAAGGTGGAAAAATTACTGCCTTGGGTGAGACTTGAATTCACGGCCTCTGGATGGAGTTCAAGTCTCACCGAAGGCAGTAATTTTTCCGCTTTTATATTTATTCTAAGCTTAATAGCATCGTTCGCAGACGTTTCTGCTTGTTAAAAATTAATTTTATATACATAAACGCAATATTTCATCGTCAAAATAGCAAATTTTTAGTTTTCCATACTTTAACACGGCTTCAACTCAAGCTTAACATAACGTCTAACGGCCTGATTCGAACTTTAAGATACGTCAAACATTTGCTACAAATACGTTAGTTAGTTATGCTGTTGCATTTTCCGCAAATCCACAACCATTGTGCCTATAGCTCCTCCACAAAACCTACGTAGCAGTTTCTTCAGGTTCCTAACTGCCTCTTTTAGTGTGCACGGTGTCCCTAGGTATTTGTCCCTGTATACTTCTACCTGTTTACAGTCTAGAAGAAAATGTTTCGCCGTTTCCTCTTCTTGCATGCACGTTCTGGAATGGGGCAGTCCGTTTTAGCCATATTATGTAGGTGTTTGTTTAATGTGTTAAGTATGTCCCGTAATTAATCCGACTATTTCGTAGTTTGTATTTGCCTGTTTTCAGTAGTATTTTGGTGAGCTTGTAGTTTTGTAGTTTGTGTCAAAAATGACCTTTCTTCAAAACAAAAACGTCACTTTTGACTCACACATATCTCTAGGATATTGTTGACGTATCCTAAAGTTCGAATCGGGACGTAAGTACCAATTTACAAGGGGCGTTACGTGCGTAGACGTAGAGTACGATTTTCACTTTCCTTATCAGTCTGTTGAAAAAAATACAAATACATACTTACGCCTTTTTGGATTTGATAAGTACTTATGTTTCTACCTACTAAATAAAAGAAAATAAAACATAAAGTTAAAAAGAACAGATTTTGATCGTAACAATCACAGATCAGATGTTGTTATTCCGTTGGAGCTGCTCGACTGAATTATTTACACGCGTCCCGGCGCAAGCTATGCGTGCGAGGAAATATAATTCTTATTTCCTTTAACACCACTCTTACGAGGGTCAATACAATTGAAATGTGTTTTCTTCACAAAAAGATGTTTGTTGACTATGTGATTGCACTCGAAAGATAGGAAATCAATTGAAGCTCTTTTTTACTTTTTACTTTTTTTTCAACTCATTTATAAGGCTTTTGTTTTTATAATAACAGTAAAATAGGTTATTAGGTAAATACTTTGTAATCTTATTATATGTATTTATGTATGTTTCGTAAGTTTATACAAGTTGTTTTTTCAAGCCTTAGCCATATTTACTGAGGTGAATAAATAGGTCATACGTAAGACCAACCCCAAAGTCACAAAAAAATGTTTGTTTCATATATTTAAAATAAAAAAAACAATCCGTATATATAATTCTCGCCTCGAGTTCCATACGGTCGGATGTGAAAAAAGTCAACTTTTCAAGAGAGCCAAAACAAAATTGGCTTTTTTTGGCCATTATTTCGAAAGTATATTTTCCGTTTTTGTCTTTTCACTAAACACAGGCAGTGATTTGGTTAAATGACTGAATTTTTTAGGGAAATGATGATATGGATTCGCCATTTTAACATCCTGAGTGATTTGATCATATCCCTTAGAGATTTGTTCAAATCTCTGTTTTCATCATTTCCCTGCCACATATATAAGGCTAAGTGTATTATATGGCATTTGATATGAGCAGGAGATAATTTGATGCCACTTCGGTACTCAACTTTTGATAAAAATCTTGCGATAACCTTGACTTACTTCCTCTAAACCGGAAAATAAAAGCAAACAAGTTGACGCTTTTGCGTTTAAAAACCACTGATTAGATGTGCTATAAAATAGTGCAAAACATGTCATGACATGTTGCGCAGAAGTGGGTCAGGCCAGGTCATTATGGAACAGCCTGGTAGTTACGTGTTTTTATTAAGATTTTCCAATAAGTCTAATACGGCTTAACCGATCATGTTTGCTATAGTTATCATGGAAAAACTTTACTTTTACTTTTTTTTCGGACCCATGGTTCAAAAGTTAGAGCGGGACATGTTTTTTCAGAGCGAATATTCCGAAAAAAATCTTTAATAAAAAAAAGTTATTGAAAACTTGTATTTCTTTCGAAATACCTATCTAACGACAATCCACACTATAGGATTGAAGCGAAAAAATATTCATGCCTATTTCACGTGTAGGGAAGGTGCCCCGAAAAATGTATTTTTCTAGTTTTTATTTTACGACTTTGTCACAATGATTAATTTATATAATATATCCATGCCAAATTGCAGCATTCTAGCACTAACGGTCACGAAGCAAAGCCGCGGATGGACAGACAGACGGACATATAAGGGTTCCTAGTTGACTACGGAACCCTAAAAAGAAAGTTGACAAAAAGCGCAGTACATTTGGTTGGAATATGTATACATACTTCAACACAAATATTGTCCTTTAAATTTGAGGCAAAGTAAAGTGACTAACTTGTCGTTGTAGAATTTATGAGTGGGACAAGCCGGGACAACTTCTTTGAACTCCAACTGCTGCGAGCAAAGTGTTTGCGGGAACTCGCCTTTGCGCGTTACTTCCAAGCCATTTCACGATCTCTGAATGACAAGCTAACTTGGCACATCTGCCATAAAAACTATGGCAGTTTTTAAAGTAATTGTGTGAGTTGAATCTTACGAAATTCCAGAAATGAATGTTTTTTTTTCCATTATATACGGATTTGCTCGGTAAAGAATAGACAATGAATTCTAAATTAAACAATAAACCGGCCAAGAGCATGTTGGACAATGCTTAAATGCTCAATTTAGGGTTCCATAGTTACTTGTCCATGAAAGTAGTCGGATTTAAAGGGTGACTATTTGTCAAGTCTAATATTATTCGTTTAAAAGTACATTTCTAGAAATACAGGTCCATTGCTAAAATTATCAATAACACCACTGACGCTGAATGACTTCATTCGGAATATTGAATGACGTGGACATTTCAGTGGCCATTCATTTATCGCATCTAATCTAAGGAGTATCTATGATGGCGAAACTCTCGTAAAAGAAAGAAAGAAAGCGAGAAAGACATATTTCGTATTCGTATTTTTGTATTAACCAACCTTTTTATTATTTAATATTCAGTGCGGTATTTGTTGCGGTTATTAACAAAGAAGGATCTAGACCTGACTGAATAATCTATGCCCAAAAAGTCTTCATGACATTGCCTCTTGGAAAAATAAAAGAGATAGCAACAATAAACGTTGCCAGCTCGCCCGTAGTGATTATATGCTCTTTGGCTCGCCCTAAGGCACTTTTACACTAGAGAATCAAACGTTATGTATTTATTCTCACGATACTTTTACCTAAATTGTTAATTAAAAGTACCCTCAAGAAACAGTATAAAAGTTTATACTTAGTCATGTTTTATTACTTATTAGATATAAACCTTAAAAAATCGACTTCATAAAGGCTAAAAGTAAAATATTTTCCCTGTTATATACGTTGATATGTTTAAAGTCGGTGCCAAGCCAAATAGTTTCAATACAAACCCATAATACCCAAACAACTAATTGACGATTAATGGTAGTAGTAGTAGTAGTAAACTATTTATTGTACAAAAGTACATATTAAAAGTAACATACAATTAGTAAGAAGTACAAAGGCGAACTTATTCTTTTGAGGGGTTTATTGTTATCGAACCGGACTAGGGTTGATATTGGGTTAGATAGTCTGATGACACTTTTAATACAATATTTGGTTTAACTTTGGCACCGACTTCAAATACATCAGTTTTGTTGCTCGCACATATCAAAAGGATAATATTTAATGTTATAGTTTTTGAAGTCGTTTATTTAAAGGTTTTTTAAAGACTTGAATTGTATATTTACCAAGTAATATCTTCATTCTTTAATAACTGTGACTACTAATTTAGCAACTTGATGCAATTTTTCACATTATATATCCATAATTATTCATATAACGGATATTAGATCTCGCGCACTGTCAACTTGCCTGCCCCGACTCATGTTGAATATTATAATAAAATTTAGCTAAATAGATAGAAAATGAGCCATCCATTATAAATAAGTGAAATTTAAAAATATTTTGAGATCATAAAAAATACAAGGCTCCAAAATCTCAAAAACATTTTTTTTTTACTTACAAAAAGAAAAACAAGTAGTATCATTCGATTCCTTACATTTATTTATAACAATAATTGTATGACAACCATATACATAAACGCATTATTTCAGGGCTAATATTATTTTGTTAGAGGCGTTTCTATTGTCAATTGCGAGCGTCACACTTCGACTCTCATTTCTGACCTTTGTGTAGCTTAAATGCTATGCGTCCTATATAGACATTTATTTTTTGGTAAATCAAGATCGATTGATATTATTTAAATAAAACTGTCAAGTAGCCAATTGTCTAATAATTCGAGTTCCTTTGGATATTCGTCAAGATACTTAGCTTATGTTCTGTTAATTTTATTTTGTATGATTCAGGCGCCACTAATGTAATGAACAGCAACGGACGCAATAAAACACAATTAAAACGGACATCGGCAATCGTTGAAATTTTGATTCATATTCACACTACTGTTTTCACGCGTGCCGCGCATCCGGAAACCTGCGGCATTACATATTTGTCATTTGCTAATTTAAAACTGCTGCTATGAGTTAAAAATGCAATTCTTCACTCACGGTATTGCAGTGTATGCGAGAGAGAGGGGAAGTAAAACATAAGCTAATTTAGAAATCGCAATTTGAAATGTTAGTTTTTATCTAAACACGCATAAGCACTCCACGGCTCTTATCTGTACAAACAGCTGCAGTTGACTCGAAACGAGCAAGCAAATGGACCGACTTGAACAACTTGGAACTTGATGTGAACAAATTAATTGCTCTCAGTATGCATTTGGTTGGATTTTTCGTAATTGAAAGATCGCAGGCGAGACAGCGTCGCGGGTCCCCTCGGAGACGTAAGCGTTGTTTTATGGCCGTCGTGCCGCCAACAAAGTTCGGCAACTGCTTTATGATCCTAATTTATAAGTGAGCGGCGTCGAGACTATTTACGACTCTTTCTGGAGCCTTCCCACGAGTGCGTTACAGCCACACTTCTAATACATTTACACATGCTCTTGCTACGAGTTTCAACTGTTAAGAGCCCTTAATCCTTGGAGCGTTCTCCGATTTCACGAAATAACGCTCGATAGATGGCGTTGGCGCTCGGTACGCGAGCGCCGGCAACGCGACGCGCGTTTCAATGCAGACTAGAATAATCTTGATAGTTTTCAATATAATTTCAAGCAACATTAATTTTAGTGTCATATGATATCATATGGGCACTCTTTATTTTATTGTATATGCACAGTAGTTTTTTTTTTATGTACACTACTACTAAGTGTACAGACTACAGAGTGTACTATAACCCTTGCTCTTTATTCTGTCTCTTTCACACCAATGGAAAATGAAGAAGTTACTAAATGACTGCAGGTATAAATAAAGTATATTAGTGCGATAGAGAGACAGATAGTGTTTCGTTGTCGTATCGTAAACGATTGGCATGTTGGCCACACACTTGCTTAGTGCCTAGCCAAAATACCAATCGTTTGCGTATATTAGTGCGATAGAGAGAGAGTAGTGTTTCGTTGTCGTATCGTAAACGATTGGCATGTTGGCTACGCACCCATGATACCTAGCCAAGAAGCCAATCGATTGCGCATATTAGTGCGATAGAGAGACAAATAGTGTTTCCTTGTCGTATCGTAAACGTTTGGCATGTTGGCTACGCACCCATGCTGCCCAGCCAAGATGCCAATCGTTTGTGCATATTAGTACGAGAGAGAGACAGATAGTGTTTCGTTGTCGTATCGATTGGCATGGTGGCTACGCACCCATGCTGCGTAGTCAAGATGCTAATCGTTTGCGCACATTAGTGCTATAGAGTTTCAGTGTTATTTGAAATCACGTTAGGGTTTGTATTATTATTTTTGACCCGAATGAAGTCCATCCAGGTTCTTATGATGGAGTCAGGAGTTGGTCACCAGAACTCCTAATCTACTCATTATAATTCCATCGTGCTTGGGCTCAAAAGATTTGCCCTGACGAACACCATCGATCTAGATGAGGTCCAGGGTCTCATGACGGAGTCAGGAGTTGGTCACCAGAACTCCTAATCTACTCATTATAATTCCATCGTGTTTGGGCTCAAAAGATTTGCCCTGACGAGTACCATCGATCTAGATGAAGTCCAGGGTCTCATGATGGAGTCAGGAGTTGGTCACCATAATTCCTAATCTACTCATCATAACTCCATCGTGTTTGGGCTCAATAGATTTGCCCTCACGAGCACCGTCAATCTAGATGATGTTCAGGGTCTCATGATGGAGTCAGGAGTTGGTCACTAGAACTCCTAATCTACTCATTATAATTCCATCGTGTTTGGGCTCAAAAGATTTGCCCTGACGAGTACCATCGATCTAGATGAAGTCCAGGGTCTCATGATGGAGTCAGGAGTTGGTCACCAGAACTCCTAATCTACTCATTATAATTCCATCGTGTTTGGGCTCAAAAGATTTGCCCTGACGAGTACCATCGATCTAGATGAAGTCCAGGGTCTCATGATGGAGTCAGGAGTTGGTCACCATAATTCCTAATCTACTCATCATAACTCCATCGTGTTTGGGCTCAATAGATTTGCCCTCACGAGCACCATCAATCTAGATGATGTTCAGGGTCTCATGATGGAGTCAGGAGTTGGTCACTAGAACTCCTCATCTACTCATTATAATTCCATCGTGTTTGGGCTCAAAAGATTTGCCCTGACGAGTACCATCGATCTAGATGAAGTCCAGGGTCTCATGATGGAGTCAGGAGTTGGTCACCAGAACTCGTAATCTATTTATCATAACTCCATCGTGTTTGGGCTCAATAGATTTACTCCGACAAGCACCATCAAATTACCATTATGATGAATAGATTAGGAGTTCTGGTGACCAACTACTGAGTCCATCATGAGACCCTCGACTTAATCTAGATCGATGGTACTCGTCAGGGCAAATCTTTTGAGCCCAAACACGATGGAGTTATGATGAATAGACTAGGAGTTCTGGTGATCAACCCCTGAGTCCATCATGAGACCCTGGACCTGATCTAGATTGATGGTGCTCGTCAGGGCAACTCTATTGAGCCCATACACGATGGAGTTATGATGAGTAGATTAGGAGTTCTGGTGACCAACTCCTGACTCCATCATGAGACCCTGGACCTCATCTAGATCGATGGTGCTCGTCAGGGCAAATCTTTTGAGCCCAAACACGTTGGAATTATAATGAGTAGATTAGGAGTTCTAGTGACCAACTCCTGACTCCATCATGAGACCCTGGACTTTATCTAGATTGATGATGCTCGTCAGGGCAAATCTATTAAGCCCAAACACGACGAGGTTATGATGAGTAGTTTAGGAGTTCTGGTGACCAACTCCTGACTCCATCATGAGACCCTGGACCTCATCTAGATCGATGGTGTTCATCAGGGCAAATCTATTGAGCCCAAACACGATCGAGTTATGATGAGTAGATTAGGAGTTCTGGTGACCAACTCCTGACTCCATCATGAGACCCTGGACTTTATCTAGATTGATGATGCTCGTCAGGGCAAATCTATTAAGCCCAAACACGACGAGGTTATGATGAGTAGTTTATGAGTTCTGGTGACCAACTCCTGACTCCATCATGAGACCCTGGACCTCATCTAGAT
This sequence comes from Cydia pomonella, assembly GCF_033807575.1. Lineage (NCBI taxonomy): Eukaryota > Metazoa > Arthropoda > Insecta > Lepidoptera > Tortricidae > Cydia > Cydia pomonella. The sequence goes on from NC_084706.1 coordinate 7,830,175, forward strand.
CGATGGTGCTCGTCAGGGCAAATCTATTGAGCCCAAACACGATGGAGTTATGATGAGTAGATTAGGAGTTCACCATGATCAACTCCTGACTCCATCATGAGACCCTGGACCTCATCTAGATCGATGGTGCTCATCAGGGCAAATCTTTTGAGCCCAAACACGTTGGAATTATAATGAGCAGATTAGGAGTTCTAGTGACCAACTCCTGACTCCATCATGAGACCCTGGACTTTATCTAGATTGATGATGCTCGTCAGGGCAAATCTATTGAGCCCGAACACGATGAGGTTATGATGAGTAGTTTAGGAGTTCTGGTGACCAACTCCTGACTCCATCATGAGACCCTGGGCCTCATCTAGATCGATGGTGTTCATCAGGGCAAATCTATTGAGCCCAAACACGATGGAGTTATGATGAGTAGATTAGGAGTTCTGGTGACCAGCTCCTGACTCCATCATGAGACCCTGGACCTCATCTAGATTGATGGTGCTCGTCAGGGCAACTCTATTGAACCCAAACACGATGGAGTTATGATGAGTAGATTAGGAGTTCTGGTGACCAGCTCCTGACTCCATCATGAGACCCTGGACCTCATCTAGATTGAAGGTGCTCATCAGGGCAACTCTGTTGAGCCCAAACACGATGGAATTATAATGAGTAGATTAGGAGTTCTAGTGACCAACTCCTGACTCCATCATGAGACCCTGGACCTCATCTAGGTCGATGGTGTTCGTCAGGGCAAATCTTTTGAGCCCAAACACGATGGGATTATAATTAGTAGATTAGGAGTTCTGGTGACCAACTCCTGACTCCATCATGAGAACTTGGACTTCATCCGGGTCAAAAATAATAATGCAAACCCTAACGTAATTTCAAGTGAAAATGCGTTTTTCAGAAAATCGCAGCCAAATAACACTAGACCTTACTCATAGTGTTGTGTTCCTGCCGGTGAGTAAGGTTGCCAGAGCTCAACGAGGGGTGGGAGGGGGTTAGGGTCGGCAACGCGCATGTAACTCCTCTGGAGTTGCAGGCGTACATATGCGGGCCGTATGCTTGTTTGCCACCGACTTAGTATTAAAAAAAAGTAACACTGAAAATCCATCAATAAGCGAGTCTGTTAGGCATACTGTAAAAAATGAACTTTTATTAAGATTTTCTAATCGCAGTATATAGCACTTCTCGGAACTCCGTAGCTGATTACGATCGCAACGAATGCCTGACAATCGAGCACAGGTCCGTCCTCTAAGCGCGCTCCGCGCGGACTGAGAGCGGGGCGTCGCTGCTGCGTGATTTATACGTGTTTTAAAAAAATATAAATTTACGGCAATGTAGGTCCCATAGTTACGATTTTTTTTTTATAGGTTAACATAAAGTTACAGTTTGCTATAATATTATTTTTAAAGCAAAATATGCGTACAATTTGCGGAAATAAAATATAATAAAACCCTGTTTTCGCCAAAAAAATGAAGAAAACTCGGAAGGTATTTTATCAGTTTTTTCAAATGAATCTTCGATTGTTAATCATTCCAGCCCCTCGTACGAGATATGTTGAATCAAATTGTAGTCATTCATGTACCAAATGATTCTTGTTTATAGCAAAATTGAGAACCGAAACGCCACATCACACTGCAAAATTTGGAAAAGACTCCCAAAAAACCTCATTAAAAAAGAGGTTTAAAAGAGAAAATGAAAATTTGAACTGTTGGAGCCCCTAGTTTAGGAAACGATTATTTAAGTACGTTATCAGTTTTTGAATAAATACTAATAGTTACGTCGTAATCTTGAATGAAAAAGGAAGCATTTTACAAAATACGCTCGTCTGTAGGAATAAGGACTCTTAAACTTTCAATTCGTTTTATGTCTTTATTATGAAGATTTTTATAAGTTTACAAATCGCAAAATAAAAATCTATTTATTTAAAAATAATTACATCATGAAGCTTTAATTAAATATAATATGTTATATATACCTCATTAAAAGGGGTATTATTAATAAAAAATTGTGGTATCACCATTTTATGAAAAATTGAATTAAAAAATTGAAAAACATTCACACATGTATTTTTATCTTTTTATATGGACCTGTTATAAAGACATATTGCGGGTCTCAACTAAGTGTACCACTCGTGTAGGTACCTAAGCGCGAAAGAATTCGTTCCATTGAAACAGAAATATTAATGAAAAATATTTTTTCTTCATTCATTTTATTATGCAAAAATAAGAAGTAGCGAAAGCTGGAATTGAGTATAGCACTTACTAATGACGTGGCACATCATCAGAAAAAAAAACAGGTCGAAAAGCTAGTAAGGCATAAGACGTCCCTTATTCTGCCACGGCCTTTTAGTATTGTGAGTTTATTATTCACTTTGTTGTCCGGGAAACAATGTGTTCTCAATGTGCGAGAGAAATTTAATCTCTATCTCTAGTGGCTATATGAAATTGCAAAAGCATAAATTAATTTTCAATTTCCCTTTGACATTTTGCTGAGCTGGGCGATCATGTCTCTCAGGCAAGGTATTAATCCGAACATGACACCGCGAGCCTACTGTGCGCCACACACCCGCCCACATCACTGGGTTCCACGTAGTGCTCTATTAATGTAAAAGGATTTCGCATATTACGTGATTCCTTGAGCCCAAATGCCATGTAATGCATATTAGATATATTTATTGCACCTTTCGCCAAGTATCTAACAGTCTAATTAACGCTTTTGCAAAAAGAAAATGTGTAGTTATCTCATTGACAATGGTATTCATATTCTATATCTTTCCCAGCAGCATATGGAGATGTCAGTGTCAAAAGTGACACTGACATATCCGATCCATATCTTATCTAGACCTAATATTTTATTTTATATTCTTTTGTATAACAATAAACCCTATCATTCAAAATTTGTCTTCTGATTTCAACGTCTGGTACTTGGACGATGACACCTTAGAAGGCAACTTGGAAACAGTTCTATCAGATCTTTCCGTCCTCAAGTCCAATTTCGAGTCTATGGGCCTAGATCTGAATTGTAATAAATGTGAACTATTCATTCACAATTCTGACTCGTACGTAACTAGGAAATTCAATACTATAACACCTAACGTAACCACTGTTACGAGAGACTCCTCAGCCTCTTGGGGACTCCAATTTTTGAGAGTTATTTTTCCACTTTTATCAGCAATACCGTTTCCAAATCTCAAAATTACGCCGATCGTCTTTTAGAAATCAGCCCCCATTCGGCCTAAGTTTTGCCTTTTTGTTCCAAAGTTGACGTATTACGACAACAATACGTATTTTATTTTGGAAACAACCAAATTTGCTGCTACCTGTAGGCTCCTTGATCAAGACTAACATAGAGCGAATTCTTAATTTAAAGCTTTCGGATCAATCGTGGGTACAAGCGGCTCTACCCGTTCGGTACGGCGGATTGGGGTTGCGCAGAATTTCTATCGTATCGCTGCCGGCATTTCTATCGTCTGTGTACAGCTCCGCTGATCTCATAGGAAAAATCTTAAGGGCTTTACCCATAAACTTTGATAATGATAACTTTGATATAATCCAAAATCACAGAGAAGCTGGGACGATGCTTTTCGAAATTAACATATACCACATGTCTACGTAACAGCGAATGAGCTGAACGCGCTCCTTTGATCGCCGTTGGTTGTAGGGAGGCTGACCACTGGCTCAACGTATATCCCACTCCCAATACTGGCACTCATCTAGATAGAAACACCCTCCGTGTGGCAGTTGGGCTGCGACACCAATCTGTGCACCGCATAAATAAATGCCACTGTGGGAGTGACGTGGATGAGCGGGGGCATCATGGTCTGTCTTGCCAGCAAAGCGTGGGGCGATTGTCACGTCACACCGCGCTCAATGACATTATCCGCAGGTCTCTTGTCACCGTCAATGTGCCTGCGATACTCGAGCCGGCCGGTATAGCCCGGGACGATGGCAATGGGACGAGTGTTTGTGTCGGACGCGATCTGTGTGGACACACTGGCACCGTCTGACCTTCGCGGTCAAAGAAAGCGGGTGCGGCTGTCAAGGCAAAAGGCGGAGCCAATCCCAATTTACCCCAACCCAATACGCCAATTGATTGGATTTTAAAAAAGCTTATGACATCATTAACCGGGGGGGATTCTGAGGAATTTTGGTGTCCCAGATGGGCTGGTTGACTTGATTGAAATGGCAACCAAAGAAAGCAAAATGAGGGTCAGAGTCGACAACGAATTAACAGAAGAGTTCGCTGTAATAACAGGACTAAAGCAAGGTGATGCCCTGTCACCTATGCTTTTCAATTTAGTTTTAGAATATGCGGTTCGAAAGGTGCTTGCACTAGATATCGGGCTAGATCTGAATGGGAAGCATGCGGTGATAGGGTATGCAGACGATCTAGCTTTACTTGGAGAAACGAAACAAGATGTTGCCGAGTCCGCCGCAGTCCTGGAAACCGAGGCCAATAAGGTGGGCCTAAGTGTCAGCCATGAAAAGTCAGAGTATCTTCACATGAAACGCTATAAAAACACGCGCGTCAAAAGAGAAGATCTTCATGTTGGAGATACCATATATAAAGGGGTGGCCAAATTTAGATACTTAGGCTGCACCGTCACCGACACAAATACTCGTGAGGAGGAAATTGACATCCGGGTTCAGAACGCCTTGCGATGTAGTGCCGCCCTTCATAAAGTGTTAGTGTCCAAACTCCTGAGTAAGAACATAAAAATACGCATGTGTAAGAATAATAAGTTAAAATGGATGTCCGAGTGGATAAAAGCAAACACTGCTGCTATATAAACAAGCAATTGAAACAGAATTAATAGTAAATATTACCTTAAATTCACAATACAGCTTGATAACACTAAGTTAACTGTATAAATTTGGCATAACTTGTCATCAAGTTATTTATTTACCTTGATTCAGAATTATTCGAAACTGCTAAAACTATCACTAGATGCTATTTGGATTACTAGTATGATAAATTAAATAATGAACAAATATAATTAAAAACAAAACCTTTTTATTATAGTTAATAAACCAATTTATTAACCTTATCATCAACAACTAATAAATACAATCACTAATACTTTATAATTCACCAATATATTATTTAATAATTAATTCATCAAATTAATCAAGTAAGTACAAAAACATTAACATAATGATCAACATAGTATTTACTTAACTTTCAATATTCCTGTGGCGACGATTAACTCAGTGCTGCCGCGCAACGAAGAATCACAATGAAAAATGATCCAAAATGAAACAGGTCGGGCCCTTTTATATCCACTGCTAACCAGCCACTCACAACTGGTTAATCATGCCATTTGTCGTTCGAGAAGTGACGTCACAAACGTATCTTCTCATTTATCGAATAATGCAGAATAAAATGATCACAACATCTTTTCAATAAACTCCGTTATACATAATTACTAATAAGTAATGTTAATACATAATATAATCACTTTAAAATAGTTAACGAATCTTATTAGTAGGTTAACTACCGTCTCAAAGTTACCACTATCCATGTTTCTCTAAACAACCGTGGTTTCGTATCGTACCCACATAAATCACAAATTGTGTAAACTTCGCGTGATATTGATTTAAGTGTTTAAATAATGAATATTTATCAACATTGGAAGTCAGAGAAACAGGTCAGTTTCATACATAATACAATTTATAAATAATAATCTAACACATGTATAAGACGGTCATTCGGCCCATACTCATGTACGGATGCGAGACTTGGACACTAACACTTAAAGAAGAAAATAAACTCCTGGTGACAGAAAGGAGAATACTTCGAAAGATCCTGGGCCCTGTGAGAAGAGAGGATGGCAGCCTTAGACTCCGCAAAAACGTCGAGATTGAAGATCTTGTGGCTACACCCAATATTATCGGCGAAACAAAAGCTCACCGTCTCCGCTGGCTTGGCCACGTTTTGAGAATGGAGGAGGATCGCGGCGCTAAAAGGGCATACTTGGGACGCCCGGTAGGGCGGAGGCCTATCGGACGTCCCAGATATCGTTGGGGCGATGCTGTTGAAGCGGACTTGCGCGATCTCCAGGCCGATAACTGGCGGGAGATGGCACAGGATCGAGACAACTGGCGTGTACTCGTGTCGGAGGCCAAGACTCATTTTGGGTCGCTGCGCCATTAAGTAGTAGTAGTAGTAGCAATACGCCAATTACAACCTTGTTCCTTTCGGTGTCAGGACCCTCGGTACGTGGGGCCCAGGAGCTCAGAGCTTCTTTACGGATTTGGCTAAACGGCTGGTGGATGTTACTGGAGACAAAAGAGCTGGCAGCTTCCTCACTCAACGAATAAGCATTGCGATTCAGCGAGGAAATGCTGCCAGTATCTTTGGCACTATGCCCCAGGGGTCTTTAGGTATAGAGTTTTAGTTTTTAATTAGTTTAAGTTTATATTGTACCTATATTAATATGTAAGTCTGTTTAAGTTAGTATGTTAATTAAAGAAAAAAACCTTATCAAAAAGTAAAATATAGGTACCTATCTGACGTGTCTTAAAATTCGAATCGGGCCGATAGTCGTATTTAAACGCTGAATTATACCTATCTTTAAAATAGCACCTCCTATCTATATGCACTCGTATTATTGACTTTTTTGATACGTTAATGTACCTATTCAGGTGCCTGGTCATGAAAAAATTGCATACCTATTATCTAATCAATATAATTAAAAATGTGGGTTAAGTGCGAGTTATTGATTTGTGAATTAATTGTATATTATTCTTCTATCGATCATATCACATTATTTCACAGTTGTGGTGAAAATGTGGATAGTGTTCAAATAATAATTATTTGTATATTTGTTATGAAATTTCTGACATGATTTACAATTGGTATCTGCCCTTGTTTTGTATAATATGCATAATTTATTTGAAATATTATAACGTAGGTTAACAATATAAGCCTTATCCCATATGTGTGTACATTTCTTATGGGTTTTTATGATTATGACAATGTACGTAATTTTATTCAAAATTATGCAATTTTACCGTGATAATGTATATATATAGTAATATTAGTAATATAGTCCTCTATGTCGTATCCGACAAAGGCGACCTCTACAATTTACTCTGATAAGCACGTCCATGGCTCGCACAGGATAACATAGGATAAATATATTATGATTAAATAAATGTTATTATTATCAAAGGGAAAAATTACGCGGCTGCATAGTACATCCCAAAACGCGTTGATCCTAGAGCCTTAGCCAAGAGCATGTCGGGTCATACTCAGTGTAGGGTTACGCGACGTTAAAAGGAAGTTTTTGTAAATGGGCAGATCAACTATTTCTTGTATCTAATCAACTTTAAAACAAATGGATATTGATTTTTGATAACAATTTCATTCAATTTGGATAGGAGCATCCTATAAATAGCATCGCTTGTTTTCACATTTTACTGGCTTATAAACGTTAATTTGATAACAAACTCACCAAAAACGTCTACTGGGTAACGGACCCGAGTTTCAAAGTTATGTACTTATAGGAAACAACTTTTGATTCAAGAAAAAAAATTTTATCTATGAAATTAATTCAAAATTAACATAATGGCGTTAGAAAAGGTAACAAAATCAGCCTCAATTTTGTAATACGCATGTGGATATTGTCTCCTGAGTCATATGAGCAGTTTATAGAAAAACATTCCATTTTTCGGTATATAATCGGCTTAATATTAGGGAATGAGAACAGTAATGGTACGTGTCAGAGATAAAAGTGAAAAAGTATTTGTTTTAATATAAATCTACTTTCCTTATAACATATTTTAAAGTCGGTAAACTGTTTCAAATGAAGGGGACAACATTGTCAGCCAGGACACGAAACGTGTGACCTAAGAGACAAACTACCCTGCAAAATTTGTATTAAAAATTTAATTTTTAGAGATATTTGCATATGTATTTCTAAATACATTTTGCTTAGTAGAAATACAATTTGTTAGTATATTTAATAGTATGTAGGCGTTAAACGGGGTATAAAGCTTGAACCGGGAATTATTATTTTTAATAAATAAGTGAGAGACTTCGTAACAAGGTGTTTTACCAGAACACAGGAGAAAATAGTTCATCGTTTTTAAAACTCACCCCTTAATGGGGTTCATAGATCGGTTCAATAACGTACGAAAGAAATATGTGACCTTTTGTGTATAGATTCTTTATATCTAGTGGATACGCACCTATTCCGTTATTTCTTTGTTTTCGGCGCATGGCACGCTGGATCCGATTAGCACGTCACACCGAAGTTTGAGCGAGACAACGTTATGCGCGTAGTATAACGGTGTCCTAAATGCAAAAGTTACCATAACAATGCTGCCGAAAACCTATTTAAAAAAAAATATATATAACTTTGGCGTCTATGTCAATGAGAGCCGAATTTCAGCCCACAGGTAAACTTGTTTTTTTAGACTTACTTTAAAGGTTTCTAAGCTGTAAGTACATTATTGTAGCTACTAAGCTGCAGTAGTGTACAGCTTAGGCACATATAATATATCACAAAAATCACAAATTGCATATTTATAAACAACCGTCAAAGCTCTATATTCCGTCCATGCTAAGTTTGCATCCACTTGACAGTGGTATTGTACTGCAGCGACATATCTACTTTACATCCAATTTTATTACGCGAACGAAGTCGCGGGCAAGTAGGTACCAAATATGTATATTGAAACCTATATAATATTGTTTAAGTAAATGTGTGATTTCGTCATTATAATGTCATTCAGTGGGACAATTACCTAAATAACGCTGCGCTGCAGTATCAAATTGTACTGTAATAACAAATACACGATGCGCGTCAGTGTAGTTGGTCTGTACTCTGTAGTCGGTTCGGCAGTGCATTGGTTCAAATATCCGCCGCTCGGCGATGGCTCACCGACACGAAGGAGGAAGGCGATTTCAATGCACTTGATTTATGGGCCACATAATGGAGCGCTGCGTTGCATTTACTACATGCAACCAGCCCGAACTTGGGACCCAAACATTAACTAACCAAATATTATGGACGGAGCCGACCCGCTACAAAGTAGATTCGAATTTACACAGCCCTCTTTCCCCCACCATCTTTGCGATACGTCATTGGCAAATTGAAAACTTAATTTATGGCTCTCCCATCGCATGAGCTTATGCAGCTTATTTCAGGTTGACATTTGGAATACTCTGGATTTTCTTGTTTCCACCGTCTGCGTTTGTTACACTTTTCCATCGATAAATTGAAAATATTTCGTGACAATCTTTGTTTAGTTAAAATAATAACATTAATTTCAAACCATTATCGGCTTGATTTTGAACAATGAACACCTGCCTCATTGTTGTCGAGCAGGTTGTTATCTATGCAGTGATTAGAAATTCGGAGCTACTTTTGTTCCTTCCAAAAAATTTACTATATAATGTCTAGTAGGTAAACACGTCCTTTCAACTCTTGCTGTTTTAATTTGTATATTTGTTTTGTTCCGAAAATTCGATTTTTATCCATATATGTTAGCATATTATTTGTATATAGGTTTTTGTGTAAATAAACTTGTATTGCCTTTATATAAACCCTTATCTTGACAAGGCTCAAAATATTTTAAATTTGACGATTTTTAGGGTTTCGTACCAAAAAGGTACAATAGGAACCGTCATGGTGCGACTCTATACGTCCGTCCGTCTGTCTGTCACATTGCCAAATATCTCGAGAACTAAGTACTTGAGCCATCGATACAAATTTGGAATAGTTATGAACAACGCTAACCCATGCACATTGAAAGTGTTATTCTTTTATTGAGTATAGAAAACGCTCAATATAAAGAGAAGGCAAAATTTGAATGTTTACTTACTAGGTCATGTGGGGTATCATTTGTTTGTGGGGTTGTTGGGGTTTGGGCTCAAATTGTTTTTTTTTTTTTTTTACAATACGAGACGAGATCTGTTGTTTCCGCGGATCCATGCTGATTATTAGGTACTAATTAATTTCCAATAACAATTCTCTCGAAATAGGTCGATTCTTTATAGCAGAATTATTTTGTTAGGTAATAAAGTGAACCTGCTAGATTTTTGTACGTTCTGTGCATCACGGATGTTATAACGCCAATATAAGGGTAAAAATATATTGGTACGTTTTAAAATACCTAAACAAAACTTAGTCAGTTGTTCATATTGCTTTTTAATGTTTCATACTCAAAGGGTAAAAATGGGACCTTATTACTAAGACTTTGTCTGTTCGTCTGTCTGTCTGTTTGTTTGTCACCAGGCTGTCTCATGTCTCATGAACCGTGATAGCTAGACAGTTGAACTTTTTATAGATGATGTATTTCTGTTGCCGCTATAACAAAAAATACTAAAAACAGTATAAAATAAATATTTCAGTGGGGCTTCCATACAACAAACATGATTATTTACCGTTTTTTTTTGCGTAATGGTACGGAACCCTTCCAGCGCGAGTCCTACTCGCAATTGGCCGGTTTTTCACTCACTTTATTCTAACTAATAAAAAATCTTACTTGTGAATTATCAAACTTTAATTTCGGTCGCTTATTATACTGGAGCTTTTATTGCAATATTCTGATTTGAATCATGATACCTAGAGTTTCCGACACGACCGACGAGTAAATAGGTATTCAAATTCATTTTATTGCACTTAGGGTAACCTTGGATCTTTGGAAGCTTGGTTGCCAGCCGTCTAACACGGAATTGAAGGTTTTGATTGATATAGTGCGCGCGAAATGCACTGAGTCGTGTCATTAGGCTTCATGGTCGCAATAGGTAAAAGGTGCAGGTAAGATGTGCTGCAAGTGTCGAGGGCATATCTTTAATACTAAAGTTCAGAATACCTACCGTACCTTGTCTATAAATTCAGAGAATTCTGCAAAATTTTTTTTTTACTGAAATCAAAATTTTTCAATTATTTCTAGCTTTTATGTTTTTTATTATCAAAAACATATCTCTTTTATATTTATTTTTATCTCACACTCTTTTATACAATTATATATGGGATTTGAATCATCAGGGTTTCATTATTTGTCTGTATCTACAGAAAGCAATTAAGAGTTCGATCTGATTTACTTATCGTTTGTTGACTAGATAAAAACCTTATTGTATTTATTTATTTATTGTATTATTTTGTGTCTTCTCTTTTTTCTCTTTTTTGTACATGAAATATATGATGAGTGGACGGGTTTAGATATTTTTTAATGAGTACTTTTAAAATACTACACAAAATAAAAGAAAAAAAACACACTGTTCGGATGGGTCTAAATTTCATACTTCTGCATACTTATGCAAAAAAAAAAAACTCTAAACGGGTTTCATCTTAAGCTGAGCAGAATTATGTATGATGCGAGTGCGTATGGTATTCGAAACGCAAAGTGCTACGTTATTCAACTTAATAGCCATTAATTTGGTTCGTTAGCGGAATATTGCTAACGAATGTGCGGCGAGCGCATTCCGGCAGCCGGCGCGTGGTGAAACGCTCAATTAGCACACACACAGTTAAACTATTCTGCCTAGGCTTTCCTAGAAAAGGCAGCAAATTCCCAAAAAGTGTACAAATAATAATTATCTCACCGTATATTATAATAATACTTACATATTTGCTCGTAACTAAATTTGATAAAAATGTGTTTTATAACCATGATATATTAAAAAGGGATCGAGGTCCTATAGTAGCAAGATTTACTTATAAAATTCCTTCATGTCAAACGAGGAAAAGACTGCTTTATTAATGAGAATCTGGGAACAGAGGAAGCTCAGAAGTCAGGGCACGATGATGGGGATGATTAATAAGCCTCATTTGCGGCGCGCGCTGGCAGCCGACGCGCGGGCACGGCGGGCGCGAGCGCCGCGCCTCCGCCGGTAGGTACGTGCCCGTCTCCACGTACATCGTTTGCGCTTCCGCACCGACAATTTATTAGATTCCACCCCATTTCTACCTTTTATCTCTATTATGTATTTAATGTTATGGTCTCGCATTCCTGATACGTAACGTTTACTTAATGCGATATGTAACGTAAATTTTAAACAGTAAATTGCGACACTACGTTCGAGTCGCAACCTGTCTAAAGCGTTCCCCGAAGAGGAAGAACGCCGGGACCCAGCATTATTGATGTAATTGGTTTGTAATGCCACATAAACCCCCTAAACGTGTCGAGAGGCTGGACTGGGAGATAAGGCACCGAACGCTCTCCCACAGATTTTATTTCATTTAATGTTCTAGTATACTTTATTTTTCACCTCTATGGCCCGGTGATTTAGCGTCCTGTTTTTTTTATAATACCTAGTTATTGTATAAATAAGAAGATTTAGACACCTGGAGACAAGAAAAAGCGATTTATTTATAAGATTTCTGCCATACATTGTTATACTGCCATTCAAAGTTTATAAAGAAAAATAAGAACTCAACATTCCTAACTGAAACAGAAACATGTAATTGTATGTACCTAGAAGTACTTTGAATCGGATTCGAGTCCCTCTTATTGTATCAGCATTAGCCAAATCCTACGCGATCCACGCCGCGACTGCTCTTGTAATGTTTGCATTTAAACAAGCATCCGAGTTGGAATAACAACGAACTGAACTCTATAAAACAGCAAGGATAGTCGTGACTGTTATAGAAAATACTAATATCAGACATATAATTATTGGGAAGTCGGATAGGTAAGACGTTACACTCGATACGAACTAAGTAAGTAAGGTAAGTTAATTTTATTTTACAAGAATTGCGTATTTTATACAGGAGCCATGACTACTCATGTTAGAATGTAGGTATACGTACAATATAACGAGCAACATTACTAATAGTAAATAATTTTAATTAACATTTATTTTTACCACTTATTTTTATGCTTCTATTATTTAATTATTTTTCAAGAAAAAATATATTAAAAACTCAATGGTATTTTATTGCCTCTTTGCCTAGTTGGTACTGACCCTGCTTACGAAGGAGGAGGTCCCGGTTTCGAATCCCGGTAAGGCATTTATTTGTGTGTTCATCATGGATATTTGTTCCCGAGTATGAATGTTATCGATACATCTATGTATATGAGTATGTGTATCATCACCTAGTAGGTACCCATAGTATAAACTTTACTTAGTTTGGGATTTTACGAGCCTTTACGAACTTTTATTTTATTCTTCATGCGAAAATTAATAGAAGTAAGCGTAAATATATTCCAGTCTATAGCGGTGGGTGACACAGGTAGCGAAAGCCAAATTGATGTACCCGCCGAGCGATTGGTGGATTTACACCACCGGCGGGCCAGCCGGGCACCGGGCCGTATAAAATGCAGGAATACTGCTTACGCTCCGCGGTCGCAACGCAACCTAGTATTTTTCATAGAGCAATGCTCGTGTCGTACAGAATCCTTGTAAATTTATTACCCTCGTCCGTCGGGGGTGCTGGCCAGTTTCACGAATACTAGATAGGACGCTTTTGTACACGTCTTGTTGAAACATGTATTCTGGCGAGAATATTGAGACCGACATGCAAGCTCGCTACAATGGAGTTTTCGTTCTAAAGTCCGACAATAACAAACATGCTAAGTATTTAATGCCCGTTGCATAAAATTATATATATATATATATATATATATATATATATATAGATGTAGCTGTATTCATATCTACCACGAGCTCAACAAAAGTAAGATTTAGTTTTCCGTACTCCACACAAATCAAAACAGGCGAACTTGAAGGAATTTAGTAGTATTAAACTCTTTATTGTACAAAAACACATACTAAAATTTACAATTAGGAAAAGGCGAACTTATCCGTTAAGGGATGTCTTCAAATTAACCTTTGAGTAGGATGAGAATTTAATAAATCCTAACAATAAGTTTAAACTACAAGGTCTAGAGATCTAATAATCCCTAAATATTCAATAAATAAATAACTTGAGTTAAGTAGTATGAGAGCTTAACAATAACGTTAAAGGCTATAAACCGAGTTTTATCGGAAAGGTAGTATAAAATTCATGAATATAAAAATGCAATTTTATTTGTACTCGAGTAAAAACCAGGCTATTTTAAATGTCGAAAATACAGGCGGGTCACCACGACCGCCGTCGAGCGCGCCGCTAGTGTGTGAAATCAACTGGAAATGTAAAACAGATGTTATTTTCGATGGGTTTTATTCGGGAAGTGACACTTAGAAATGTTGTCAACATTAGTAAAGATGGCGGCGATTTCTATTAATGGGATCCGATAACCTACTTTTGCGTAAACTTGACTTCCGATTGTGCAAACTACATCACCAGATGTCACTATAATATTGGTACAATTTAAAGGCATTAATACAACATTAAGAAGGTTGTATATACCTCGTATGTCAAGACCAATCTTTATTCATAATGTTGTTACATAGCAATTGTTGTTTAGTGTCCAAAAAAATGTAAACAGAGTTATGATTCATAATAACTTATTATTTCTCTAGTTATTCATTTTGTAGTGCAGAGCAAAGCAGAGTAAAATCGGAGCAAGCATTAAACACGAGTCAAATTCAAATAGGGAAATTAGAATCCCAATAGTTTCAAGGTTACAAAGCCTGCAGGTTTGAAATTTTAACAAAGTTCTAGGCAATGCTGCCGGTAGGATTTGATATTTTCGAAGGTAAGAAAAAATACCATCCTTAGCGCTATTGCAGCGACGAAAACAAGCGATCATTATTTTAATTTTGTTTACAACAAACATATCAGATGAGCGATGACACTCTGCCAAGATTTGTGCAATTTGGTTCCGCTATAAGTAAGACGAGATAGAGTGCATCTATGAAGGTACGTGCGTTGACAAGACATACGTTATATGCCTGAAATCCATTAGTACAAGAAGGACCCGAACCACGACATCATTACTCATGTGTTTATTTGAAATAATATCTGGAGCGAATTGTGTACGGAGCTAGAGAGCGAGATGAAATAATCAAGAATTCTCCGAATGTGCACTTTACCTGTCCGCCCTTACCTTACCTCCGGAATATCTTTAATTCAAGTCCAGTTGGATGTTAAGTTCAAAGAAGAAACGCTCAGTTGAGAACTAGGCAAGAAGTTTTGCACACATGAGAGTTCGTAGACAAGACATACGTCCTATGCCTGAAATCCATTAGTACAAGAAGGACCCGAACCACGACATCATTACTCTTGTGTGGTTATTTTAAATAATATCTGGAGCGAATTGTGTACGGAGCTGGAGAGCGAGATGAAATAATCAAGAATTCTCCAAATGTGCACTTTACCAGTCCTTACCTTACCTCCGGTATATATTTGATTCAAGTCCAGTTGGATATTAAGCTCAAAGAAGAAACGCTCAGTTGAGAACTAGGCAAGAAGTTTTGCGCACATGAAAGAGTTTTAGGTCAGACTGAGACACAAGTCACAGAAGACGAAGCTAATGCAGCTTTGTACACAAAGATGAACAAATACATAATTATGTATTAGGTAAAAAGAAGAACAATTCCAAACAAAATCAAAAGCTGCACGTACTTACAACATCTAGTCTTACTACGAGTATAGACTTGCTGTACTATAAAGTATGTTTTTTTTATTCCATTCTTTTAAAACTACATAATATTAGGTGTACTTGGGCGGCTTACAAGTTAATATTTTGTTTGATATCTTGTAAGTGAAAAAACTATTAAAATTACAAGTAAATAATCATCGAACAAAAAATTTACTTACTTGTAAACCGCCTATGTAGACCTACAATTATGTAGTAAGAAAGTACCTAACTACAGTAACTACCTACCTACGTATACGGAGGCATATGTAGATGCGCACTCACACATACATAGCTAGTTTCGGATATAAAGTAGAGATAGCGCTTAGAAATTAGTTTACTTAAAACGTTTCAAGAGGGCTCTCTTTTCCTATATACTTAGTTTACTATTTGGTTTTATTACATGAATACGTAGGTAGTTCATTTTCTTTGCATTATTATGCAAAAATTAAATTATTTAGAGGTATTTTACTAATTTAGTATATCATCAGGTCATCGCTGCTATCTTTCTAAAGCAATTAAATCGCTTAAAAAGCCGAATAAAAAATAGCAATAGCAGTGCAAGAAAAAATAAAATAGTGATATATATGTACATATGTAAGTGAAATGACGATGTCCAAAATGTCTGGCTATTGTAAGCTCTCGTTTGAACTCTATCAAAAGCTATTCAATGCGCCTGGCTCGCTATATGATACTCGTAGTTTGTTAAATATAAATTCTCGGATATGAAATAATTGTAACAAAGGATACCTTTGTAAACAGTTGTGGCTGTCTGTTATATTAATATTTTGTTTTAATTCCTTTTTTCAATAAATGTCTGTACAAATCAATTCAATCAGCAATATTAAATACTGTATAGGAATAACTAAACATATTACTAAGAACATTTTACAGGTGTACATAGGTACAGTCCTAGACTTTAATTTTGACCGCGGCTGGCAAAACGTGCAACTTTGTCTCTTGCCATAAGGACGAGATTTGCTTGATCATTATATGAATAACCTGACAAGGCGTTCTTATGGCAAGCGACAAAGTGGGACGAAGCAGTCGTGATATTTCGGCATTTTGGCGGCCAACTCCACTATTTTGATTTCTATAATAATTTTAACATAGCCTAAGTCTTTAACTACGACAAATCTAATGACTGCTCATACGTTGAAACCCATCAAACTATAAAGGCTATAGAGCGTGACAAAAAATTGGATACACATCATACATGTATACACGCGAAAAGGGACAATAATAAATTTTATACAAATGATCTATAGCTAATAAAAATCCATTTCTAAAGAGTATATATATACCCCTCTAAATTAATCAAACGAATTAAGAATATCACGACCACGTGTCTATATGTCACGAACGGGAACTCAAAAGTCCGTGGCGGCGATAGAATTTTAAGGCCACGGTGGTGACCATTTGGAACATGTTCGGAATTTACCGTGAAATTACTTTTGACTTTACAAATGTAAAATAATTAGCTTAATACTGAATGTCTGAGGTACATCTTATGTTACAAAGAATAACGTGAAACTAGTACTGACTTTCACAACTCAAACACGGCGGTTACGCCTTTAGATTGACCGTTTTTCAAATTAATACATAGAAATAATTTTGAACAAAACTCCCTTCAGTAATTTGCAAATCTAAAGTTGGTGTTCTAAAATAGTTATTTACGATACAAGTGCGAAAAATAGGAAATTCGTAACGAGTGGCGATAAATTAAAACACGACCGAAGGGATTGTTTTAAATCGACACGAGTTGCGAATTACCTATTCGCACATATATCGTACAACGTTTTACAGTACATATGACACTTTAAATTTTCGACATAGTTACATAATGTGCTAATTTACGCACTAGTGTGGAAAAGTAGCACCATATGTACTGTAAAAGCTTTAAAAAGGCTGCCAGTCGTAAAGATAATTTTCTACCGAGTACCGCATGTTTATATTACCACGCGCGGCGGTGACACGAAAACTGATCGCAACATGTATGTTGTTTAAAATTATATAAAGTCGATATATCCATACAAATTTTAAACAGTGTTTTAATACGGACAAGTATTTTATATTTGATAAAAATTCTTGGAAAATCACTTCATATTAAAAAAATATCACAAAATCCGGGGAAGTCACACTACACATTCCGTGACACTTAGAACTTCTAACTTTTTTTTTGCATTTTCTAATACTTTTAGGACAATACATTTAGGTTATCATAAAACTAGAGGTAAACTGATAAGTATATTGATATAGACTTTACTTATTTTCTTAAAAATGTATGCTATTTTTACAGGTAACACAAAAAAACATAAGAATAAGATTTACCCAGGTACTTACGCGTAGTTCCACTGAGCATCGTATATCGTATTGGAGTTGAAAAATGTTCACAATCACAATAAATAGACATACACACAAAGTAACACTCAATAAAAGGAACACAACATAATCAGAGTAATTTAATAAACTTTTGTATATTGTTGGTACACTGACACTTTAGACAGTCAACAAACAGAATGGTCTTAGTTGCTAGGTAACTTTTTCCCTTCCTTTTTCGAGTTCCGTACCCAGAGGGTAAAACGTTTCCCTATTACTAAGACTTCGCTGTCCGTCCATCTGTCTGTCTGTCTGTCCGTCCGTCAGTCACCAGGCTGTATCTTATGAACCATGATTGTTAGACAATTGAAATTTTCACAGATGATGTATTTCTGTAATTTAATGATAAAAAAGTACGGAACCCTCAGTAGGAGTCCGACTCTCACTTGTCCGGGTTTTCAAAAGTAATAAAACTCGAAATTGGAAAAAGAAGCCTTGATATCATATAATAGGTATAAAGGATGACTCACGCTAGACCGGCCCGAGCCCGGGCCGAGGCGTCCGACGCGTCATTTTCTATGACGGCTGATCGGTAAAGGTATTAAAGATTTTTGATTTGATGAGACATTCATCGTCATAACAGTTTTTTTTTACAAGGGGGCATAGTTGCTGTTTAACTCCTTATATTGAAACCCGAGCAAGCAAAGATCCCAAAATTGTTACGTAGCAAGTGGTCAAGAAGTGGAATCATGAACGTTGCGAGGGTTTCAGGGCAAGAAGGTTAAAGAAACTTTGCTACTGAAATGAAACAAAAAACGCATTTCTAATTCGTAATCCCACATCTCTGGGTACGCAGATACCTATAGTCTAGGTATACCTACGTAAGCCCGTCTATCGTCAAGTCACACTTGTCACACACTCGAAAACGGCTCTAACGATTTCGCTGAAATTTGGTATATGGGAGTTTTTGGGGGTATACAATCGATCTCTTAGTCTTATGACAATGTTTTCCCAAACATAAGACTAATATATCAATAGATTAGTCTTATGTTTGGGAAAACGCGTGTTTTCGAGTTTTCATGCGTTTTTCTTTCGACGCAGAATATGGTCGCTAATTTCGTGTTGTCGGCCAATGTCCGTCTGGCCCAGCGGGTTAAGACGCGGACTGCTAGAAACGAGTGTTACGGGTTCGAATCTCGCCCGGTGAATAACTTTTGTGTTTTTTTTTATATATGTTCAAGTTTATATATATATTTTTTAATTTTTATTGTTTTAGACAAGTTTAATTTAGTAAAAAAATTTAGTTAAGATTATCACCTATACACCACCAATTATTACAATAAATAGTTATAACCGAGCAACGCTCGGTCGCCCAGGTACTGATACTACTGACCTATATAAATGCTGCCCGGAAATTATTGCAGGTGACTAAATAAACACCCTGTATTGCTAAACAATTAAATTAATGTTATACCCTTGTTAATATAATCCAACATTGAAAGCTGCATGTTACCATAATGGCTCTATGAATTTAAAGACCACAACTTTTATCACACAGATCATTCGGAGTTTCGTTTGTGTTTGAGTTCTTTGTTTGAAAAAATAATTTTCTTTTAGAATCCCGTATGCTGACAAGACCACGCCGGAGCCAATCCTGAGCAACAATGGGCGAGACACAAAGGTCGAATCGATCAGAAACAGCTACAACAGCCAGTTGAAAGTGGGCATCTACGGATGGCGGAAGAAATGCCTTTATATTCTCGTAATGGCGCTCATGCTTATGATGATTATCAACCTCGCACTGACGCTTTGGGTTTTAAAAGTGTTGGATTTCAATTTGGTGAGTTATTTTACAGTAAGATTCTCTCATTCTTATTTTATTCACACTTAACATACTACCCACTTTTACAAGGTTTCTTTGTTTGATCCATTACCTTATTAATGAACTAGTCATTAGTAAAAACCTGCATTAACCACTTTACAAATGGTAAGTTTATCACTTAGGCAAATTTAAAAATAAAAACATGCTTATTTGAAAGAGATGAGTTAATAATAACCGATTGATTTATGGTTTGTTTTATTTTAGGGAGGGATGGGCCAGCTAAGAATAGTACCAGGAGGCCTACAGTTACAGGGGCAGGCTTTAGTGCTGGACTCGCTATTCGCTTCGAGCATCAAGTCGAGGAGAGGCCAGCCCATTGCCATCGAATCATCTAGAAACTTTACGGTTTCTACAAGAGACACAGAGGGATTGTTGCAGAGTCGGTTATTTTTAAGTAAGTTACGAGTATATTTACGTCAGGTTGGTATGTTCGTTTTCATAAATAATTGTTCTCGATAACAAACCGGTGGTAACACATATCCACTCTCTTTAATAATTCTATTTCGTAGAATATATATTTTTGCCATTAAAGCTCGCAATCTAGTGCACTGAGTCAATGTGATCACCCCAGTTGAAGCGGTTGGCAATTATAACACCTAAATATTTTTGTTTAGAAACTTGTTCCGACTATGCCGTACACTTGCAATTTTGGTCACAATTTGGTAGAGAGTGGAGACACTGGTGGTCGTGCCATATAATTATAACTGCTCTTACCGATCTTGATCGACTAGAATGTATATGAAGCAAATTAGTTTTATTTGAATTTAAGTCCAGCCCTACGTCATGGGAAAAATTGCAATTGCCTCTCTGCAACAGTTACGTTTTTATCTGCAGCAATACACTTACCAAAAGACAACTTTTAAAGATACCTACAACAACATATCGTATGCTGATCTTGCTACCCGATTTAGTAGGGTTATAAGTATTTGGAATTAACCCTAATGATACAAGGAGCTTATGCTGATATCAAATGATGTCACTAAGTACCGAAGAGTTAATTTATTTTTCTTTGTAATACAGGTCACGATCGTTTAGAAGTAAACACACCCAGGCTGGAGGTGCGCGACGCGCGGGGCGCGCTGTTGTTCGGCGCCGGGCAGAACTCGGTGACCGTGGGTGCGGAGACGCTCACCATCACCAGCCCCGCTGGCGTCGCGCTGCACACCTCCGCGCAAACCCCACTGGTGCGCGCGCCACCATCCAAAAGACTAACGTGGGTACATTTTAAAACTGAAAAGAAAATTCAGACGTGAGCAATTATTGATGACGTGATTAACTGACAACCAATTAGTTCCAGAATATGATATTTGACCCGTTAAACCAAAAAAATCTAATCTAAATACCCGGTTGTCTTCGAAACATCGGAGAACATACTTACATTTAAAAAAAGTTCCAACGAGTTGAATAACAGTTCTTCTTTCTTCACAGATTACATTAGATTTTTAGATTTAGATTAGATTATTTTTTACAGATTAGAATCTCCGACGCGCTCACTGGAAGTGCACGCGCCGCAGGGCATCGAGCTGGAGTCTCGCGCCGGCGGTATCAGTGCCAGCTGTCTCACCACCTTTCACCTCAAATCTGTTGCGGGCGCTGTAAGTTTTCCACTGGATATAGGTTTGAGTATATCTTCGACGCGCTCACTGGAGATGCATAGCGCTGAAGTCTCGCGTCGTCGGCGCGTTCACCACTTTCTATCTCAAATCCGAGGCGGGTGGTTTAAGTGTATATTGTAGTTTATAATAACATATTGTATATTGTATTTATTGTAGTTTAGAGACTGATGCGAAACCTAGTAAAGTTTACAATCCCTAAGGCATCAAGTAGAGTCATGTGTAGCGCATCATTAAAAAGCTTGAAGGGATAGCCCTAAGAGGAAATCCACTGGTTCTCCAGAACAAGCCGGTCACGGTTATCGTAAGTTCTGAATCTGATTCTTTATTTTAAATAACGTACGTAAGTAATACTTACCTAAATATATACCTACGTAAAGAAGTATAGTCAGTTGCAGAGAAATCTGGCACCCCGGCACTCAAGTTTAACGTTGTAATCTTGATTCAGCACTAATGAAATACTACATATCTTTTTACAGATACGTTTAGACGCACCCAGTATATACATGCCCAAGCTGAAGTCGGCCTTACCGTTACCGCCTTCATCGCCGCACTCGCGCGACCCCCACCACCAGAACATCTACCAGCTGTGCGCGTGCGCCAACGGCAAGCTGTTCCTCGCGCCGCCTCACGGCCCCTGTGCGGCTAGGGAAGAAAGTCTCATATGCCGATAATAATATGTACTTAGGCTTATCTGATATGACGATTTCGGAAGCTGCCGGGTGTATTCAAAAATTATTTAATCAGTAAAGCAGCCATTGTTAGGTAGGTATGACCAATTGACCATAAATATTTTGTCTTCAACTTTACATTTGTGATTAAGAGTTAAAGCCAGTGTTGTATTGTACCTATCGTATTGTAAGGTTTTGGCTTGAGTCTGAATATTATTCCGATGATTTATGTTTTACTGAGCAAAATCACGATATATATTTATATATTTTTTTATTATCGATATATTTTAAGCTAAAGTCACACATTTAACCTAGTTTTTTATTATTATTAACTGATCAGCGATAGGCTCTAGTCGCACCTGATGGAAAGTGAAGACAGGGCCTAAGATGGTTTTTACCGGTTCAGTAGTAGCCTATTCACTCTTGCTTTAAAGAGACCGAGGTCATATTTATCAGAGAATACAAGTAACGGGAGCGCATTCCATTCCTTAGCCGTCCGTACCAAAATCCGTCGTGCGAACAAATAGAACGTTTACCACGAACAGGTGCATTCGCTCCCCACGCCTGGATGTCCGATGATGGAAAGGGGAAGGTGTTATCAGGTCTTTGGCACAAATTTTGCAAAAATTTGGCACAAATATATAAATCAGTATCGCCGACTAAGTCGTAAAATAAGAACTAGAATCATTTTTTTAGGGTGGTTCCCCTACACGAAAAGTGGGGATTTTTTCGCTTCAACCGATAGTGTCATTGAAACGAATATAGGTCTTTAAGAACCATTTTTTGATAAACGTAAAAATTTTGGGAAATAATCACTCTGAAAGAAAAGAAATGTGCTCCTCCCCTCTAACTTTCGAAACATGAACCAAAAAAAAGAAAAAAAAGTCGTGAAAATAAAGTATAGTAAAGTCTTTCAAAAAACCATAGCGAACCTGATCAGTTCAGCTGTTTTCGAGTTTTTGCAAAAAGTCTATTTTGACGGAAAGGAACTCTACAAGTCTACACTGAGCATGGTCTGACATGTTCGTGGCCGGTTTTTATGACGTTATATTCGTTTTTTATATTCAGGTAGGTACCTACTATACTAGTAGGTAGTGAGAAAAGATACATCTCATCAAAAACATAATCATGTGAAATGAGAATGATGATGATGATGATGATGTTGACTTCTCCGGCAAAAGTAGTATTTGTTCACTTAGTATGTAATTTTATTAAAGGTCAGGATTTGTCTTGGCTAGTTTGTATATCAACAGACTAATTAAAAAAAATAGACAAATACATATAATTTATAATATACTGTACATAAAACTCGTCAAATCCTGAATTTTAGTTACACCCCAAGTGAACTAGAACTTGGCACCTATATAATATGTATATATCTGAATTATTTTGCATATTCTTAGTATTAAACTTGGTTCTCATTTCCATATATTTATGTTTTTGTTGGGATTACATTATTTACAAATTTTTATTCAGAAATTATTAGTATTCATCGTAGTTGATTTCGAAACTAAAATTTATTTTTGCTACTTAAATTCAGGTAGGTAGAAAAGGTACATCTTAAATCACTGTTTCTTTATCTTAGGTTTGTAATCACACAATTGCCCAGCTGGATACCAAATTTCAACTTGCTAGGTCATCCGGAAGTGGGTTAAATTTTGATGTTCGGTCAGTTAGTCAGTCAGTGAGAAAAATCTCGATTTATTTTAATGCTTATATCTTAATAACCGGTTGAGCTATATTTATGAAATTTGGGGTTCTAGTTAGCTTTAAGGGTCTTAATAAATATACCGAATTTTATTTGTTTACGTTTAATAGATTGCGTAAGGGTCAAAAGTGGTTCCAAATGGTTCGTGCAATATACATATATAACACCCGGCCGCTTCTTCGCCAGTTCTCTTCTTTGAATTTGGCTTGACACGCTGCCGCGTATCTAGATGTCGATTTGCTTTGTATTCTTGTAACATTTCGGTACATAGTTTTCTTTTATATATGTATTTACTTTTGACTTGCTTTGGTTATCGGTAACAGGTTTGTTGATTTTGCTGGCACTCATTTTTACCACAAAAAGTTCTGTGTTTAATTAATTTTTGTGCAGCTTCCAATATCGAAAAATATATTTCAATATTTAAAGCCTGTGCATACCGAATGCGTGTGTGTACACGTGCATGTGCAAAATAACCATAAATATCTTTATGAAAGACAGTACATCGCTTGCGTGACGTGTGCGTGTATGGCTCCAACATTTTAGCGCTCGCGCATGCGCAAGTCTACGCAGACGCAGCCGTTGTGCTCTGGCTATTAGGTAGTATGATTGAGTGTTTTGTGTGTGGTAATAGTACAATGCGACACAAGTGCGAAAAGTAGGAAAATCGCAATGAGTGGCGATAAATTAAAACACGACCGAAAAGACACGATTAGCATATACCTTTTCGCGCGTGTATTATACAACGTTTTACAGTACATATGGACCTTTAAATTTTCGACCTACGCACGTATAGTGCTATGAGTAGATACCGCACTAGAGCGGTATAGTAGCACCATAATTATGTACTGTAAAGTAAATGACTGTCTTTGTTAGAGTTTAAACAAATTGGTTGTTATTTTTACTTTTTGAATTGATGTAAAAATATATATTTATGTTGAATGTTTACTCATATTGTGGTGGGATTCGTATTTATGTTGAAATTCTATTTCACAATGTGGTGGGTTTAAAAAATTTAGGTTAAAATTGTGACAACAGTTTTTAAGAAATTGTAGCTATTTGATATATAATATATGCTAATTAGCATATATTAATGTTATTCACGAATGTCATTGTATACGTAATTTTCTAAATTGTATAAAATAATAAAGCTACAACGTAAATGATTTTATTTCGCTATAAGATGGCAACGACATAAAAAACGTATCAAGTAATATTTATATCGATTAGTGCCTTTGAATGCATTTTAATGTTGGTACTGAAAACATGAAATTACTTGCCGGCTTTAATATATTGTTTTAAATTACTGAAATGAAAAAACTATTTAATATTTTTCGTATATTAAAAAACAAAATCTAGGAGTTACATTTCTTTATAACGCATGAAATAAAATAATTAATACCTATGTGTCCTAAGTGGCATTAGATTTGCAATTGAGCTACAAAGTGTTACTATAAACACTTTTAATTATACTCTGACACAGCGACCTTGTCAGTAGAAAAGGTTGGCAAATTTAAAATATGTAGGCGCAAAGAGTTGACTTCCCATAGAAAATTTAAATTTCGTGTCTTTTTCTACTAACCTGTGTTTCCACATAGATTTCAAGCCCATTCAATAATAATACTCGTACTACAAGGGAATCCTGACTATCATTCTCCATGAGAGAAAAGTTGACAATCGCTTTTCCATACAAAGGGAGTCCCCACTATTTTCTCTGTATATTTACATTATAGATTTATTTAAACAATTTGATGTACATACCTATGCTACTTGATTTTTTAGTTTTTATGGTTTCATAAATATTTTCGCAATTAGAAGTTAAAAATCTAAAAAAGCGAACATTACGAGTATACTACTCGTAATAGTACGTACATCTTATTGTGTAAAAATATTTTTCACAATGTCAATATCCAGAGTGGAAAATGGAGACTACGTTTAGTATAGAGAAGAGGTCATCCACTTTCCTCTTAAAGTATAGGTCGAATTTCATTGTTACAAAAAAATCGATATCATTTACCTACAGAATTTACAAGTTTACTACGAATGTAATGGTACGATAATAGGGTAATCATTTTATTTGAATTCGTGGTGGCTTTTGATTTTAAACATGTATGTTTAACTACGAGTATATAAATGTATGTGTATGGTATACATATATGTACGGGAGTAAATGTTAGCAAATGATATATGTAATAAAAAGAAAAATATCTATTTAATATTGTATGTTATGTATAGAACTCCCCTAGATTGTAATAGTATCTACGTTGTTATTAACTAATATAAACGGGATTTAATCGCGTATTAAGTTTTAAATTTACCTCCGACGTTTCGAGGACGGCGTTGTCCCCGTGGTCTCGGAGAAGACTGGCTAAAGTTGACATCAACACCTTCTAGCCGCGCAAGTTTTTTGAACTACCCGCACTTGTCTTGTTTATTGACTTGAACATTTTGCGCACTAGGGATGTTACTCTGTCGACACGCAACACTAACGATATTCGATTCTTGACTGCCGATATTCGTTCTCGCTTACATATACTAATGACTGGATTCCATGTGGATGAGATCCCCAAACCCTTGTCCTGGAACGTCGAAACTTCGAAGGTAAATTTAAAACTTAATACGCGATTAAGTCCCGTTTACATTATGTTAAACAGTCGCGTTAATACTTCGCCGTGGACGTCCATCTCATACATTTAGGCCCCCTATTTTATCGTGACGTGAAGGTAAAACGTGCCGTTGCTGTGGACGTCAACGGTAAATATTAAAAGAACCCAATCAATAGCTATTTTCCTGCTAAACAATGTATGGATAATCGTAAACAACTGGATATCATAATTTATTTACAATAACATTTTACATAATGGATATATACAGTGGTGTTACTATAACTAGCTTAAATCTAAAATAGGTCCTTGAGGTATTGTACCAAGGATGCTTGCGGCATTTCCTCGTAGTATCGCAATGCTTATACGTTGTGCGAGGAAGTCGCTACCTCTTCGGTTACCAATTACGTCAGCCAGACGCTTTGCGATTTCTGCAAAAAACTTGTGCGCGATGGGACCCCATAAACCAAGAGTTTCAACGCCACATGGTACAAAATGGTACTCTCTACCGAGGTTCTTAATTTATTTTGTTTCGAAATTTCGGCGCTTTCCGCCGCTCCACCCACTTTTACTTTGGTCTGTTGGAGGTGGGACGGTAAACAATTTGTTGACATTGTTGTAAATACCTACACTTTATAGACAATTATAATTATATGACTATGCATTCATGTATTTTTATTTTGTCATTTCTTCACTATCCTTGAATTATTAAGAATCCATTCAGTGGGAATCTTTGCGAAGTAAGGTTTATGACAAAATCTTTTTTGTTTTCAAAATATTACACAGGAACAGTTTATTTACAAACTCACAAAAAGGGGGAGATATTCAATTAGACCGCGGGCCAGGAGCATATATCGTCAGTCATCTCCTCCCGGCTGCTACTTTGCCAGATGATAGTTTAGATGCTGTTTTAAATAAAAAAATTACCGTCAGCCGGTTGTATCGCGGTGGAAAGACCATCAGCTATTTACATGAACATGTAAAAAATACGCGCCTTACCTCTTTATGTCCGCAAAGTATGCGTAATGTGTAAATTTGCGTAACCCGTTTATTTGAAACGCCTGATGGAATGCTACATGCAAAGTTTCATTATTTCGTTTTACTATCAGTACCTGGGCGACCGAGCTTTGCTCGGTTATAACTATTTATTGTAATATGGTGGTCTATAGGTGATAATCTTAACTAAATTTTTTTACTTAATTAAACTTGTCTAAAACAATAAAAATTAAAAAATTATATATAAACTTGAACATATATAAAAAAAAGTCAGTCACCGGACGAGATTCGAACCCGTAACACTCGTTTAGCAGTCCGCGTCTTAACCCGCTGGACCAGACGGATAGTGGCCGGCAACACGAAATTAGCGACCAATTTTGCGACGAAAGAAAAACGCATGAAAACTCGAAAACACGCGTTTTCCCAAACATAAGACTAATCTAGATCGATTGTTTACCCCCAAAAACCTCCATATACCAAATTTCAGCAAAATCGTTAGAGCCGTTTCCGAGATCCCGGAAATATATATATATACAAGAATTGCTCGTTTAAAGGTATAAGATAAAAAGGTACAACGCTTATTTTTTACATGTTCATGCCACCAGCTAACGTTCTTACCACCGCGATACAACCGGCTGACGATTTTTTAAAGTAACAATAGCATCTGAACTATCATCTGACAAAATATCAAACGGGAGGCGATGACAATTTTTTTTTCGCGTGTTTTGGTGGCTGCCATTCCTCAACCCACCAACGTAGCGGCAGCTGACGTCCACGAAGGTTCATCATACATAGCCGTTAACCACTTTACGAGTTTTCGCCCGGGAGGCGATTCGTCACGGAAATCTGTGCCAGGGTCGCGGTCTAAATGGTTTCACCTATGTACGATATCGCTTTTTCTCGTAGCAAATATTGGCAGATCAACTTTTGAAAGCAAAATTCATTTTTTAGGACACAATTTAAAGCTTTTACAATTTTTTATTTATAGCTTTAGCGCAGGCATTCGGTGTTAATACCTTTGATGTCACTCTGGCTCTGCTTTCCTCTAGTAAAACGTTTGGTGATATAATATTCCAGTCATATAAAATAAAAGCCATAATACTACAGCAACCTCAGAACTCGCAAAATTGTTTATCTTTGGTAATTTTCAACCTTTGCTAGCCATTCCGACCTACACTGAATGATAGCAACCGTATTCGTGGATCATGTAATAATTAAAATGAATATAGCAAACTAACTAAAGCGGCTTCTTTGCCCTCATTAACATATAACATTTTCAGGGGCTAGCTCTCAGTCTATTGCATTATTGAAAATAAATTACCTATGTCGTACATTTTTATACCTAATCAACCTGCAATAATTTACGGGGTGTATACTGAGCCACTTTTACTATGGGCCCAAGCCCGAAACCTTGATTTTTTTTACTTTTTCATACTTTTGGTTGTCTGACCTTGACATTTTCTATTGGAAAGTACCTATTTTTGTGGCTATTTCGGAATTGGTCCCAATAGTAAAAGTTGCTCACTGCGACCTATATATTCAGCCCGTAAATTATTCCAGGTCACTAAATAAACACCCTGTATTTGGCTACCATTTTTCATCCGTACCCTGAACCATATTTATGTTTATGTGTTTTGTACCATAAAGAGTTTATACTCGTACATACATATATAAATCCTTATACACATAGAAAACATCCAAAACTCAGGAATAAAATAAATGTCCTTACCAGGATTCGAACCCGGGGCCTCCTTCTTCGTAGGCAGGGCCACTACCGACTAGGCTAGGAGGCATACATAGGTTGTCATACTTAGAACGTGAATGCCACAATGGCAGACAATAAAGCACGACCATCTTAGCAAACAAACATCAATACAGTAATAATTGCAGCAATAAAGTAACACCAAAAATCGATTTTCGGGAGTTATTGTGAGACACAATGAGTCTCTTCGTTGTGAGCAGTCAGCTAAAGTTTAATTAAAGATTCATGATAAATTGTCGCAGGAAGCTGCATTCTGCGCCGCGTCTCGCACGTGAATAACGCCCGTTCCGCCAACACTTAAATAACTTTAGCCAGTAACCTAACAATAAATTCATGGAGCTCCCTCCTTTTGTTTAGCAAGCTATGTTTTCATAACGCTAATTGCCAGGATACGCGGCTAAAATGATATTTAATGAGGCCTTATGTTACCTGTAAGAGCTGAGTTTTAATGGGTCGATACAAGCTACTATAGCGGGATTCTATTATAGCACCAAATTGCAAAAGGAAGCCGTAGAAAGTGCAGCATAAGTTAAGTAAATACTTATTGCATTAAATTAAATATGTGGAAGTAATATTAACGTCACGTAGTTCCTAATTGAATTTCTGGATTCTTCGTTGCGGTGTGGTGTCGCTGGGAACTCAAAGCCATTTCAAAGACATCTTCTTAGAACGCTAGCAGGCATTCCGAAGCGAGAGGAAATAAAGTTATGATTTATGTAGTGAGATTTTACGGAGCCGGTGGACTGGCGATGTGAGCGCAGATACCTACTTACTAATGTAATATTGTAAGAATCCGGTCCGTATACAGTTTAAATGCGAAATTCGCTAAAAAAATAAGCCGGTCAAGTGCATGTCACGAAGTAGCGCACGAAGGGTAAATATATTATCGCATGCAAATATAAAATAACTGATATCATAAATAAATAACCGGCTAAGATCACGTCGGGCTATGCTGAGTGTAGGGTTCTGTTGCCCGTCCGTCACAATCGGCTAACCTAAATCCTACAAGGAGGCTTTTTTGGGCTACGTACCAAAAAGGTACAAAAGGAACTCTTATGGTTCGACTCTTTCCGTCCGTGCGTCTGTCCGTTTGTTTGTCTGTCATATCAAGAACCACTTAAGCTATCGATTAAAAATTTAAATAGCTATGAACGCTATCTCAGACACATTAAAAGTATTAATAACAATGGGAAATTCCCAATATGAAGAGGGGTAGAAATTTCAAAGTCTAGTGGCGTGTAAGCTCAAATTGGTCATTCCAAAACAATTTTTTACTATTTGTTAGTAGTGTAAAAAATGATTTATGAAGGAAAATGTGAAAATAATCTCCGAAAGTTTAGCGAAGAAAATTATGATTTTTTTACATGATATTACCATTACTATAAATTTTACAGGAAAACTATAATCAAACCTTTATCTTGATACCTTTTTATTATTAACAAAAAACATTTCTGAATTTAATCTCCAATTTAACCAACTTTACGTGTGTTTTTTACACTTAAATTGTCTATGGGATTACATAAAAAAAAAAACTTTTTTTTCAAATAAAGAACAATTTTTGAGATCGGTTCACATGATAGAGAATTATCCTCGAAAAACCAACATACGTGCATTACATCGCGAAAATTAGTTAGACATTTTGCCGACAGATGGCGCTTATAATAATTATACTCAGTATAGGTACTTCTGATCAAAAGTCTTTTGCCTTTTTAGTTCATTAAGAGACACACGAGATATTTCTAAGTTGGTACGGAACCCTTAGTGCACGAGTAAGACGAACTTGCGTTTCATTAATTTTTTTTAGTTAGTTACAGCGGACAAGATAAACAAAAGGCACGCAGCACTTACGTTCTTTTACTAAGGAGGACTAACTTTTGTGAAAACTCTAAAACGGCTTAACCAATCATGCTTAAACTTATTTTTATTGAAAGGTTTAATAAGTTCAGCTTACGATTTTTTTTCCATATATTTTAACCCACAGGGGATAGAGGAATATAAAAATTTGTAATTTATTGAGATATTACCGAACACCAATAAAGTAGAGACTCTTGCAAAAATACTTTTGAAATTTACTTTTAAAAATACTTTTTGACGTAGAATGTTTTTTTTTACAAATAAACAAAACCGACCAAGAACATCTCGGACCATGCTTAGTGTAGGGTTCCGTAGTTATCCTTCCGCCACAATAACACTGCCTTGAACGGAGGTTACTGCGATGATAAGTAAGGAGGATTTTAGCACACTGTATAAGCGTATTGTACAGTCAGCAAAAGGAGGTACCTTCGCGGCGCTTTGTACGAAATTGTACTAAGAAGGTAGACTTTTTGCGATCACTCCAAAACGGTTTAATAGCTCACGTTCGTTATCGTTTTTTTGAAAGTATTTTCACTACGTATGTAAGTAGTAACTTTAATATTTATGGACCCATTTCGAGCGCATTTTTTTTTCGGGACGATTTTTTCCGAAAATATTCACTTTATTGAATACACTCAGGCGTTACTTTGCGGAAATCCGTACTAATTAAAACTTATTCCATGCCATTAACACTTATTATTCACTTTGTTGGAGACCCATATTCTTGTTTAAAGACCTAAAACAACGATACCCCACACCGTACGATAGAAAAAAAAATAGTAAATTATTATATTAAGGGCTTGTTTCACAATGACCAAGTAAAGTCCTGAAGAAGCTACTTTTTTTATACTACGTCGGTGGCAAACAAGCATACCCGCCGGCCCGGCTGATGGTAAACAGTCTACGTAGCCTATGTACGCCTGCAACATGCAGGAGTTACATGCTCGTTGGCAATACCAATACACATGAATTATGTATTTTAAGAAAGATAAAAGATCCAGCTTTAATTTTATGTAGGTAAGATTCAACCATGTAAACAAGATAAATAAATAACTAGGGATCAAAATCACTTCGAACAGGTCGCGTATTTTTTGCATGTTTGTTTATAACATTTTTCTAAATATTACATAGAATTGTGCAAAACTGAGATAGCAAATTAAGTTTAATTATAATGTAAGTTATTCAGCATTAAATAAGCATTCAACCCATATATATGAATAATAAGAGATCTTAACCGATAGCTTTTTTATCAGTCAAAACCTTTTTGACAGAAGTTATGACCCAACTAAGTGTACTTCCTATCGGAAATATTCTTAGCCAAATATAATTTTAACAGAAATAATAACATTTAGTAAAATAATTATGCAATATTGAATTTGTCTAAAAAAGAATGAGTTATAGTATATTCTCATCCATAGCAAAGAATAAATAATAGTATTATCTCCGGTTTATGAGCGAGACATTGCTAAATGTACGTGCATAGTATAGCTTTGCAACTTGCGACCAATATGAGGACCGCCCAATCGCAAAACATGACAATCGTCACGCAAGCCTGACAGTGCTCTTATCTCATGTCAAGAATTACCGACATTTCTACAAATATGTCAACTTAGAAAATGAACTCTGTTTCACCAAACATTTGTCAGCGCCATATGTCACAAGTTTTCTATGAACTTGTCACCTATCACTTGACATATGTCGAATTGTCGGCCGACATATGTCGCCGACACTTGTCAGTTTGGTGAAATAGGGGCGTGGTCGTCTTCGCTGTTCATAACTGTCTACCTAGACATATGATGGTTGGGAGTTGGCATCGATTGTTAAGTTCGTTCACGTGGCGGCTTGTGAAAGTTTCCATCGGCAACTTTATGATACTAACGATCACTTTATTTAATTACACCACATTGCTTGGGCTAATGAAAAGCTTGCAGCTTGGAAATTGTTTTGAACGAGATCTGAATTTTTGATTACTTTGTGGTAAATCAAAGTGTTTATTTTTTGCTTTGGAAATGGGTGCTCAGTACAATATTTAGGTACCTACTTCACTGATAAAAGAATTAAGATCTAAATGGGTGCCTAGTCTGCAGTTATTCAGATAAGCAAATTACTTAAGCCGAAAGTGGAGGACCCGCGCGAAATCACTTTTTCATACAAATGTCCTCATTTTGCTCTCTGGATACTAACATTATTAAAAATATTTTGACACAATTTGTTGTATATCAACAAATTGTGTCAAAATCACAGCTATGCCACTACGTACGTTTGATTTTTTTCAAGTTTTTCATTTGTTTAGGAGTTAGAATCATTAAACATTTTGTATGAAATCAATTTCTCTTCTAATGTTTTATAATAATACAAAAATCGAAAAAAGTCAAAGGTAGGGTCATAGCAATGGTTAATATACATCAATTTATCTAAAAATATTTTCCAAAATGTCAATATCCAGAGAGAAAATAAGGACTACGTTTGTATGGAATATCGGCCGTCCTCTTTCCTCTTAATTCTAGATTTAACTTACGCTAATAAGCATACGCCAGTGTATTCGGTGCGGGAATCTTTTACACATTTATAAGCATATTTGGTGATGAATAAGTATTTTTAATTTATAGTTTGGTAACTATTTTATAATAAGCAAAGTTATGAAATTCAATTCATTTATTTATTTAATCAAGTAACATGACTCATACAATTTGTTAGTATACAATACAATATTAATTCTTATATCAAATGTTAGTATATAATTAATAAATTAAACATAATATGGGCTGCAAGACACATGCATCTCACAGCAACGCCTCAAGTATGGACAGTCGAACCTGTCCGCAATTGAGCGCAGGATGGGGTTGGGGCTGATGAGCATCGATTCGCTTGCGTATAGTCGCAAGAAAGTAATCTATACGCGCCTCTGCAAACGACATCCCAGATGCGCTACAGAAGCGGGACAGCCCCACCAACAAATATTGTATTCGGAGGGCTCCATAGGCTCTCTGCGTATAATACCTCCATAAGCTGCATGAGTATAAAGATGTACAAAAGGCTCTAAACAATGTGACTTTTACTTCTTTTGCACATCTAGCGAACTTACGGGCGATCATGTTAGCCCTCACAGATAGGGCCCTCCGTTCCCGCTCTATATCCATATTATCCTTCATATCAGATGTCACAATATGGCCTAAGTATTTAAAACTATTCACCCTCTCCAGTGATGAGCCATTTAATTGTATTGGAGGTACCTCCCCTATCCTGTATCCTCTCGGCTCAAACACCATGTATTGAGTTTTGGTGATATTATACCTCATGCCATGCGCAGTCGCATACTTCTCACATACGAGAAGTAATTTACGTAGTCCACAGGCCGACGCGCTGAGCAGAACCATGTCGTCTGCATAGCTTATATTATTAGCACACACTGAGTCAATATGGCAGCCGACATGCATTCCGCACAGCGCCTCGAGAAGCCCATTTATATACAAGTTAAAGAGTGTGGGCGAGGATAACCCTCCCTGCTTCACACCACGCTCCAACCTGTATGGACTCGAGAGAGTACCTGACCACCTTACGCAGTTGACCTGGTTTCCATACCAATACCTTAGAATACGCACTGTTTCCGGTGGTATGTTAGTGGCTCCTAATTTTTCCCACAAGATATTGTAGGAAACCAGGTCAAAAGCCTTATATAAATCTAAGAAGCAAGTGTAAACCGGGGTTCTTCTATCTACATAGTACTTGAAAGTGTGCTTAAGGCACAGTATAGCGCTTTCAGTGGATAAACTGGGTCTAAAACCAAACTGGTTATGATGAATACACACATACCTATTCAACTGCGAAATACATGAAAGCTTTCCCGCACCCAAAACCCTGTGGTAACACGCTAATAAGGTTATTTTGCATCACACTTGCTGTTATTGTATGCCCACGGGCGGTAATGTTTTTTAGTTTTATAAAAAAGTTTTTACTTTTAAAATATTGACGTTTATAATTTAATGTTTTAAAATATTTAATTAGATTAATTTAAAAAAAAATCACAATTTTCAATCGTGGCTGAATGTCTAGCTGTGCCTTTGATGCCTAAGCTGTCAAAAATGTCAATACGGTGGACGAATGTTTGAAATGTCACCGTATTTAAGAATTATTTCGAATTAATTACTGACAAGTCTGATGAACAACATTGGGTGTGCCACGGGCGGTACTAGAATTAAACATTTATTTTATTATATTTTTCAGTATTTGTTGTTATGGCGGCTACAGAAATATATCATCTGTGAAAATTTCAACTGTCTAACTATCACGGTTCATGAGATACAGCCTGGTGACAGACGGACGGACGGACGGACGGACAGCGGAGTCTTAGTAATAGGGTCCCGTTTAACCCGTTTAACGTTTTAAAAGTTCTCTTAATGATTCACGTGCTCTTAAGTTATATATATAACGAATGGCTCTCTTTTGTAAGACAAATATAGTCTGTATGTCAGCTGCTTTGCCCCAAGCCAGAATACCATATGACATTACACTATGAAAATAACTATAATAGAGAAGTCGAGCTGTCTCAACATTGGTCAATTGCCTGATTCTCCTAACGTCGTAAGCGGCCGAACTTAATTTGTTTTCTAGCGTTCTTATACAAGGTGCCCGTGAGCATTGCGACAGATTTTACCCGTGCATTCTTGGTAATATTTAGAAACTAAAATGTCATATAAAAATTTTCTGGAATAGGCATAGTTTCAGAGATAATTAATTGTTTTTCGAAATCATTCTTTCGCCATAAGTCGGTACAAAACACATTTTTGACTGCGGTATTGCCACTTTGAGGTCTAGTCGGGACATACCTATTGATTGACATCGAAAAATTAAAAAAATGTATTCGAGAGGCTACCCCCAAATAACATAAAATAAACTTTTTAGTTAATTTTAGGTTATGTGTTTATCAATAAAAATTACGTTTTATGTACAGGATTGTTCAAAAAAGGGGATTTTTTTTTGTCGAGTTTCACAAAAAGTCATATAACATTTTTTGCTTCTGTTACCATCAGGAATGCACCGTTAAAATCTCTCGCAATGCTCACGGGCACCTTGTATGTGAACTCGATTGTAGATTTTTGTCCAATGTTAATCCAAAAAACAGTGCTTTATCTACCATCTCTAAGCATTCATTATTCAAAAGTGTTTTAGTCTCGACTGGTTTAACATTCGGCAAAGAAAATCTAATACATTTGGTTTTCTTAGCATTAAGAAGAAAATTGTTAATAGTGAACCAGTTAAGTACATCAACGAGTGTGCTATTAATTACACTGTAATCGGTAGATTTCCGATCAACTTTAAAAAGTAGTGATGTATCATCAGCGAAAAGAACTATTTCACAAAGGTTTTATACTATACATGGCAAATCATTTAAATAAACCAAAAACAGGAATGGACCCATTTCATAATGCGCGTTCCATGCTCCACAAAATCAAATACTCTAGAGAGATAACAAAATATGCCAATTGCATCACAAGGATTTTCCCAAATATTATAAATATGTTTAATGAGCACCGAAGCAGCTTCGGTCGGTGAACGGCCCTTTCTGAAACCGAACCGAACTAATTGCTTGTCTGAACGGATCTGAACGGTTTGTTACAAAAGTTAAGGATGACTCACGTCAGACCGGCCTGGCCCCGGACTGGATCGGCCGACACTTCGTTTTCTATGACGGAAAACGAATTGTCGGACGCCCCGGCCTGGTTTCGGACCAGTCTAACGTGAGTCATCCTTTACTTACAACGTTACTTATTAAGAGTCCGCAGCAATCTCGGTTCTCCATACAAACGTAATTAAGCTCTTTTTAATTTACTATATAACTATTTTTTTTTATATATGCCTGTAATTATTTTATGTAGCTTATAAATAAATAAATAATAAATGTTTTTGCTCTATTTCGTTTGTTTTATAAGCTGGAGCTATATAAACTAATTACAGACATAGATATACATCATGTCATTTTATGTGCAAAGTGTCATTACAATCCAATTAGTAGTTTTTAAAATTAAAACGTAACTCCATTTGTATGGGGAAGTGAAATTCGGCCGAGCTTGCTGCGGACTCTAGGTATAGGGGTTTTACCATTTACACCTAGGGCGGGTCTCGTATCAAATCGTTCGACTGTGCCTAATCCCAATAGGATGAGATGAGCTTGAAGGCACAGCATCCTGCAGTTATCAGGTCGAACGACATCGGTGAGCTCCTCCGATTTGACGGAGGTCGAGCGTGGGCTGCCCCGATTACTTATCGCTTCCTGACGAAACAGCGCAAGTGACCTTACTTCCCAAACGCTGCGTTTGCCCAAAAAGTCTTATCCCTCTTTAAGTTTTTTAACGACATACAGCTTACTGGCTTAGGACGACAGCCTGAGATACGCCATTTCGTGTCGACAGTGCAAAACTGCCCGGCAGGTTTTGATTACTCCATCCAGTTCAGGATAGACGCAAGCCAACACATAATTAAGGCATTAAAATTTAAAGTTTTCCTTTTGTGATTTGTTGATTAGGACAGGATATTTTCGCAAGTTTGATGCACTGTGGGCGCCAATTACCCGGTAAGTTTTAATCTCGTATTTTTTACACAATTTCACAACACCATTAGACATTAAAAACAATTGGGAATGGCAATGCGTGACGGGTTTCGCCTGCGCAATTCGCCACACAACTGAGCGCAGGAGTGTAACTAAATGCGATTTTGACACCCATATAGTATTTCGATGAAATTTTCTATATGTGGGTTTTCGGGGGCGAAACATCGATCTAGCTAGGTCTTATCGCTGGGAAAACGCGCATATTTGAGTTTGAATATGTTTTCAGAGCAAAGCTCGGTCTTCCAGATATTTAGTACCTATTTTATGCATGGTAACAGCTTTGTACAGTCAGATCTAAATTAGCGGATGAGACTATGCGTCAAAAGTAGTTTAGGTACAAAGATTTTTGTCCAGATGTGAAACAATTAAAGGGTGGCAAATGTTTATTTTTGGCGCATTGTTTTATGCTGCCTGCATAATAGAGGTCAAAAAGCCAGCCTCCGTAACATAATCATGCCCCGGGCAAACAGGGGAAATTTGGGGTTTAATAATAGTGCAAAGGCAAAAGTTGAAAATCAAGCAGATATTTATTTATTTGTTTATGTTAAGGAGAACCAACAGCTTTAAACTTACAATAAGACAACAAGGTTTAAACAGAAAGCCAATTACAGGAACTAACAAGTAGTTACAAAGTATTATATAGAAAAAATAATGCTAACACTTACGCACACAGACATACGTACAAAGAGAGAAAAATAAAAACACAATTTCAAATGAAAATAGAAGCCTTACAAATGGACCCTAGGTTCCGAAAAACTAAGTTCATTAGCGCCCAGAATAACTGAGGTCTCGGAGTTCAATAGAGGAAAACAATAACGTCTATGGATATGTCTGAAAATTAAATAAATAATAGTAAGTTACATAATTATGCATACATATCCGCTTGATTTTCAACTTTTGCCTTTGCACTATTATAAAACCTTAATTGTCCTCGTCTGTTTGGGGTATGATCTTTGTAACCCACGCCATACTTGGTTATTCAACGTTGCATACAATATTACTTATTAAGATGAAAGTTTTCAGTAACATCTTCGGTAGACTGTAAATATTTCGTCCTGATGCATAGCCAAATTGCCAATCTTTAACGCTCCGTAGCGAATGAAACGCAACTGTCACTGTCGCACTAATATGGAAAAGTGATAAATAGAGATGAATACGCAACAACGCTCCGGAGCGTTACCGATTAGCAAGATGGCTAAGCACCCTGGTATGCCAAAAATGATATCATCTTCCACTGTAAGCACACTTTTTTATGGAAATCAACAGAAACAACACACTATAGGTACTTGAAAGTTTATAAAATTTGGGGCCAGTGAAGTGAAGAAGTAGGTAACATACAATATGTACACCTAAATTTATTCTTAATGGACTATACCAATGATAATAATACTAAAATATCCTACTCTTAAGTTGAACTTGTATTCTAAGTTGAGTTTAGTTTAAGTTTTTATTAAATAAAAACTGTATGAATTTAGTGTTTCGCTAAGTTGATAGCAACTTACCAGTATGTAAAGTAGAATTCAATAGAAATGGCAAATAATGTAAACAAACCAATTTACCTTCATTTCTTCTTATAATCTCGCACTTTTTGTGGACAACCATGATTTTACCAACAGTTTACATGCCTACCTAAAACATTTATTTATATCAATTACTACTTCAAATATATGTTCATTATTATTATTTAAATGAAAACAACCATCGTAATTTTTTAGGTTCTACGTCAAATGCTGACAAAATTTGTCATATTTGTTTACATTATTTTGACATTTCTATTGAACTCTACCCGCCGTGCATTTTATATGTTCCTAGCGACCCTTGTGTAGAACAGAGTACTTACAACTTTTCTGCAGAGATGAGTGACTTCTTAATTTACCACATTCATTTTGTAAGTAAATATCTGAAAGCACAAATGCTAAACCGAGAAGGTCAGGTCACGTGGCGCTTTATGATTCAATTGTCTGCCGCGAGCGACCGTCTTCAACCGACCTCATCCGAGCCGGCAGGCGGACAGGTTGACGTCAACTGATACAACTCACATTTACACGTACAGCTACCCCTGCTTAGGGATAACTGAATAAAGTTAAGATTAACAGAAAGTAGGTAAAATTTAACCGGACGATTATTTAAGGAGGCTCATTTAAACTAACGAATTTATGTTAATTTCATCTCATTTTGACATCACTCGCTCGTGGTTTGGACAATACGGGGAAGAAAGAGTAGACATCTTCTCAGTCGTATACTCTTGCCTTTTTGAATTTTATTGTTTCCCGCCCTGCCTCTGTATTTTATTGCATTTGTATATTACAGAAAGCATCATTCTACGTAACTGAAGTCGCGAGAAGAATCTTGTTAACATTTAAATAATTATTTATTTACAATAACAATATACATAATGGATATATACAGAGGATTACTATACCTAGCTCATATTTGAAATAGGCCCTTGAGGCATTTTACCAAGGATGCTGGCGGCATTTCCTCGTTGTATCGCAATACTGATGCGTTGTGCGAGGAAACCGGCAGTTCTTCGGTTACCAGTTACGCTAACCAGACGTTTCGCGATTTCTCCAAAAACCTTGTGCGCGCTGGGACCCCATGGACCTAAAGTTTCAACGCCAAATGGTACAAAATGGTACTCTCTACCGAGGCTAAATAATAGATTTTATAACTTTGAATTTCATTTCAGAACTTAATTGCAAACAATAGGGTTGTTTCCATCTACAAATCTTAGGGTAGAATTGTATCCCAATAAATTCTTTTGGATTAGGTATAAGAACATGTTAAACTACTTTTAGGGGACCTGTAATGACCATATTTTTGTAAATATTGAATTTAAAATATCTTTTGGCACACGTCACGTGACCAAACTTGAAACGTCTTTGAAGATTCTGATGACGTCACAACGTTAGGCGATAAACAACAAATGACAAATGTCAGTTGACAGCTCGTATCTTCTACGTGTGTATGTATTTATGTGTCAAACCGTAAACTGTGACGTCACACAATTTTCAAAGAGCGTTTTGGCCGCGAAAGCATCCGTCAAAATATATTTTGTTAATTTAACATATTTAAAGCCGTTTTTAGTATAAAAGTTGAATTTTAGGGCAACTTTTAGTTAATATAGAACGTAATACAAGCGTTTCAAAAAATTGGAAACAACCTTATTATTTGCCACTGAGTTTTCAGACTCAACTTTGCGTCATGGTTTTACTTTTCTGAAATGAAATATGAATATATTTTATCTTGGATTTTTCAATTTAATTGACAAATGAGAGGTAAAAAATAAAAAGAATGGGAATGCATTTAATGTCGTTAACAAGTTAAATTAATATAAATTGTAATAACATAATTTATTATATAACTACTTATACAGTAATTTACGAACTTAAAAACTGAATTCTAAAAAAATAACAACACTATATACTAGGGTTGACAGGTACCCGGGTAAATGTGCCTAGCTCGCTGCTGGCGTTGCGCCTATGGACGGTTAACGAATTATGCTATTTATGCTGGACTAAATATGCGTCTGACATGAAATACGGACCTGGAATCGCCGCTTGATGGGAAAGCTACCTTGATGAGAAAAACTAGTTCGAAAATAGGATTAGAAAAGCTACATAAATTAAAATCACACAAATTTGTATACCCACATAATTATGATAAACAGTTTCATAAATTATAAAGTGTGTAAAACTGGTTGCAAGCTAGCTAGGTATGCTATATGTTATACGCGACTACTCCTGAGGTGCTTATAGGGGTAGCCAGGGCATCTGGAATGCAAGCAGTGTCTAATGTTAATGCTCCTAAACTACGAACATCGGGCAATGGGATGGAATCGAATTCCAAGCAAGCGTTTGGGCCCCAGTGACTGGGTATAACGCCTGGCCTGCACGTAATTCTGTGTAGGTACTACGTAGGTATATAATTTATATCTAGGGCTTGTACTCGACTAAGCTTATCTCGACGTCACAGTCTAATGGCATGCTTTTGATGCGAAATTAATATTCCGATAAAGTTCCCTTTAATTAAATTATGAATGTTTACTTAACTAATCTGACACTTAAAGGCGGTGGAACCGTGAGCCCGATCGAAAATAGTAAATGATTGGACTTAGACTTTAAAATAACGTACTCGTAAAGCTCTCTAGATAATTTCAAAAAGTTAAGAAAACTCGCACATTTATACTTACAGCTAATTTTACTTAATTTTCAGAGGGAAATCAATATGTATTTTCTAGCAGAAAAAATATTAAAACACAGAAAACAACGACTACTATACTTGCATATTGACAAACAACACTCTGCCTAAACCTTAACGCTTTAGGCAGAGTGTAGTACGACCTTGATATTTGAATTATTCATCAAATAAATTATAAGTAAAAATTCAACAAGAACATATATTTTTAAATTACACTTCTGAAGTTAAAATTGGGTCTGCGAGATTTCTTCAAGTCGTAGATAAATTGTTCACTTTGGCGTATTTAGAATAATTACCTACCTATCTGAATATCCCTACATTGTGAAGTGAAGATGAGTTACAGAGTTAGTTGGCAAGGCACGACTAGTACCTAGTGAAAATTTATTCGATAGCGAAACGTGACGTACGCGTTTGCGTTAAGTGTCATTTTGTATGGGATGTTAAGTTTCCAAAACGTGCCATTTGGTGCGCTGTTTCTAAATCCCATATAAAACGCGTACGTCAGGTCACGCTTCGAATCACGCATCGAATAAATGTACACTAGGGGTTCAGTTCTAAGTGTTCCATTTATCGGAACGTTACAACATCGCTACCAATATTATAATTTAAAAAAAGTACTAAGCACTAAATCCCTTTCTATGTTAGTTTTTAAACTTTTACCCCCTTATTCTTAAACGTGTACTAAATTTACGATGCTGCTAATAATCGTTTGTCCCTTTCCGACGTATCGGTATGATGGAAAGGGACAAACGATTATTAGCGGCATCGTAACTTTAGTACACGTTTATGAATAAGGGGGAAAGTGTTTAAAAATAGTTGATAAGTTCAAATATCTAAGTCATATGCTCACTGTAGATCTGAATGATGATATGGTAAGGGAAAGAAGAGCGATGGCTGTAACAGGCAATATGCACGCCCGCAGGTTTGCACGGTGTAACGAACAGGTGAAACTGACGCTTTTTAAAGCGTATTGTCAAACATTTTACACGTGCAGCCTGTGGGTGAAATTAAACAAAGGGCCTAATACAATACGTCTACAACACAACAACATCCTCAGGATGCTGTTGAGGCTGCCGAAGCACTGCAGTACATCTGGCATATTTGCCGATGCTAGGGCGGACGACTCTTTTGCCATTAGGCGAAAAAGAATAGCGTCACTGCTGAAACGATTGCGCGGCAGTGGCAACAGCATGCTGAGCGTAGTGACTGCCCGCTAATAAAATATTGAGTTGATGTAAGTATAGGGAGGGACATGTACCCCAAAAGTATTTGTTAGTAATTTTATGTCTTTGGCATTATTTTTGTTTTATGTTATTTATTTACTTTTTTGCATTTTATTTTCTTTTTGTTAGCTAACCCTTAGGCTTGTAAAATAAATTTAATTTTAATATGTACTACGTCGGTGGCAAACAAGCATATGGACCGCCTGATGGTAAGCAGTCTCCGTAGCCTGTGGACGCCTGCAACTCCAGAGGAGATACATGCGCCTTGCCGACCCTAACACTCCGAACCCTCGTTGAGCTCTGGCAACCTTACTCACCGAAATACACAACACTATGAGTAGGGTGATGAGTTGATGACCACCACCAGCACTAATGACCATTGATGGTCCGAAATAAACAATTGTTTTTTTAACGTTCCATGAAGCAGTAAACTTGACTTCTAAAAGTGTCCGGCAAAAGGGGTATCTAATACCCCTTTGTCAGCTATGACCGTGAAAGATCCCTAATTATAGTAATCACGTTGTCTCTCCCTAAGCATGGCGGCGATGACGAGATTTGATTATCACTTATTTACTAGGTTGTACCAAATCGCATGGAGAAATCGGGAGTCAAGCAAAGATTTCTAAATAGGGCCGTCAGAGCCAGAACATTTCAAAGGTCTTCATACTACTAAAACAAACGCCATCGCCATTTATAGGACAATGTGCAAGCTATGTGAATATGGTAAATATCGTTTTCTCAAACTTACAATGAAATGTAAGTAAGTACTTAAGTATTCATCTAAGGAATGGTAACATTTGGACAGTATCTTAGGTCGTGAGGCTGGTAGCAAGAGATTGTTTTCTTTTTTTATATCGGATTTCACGAGGTCCGGTTACATATTTGAGTTTTGTGTATAATTTGCAAATTTCCAGAATATATATAATAATGTAATATTGAGTATATTATATTATTATATATATGTATGTATGCATGGAAGGGTGAGTATATAATATTATGTTCAAATTAGTTACTTCAAATTAAGTCCGAACGACGTATCCGGTGCGATGAGTGAAGATGATATACGTATGCCTTAACACATAGCCCTGTAAAGCAACCTTCTTTTGTTTTTAAACGTCAAATTGTGACACAACGTCGTGGCATTCAAGCAATCAAATAGTTGTAGGTTCGTAATTTGTTTTTAGCTGTGTAAACCTACGAATAACACAAATTGACTGCATTTATTTTAGTACGGGCGGGAACCGTATGATCTACTACGGCATCTGGTACAAGGATAAGCCCCATGGCACACGTTCATAAAAGTCATGCTAAGTTTGGAAAAATAGTATAAAAAATTAGAATTGGCCGAAAGTACACATAAAGTACTACCTCCGGTTACAAAAAAAAAGTCAAGTTTACGTCATCTGATACAAAGATGAAACTGGTCGTACCCGAGTAGCAAACTTAAACTTTTAGTGACACTGAGTAAAGGAGCGATTTTTTTAATTTCAAGCGCTCGATTTCGTGTGACTCACTTCAATATATCTCCACTATTAGGTATTTAAAAAAATTAGTAGTCAATACCACTAGATTCCCGATTTCTATCTCTCGTGTTTCAAATATATCACTGCGCCATTTTCCGCAGACTTTTGAAAGACGAAATAGCACACATTATTCAAGATAGCGTCGGTTCCTCGAGGTCTCCAAATGTCAAATGGTGAGGACAAAAAAAAGAGACATTTAATTTACTTACATACTTGCCATTTTCAGAACTGTTCAAGAGATTCGAGGTTTGTCTTATTTCTGGCCCACTTCGTAGTGTCT
Source organism: Cydia pomonella (assembly GCF_033807575.1). Taxonomy (NCBI): domain Eukaryota; kingdom Metazoa; phylum Arthropoda; class Insecta; order Lepidoptera; family Tortricidae; genus Cydia; species Cydia pomonella. The sequence goes on from NC_084706.1 coordinate 7,874,883, forward strand.
GTAAATCCAGTCTATACGAAGTACCTAATAATTGAGATATATGCCATTGACAAAGCTCATATTCAATAAACTAAACATAAGTTTCGTTGGAATCCACGTGAATACACAAGTAAACATGTCAATGTGCGCATCGTTGTGTATTCTGTTTGCCTCGTCCAGCTGTAAGTTGACGGCCCAGCCTGCCTCGTGCCTCGACAGCATCCGCGCGGCGAAGCGTCGCGCCGCGATGCCCGTGCGAGCTACAAAGTGTGGCGCTAATCCCCCGCGCGGGCGATAGTGTTAATGCCAGGCATTAAACTCCTCCCCGCACTCGCTACAATGACACGTTTATAACGCCCCTCATTAAAATGGCAACGGCAATATTAACTACGTGCCGTAGGAAAAGAATTCATTATTAAAATACCGCCGAGACTAAGACTGTCTGGAGTAGAATTTAAGATGCAATTATACTCTGGAAATGCTCATAAAACGTTATGGTTGTTCTACGTTAGACGTTGGTATAGATGTGTGATAAAAAGCTTTGTCTACCTATGCAAATTACGGCATCATTGTGATGAGTGTTGATATGTATTTGTAATAATATCTGCTTTTAAATAAATGTGTGCATACCTATTTGGTCTCAAATGAACTAATCCTTTCCCCGGCAGCTTTATTATGAAGCTATTTCAACAGAACAGAATTGTGCGCAAATTCTCTTTGTCTTCAGTAGGCACTTTGCATTTCGGCGAACGCTTTACTTTATGAATAACATATATACCTACCTAAGTAAATTAGTTTATTTCCTCTTGGCGACAATTTAGCTCACGCTCTTGTCACAAATTGTCAGCGAGGGTAAATGCAGACTATTAAGGAAATACAGCAATTCAAGCAGCCCTTACCCTACATTAGAGCGCAATCTTACCCGGCGAAATTATAAGCAACACCTCGTGCCGTGCCGCGCGGCCGTTACTGCGGCCCGCGACGTGGACGACAGGCCTTTAACATTAGCTCATAATAAACTTAATCGCTTGCGTTTTGTGTTACTTACATGTTTCATTTTTAACCCTAGAAGGTACCTTTCCACACTATACGAAGGTTTTATCATCACGAAGGTTTTATACGAAGGTTTTATAGCACTTCGTCCTCCGTCAGACGTTGTCAAGGTGAGGAGATAACGGGTTTCATCAGGATAGAGGGAACTTCTTAAATTTTGATGGATTCATATCCAGACCTTGAAACTTACCCGAAGCGCGAAAATTTAGTATAACATGACTGTTTAACCAGACAGGAACGAGTCCTACAAAATGCTGTATCACCAATAACTGAAACAAATAAAAAGGGAAAATAAAACCTTTTGAAAAGAAACAAAACAGACTTAAAATGAGATAAAATAAAATATATAAGACCTTTTAGGTATTTACATAATATATACGCTAGCATCTGTAGTAAGCTGGTGCCAAGAAGCACTAGTTTGTGGGTTACTCATTAAAACGACAATTTCAATTATCGATGTTTCTCTCATCATCACTAGTGATCGCTCCAAGTTGTGTTTGTGTCAAAATAAAATTTCTTTGAAAGCATTAACATGAAACAAAATTACAGGATTTAGTCACAGCAATAATATACGGGGTGAATACTGAGCAATTTTTACTATGGGACCAACCCCGAAAGCGCGAAAAAAAAATTGGCTGTTTCATATATTTTGGCTGTCTGACCTTAACATTTTCTATGGGAGAGTAAGATATTTAGCCCGTTAATTGTTGCAGGTGACTAAATAAACACCCTGTATAAGTAAATTCCCTTCTTTATTTTAATGGGATTTTGGAAACTTCACTTATCATCTTTTTTTTTATACCTTTGTATATGATTTGTCTACACTTTATCAATTTATCATCGACTTCGTAATAATAGGGGCAAGTGCTGGAATCGTGAACTTAAAAAAAAAAATCTTATATTACTAACAATAGTTATTCACCATATTTATTAATAAAAAAACTAATGCCAATAAGTAAAATTTTATCCCTCTAATATAAATGTTTATTTGTGAATTCGGTAAGTTATTCAAGTGTTTGTACAATTACAAAATAAGTTTCAAGGTTTTATAGTTTTCTCCAGGGTTCGCATTTCGCCAGATGTGTAATTTATAACTAAATATTATGGTTAAAAAAAGGAGGTAGAGTAGTGTACCTATGGACACCCTGACATACGAAAAATCAAGCTTTATTCGTCTAAAGCGTTGCGTACTAAACGATGATTCCGAGGTCTTTGTAGATCCTGGAGACACTATCAAGTCCAAAGTAACTTTACTGCTGAAAAGTTGTACCAAGAATATTGTCCATAGGTACAAACCCTGCCTATATCATACAGTCCATAGGCACAAATAGTAGTTGTACCTATAGACAAAAATATCAATTTTAACGTTTATTTTATATCTATTGTTCCTATTCAGATAAAGTAATAAAACCAGTCTGCAATTATAGACCATTTAACAGTTGTTAAAAAGAGTTTTGTGATATTGTCAATAGTTTATGATTTATGAACAAAATACAGTCAAAATCTGGAAAATGTCTACGGGTAGAGCACTTGTCCCTACTTACAAATAATTTAATATACAGTTACAATAATTTAAAAGTACCTACTGCCAACAATTTGTATTAATGTTATTTTAAGTCAGTTTTATTTATTTTTAGATTAAATGTTTGATCTAACGTTAATTTTATTTATTTTATTAGTTGTTTATATAATAATTTATATAATTTTAAATAAATACGTCTCAATCCATGGGTCAATTACGATATTTTGTTCGACTGTACAATTTACGGCAGTTATAACCCAGTAAACACCTATTTAAATTTTGTTTGCAGTTCTAAAAATATTTTCCGAACAACTTGATACGTTCGGCGACCTCGGCGTCAAGAATCCAAGGAATGAATTTACAATTCCGTATGTGAGTTCAGCTTTACCGGACAAATGCTAAAACTCCTCCCTGGGCTACGCTTACTGAATTCAAATGTCGTAAACAGAAAAAACAGCCACGCTATATATAACCTGTCTTAGTTAGACAAAAACGAAGACAAACGAAGCCTAACATTTTAGCTAAATCCGGATCATCAATTTGTCATTCGTTCCTTTCGCCTCTTATTAAAAAGCATTATTGCATGTTACTTTACCTACTTTAAAGATACCCTTTTATTTCCACTCATTCTTAGTAAAGTCTATGGAATAAACTAGTCATAACTCATGCACATTATTATTAGTAACGTTTGCATTTAAATCATTTTGGCGTTCTGTTAAATCTAAAAAGGGAAGTACATCTATTCCACAGACGATACTACGGCCATACGTCGTCCTCTGATGGTCAGGGCATTTGTAATATTTTTTTCACGCCAGCAGCTAGAACAAGGGTAATTTGCTGCTTAAAAACAGTGAGCAAAATCGCATTTTACTCACCGAGTGAGACAAAATAACATTCAAGTGACCTTTAGATTCGAATGTCATTTCAACGTGCGGGGCCTAATACAAGTTCGAAATATTTGGATTCTATTGTCTTTATCCCTTTCACGTCATTAGCAAAAAGAAAGAGACAAAAAAAATTGCATACGTAATTCAACGGTATATTGACGGTTTATAATAGACCCCCGAAATAAGTCAGACCGCATCGTTCCAAAACACCCTACGAGTCTTCATTCGTAATAATTAATTAATAAAATAAACGTTTAAAATTTAATAAAAACACCATATTTTACGTATTTTATTATACAATCAAAACAATGAACTTATACAAATTTACGCAATTGTTACGCAGTAAATAATTCTACTTAACTACTTTTAATGATCTCTACTATAGTTGACAAATAGTAGTATCCGCAATTCGGACCGGATCTTACAGTGTTTTTTTTTTACAAAAAAAAGTTGTCGATTGAACTGTCAATTGATGTTCGTTAATTCATTATTTTCGTATTATTTTATTGAAATTTCTTTCGTTTTGTTTTATTACGGTAATTAAAGTTAATTGTTAGAATACCTTCAGAAAACATGAGTGAAATAGTGATCCGTCCGTCTGGATTACATTTTTTCAGGTTGTATTTTTTGATGGCTGACTGACGTGAAAAATTTTGTGTACTACACGAGATCAAAGTTATTTACATCTCGTGCGCTTTTGAGTCCCTTACTACGCTCAAGATTCTATTATAGAATCTTTTGCTTGCACGGGACTCAAAACAAGCACTCGAAGAAATATCAAACTTTGCTCTCTTGTTGTACAAATAACTATTCTGAATACTTTGGTTCTGTCTTCAAACATCACAGCCCTCTTGACTTAGCCAGTTTGACCTCTTTTCGCCTTGATTGGAATAGATCCAATAGACCCATCTTGTCAAATATCTCAATTAGTCCTACAGTACATATATAATATAATAAATGAAATCTCTGGATATGGGTATGGGTCCGGATAGGATACCTGCATCGTTTGTCAAGGAGTGTGGTGAGGAGTTGAGTGTTCCCCTCTATCTCCTATTAAATACATCTATTTGCACTGGCGCATATTGACTTTTGCCGTAACTCCAGATTTTGGTGGAAAAAAAAATACAACAACTGAAAAAGTCCTAAAATTTAATCGATTTTCATGTACTTTTCAATGATCTCAAGGGCTTTTGAGGTCGAAAACTTGGATTTGTCATTACTATTTCATCACTACCAATATGTATAAAAAACAGAACTACGAGCACCTCATTTGATGTAAGGTAACACCTCTTTTTAGGGTTCCGTAGCCAAATGGCATGAAACGGAACCCTTATAGTTTCGCCATGTCCGTCTGTCTGTCTGTCTGTCTGTCTGTCTGTCCGAGGCTTTGCTCCGTGGTCGTTAGTGCTAGAAAGCTGAAATTTGGCATGGATATATAAATCAATAAAGCTGACAAAGTCGTACAATAAAATCTAAAAATTTAATTTTTTTTAGGGTACACGTAAAGTGGGAGTGAATTTTTTTTTTCGCTTCAACCCTAGAGTGTGGGGTATCGTTGGAAAGGTCTTTCAAAACTAATAGGGGTTTTCAAGAATCATTTTTTGATAAAGTACATATATTCGGAGATAAACGCTCCGAAAGAAAAAAAAATGTGTCCCCCCCTTCTAACTTTTTAACCATAGGTCCAAAAAATATGAAAAAAATCGTGGAAGTAGAGCTTAAGAAAGACATTAAATGAAAACTATAGCGGACATGATCAGTTTAGCTGTTTTTGAGTTATCGCAAAAAGTTTTCCCTTCATAGTAAAAAGACTTACTTTAATTAGGTACTGATTATGCAAATTTGCCTATTTGTTTAACTCGGGTGAAAGGTACCGTTTCATCCCTTGGTTAACAATTTACTATACTTTAAGCTCCAGTTTAGCTTATTGTGACGAAAGAGTAACTACGGAACCCTACACTGAGCGTGGCCCGACATGCTCTTGGCCGGTTATTTGTTATCATTTCCATGTATTAATAGTCAAAGTCCGACAGTCGTACTTCACTCGCGAAACGCTCTCAACAAAACGATAAGCAAACGTGAAGTCACGGTCACCAAGAGCCCATCTTGAAGTATGAAAAACATTAAAATTGCGATTTAGTCGGTGAAATATTGCAATATAATATTATTTTGGATAAAATGTAAGGAATCGAATGGTACCCTTACTTTATTCCTTTTTGGAAATAAAAAAAAACCTTTAGGTTTGAAACTTTCAGGTTCTATATTTTTTTATCATTTCCATATATTATTTTAATAACCACATTATTGCGATAAATTGCTCATTTGCTATCTGTCTGTAATAGAGACCGAGGTACCTATTTAAATATTCCCATACTTGAAATGAAAAAATATATTGAACTATTTCACGATAACGAAAGCAAATAGCGGTACAAGCATAAAACAAATAGCAATTTTACGTTTTGGCAGCAGCAGAATAATTCGACGGCAGGTGCTCCGCGGAATTGATTCGTGCCTCTGCCTCCCCGTTCCGACTGATGACAACGCTACGAGTAGGTATCTATATAGTGTCAACCTAGCCACTTTACTATGATAGATTTTTTAACCCCAACAGAGTACCCGCAAAAAATTGTTAGATTGAGAAGTCATGGACAAAATATACGTGACATAATCGAAGAAAATGAAAGTTATAAATATTATTTCGTGGATTAACTTTCACAACACAGTGCCCTTTTGCCCATGATAGATTTTTGATTGGTGGAGACATTTACTCTCCAAGCAAAGCAAATTTGAACGGGTTAAAGGCAGCGATAGTCACATTTTTAGATGCTGTTAAATACGTTCGACTGTCCCTGACCACTTATAGTCAATGATTGAGATGAAAATTAGCAAGTCTATGTCCCCCTCGTAACTTCGATAGTAATAAAATGTAAGTCAAATCCTTCATAATTTCAGGATTTTCTACACAGCACAGAACTTGGCACCCATATAGACCTCAATTCTTTTGTTGGCGAGTCAACAACGACACATATTTTTAACATTGAATTTGGCTCTCATTTCACATTTATGTTTTTGTTGATACTCTCCACTATGATAATAACTTCTTAAAATTCTTTATACCCCCGCTATTATTGATGCGTTACTTATATTACAACGAAAAGAAATTGATATGATAATTGGACCCGGAGGTACGTTCTTAAACTACATCCACAAGAGAGTTATGGGCATTGTGAATGTCATCTCGCTTTGTGTGGTAGGGCACAGCACAGCGGATGTCATTCCAGATCTAGAGCAGAGCCCAACTGGGAAAGTACCTCCACCTTACAGAAAACCGCGGCCAAAAAGCACTAGACCCTACTCATATTCAGTTCTAAGTATGGGGAACCCCCAAAATTTATGTGTAAAAATCCTAATGCGGTTCATAGAATACATCTACTTACCAAGTTTGAACAGTAAAAAAGATGGTATGGTATGGTGGACTGTATGAATAAAAGGGAGGAATATACCTTTGATATTGTTTTAATAAATATTTACAATAAATAGAAAATCACATCAACGACACAACCAAATCAGTATAAATAAGTAACCTGAAGTAATCAGTACCCCTAGTGTAAATTTAGTCGATAGCGAAACGTGACGTACGCGTTTGCGTTAAGTCTCATTTTGTATGGGTTTTTTGAACAGCGCGCCAAGCGGGACGTTTTGGAAAGTCAAAAATCTCATACAAAATTACACTTAACGCAAACGCGTACGTCACGTTTCGCTGTCGAAAATATTTACACTAGGGGTACAGAATGACAAATACTTTTTTTAAGTCAATTTTGAATTTGAATTTATAATAGACAAATAAGAAAAATAAGCCTGATGCTGCAAAGAGTGTGCAACAAACAGTACCTATAGCTCTTATAGTTTCGGAAAAAAGTGACGGTGACATAATCGGACAGACAGACGGACATGACGAATCTATAAGGGTTCCGTTTTTTGCCATTTGGCTACGGAACACTAAATGACTTGTCAATCCACATCCCTTATAATCCCTTTTATTTATGCACGTACTATACGTCAATAAACGCAAACTGTTGTCATTAAATATTATTGAAGTTTATTATGAACAGATTGTCCTGCTTCATCCTCTAAAATACGTCGGTAACGGACGTTTGTCAGGCCGGTGGGCGACGCCAAGCTAAGTTTCAATCGTACGAGCGTTGCTTAGTCGAGTTTTTGGGCAAACCAGCCTAATATGTTCTCGTAATCCGTTACAACTATGCGTGACTTTAGAGGACGCTTACTTGGTTCAGCTGAGACTTCGACTAGCCCACTCGGTAAGCGGTTGACATGACTTCAGCCTAGCACTACAGTCGAAAAGTTTCTTCTTCGAACATCGACGCCATGAATTATGCATGGGAATTAAGTTTGACGCCAGATAAGCGGCCCTAAGATTTATTTGCCGATATGATGTGTAGAAAACAATCCAAGTTGTTTCGACTTTCTGAATTATGGCCGTTGTTTCATCGGGGCACGTCAATGCCAAACTTTTCGAGATCGCTTTTTTTATTTTTGTTATAATATTACATATCCCGAAATAGAGTCTTATTTCGTTAAACATATTTTTATTATCATTGAAACTATTTTTATAGATGTATCTACTGACCGTACACTTAGGTACTACTGATAAATGGTATGTACACACATAATAAACTAGTTACACAATGCTTATACAAATATTAAATCATACAAAAAATTAGGCCCATTGCCTCGCTGAATGGCGATAGATTCGCGTTGATTATTTGAGTGGATCATAGAAACATAAATGCTATAAAGTAATCTATTTCTTATAACGTATAAATGCAACTTATTATCTGATAAAGTACGTTATTTGCACCCATGTTACTAGAAAAGTGACGCAAATACGAAATCAGTATTGCGGGACTAGTCCGTTATCAGACTTACGCACGCTCTTACAGGACCTTCCCGGAAATTTAACTTCGTTAAGAATGAAATATGTCCCGCCGTTATTCCAAGGTTTGTTGCGCGAATACTTACATTTCGAGTTTCCACCTCTAGTTTTCTCATCAGAACCAACGGAAATAATTTCAACCGAGACTGAGTTATGACAAAACTCCGCCGGACATTGCCGCATCCGTAATGAGAATGGAGTCGAGATATGACCTTAATTTATTATCACATACTACTGGTCGGTACAACGGGAATCCTGCAATCGACTTTTTGCTATTAAATTTGTATGACAAACTGACCACAATTACCTATAACCAACACAATTTATACACGGCGACTTTTTGCTGAGATAAATACAAACGGGACTTCATTGCTACATTACAGATTGGCGGTGTTTGTGTTAATTTTGCAGCGCGATTGTATCAATTCAACAAATTTAATTGACTAATTGATTCATGGTACAACATTAGTTACAGCGCGTACTGTATGGATGCTTACGTGTTCGTATTGCGGATAAGTAAAACCTGTGAAGTTCGTCGTCGTTTGTAAATGGCCTATAGCATTTGGGTTAAGTATTTGCCGGCTTTGGGAACATTAGCAATGCACCTCGGCTTCACGAGAGATAAGCGGCGGGTACCAGAAGTGAAATAGTGGGTGGGAAGGCTGAGGAAGTATTTAATTAAATTCAGCGGCGGCGGGCTTCTGCCCCTCTACATCAGCTCCACTAATCACAGGTAGTAGAAGGCCGTCGACTTTACTTTAACAACGACACGGACATTGACTTTAACAAACAACCATTAATAAGTTTCTTTTGCTTTACTTAAGGGTTTTTTTTTATGACTTGTACATTTTACCTTATTATAACCGGATTCAAAGTTAATGTTATTTGTGTTTTCGTAGGCAATCCGACAATTCATAAGGGTTGAAAATCGATTTTCAAGATTTACTTGGATATATGGTTAAATAGTTATTTACGATACAAGTGCAAAAAATAGGAAATTCGTAACGAGTGGCGATAAATTAAAACACGACCGAAGGGAGTGTTTTAAATCGACACGAGTTGCGAATTACCTATTCGCACATGTATAGTACCTACAACGTTTTACAGTACATTATGGCTCTTTAAAATTTCAACATAGTTACGTAATGTGCTAATTATCTCACTTGGCAACTAATCCCTAGAATTGGCGTAGGCATTAGTTTTTACGAATGCGACTGCCATCTGACCTTCCAACTCATAGGGTAAATAAGGCCTCATTGGGATCAGTTCGGTTTCCTCACGATGTTTTTTGTTTTCCTTCACCGAAAAGCGACTGGTAACTATCAAATGATATTTCGTACATAAGTTCCAAAAAACTCGTTGGTCACCGGGGTTTGTACCCGCGATCTCCGGATTGCAAGTCACACGTTCTTACCGCTAGGCCAGCAGCGATTTTTCCACTTATAACAATATAATATCGAATAATTGCACCAAAGCATACTGGGCTAGTAGTTACTTATTTGCCTAACGTACTGCATTGAGACCCGAGTGGCGTAGAGACCTATGCGTGGGAGTGAAGAAGCACGACGAAGTGTGGCTGGAAAACTTAAGCAAAAGGCGTCACCAGGCTAATGGCCTGTGGGACTAAGATGGTCAGCTCTTTATCATTTGTCACCATGCCTGCCACGTTGTAACAAGTATGTAAGTGCGAAAGAGACGGGCATAGTGTTGTATAGCCACATAAGCGGTAATGCATTGGCCGTCTCAACTGCTCTTGACACAGCGTTGCAACAATCATATCCGTCGCCGGGATGCAGTGGCCATTGATGATGATGATGATTAAGTACCTAAGCTAAAAACGCGTTTTTCGAGAAAGACTGGGCGTTTTTGCTGGTTTTCCATTATACAAAAGTTTTATGCCAATTAAAAGGCTAAAATTCGTGGTTCTTGCCTCTATTAGTATTTCTCACAGCGTAGTCTAGTCTATTACTATCTTGTATACCAAATTGAAAGCAATAAACATATACTTGCATTACTATAAGGTATGTATTTTTTTGGATTCCATTATTTTCAAACTTTTCTCCACAATATTAGGTCCACTTCGGCGGCTTACAAGTTAGTATTTCGTTTGATATCTTGTAAACAAAAAAACTATGAAAGTTACAAGAAATCAAACAGAAAATTAACTTGTAAACCGCCCAAATAGATCTAATATTATGTAGTATGAAAGTACCTACACATACAGATGCATATGTAGATGTGCACGCACACATACATAGCTAGTTCCGGATATAAAATCGAGATAGCGCTTCGAAATTGGTTTCCTTAAAATGCTTCAAGAGGGGTCTCTTTTCCTATATAAAGCCTGACAACAGTTTATTTAACCCTGAGATAGTGTCGCTGCAAACAGCTTACGTATGGCAATAATGTGCGTACGTCATGTATAGTCGGGGTAGTGGGCATTGGCTTCATGTTGATACTCGTATAATGTCAAAACATTGCTTACAGAGAATTCGGTTCTTTCAATTTACCTATTCGTCAAAATCTGATTCTAAATATTCAATATTTATATATTCTTCGTTTTCTGACTCTGAAGAATTCTGATTTTCATCAGATGTTGTGTCGCTTTCAGGGCCCCCAACCTCGATTATAAAACGTTCAGTCTCCAATTCGATTATAGGACCTAAAGATCCTATAATCGACTTCAATTTTTTTAACATGGTCACAGCAATTGCTCCAATTTTCTTGAGTTACTTCCTATACGATAATAATTTATTAAAAAAATTAATCATTAATGATATAGACTGAATTCAAAATAATATACATAACTAAATTCTCAACATTAAAATAAATTGTATACCTGAAAACTATCTTCAACAAGCTTTAGAAAAGCCTTATTATCGATAGACACATTTTTAGTTGCCACTTTAGCTTTTACAATGCCCCAAATCATCTCAATAGGATTTAAATCACAGTGATATGGCGGTAACCTTATCACTTTGTGTCCGTATGTGGAGAAAATCGTGTCCATATATTGGTTCAGGTTTGTGACGTCTCAAAATCTCTACCAATCTAGCTTTGGATGCTTTTTGTGGAAATGAAATTTTATTCGAACGCTATGCTTTCTGTCGCCAGATGTTAGTGGTTTATTAATGCGAAAGGAATGGTATCGGGCATTATCCATAACTATACATGTGGGTTCACTTAGATTGGGAATTAATGTCTGCGTAACCCATTTCTTAAAATTATTTTTATTCATCGAATCATGGTAATCTGCTTTTTTTTCTTTATCATTATGTACCAGAAGTGCATTAGGAACAAATTCGAATGGTCCACAGGCATGAATAATAATATGTCGTTTCCCTGTTGAAACGGCTTTCGATACTCCAGGTTCATTTTCGCTCTGCCAAAATTTGGCGTGGTTCAGAGAAGTATGAATGTAGGTCTCGTCCAAATAAACTATAGGCATATTTTTATCCCTTACTTCTTATATTTGATCCAAATAACTTTCACGGCAAACCACAATATCGGAACGCTCCATCAATATTGAACGTTGGTTTCTGCATTTTTTATATTTGACTTCCATACTGTGCATCAGTTTTCGTAAGTACTCTCTGCTGCCTGTTAATCCAATGTCTTATTTCAAAGCAGTGAGCAGAGTTTTGATACTCGGTACTTGTTTTCGCACGGCATAAAATTCATGAATATGCCTTATGGCACATTTATCGAAGTCGTCTATTTGAATTCTCTTTTTGTGTGGGGCTTTGTTTTGTACAGGTGGCAAAGTAAAGACCATCTCATTGTTTTTAGAAATATTTTTTTATCGTCGATCTACATAAACCTTAAATGAAATATTAAAGTTTAAACCAAACCACTAACCAGTTGAATACAACCGCACTATAAAATGTCAATACCGGTCATGTCAACAACCAACTATAAAACATTGTTTATTGGAATGCTATGTAATCCTTCGTCTTTTTTAAGCTGTAAGTATTTCATTGCATTCACTACTTTTTTTTGCATCTTTGGAAATGTTTATATTTGAATATATTCGTAGATAAATATTTTCTGTTTGTTTACATCGGTGACATTGGATGACATCCAACTTTCGTTGTCAAAGAGTACTTGTTGCCAGTAAAAGAAATTAGTACCATTGAAAATCCGCAAAATGGCGAGGGTCAAATAAACTGTTGTCGGGTTTTACTTACTTTACTCTTTGCTCTAGGCTCGCCAAGGCGAATCGAATCTAATCGCAAAAAAAAAATCGTATGGCATAACATAATACAGAAACATATAATATCCATTTATCCATACATTTATTAATTATTATAAAACTGCGACTATTAATGAAGAGCCGCGGCGTGTCGATTTAAATTTATAAGATTACTGTGGCGACGCGTGTTTAGCGAATTACTGTGGAGACGCGTTTTAGTTGCGACTCGACTCGGCGCGCCTCAATTTACGCGGGGTAGCGCGGCGCCGAGGCTCTTCGTCATCAAGCGCAGTTTCATAGTAAATGTATAGAATGCATAAGATAAGACTGGCGTCGACTACAGTTGAATGTGCACCTTGGACAAAGATGTGCACCAAAGAATATAATACGCACCAAATGTACACTCATCGCGGCGAATAATTTCGATTCGATTCGATTTGCCTCGGCGAGCCTAGTCAACGCCAGTTATCCTAAAAAAAATCAAGTGGTTGACTTATTTTCTTTGTTTCAAATCTTGCAACATTTGTGACGTTGACTCATTGTCAAATTACTTTTGTCAAAAAATATTTTTGAATTGTGTTTACAAAATATAATCGCGCAAACATTCTTTAAGATATAATGGATATTATAGACACGCTAGAAAGTGGGGAACGAGTGACTAGTACATACGCTGAAAATTATTTTGATGACGAATACAGCCCTTGTAAGAATGGACTGGTATCAACAGATAGCGAAAAACGAGAAGACAGTAAGAAATCAAATACTAGTCCAAATGGGTTCCGAGAAAACTGGATATCACCAAGTGATTTACTTATTGGAATAATAGAACTCACTCCACCATTTACGTCTAAAATAACTAGAGGAATTACTCATGAGGGTATTATATCTATCGGTAATGGCATGTTGGCAAAAGAACGTCAAAAATTTGAAACTGAACTGAGACGGTTGCTTCGGGATAATGATGCTTCATGGAATCATATTTTATTGCATGAGAAGCAGCAAGTCAAACTTAAAGTGAGGAAATGTTTTAAAAAAATATTTGAAGAGAAAAGTAAGATAATGACTTCAGAAATAGAACATTTTTATGAAAAATGCCTTCTGGAACTAGAAAACCATTTGCGTTCTGAAATACAACATGTCCTGGTTAGTGCTCATGCAAATATAACCAGCGATTTAAATATAGAAATAAACAAGAGATTAAAGGAAGAAAAGTGCGTCCTCGAGACAGTTTTAGAAAAACAATACCGATCAGAAATAAATAAGATAACCAAATACTATAAAATAATGTCAGATTATGAATTAAACAGAAATGGCAAGATTATATCAAAAGCGCTACATGAAAGAAACGATGCGTTGAATGCTTTCTATAAACAAATTGAAGCTGAGACTATGACCAGTACTATGTATGTGATGAGTATGGAAAGAAAGAAATGTAAAATAAAACAATTTTTGCTTGAAAACTATCAAAATTCTGAAATAAAAGAAAGGCTTGAAAAAATTCAAGCAAAAGAAGAGATTATAGATTCATATAAGCAAAGAGAACGGTTTATAGCTGACATCAACTTTGAATGGAAAGAAAAAATAAAAAAAATCGTACAGTTATTTTTGAAGTTCATAAGTTTTAGTCTGAAATTGCTACCTGAACAGACTACGTTTTTGCTAGACTTGGAAAAACTGTTTGTTTTGCAACTTAATGAAATTCAGAAACATCCCCAAGTAGCACCACAGATATTAGTGGAAGTTGAAAATAATTTAAATAATATTTTCCATTTTAATGAACCGAATATAACATGTGATAAGGAACCATTCGAAGTGATTGGTGATACTTCGGAATCCATCCCAACACCTTACGGCAGCCGCGAAACCTTACCTTCGCACGTAGAACTTCCCGCTATAACGGTTTTACTAGAGAAAAAGTTTGTTTATGCCAAATGCAACAAATTTGATGAAATTAAAGCATTGTTGGAATCATGCAAATGTCTTGAAGAAAAAGCGTGTACATGTTTTAGAAATAAAGAAGAAGAAACGCCATCGAACATATCCGTGTCTGAATCTGCGTCTGTTTCCAGTGAATTATATCAAGGAAGTCAATCAATCAAAAGTGAATCTTCAATTGAACTTATGCAGGTAGACGATATCAAACGAATGCAAGATTGTCCGTATAAAAATTGTCGAGATTGGACTAAACAAATGACTCTTGATATATCAAATTTTGTTGAATTCACTGAAGAAAATTTTAAAGTAGTTCAAAATAGATATACCTTTCCGCTTAAAGAGGCCAAAAGACCAAAATTAACGAGTGCTAAAGAAATTGCACACAAAAAACTGCCTTTTGTCGAGGGTTTAAAGCAGGGCACAAGTTATCATGATGCGGTAACTCAGTGCTCTAGTGACGAAGACATGCCATTCGTCAAAATATTCGAAAAGGATGTTCCGGAATGTACTTGTGTGAAGAAGCATAGTTCTCAGCAGTTAAAAGACTATAATGAAAAAGAATCCAGGAGCAAACTGATTAACGAGATAATGGTAAAGCGCAGAATTTCTATGCAACGTTTATTGTTTAGTAACCCCAACTTACTGAAGATGTTTACCGATGAAAGTTTTGATATAAAGATTTAATAAGCTTTTTTTTACACACAGCTTTTCGGATTTCTTTTCTTAATTAACTATATTACAAGTGTAACAAAAATAGTGGGGATCCGTTTAAGGGCATATTCTGTATCGTATTCTGATTAGGAAAAAGTAGAAGAATTTTTAGATTTTTTTGCTGTGGGGCAGATTGTCCAAGTCGGCTAACCCTCCATACAAAAGCCAAAAATGTTTCGGGTCAAAACATGTTTCCTCTACTTTTTCCTTATAAGAACACGATACCGAACATGCTCTTAAACGGATCCTCGCTATTTTTGATACACCTTGTATGTATTTTACTTTTAACAGTTACTCTACTATTTAAAAATAAAAAAATAGGTACCTACTAACCGCTTATCATTAGCTATAATTATATGTAGGTATAGGTCTGTAATCCAAATTGGTTTTGTAATGGACCGGTACACACAGTACCGGCGTGCATCGGGATGATAAAATGAAAGGCTCCCGCAATAACCCGACTTAGACGTTTTCGTTACCATTCTGCATAATCTGCCCAGACTGCGTAGCCAACGTGCCAATCCTACGCTCTGTAGCGAACGAAAAGCAACTGTCACTGGCGCACTAATAAGTATGGAATGATGCACTAATATGCACTAATAATGAGTGATAGAGAGAGATGACTACGCCTCTGCAAAGCGTAAACGATTGGCACGCTGGCTAGGCACCCTGATGTGACACTCGCCGTTGTTGTGATGTGATTTCTAAAGGAAGGCTAAAGGCATTGTTGACAGGGCTGTAAAATACATAACTACTCACGGGTATAAATAAATACATCATAGTAGATTATTATTTCGTCTAAAAGTCTTCTAGAAATCGATTTTCGCTCAAGTCATCTCGTATATGGCTATATTTGGTATCAATAGTAACTGTGACGTCATAAAGTAGGCGGGACAAGGAAATAGTTATTTACGATACAAGTGCGAAAAGCAGGAAATTCTATGACATGTAATTACCTATTACTTATTCGCACATGTCTCGTACAACGTTTTACAGTACATATGGCCCTTAAAATTTTCAACATAATTACATAATGTGCTAATTTACGCACTAGTGTGGAAAAGTACCACCATATATACTGTAAAAATACTTTTCACTCTCTTTGGTCGTGTTTTAATTTATCGCCACTTGTTACGAATTTCCTATTTTTCGCACTTGTAACGTAAATAACTATTTTAATACAGTTGCTCAAAAAGTGCTACTTTATTTACGTAGCTGTTTCTGTAGCGTTCACGAAGTTGGTTTTTGGGACCTACGAGTTATACTTTTTACTTTTCCAACTTTTTAAATTTATATCTGACCGTAATCCATACGACCACACCAAAGAGTTGGATGTCCAAAAATTTTATATATTTTTTATTTCGCCATAACACGTTTATTACGTCCAAAAAATGTTATTACACGATATTAATTAAATATTTATTTGTTATTACAAAAATTAAATGTTATATAATACGATATTTCACTAAACATATTTTTAATTATTGACTGAATGAAACTATCATTGCCACGTTGGCTGTCATTAACAGAAAAAATTAAAAAGTAAACCCGGTGCCCGCCATTTTCACTTAAAATTTAGTTGTATCAAAATAATTCAACTTAAGGTGCGACCAGACCGCAGCTTAAAAAACGGTCACGATACGGAATCGCAGTGACGCGTCGTATGCGTACCGTTTTTGACGCATGCTCCCCACACCGCTGCTTAAAAAACGGTGACGGTACGGAATCGCAGTGACGTGCTTCTTCACGCGAATCTTTTTTGTTTACAAAACAGTTGCGTCTTTTACGTCATCGATGTGGTGTCTGCCATTAAGATCTCCGTGTAATATTTTTTGCGATTTTTACGCAGATCAATTTACGGTGCGTCAGCGTATTTTAAGCAGCGGTGTGGGGAGTATGCGTCAAAAACGGTACGCATACAACGCGTCACTGCGATTCCGTATCGTGACCGTTTTTTAAGCTGCGGTCTGGTCGCATCTTTAGATTACAACTGTGAGTGTTTTTTTATAAAATGAGTTGTTGTGATTTTTTGCAGCGTAAGTCTCCGCTGAACAAGTTCAAGTGAAAATTCGTAACTGTAATAGCTATTTGTTTTATTGTGATTTTTTCGCTAATGTATATTAAAAAACGTCGTTCAATGTACACTTTGCACACTTGCATTGAAATGTACTATTCTTTTAAACATACCATGCGGGGGTATCAAATGAAAAGGCTATGTGGGTAGATTTAAATGGCTTATTTAATTATGGCTAATTTAAATGAATGAAATGCCACCAAAAACATTTCATGTAAAGTGTTGCCAAGACTTTTACACTAAAAAAGTTATGAGATGCCCTAGTGGGCACCAAGACATTTACTTTGTAAGCGCAAACTTTATCAGCTCAATAAAGCCAACAGCTTGGTCAAACAGTACGGCTTGGCCGTTTCGTTATTGTCACATAAACACTCCTGCGGTGGACTTGTATATGTAGTACAAAGTACTTACTACTTAGCACCTAACATCGGTCTTTAAAATTCTGAAAATGATAATACGGGATTGTCCATATGACAGCTACGAAACGGCCAAGCCGTACTGTTTGACCAAGCTGTTGGCTTTATTGAGTTAGAGCTGATAAAGTTTGGGCTTACAAAGTAAAAGTCTTGGTGCCCACTAGGAGATCTCATGACCTTTTTAGTGTAAAAGCTCTATGCGCCTGTTAGTCTAGGCAACACTGTGATGAAAAACATTGTGTGTAACTCCGGGGGTAAGAATATTGCAAATTCGGGTCTTTAATTCTCTCCAGCCTGCGGCTGTCGGGAATAATCACCCTTGTATCCAAAATTTCCCTTACCCCCCTCGTTACACAATGTACTATTAATCTTACCCTATATTACAAACAAATATGAAATAAAAATCCGAACACTTCCGATACGACATACAACAGATGCTTTAGGGACGTACTTAACCGTTTTACCTATGACGTTGACCACAGTTGGACTCTCTCAGTAAGCTATGTAAGTAACCCTTAGGTCGCATGGTCCGACTGACTAGTCCGATCAATCGGAATACGAATATTTTTCTTTCCCGCTGGCTCGATTGATCGGAATATAAGGACTTCTGTGATTCTCGTAGTCCTACTATCGGAGTAACGGGATTTTAAAAGTTCGTCTAGTTCGATGAATCGAACCACGAGGTCATTTTTTTTTCCTATTGGATCGATTGATCGGACATAACTGTAGACTTGATTATGATTGCCTATTATTTTAATACCTATATAAAATTTATTAATCCTAATTCACATTGAAAACAGGCGGATATAATATCCTTGAGCGGTTTTTAGAGAATAAGGGCTCTTAAGATTATTTGTTAGATCTTTCCTTCAAAACCACTATTTCGTGGTAGTAAAATTCCGCGTCGAAAAGCTAGCCATACACGGACGGTTTTGCCCGTCGGATCAGCCCGCCAGATGTACCGCCAGCGGGCACATCCGTGCGTGTGTGTCGAGAAATATAGATACGGATCTGCCCGCCGGGCACCCGTCCGCAGGCAAATCCGTCGGTGTGTGGTGAGATATAGCCACGGATGTGCCCGATCCGACGGGCAAAACCGTTCGTGTATGGCTAATTAAAGTGAGAAAACACTTTTGAGATGTTGGTAGATTACAAAAGTAACCATGAAAGTACCGGTCGGACAAACAGGAAAAATAAAAATTGTGTGATCGGATTAAGAGGATTTTTCAAGGTCTCGTGGTTCGATCGATCGAACTAGACGAACTTTTAAAATCCCATTACACCGATAGTAGGACTGACAGGATTTTCTAAGTCTTTATAGTCCGATCAATCGAGCCAACAGGAAAAAAAACACTTCGTATTCCGATTGATCGGACTAGTCGATCGGACCACGCAACCTAAGGGGTACTAAATCAGTGTAGAAAAATAAATTTTATATTTAAAATCAGCTCTAGAGTTTGATGAAATGCGAGCATTTTTAAAATCACTATATTCGAATCGAGGCTGCCCAAATCCCTTTGGAGCTGGCATTTAATAATGATGCGAGTTTAATGTTCGAACTATTTTGCAATATCAAAGTGGTAAACTATATAATATTTGTTCAGGCACGGTTCGCCAATCAATAGCCACAATTAGTGATTCGAAATGAAAACTACCTGGAATAAAGTACGCCATTATTACAATATATATCTTCGTAGTTTGGTAAGAGCCCAACTCTGAAACCGCCGGCGCGTTCAATTTAACCAGGTGTTAACATAACCCGTGTCAGTGATCACAAATTGCTCGCCGTATCTTGTCGGTTACTCCCTAAACTCTATTCATTTGTTCTTGTTTCCTCCCAGTATTTATTTACGCAAGTCAAGGCAAAGTTAACGGAAAATCTCCAAATAATATTTTATTATAATGATAAATGTATTTCTCTGTACACGAGAAATTTAACAAAACTGTAATTTTAATCATTCAAATTGTACGTAATATATAATATTGAAATTATGCATAAGACAGCAAAATAAATGGTACGAGGAACGAGAAAGGGCTATCTTCTGAATGCAAATGCTTTATTTGTTTGTGAAAATACAAATATCACTCGGTGTATGCCCGTAACATTTGAGAAGTGTCTTCAATGAGGTTAATACCCACAGATTTTTCTGGTTTTAACTGTACTATTTGTTTTGGAATCATCAAAAATCTGTCTCTTTTTGTTTCTTCCGGGCTGCTTGTTTTTGTTTGATTATTATTATGGGATACATAAAAAAACATGTTACACATTTTAAACATTAATTAAACAAATATACCTATGTGCTAGCAAATTTTGAGGAACGTTACTTGTATTTTATTGCCGTGAGCTACTCCTTAAACAAATATTCCTATATTTATACCCAACTGCGTCAGAAGGAGGGTAGATAATGTTTTTCGAGCGTATAGTTGTACCGTTCTTAAGAACATTCTCCGCTTCCTATGGGAAATATTTTCAAACGAGAACATTTCCCATACAATTCTCGAGAAAGGCACAAGTCTATTCGAGCATACGTATGTATGTCCATTTCTTTGGTACGCCTAAACGGCTGGACGGTTTTTGACATATGAGGGGTCGTAGAATTCGTCAGAATTGTGGTAGACAGTGATATATGCTATATAAATTTTGAAAATAGCGCCCGCAAATGAAAAAAAGGGTGGGGGTGGTTTTTTTTATTAGCAATATGGTATGAAACTCTTTTTAGCTCATTATTTTTAAGCAGTTAGACTTTTTTGTAATAACAGCCTTTTGTTATTATTAATTCTGAATGTGGAACTTAAAAAAATACTCTTGCTGCGCCATCTACGTGATTAAATTTTTGAACTAAAAGAAATCTAATCTGTTTAGGAATAAATGATACACTTAATTTATTTCTTCTCAAAATTTCAAACTGGTTAAAATTGCAAGTAACAAAAATATTGACAATCACAAGTATGTTTATCAAACGGTATCAACTGCTGCTTATTGACGACGGAGCCGTAGGTATTACGCATGAGATTGTAAAATATACCCGAGCGATACTTGAACGTCAAAATTATTTTCATTGTCTTGTTTTTTGTATGAGATGGAATTTACTTTTATATTTTTGATGTAAATTATTACGCTACCTACAGATAGAAAGACATGCATATCACTGGACTTGATTTTTTTTTCTACAAGACATAAATACAAGCGTAACAGAGTGGTCAGAAACAAGACAATGAAAACAATTTTCACCTAATTATGCAATAGGTTTGATACAATCATGTAATTACAAGTAACACATAAAATTAAATAATTACGCATGAAATAAAGTTTTTTAATAATAATGATCATTTCACCCAAAGCATTGTTAAATTTCGCATTTACTACACGATAAATATAAATTGCAGCGTTAGCTAAGAATAATGCGGGGCGGCGGATCCGCGTAAAGGTAAATTTACACACGTCCCATAACAACTTAAGTTATTAAGTCGTCACAGCTCGGAGTTGCGACTTATGACATTCCTAGAATTACTCCTCAACTGTTAGGAGATTAGTGATGTGCTGTGGTGTAACTTGATAATAATATGAGCATCAAGGTGGGGTAAGTAATATCCCTACTTACTTTTTAGGGTTCTGTAGTTAACTAGGAACCCTGATAGTTTCGCCATGTCCGTCTGTATGGCTGTCCGAGGCTTTGCTCCGTGATCGTTAGTGCTATATAGAAAGCTGAAATTTGGCATGGATACATAAATCAATCAATCCGAAAAAGTCGTAAAATATAATAAAATATTGTTTTTAGGGTGGGGTAAACCGTCTATTACTGGAGATTACTGGCCACCTTATACTAAAATGGCTAAAATAAGAATTCTATTTATTTATTTATACAATTCAAGTAAACTAAATAATTGTCGTTCTGATGATTAACTTAGATTGTGTGATTATTAAACAGAATCCCTTTTAGTATAAGGTGGCCAGTAATAGACGGTTTACCCTAGCTCCCGTACAAAATGTTTTTTTTTATCACTTAATCTCAATAGTGTGGGATATCGTTGGATAGGTCTTTCCGGGTCCGCCCTGGGCGATTCCAGCCTGGGGCCCTGGAGGTCTTGGTCCCTTACCTACCTACCTACCTCTTAGTATATGACATTTATTTCACGTTATAATTTATATAGTAGTGTTTCTACTTGGAAACAAATTAAAAATAGTTTATGAAAATATTTTAATATGTTCTAATTCTTCTAATACTAATGTTGCTTTAAATAATATTAGCTACAATTTAAAATAATGTTTTTGGTATTGGAGTGGTCTGCACTTGCGCGAGGCCAGCGCACGGGGGGTGAAGCATTATAATGAACTCTCCAAACGTCACCGATAAGCGCAACCGATTTGCATATACATTCGGCCCGATTTGAAGAACGAACGATAAGTTCTGGTTTGTTTGTTTGTTTATTTATTAGACATTTATAAGCTAACAGGTACACCAAATCGCTTACAAACTAGATTACAGTAGGATATACAATACAAATTACATTATATACATTAAAACACAATTCATTATTTTCAGAAATATTAAATATAGGATTATTAAATAAATTAAATTAGTCAAATAGAAAACATCATCATTAAAATTAAATTATTAAAAATATAAGTAAGTTTTTTGTGGCCAAATATTGGCTAAGGAATTCTGATAGCTTTTTACCAAAACCACCAACACTATCCGCGAATATGTCAATCTGCGGGGCAACAATGGACATGACATTAAGGAGAGAGAGCGCCCGAGTCGTGGGTGAGTTAGCGGCGCGGCGGGTGCGCGCGGGGCACCCCGCGAACAGGCGCGCCGGGCGCCGCGCGGGCAGCGCGCTCAGGCCCGGGGGACAGGGACGCCACCCCGGGACGAACAGGCCGAGTCTCTCCAGTACATCCGGATTATTTACTGTGTTGTTTATTACACCGTAGTAGTGCATCAACAACAACAGCTTCCGCCTTAGCTCCAGCGTATGAAGCCCCACCATCCCCGAGACGAAAAGCGAAGGATACAGGAGAGGGTAATATCCATACTGCCTTTTGTACAGGTATCGGGCGAATCGTCTTTGGACTCTCTCCACCATTAACTGGTGTATTGTGGTATTTTTTTTCGCTGGGGTCCCACGCTATGGCTCCAAACTCTAACTTACTTCGGACGTAAGCATTGTACAACAATACCGCTACCCTGATGTTTTTAAACTGCGCTGATACCCTCATAATGAATCCGAGCGTTTTCGTAGCGGCTTTACACATCTGTGTTATATGTGTACGAAAGTCCAGCTCCACATCCAGTTTGAGTCCCAAATCAGATATTTCACTGACTCTTCCAAGCGGAACGTCTCGAAGATGGTATGCAGCGTACACTGGTGAACGAGCCCTAGAAAAAGTGATGATTTTACATTTAGATGCGTTAAATTGCAAGTTGTTAGCATCACTCCAACCTGCAAGAGCCTCAATATCTTTCTGCAGATTGTCACAGTCATCCCGTTCACTAATTTGCAGGAAGAGCTTGAGATCATCCGCAAATAACAGGCACCTAGAGTTTCTGACGACCCTCGGTAGATCGTTGATCATCAGTAGAAACAGAGTCGGTCCCAACGTGCTGCCCTGACTAACACCGGATCGGGTGTAATATGGTTGGGAATGATATCCGGACACTGCTACATATTGACTACGACCGCGTAGGTAATCTGCAAAAAAATGTATCAGCTTAGGCGTGAATCCGAACCCAGCCAACTTCTGCAGCAAAACGTCGTTGTCAACCAAATCGAACGCTTTTTTGAAATCAAAGTAGGCCACGTCAACTTGGGAGCGGTAATCCATGGCCTTAGTCACATAGTCTACAAAGCAGATGTGATTAGTTGTGGTTGACCTACCAGTCCTAAAGCCATGTTGAGCGTCATCAAGTTGAGCGGCCGTTTGATTGATGATTCTATTGTTGAGAGCGGCTTCGAAGACCTTGCCAAAAACTGACAGCACCGCAATGGGCCGATAGTTACTCACATCGGAACCGACACTGTTCTTGGGTACAGGTGTTACTCTGGTGATTTTCCAGCAAGAAGGGTAGGTAGAGTTCTGTAGTGCCAGATTGAATATGTAGAGAAGCGGTTGCTCCAAAACACTAATACAATCGCGGACTAAGAAGTTAGGAATACCGTCCGGGCCAGAGGCAGACCGTGCCTTCAGAACCCTGACTGCGCGTCGCAGCTCCCGCGCGTCGACGCTGTCGACAGCCACACGCGCTGCATTAGCCTCCGCAGCGCCACAACCCGCCGCCTCCACGGCATTCAAGCGCGGCGCCTCGCTGTGAAACACAGAGCTGAAATATTCCGCAAACGCGTCTGCCGCCTCCTGTCCGACCACGATTTTACCTTTATACGAATAGGTACTTACACGTCTATCCCTCCTTTTGCTTCTAACATAACTCCAGAAATTATTTGGCTCATCAATAATATTTCGCTCAATGTTTTCGAGGTATCGTCCATATGCAACTTTGATTAACATTTTGACATGCCCCCTGTAGTATCTATAGAGCTCCCTGATGAACACTTTTCCCATTTGTTTGTATTTTTTTAGGTGAAAGTGTTTGCTCTGAATATACCTGATAATTTCGGGTGTATACCACGCAGGATAGATATACCGCCCGGATCTTTTTCTTGGTCGTTTATTAGGAACACAACTAGATATACATTCCTTTAATTTTATATAGAAAACTTCGGTCGCCAATTCAACATTACGTGTCTCTAAGACCTCGTCCCAATCGATAGAGGCTAGTGACGCGTACAACAACTTAAAATCGGCTTTACGAAAATCCCACACCGGTGTCACAGGGAGACCACTCAGCGACGGCGAGGGTATCAACGGCACGCCTCGCCGTCGCTGAGTGGTCTCCCTGTGACAAATAAGTGTGTGTTTAAATAAGTTCTCATTTAGATATCGTTTGTATGTCGTATAATTGACAGATGCAGCTCGATTCGGGCGACCAATGTCACTCTTTGACGTTAGAAATATCGTAGATAGATCTTATTGGGATCACAGCGAAATCGAAATAAATGTCAATTTTGACATGTCGTTTAGCTATCGATATTTTAAAGATCTTTCCAAGATCTGAAACGTGTCTTAATTATTCTTCGAATCGAACCGATTGAGGCATTTTTTAAATTAAGTTCGTTGGGTAACTACGGAACCCTACACTGAGCATGGCACGACATTTTTTTTGGCTAAATTCGGTTTATTATAATGAATAAATAACTTTATACCTACTCATTAGCATTTCTTTTATTTTCATACTATTGTTTCAAGCAAATTATAAACTCTGTGTAACTCTAGCTACTTAAGTTGTGAGTTATGAATATAATGCTACCACTGACTGACATGTAGATAAACATACAAATAAGACTCCACGCTTTATATTAACGGTTTAAAATATTTATTAGTTAAATATAAAATTATACAATGCCGTTTAATGATTCAAGTAGATACCAATCTTGGCCGACATAAAGATTGCTTGAATAAAAGCCGGAATAACAGCCATCACTAGCAAAGTTCTCAAATAAATCTGCCTACAAAGCAATTTTCGGTTAATTAAACATAATCTTGTTGGAGTTGCCGTAACCGTGTCATCAAAGTTGGCAAGTTAAACAATATCGTGTCGCGGAATGTCTCAAGCATGTAGGCAACCTCTAGGCAAGCAAATATCTGAATAAATTGTGTGTCCCTTTCTATCTTAGGGACAGAATATCTTGTCAATCAGACTTGCACAAATAATGTCACGTAGAAGTGCCTGTCGATCATGCGTATCATACCGAGCTAGCGTATCCTAAGTATGGACGCTCACTTTCGATATGCCGTATCACTAGCATCGTGGCGTGAATAAATGCGTCCATTTTATTTTAACCGTAGCGTATCAGCATATCGTATCATAACGCCGTATCATTACGTATGGATGCTCACCTTGGGCATACCGTATCACTAGCATCGTATCGTAACACCTTATCATTTACCTTTATTTTCTGCTATGATTCGTCTGTACAAGGTGGCTAGCCAAAATGTCAATTGTTTACGCTACGACAACGAACCGCTATCTGTCTCTCTATATCACTAATATGTAACAGTTACAGAGAGACATAAAGCATTTCGTGGTCGTAGTCGTAGCGCAAACGACTGGCATCTTGGCTAGGCCCCCTGAACTGCATGCTGTTCAAAAATGTCGCCTGCTGAGATGACTCACCGAAATATATTAAGAGCACATCTACTTTATAATATAGTCTGTCAAGTCATTTCCGTCAGTAGAAAAAAAGTGGCAAATTTAAAACAATGTATGCACGAAGGGTTATCGTCGCATAGGAATTTTTAATTTCACGCCTTCTTATACAGACCTGACAAACTTGTTTAAGTTTTAGTTAAGGCTTTTGAGTGCCACGTCGACCAGGTGGTGATCTATTGTGACAGCCCTTTTAAGTTCATTATTAATGCCCATTGAATCCAGGAAATTCCAGATTATTTGTGTCGTAATGTTTTGTACCTCATAGGGTTGCAATACGTGCCACCATAAGTAGGTACTTATTTTTGAAATTGGTGATCCACAGAAACAGAGCATGTGCATTGCAGTCTCCTCTGACTCCTGGCAGAACCTGCATGTCGCATCTTATTTCTTTCAATTTCGTGTCCAGTCAGTATTCTGGTCACCGTGCAGGTTTTTGTGAACGTTGAACCCTTTAATTAGACCATTCAAGTGTTCTTGTCCTTTGACGAATTTCCACCATTCGATTGCTCTTGTTTTCAGCCTTGCTGAGCAGAGAATATGCAACCCGTTTTGTGATTCCACAGAACGGTTCTGGGCCGACCAGGGATGTGTCCGCGCCCTAGCAAGTTCATCTGCTTCTTAGTTTTCGTTAATGTCGGAGTGCCCTGGCACCCATCTAAGTATGACACGCGGGTTGACTCAGGAACTACAAACCGGGGGGCGCAGGTGAGCAGTAGCAGGGATGACAAGAGAACCGTCAATGACGTGGTACCTGTTGTGCCGCCGATGCCGATGTCGACGCCCATCGAGTGCTGTGAGGCGACAGAAGACAAGGACACATGGAAACAAGTTTCCTATAAGAAGCAGCGAACCAGTGCGTCCAAGTCGTCGCAGTTGGTAGCAGTTTCTCCCCCTGTGGCCTCGGCTATGCCTCCAGCTCATAAAACTTTACTATTGAAAGGGCAGTGCGGAGATTCTGCTGATAACACTGTCGGCAATAGCGCTAGGCGGGAATTCGACAGACGTCAATCGTTGCCATTGCGGCCTGTGGTTAAAGGTATCGGCCAAAATCATAATCTCCAGACCATAGAACCCAACAGGCGAATACACGCGTGTTTCTTCAAGCCCGAAACTACATCTGAACAGATTATAAATCATATGAAGGAGATAAGCCATGTTGCCAATTTCAAGGTTGATAAACTAAAGCTACGCCATGAAAACTATGCATCATTTATTATTTTAGTTCCGGAAAGTCTCTTTGAGCGATTTATGTCTGCTGATGCTTGGCCGGCAGGGACTCAAGTCAGTGAATGGTTTCAACGTTCCACCGGGCGCGTACAACGAGGTCGTCGCCACCCCGCCCCCGGCTGGAAAACTAACAAGGGTGACGAAGCCACTGTCCCGATGTCTCAACGAGATTAACTCAAGACCTTCACTGCAAATAGTCTACCAGAATGTGCGTGGCCTAAAAACTAAGTTGAAGTTTTGGCGTCACAATGTGTCGCTTCTACATGTTGATATTATCGCTGTTACTGAGACGAACTTGGACTCGTCAATAGGCGACCTCGAAGTGGTTCCACACGGCTGGTCAATGCTAAGGCGTGACCGGGGATCAAGAGGAGGTGGCGTACTTTTGGCAGCGAGACCTGGTATAATTCTTCGTCGGCGAACAGATCTTGAAACTATGACTGGGGAGGACTTGTGGGTCTCGGCCACACTCAATGGCTGTGAGTTTTTGTTATGTGTAGTGTATATTAAACCTAGTGCTGCAGATTCTGACTACATGACATGGTTCTGCAAAGTGGAAGACTGTACAAATTTAATTGAAAATGCCAATATTGTAATCCTAGGAGACCTCAATTTAAATAGTGCTACTGTGAATGTAAATAATTATTATAACTATTTTTTGACATTTTGTAATTTATCGGAGAATAATGACATTGTTAATGGTAAGGGAAGTAAGTTAGACGTAGTGCTCGTTTCTGAATGTGTGGGAGCTGTGAGTGTATGCGCAGCATCTGAAGGCTTAGTAGAGCATGCTGATGTTTACCATCCCCCACTGGAAATCGTTGTAACCACGGCGCAACCTGGAAGGGCTACAGTGATCGAGCCAAGTAACATAAACCCGATCACCGACTGGAATTTTGCAAAGGCTGACTTTCCTATGTTGTACGACCGAGTCACCAAGGTTGATTGGAGTACCGTGCTGGCTGAAAAATGCGTGGACGGGGCGGTTGAGCGATTGTATGCTTTATTGTATAGCTGTTTCGATGCATGCGTTCCCAAAAAGAGTCGTAGTAGGAAAACTACCAGAGTATATCCAACCTGGTTCTCCGCGGACATAATCAAGGATTTAAAGAGGAAGGGTGATTTGCACAGGCAGTGGAAAGTCTCAGGTGACTCGTACGTATATAGTCTGTATAGTGCACTTAGGGCTGGCATAAAAAAAAGAGTTTCCGCAGCGTACGATATTCAGCTATGCCTAAAAACGAACCCGAAATCCTTTTGGCGATATGTGTCCAACCTACGAAACAAAGGCGGATTCGAGTCCAGTATTACTTATGGGGACCGGATGCTTAGTGGTCAGGCAGCGGCGGGGGCTTTTGCCGACTACTTCAGTAGTGTATTCCTCCCCTGCGAGCCAAAGCTAAGTGCTGAATTAGCAGGTACTACTGGCAGTGATCATCTCATAAGCATATCTGGGTTTTCCGAGTGTGAGGTGGGACTAGGAGTAGACAAATTAAAACCGAATTGTGCGCTTGGTCCGGAAAATGTCCCCGCGTTTATAATTAAGGCATTTAAATCCCAACTTTCGGGTCCTCTAGCCCATGTGTTCAATCTGGCGCTCAAGTCTGGCACCTATCCTCATAGTTGGAAAACCTCGAGAGTCACTCCAATTCTAAAGGCGGGTGACAAGTCGCGAGCCGAAAACTACCGTCCCATCGCCATCCTGAGCTCATTTGCTAAGGTTTTCGAGAGTGTCCTGCACTCTAAATTGTACACTTTAGTTGATCCTTATTTAAATGATGCGCAGCATGGGTTCAGGAAAGGCCGCTCCGTCAACACCAACCTTCTCTCGCTCGTAAACCACGTCTCGGATAAACTGGACAAAGGATGCCAGGTTGATGTTGCATACCTTGATTTCAGGAAAGCATTTGACCAGGTTGACAACGATATCCTTTTAGAAAAACTGTCCGCAGTAGGCTTTGACCCATCACTCCTTCAATTGTTTGCCAGCTACCTGAAGGATCGTAAACAATTCGTTCGGCTCGGTTGCTTTGACTCCGATCTGTACCCAACAAGATCTGGTGTTAGTCAGGGATCCTTGCTAGGTCCCTTTCTCTTCACTATTATGGTGAATGATCTTTCGACCTGTCTGGTTTCCGGTAAACTTCTATTATATGCCGATGACATAAAAGTCATGGTAGATATCAAAACCCCGTCAGATTGCCAGGACATGCAGCATAACTTGGATGCGATATATCGATGGAGCGTTAAAAACCGCCTTTCCCTTAATGTGGCCAAGTGCCATGTCATGAGTTTCACCCGGGCTAGGCTGGGCATACTCTCGAACTA
The DNA here is from genome assembly GCF_033807575.1 of Cydia pomonella. Taxonomy (NCBI): domain Eukaryota; kingdom Metazoa; phylum Arthropoda; class Insecta; order Lepidoptera; family Tortricidae; genus Cydia; species Cydia pomonella. Next base: position 7,904,431 of record NC_084706.1, read on the forward strand.
CCTCATCGATTGCAAGTCTATATCCCGCACTCATTCTATGAAGGACCTGGGGGTGCTCTTTGATCCTGGTCTTACATTTCATGACCATATACGCTCTCTGGTTGCAGAAGGGTTTAAACGCTTGGGGTTTGTTACACGTAACTGCAAGGACTTTAAGCATGTTGGTGTCTTCAAAGTTTTATACTCTGCTCTGGTACGATCCAAACTGGAAGCAAGCTCGTGCGTATGGAGCCCATACGAGACGACCTACATGCTTATGCTTGAGAAGGTTCAAAAATGTTTTCTGCGTACTCTCTTCAAGAAAATGTACGGGTACTATCCGTTCATGTATCCGACGGCTTACTTGCAGGGTGCGCTAGGATACAATGCACTAGCGACGCGCAGACTGTTCGACCAGCTGGTAACAGTGCTTCGTATCCTGCGCGGTCGTCTGGACTGTCCTGAGTTAGTTGGCGAGGCATGTCGACTATTTGTCCCAGACGGGCGTGCCCGGTTTCGTGCTGACCGCCTGCGCCTCTTCGCGGTCCCTCCCGCCCGCACGGTCTCGCGGCGCAACTCGCCCGTTTGTCGAGCGTTGCACACGCTCAATAAGCTCGCTGCTGTGCAACACTCCTGCGATTTGTTTGCGGACGGCTGGACGGTTATTGAGAAAGATTGTTTAAAAATATGCGAGTTACTGACCTGATTTAATTATTTAAATGTTTAATGTATTTTATGACATGACGTGTAGCTTATTTTTATTAGTATTTTTTAACATATATAATTATAATGACCTTAATTATAAGAAATGTAATGTCTTAGGCTAGCCCTGTATTGTTACATTTTGTGGTTACTTGAATAAATCAAATGAATAAATAAATCAAATGACTTTGTTGAAGTTAGCCAGTGCATTTAGGTTTATTTTAAAGTTCTGGACTAGTTTCGAGTTTGACTCAAGGGATTATAGGGCCAGCAGAGCAGCCTGGATGTCTGTGTTGATGTATATACGAGTATGTTGGTGTCTTAGGTTTCTATCCAGGTTAATCTCCGTACATTTGTTGATGGCGTAGACGATGGCCTGGAAGATTGAGGCCTGTATTCCCATTTCCCATGCTGACGCTAGCTCTGAGCTTAGGTTTCTCACCATAAATTCCACACCCTACATCAATGCCTTTCTTGGAACCATCCGTGTACCAAATATGGCTTCCCTCTTCGACGTGCATTTGGTCTTTGGTCCATTTGTCTCTATTAGGAGGTATTTCTACTGTACACAGTTTAGTAAAATGACATTCAGTGTGCGTGTCATCAGAGGGCATGCTAAGGGTTCTGTTTGCAAAAACCCAGGCCTGTAGTTTGGTTAATGCTTCAGAGCGACGTTTTTGTTGGCCTTCTTTTGCACTTGCAAGTGGAGTGATATAATATCCAGCAGTGCGTCTAGGGTCGCCCCCGGTGTCGAAGACAAGGCGCCTGTTGCTGTTAAGCAAGTCGTGCATTGCAGGGTGTTTAGAGTTTTTATTTCCGTTTTTTGGCTGGTTTTGTTACACCAGACTGCGGAGGCGTAGGTGATAATGGGCCTTACTACCGCCGTGTATAACCACATAGCAATTTTGGGTCCTATACCCCATCATGTTCCTGCCATTCGACAGCAAAACCACATGACCATTTCCGCTTTTTGTATAATATTTCTCAGGTGAGGGTTCCAAGACCGACAGTAATAACAACGAGGTTAAAATAACGACATATTATAACACAATACGACATATAACACAAGAAACTGTTGCTACGACAGTTTTGCACTGATCTGATTGGTGCTTGGATCGGTACATGTACAAACTTGTCAAGAGCGTGTCCGTATCCCCTTTGATGATCGGGGAAAAACCGGTTAGAGATGGATCGCGGCGTATAACGTAATCGATCATAACCGCGTATCATGATACAGTGTCAAAACACGTCCATACTTACCGATCATGATGCGCGTATCCAATCGAGAGTGTGTTGTATTGAATAACATGGATTGCGCGCGATCAGATACAGCCGCGCGTTGCATGATCGCGATCTTTTTGCGTCCACCCTAACGATCATGATACGCGTCGTAGCTACGCGTTGGAGATACGATATGGTGAAATGATACAAGTTTTATGTATCATGTGTACGTATGTACACTTACTAAAAATACAAAAAAATTCTATTATTAGATTTTTTCTAACCGCAAAAGTAGTGGCAATTAATGCTAGGGTTCCTATGATATCTAATAATATTGCCGTACAATAATTGTAAAAGACATTATGATTCAGTGCCTAGTTATTGAGATTAAATTTTGAAGGAAACAAGTTACCACTACTTTTTCGGTTATAAAATTTCTAATTTAATAAAAAGCGGGGCATAATAAACATCCCGCGGGGTTTAGGCTCCGAAAATATTTTACATTAGCGAAAAAATAAGAAAAACCTATAAAAACAGAATTTATTGTAAGCACAAAATTACAAAAACCTTTGGAGCTTACCAACTGTTTTTATTCATAGTATAGTATTTTTGTTACAATATACAAATTAATAAAGTACACAAAATCTTTCACGCAACCAAAATTCCTGGGTATGCTAATAATAGTAATAATAAGCCCGCAGGGCCCGCAGAGCGAGCTGTTGGGGAGTAACGACCCCACGGACCCGAGTGTTCCCGAGAGTCGGTCAGGGTCTCCGTCTCCGGCGTGTCTTCGTCGGTCGGAGTGGACCCCAAGGGGACCCGCAGGACTCTCAGCTCTGGCTTGCCTTCATTGGCCGTCCAGAGAGGAATCGTTAGAGCTATATGCTCCTGAAAGATGCATAAGACGCGAGTTGGCACAGTGGCTGTTATCAGCCACTGGGTAGAAAGCGGCGCACACCTCTCGACACCCCTGAGGCGCTCACACCGGTGTTGCTCCTGGTCGTCTTTACGACGGCAGTTTCAGGGGCCCATCTAGTCAGCGGCAAGTCACCGCCTGCCTAGATAACGTGTTTAAGCATTGTTATGGCAGGTGTCCGGACCTCTTTACAATAGCCCAATCTTTTGACCAGCCAAAGTTCAACACCATAACCGGCCCTCTTATCCACTTTATTTACAATAGCCCCTACCGGATCCCTTTGTTTGACATAATTATTGAAAGTCATAATGTAATGATAGTCATATTATCATTAGTCATAACTCTGAAACCGTTAACTTTTCAGGAATTTCCTTAGATTATCCTATAGATAGGTTAGGTTAGGTTAGGTTTGTTTTATGGCAATCCTGAAAAGTTACGCGTTTCTGAGAAAAACCAAATTATGACTAACGAATATGCGGACAAACAATACATTATGACTTAAAACTTTATGGGAAACAATAGAGACCCTAGCCCCTACACCAGCTGGGACCGATTTACGGGTATCTATTTGTACCCGTGAATGGGTTCTAGCTGGTGTATTACATAACATCAAATTTGTCTCAAAACAAAATACATTTAATTGGGCATTATAAAAATAAACTAACTTATCTATTAAATAAAACTAAATTAAAACTAAAAACTAATACTAAATAAAATTAAAATATGTCTAAAAAATTTGCCCCTTTGGCATGGTGCCGAGGATGCTGGCAGCATTTCCCCGCTGTATAGCGATGCTAATACGTTGTGCGAGAAAGCTGCCAGCTCTTCGGTCACCTGTGAAGTCGACCAGCCTTTTAGATAGTTCTTTAAAAAGTTGTAGAGCATTAGGACCCCACGGGCCAAGCGTCTCGACCCCAAATGGCATAAAAATGTATTCGGGGCCGAGACCCCTGTACTTTTGTATTTTAAGCTTTTCGGCCCCTTTAGCCGCGGCACCCGCACTGTTACTGGTTCCGGTGAGGTGGGAAGGGGCTAGTGTGTCTACACAGGTTGCGTCCCACACCAGCACCCTTCCCAAACTCCAAGGAATCAAGGACATACCGTCCGGTCTCTTGCCGTCGTCTCTGGCTACGCCAGTTGGCTCCAGTAGAGCTGGCACGTTGACGGATGCAAGAGACCGGCGGATTATGTCATTCAGTGCGGCGTGCCTGGAAAAGCGGCCAGCATTTGTCTAAAAGGGCCTCTGCGCTGTTGGATTCGGCCCCACGCATGCCTCCCAAAGGTCCGGGACCCCATGGTCCCGAGATATGGAAAGACATACAAATAGTAATAATAATAAGGTTATGATTTTGGTACGACTAATTAGACCCTCGGTAGTGTATCTACTTACCTACACACATTTTATATGTGTCGTGAGATCGTGACAAAAGATAATTGGACTGAATGTAAGAATATAGTACCTTCTTCATATGCAATGCAATTGTAAAAAGTAGGTAGGTACCTCAATCGCCGCAATGTATAAATATGTTCTGCTCTCTTCCCGTTTTAGGTTGAATACTATCGGGAAATCTAAATGTAAGGAAAATAAACTGTACTTAAATTGTTTTCGATAGGTAATTATATATTCGTAATTAATTTTGTTCCAGTTTTGTGAAAAGCATCTTTTTTACTTGGCTGGACCGGCAATTCGTACCGACTCGTGCGTTAAAAATTAACACATGGCCAGCAAATTCCCTCCTTCCTTGTCTCGACAATAATGTTCTATCACTATTATTAGTTTTGTCGGTTCCATTGTATATTTACATAAGTAGGTATTTACATAGATAGATAGAATACTCTTTATTGGCACAGTTCAGTACAGAGATACAAGAAAAAAAAGAAGCAGTTGATTAAATGTAGAGGCAGATAACAGGCGGTCTTATCGCTAAAGAGCGATCTCTTCCAGGTAACCTTTGGGTAGCGGAAACAGAGAAGTTAATCAAAAAATCAGGTGTTGCTAAAACGTTATGAAGCCTGCCTATACATTCACACACACAATTACAGTGAATAAACATACTCATATAATAAATACGAATAGACAAACATAAATATACATATATATGAATATGTATAAAATAAACCGAAATATAGCTAAATATGGCAGCAGCATGTCAGCCACACCATAGAGTAAAAATAATTATGTACTATGTAAACACTAACCCCCTTATTCATAAACGTCTACTAAAGTTACGAAGCCGCTAATAATCGTTTGTCCCTTTCCATGATACCAATAAGTCGGAAAGGGACAAACGATTATTAGCGGCATCATAACTTTAGTAGACGTTAATAAATAAGGGGGTAGTGAGAGATAAATAATGTTCTTGAAGTGATTTTTTAAAAACAGTAAGAGATTGAGCGCGTCCAATGCCATAAGTCATAAGTTATTTATTTGCCAACGGGTAAAGAGTTCCAGAGTCGGACAGTTTGAAAAGTACAGAGCCTATTTTATCTAATTATATTCTACGTTATATTTATCAGTTACATAATAAGCCATATGTACATTATTTGATAATTTTAAACACTACACTTTAGCGGAAATGACCGTTTATTCCAATTTTAATACTGCCGGGTAAAGTTAACAGTGTTATGCTAACTTGACGTTTTGCCGTTCCATAATATTGTGTTAAGCGCGAGTTTCCGCGAAATCTGACACAACTGCACAGTCTGAATAAACTTACCAACTTCACTCGTGACGACTTCATTTACTATGTTCACCTATTGTTCTCATTATAATATATTTTTTTAATTTTAGGTACGGCTGGAGTTCATAAAGTTCATAATTAACGGTAGGTATAATTGATAACCGCTTCCTCTATTGATAGTGTAAAGTGTAGCTATGTTTAATGTTACATCAAATAATATTTTAAATATTTCTGACTAAAACAAGTGGTTGTAAATATCGTAAATAGGTAGGAAGCAACTACTCGTAAGCAACAAAAAGCGCACGGACAATATTGATCAAACAAATAACAACGTAGCGCCGACGAGGTTCTTGGATATTTGTTTAGTAAAGAAAAATCTATAAACACATTGCTTTTAATATTTAATACCCACGTCTCTAGTGACATTACATCAATAAAAAACTCCTTTTTGAGATATATATGTAGGTAGAGGAGAAAAAAATGCCTTGAAAAGTTAGTTTATAGGCTTAGTCTCTCTCAAAAACTAGACACAACCAAGTCTCGTTAACTTTGTGCATTTTTTTGTGTGTGTTGAGTGTGTGTGATGCTTATAAAATATAATTGGACAATCTTACATATGAAACCCTGTTCATACAGTAGGTAAGCTGATCAGTAATAGTCTTGTGCGAACTCGACGAGGATACCTAAATATAACTAATATGTATAGTGTGTAGATGAAACATTTGTTTTTGCTCATGACACAAAATCGTAATTTACGTACCCATTGCTAGGAAGTAAGGAATGAATATTGGGGCAAAATATACCTGATACCTTTTTCGTTTTGAACAATTATCAGGTTATCACGTTTCCAAAGCAACGCTACATTTCAACACGATAGATATAAGAATATTGAGACATGTAATACATTAGAAAGTATTACGCGCAAAAATACTTGATTTGTACCTATAGTTTAGATATAAGGTGAATCTGAACCTTCTAAGACTCAATGAAAATAAAACTTAATAACATTTTTGGAAATTAAATACTACAATACATCGTATATTGTGATATTCCTGTTTATTTAAAACATAAAAGATTTTTAATATTTATATGGTCACTATAAGATGTTCTTAGGTTAGCTAATTAGCTAACCTAATAACATACATGTCTTAAGTTATTACTTAATTACATAATAACTTAAGACAGAAAGTCCCTTAAGTAGGGACTGAATAAATTAACCGACTTAGTACAGAGTTGCGAGACTAGGTTTTTTTTACATGATATGTTTTTGATGGCATCTCATTTCTTTTTGTAGACAGTCATACTTTTTTGCCTTTCCGGTACCTTCTACTTCTGGAATCCTCTTATATTATACATATACTAGACCCTACTCATAGTGTAGTTTTTCCTTGATTTATACACTAAATACTAATTGTATTCTAAATTTGAAACTTCTATGTCTGCTAGAAGTGCCTTAGAATTTTGATGATCGGTCAGCCAGTGAGTGACAAAATTAAGAGACTTTGACTAGTTATAATTCTTAAACTACTTGTTCAAATTGAATGAAATTTGAAACATACTGTGTTTATACAATGCCTGCTCGGTTACTAAACTGCCGTGCCCCCAGATATAAAAGTGATGAATTTTTTTTACTATTCGCTACATGTACAAGTACAAGTACGAGTTAGATTCACGTACTAATAAAACGAAATGAAATGATAACAAACATTACATAATATTGATTTCAAAATAAAAGTTCGAATTGGCCTAAAGGAGTCACAGTAATATGACAATATGAGATACTTGGCGCATTTAATTGTCACTGAGACAAGTGACGAAATGGCACTAAATCAAATTCCTTGAGTCACACCAGTTGGCATTAAGTAAGTAAATAAATCACATAAATGTCAACCAACCATTAGAATTAAACAAAAAATGTAAGATGGTAAAGATGAAATAATAAGCGAGAGCGTATAATTAAACTAGGACCGTGTCATTTTTTCATGTTTCAAAGGCTACGCGGAAAAGTGCAGTTCCTACCTACTGCCGGGCTGCTTTACATTAGCTTCACCGCCATTTGAAATGAACCCGTGAAACAGCGTGACGTGACTAATGTGACAGATTGAAATCTATGTGGCCAAGTTTTTACAACCGTGTTTAGCGAAAATGCACAGATACAAGTCAGCCAATAAGAATTCACATAAGTCTCGTAAGATGATGATAATAAAACCATCGAAATACGAAACCACTGAGGCGATTCAAGCTAACAGAAAATACTGGGGAAATGTTTTTGATAAATTGGATACGCCTGCCCAAGTAAGTACGTAGGTACATAAATTATGCTTTAGGTCAAATGCAAATTGTATAGTTTTTCACTCTACACGTATTCGATGATTCATGTGAAAGTATGTTTATCAGACAGTATCCCTGTGTTCGAATCCCGGTAAGGGCATTTTGTGTGTGTACCACTAGGACAGATGTGCAAGTTGCGGATTTTTTTTAAAGTTTGAAAAGTTCTCGGAAATTTTCACAGGAAATATTTTCCATATGGAAATTTTGCAATTTTTGAAACTATCTTATCATGTAATATTTATTTACACTTATACATAGGAAGAAGAGCAATTGCAAAATCGAGACGACGAGAGCGCCTATCTGGCTGAAATATTGCCCGAGAAACTATACCACAAAGTTTGCAGTACATTGGACTTACCCTTGAAAAAAATAATGCCCAAAGAAGAAATCGGGGGTTTTACAGAAGGTAGGGTTCTTAACACCAACTTCAAATCAAAGGAGCGGGTATTAATTCGCAGACTATATAATTTCAATGCCCATTTCGTTTATTTGTCATTTTTTTTAACATACTTTCCCTTTTTAATCGATTTAGTATAGAGGCGTATTTTCAAAGTAAATTGTATTGTCAACTTTTACTGCCATTTTTCGAACAGGACTAAATTCTTATAATGATTTATGGGTATTTGATCCATGTTCTTTCACTGATAGATATGTGTTAAATATCAAACGGTGTCGCCATCTACTCGAGTATAGGCCAAAGGTATATCGCCGTCTATTCGAGCATAATTTTTTATTGATTATTCGAGGTTCGTTTTTTCTAAGACTTTATTCATCTTATACGGAGTTATATAATATATTTGCCTTTAACTACAGGTAACTACAGGTTGTTGCATATAGGTAAATTTACAAGAGCTGGCCCGAAGACAGGAAGTTTTTGTACAGGAACCTCGTGCATTTAATATGCTCTCCTCTTTGCTCTAAATATTTTTAAGGCACTTCATACTTTTTCGTTTATCTAGAAAAAAAAATGCAGATAGTTAATTTACACATTATTAGGAGTAAGCAGGTAAAATATATGGCAGTGGTCAATGTTTAAAAGTGACGGTTCGCTACAAAGATTTTTATTTTTTGCTATGATGGAGTTTTCATTTCATTTGCTTTATTAATATCATTTTCCTGCGATGCGCAATTTACACAAAAGGGTCTAGCAGGCTAAGAAAGGAGAAGTGGCCCCTGTGACGAATATCGGATTTTTATGTCATTTGTTGGCTATCTTGAACCGTCACCGAAATAATGTCAAAAATGTCAAAATGACATTTTATGGACACATTTTTCAAAGTCGTTTTTCTCCTGAACTATTTAATTGCAGGGCAACGTACTTTTCATGCCGTTGACGGAAAAATGACGTCACGCTACATAGAGTATGATCCTAATTAGTATTTTCGTAATAATTAATCATTTATCAACCTCTATAAGTAAGTTATACATATAATTGACAATCAGTATAGAAACGTCTAACTGACTTTCATGTTATTGTCACTCAAATAAATAATAGATTATTAATTTATTAAATAATACATATTTTTGATTTTTAACAGCGTAACAGGTTTTTATTCTCGTAACAAGTATTTATTTTGATACCCGTCAATAAGTAAGTTATCTAAATTTGTAGTATTGTAAAACAACTCCCTGTATATTAAATTACGTCATTTTTGCGTCAACGGCATGAAAAGTACGGGCCCTATAAGGTAGAGCAATCAAACCAAATCATAGCTACAAAGAATAAGTAGGAGTATAACTCAGAATTTTTTATTCCCTGAATTCCCTGAAAAACATAATTATGAAAATGTCAAATATTTTTTGATAGCTCTTTTCAACAAGTATTTCCCTCGAGGACTTTTATTATGTTCATCTGGACATCACAAAGTATAATTGTACCAATTTACAAAACTACACGAATTATTTCCTCTGATTACCCATATTGGGTTAATATAAGCTCTAACGTCTCCCTTCTGGACGGCCAATTAAGGCAAGCCAGAGCTGAGAGTCCTACGGGTCCCCTTGGGGTTCCACTCCGACCGACGAAGACACGCCAGAGACGGAGACCCTGACCGACTCTCTGGAGCACTCGGGTCCGTGGGGTCGTTACTCCCCAACAGCTCGCCACAAGCTGCCCTACGGGCTTATTGTTATTATTATTATAAGGGAGTGAACGCCTCCTCCATTTTACACCACATTTCCCTGTCTTGAGCTATTGTTACTACTTAGCTGGGAAACTTGTTTAGTTCCTTGACCATATTTCCAGTGGGCGGCCTGACTTTCTTTTACTACTATATAACTTATAAAAAAAATATTACACAATCTCACTCATCATATTACTGTTTTGTGATAAACTCTTAGATATCTATCCATTCGTGCTGGCTTTGGGGAATCGACCTACTATTAATATTATAGTTTAGATTTTACCTGACATTGTGATTTTTTTAGAGAAGCGTCATAGACGGATCGTGAAGGATCCAGTTTTATATCTGAGAAAAACCATTCGTATCGATAGAGAGATTGACTCCGACACTGAAGTAGAAGTTTCTCCCAGGTAATGTGCATACGCGCGCTACGCGCAAATTTGTACCCTGCAAATTTGTAGCTTGGCAAAGACCTGACACTGACATAATCGTAAGCGTGTGCGCGGTGTGCGTAACATATACTTTCTATGCATCTCGCTCGTACTGGCATATTAGGGCGAATATGTCAGTGTCAAACTAATGATAGCCGTATAAGGTAACTTTGAGCTGCTTAATCTGACTCTCTCCCGTATCGAGGAAAGTACATATAAGTAATCATTTCATAAACAGATGACCTAGACAGGTAGTGAATCCAATTTTTTGTGTACCTGTTCAGAACGCAGCTTATATAGACGTCACGGAGGACGGCCGATGACCTCCGCAATTTGAAGTTCGGCATCGTCCCCGTATAATTATAACGTCCGCCGACAGCAGTCAACGGCTATCCTCTAAATTACACCAAAGCAACCAGTTGCTCTGTAATTCGATCTTTATTTTTAAAAATAAATGCATATCCTACTACTATTACTATTATTGTGGCGCAGTGATCCAAAGAGGGTCTTGGCCTCCAAAACGAGAGAACGCCACCTGTCCCGATCCTGTGCCACTTCCTGCCCGTTATCCAAAGGAGCCTAAGCCTGAACAGTACCTATATTTTTTTATTATAACTTTCAATAACATATTGTTTAGCCGTATCACTAATCAATGTAAAATTAAGCGTTCTTTTCATTACCAACAAATTCCTTATCAGACTACATACATATTATAATATATCTTAAGAACGTTCACATACACATCACGAGCAATAAACGGACATTTTTAAACTGACCTGTTTTCCTTCCTGTTGAGCGTAGTTTTTTTACATATCGTAGACAACTTTTTTCTTTCTCCTTACAATATAAAGTAGGTACCTACCACGTACCTACCCATACTCATGGCGTTCTCAATGTTGGACGGATATTAAACTTCGTGTTATTTCTAAGACAGTCTATAATATTGCTTGCTAATAATTATTTTCTTTTCTTAGCTGGAATAAGAGACGGGATATAAGATAGGATAAATATTGAAATTTTTGTTGATGTTGTGTTAGGTTTTAGTTGAAATACACAGTTGTACGTCCGAAGTTTTCACCAACAGAGCAACCCAAGATGGAGTAAATGTTCATTGGGAACTTCTAAAAAAGCCCGAAAGAGAGCAAGTGACCTGGCCGACGCACTACCTTCAACCGGAGCGGGAGGAAGAAAAAACACTCGTCCGAAAAGCCGACGATCTCACAGACCGGGTAAAATTTTACACCCACATACAAATATGTATTTGCCGCACTAGACTAATTTTCTCACATTTGGCAACGTTTTCCGTTTTTTGCTGTTTTGTATTTATCATGCACCACCCAGCACCCACACGTGCCTACGCATTATTTTGCACTTTCTTTGAGCTAATTGATCCATATTCGATTAGGTATTATTTCTGGAAGTTATATTTTCGCATACCCATACTTATTTGTGTAAGTAAGCAAATCATTGCTCATTATACACATATATGGCATAAAAAGATGTTTACCTACTTGTATACAAATTTGTCTCGAAGATGTGGGCCAAAGAAATTAAACAACTCAACGAATACTTATGTCAAAGTTGTAAAAAAAGACTACCATTGCTGTTTTTCAGATTGTGCGCGAGTTTTGTGAATATATGACACAATTAGGAGGAAATCAACAGTCGCAGTTGTTTAAGCCGAAGGCTATTAAAGAACTTTTTCAGGTAATACTCGTAATTATTAATGTATAATGCAACATACTTAGTCCCCATTTTCCTCTCTGGATATTGAAATCACGGGAACCATTTTTCATAATCTGATGTAAACCACAAAACACACTTCGTTTTTTTAGGGCTCCATACCTCAAAAGGAAAAAAACGGAACCCTTATAGGATCACTCGTGCGTATCCGTCCGGCTGTCCTTCTGTCCGTCTGTCACAGTCTACTTGCTCCGAAACTACTGGACCAATAGTTGAAATTTGGGACACATATGTAAGTCTGTGACCCAAAGACACTTTTGTGGACAATACAATCAAAGTTATATAACCACTGTGGTACATGCATATCCCGTTTTTCTTATTTCGGTCTCAAGTACTGAAAAAATGTATCCTGCCTGTAAAGGTGCCGCATAAAAATTAGCTTTAGGTTCCCTTAACTATGCGATGTCTACAAAAAAGACACGAACTTTACTAAAATATGTGTGTGACCCATAAGTACTTACCATGTCAATTCTATAACAAAATAGTTAACTTATACGGTACTGGTTCAGCATCTCATAGAAGATGTTTACCTCGGACACAAGAGATCATTATGTGTTCCTTTCCTTTCCTTTTAGTCAACTTATGCCATTAGGTGATACATCCACCATTCAATATCAATTATAATATTCAATTTTATAATTAGTAAAGTACACACGTGTTATAAATAATCAGAACGTAAATGCCCAAATTCCAAATACAATATTAATTTATCAACGAGTCGTCAATGATAGAATTTCATCTGATATAACTGATATAAGTACTCCTGGTATTAAATTTCAAAATGATAAATTGAATAACATACCGACGAGTTGAAGTGGTACACTTCATTTGTTTAAACTTTTATGAACAAATAGGGAAGCATGATATTATTTTGTGGAAAAAATCTATGGACCCTCCCTGGAAGGAAACTACTTTAAATCCTTTAGCTAGCCCAATTTACTGAAATGAAACATTCCTTTATTTTTGAAAAGAAACCAAACTGTATTCAAAGAGGTTTTAAAATTCGATTGTCCCACCCGGGAATCGAACCAACTAAAAACTAGACAAATAAACGCTCGCTATTTTATTATACGAATCGGTAGAATTATTGTTCAGGATAAAATTTGTCCAATAAACATTTGGCCTTTGAAATAAAATAAAAAGTGAAAAATAATATTAATTTTATTTTATCATCAATACGAAGAACACAAACATTTATATAGCTTTAGGAAATTTTGTATGGATTTTTTTTTTCATTCCTAAATCTTATAAATTATAATAGTAAAAAACTCGAGAAAAGTAAAATGCAAGGGTATAGCAATAGTTAATAATATATAATAAAGAAATATTTTCCATAATATCAATATCCAGAAAGGAAAATGGGGAATGTGTTTGTTTGAAGAAGCCGTCCTCTACTATCCTTTATGTGCCTACTTGTCTTACGAATTTAATATCTGATTAATGAATCCATATTTTCAGATTGAATTTGACACGCACGTGGCTCGCAGTCTTCAAGTAATTCCAAAAGAGTTGCCATCAGTAGAGGAAAAAATTGCAGAAGTAACTGGGAATCTCGAGGTTAGCAATAGCTATTATACATTGAACGGTTTTCAATTCGTTCAATTAATTTTACTTACAACTTTCTAGCTGTCACAATACGCAGTATTGGAGAGGGAAGTGACGAGAGACATTAAAGCGGAGCATCGCCCTAACATTGTGGAAGCCTTCAACCGATCACTCCCGCATCGCGAGCAAACACACGCGCCTCATAATCACACCAAGAGTATGTGGCGGTCAGCGCGCCACGTGCCTAAAGACCTCGTCTCACTAAAAACAGTTTGGGAAGGCATCACTAACCTCAGGTTTGGCTGTTTCTATTCCATATAAAGCCAGAGATGATCTTCAGAATGGATGTATCTGAGTAGGGTATTTAGCTAACGTTTACGCGCAAGTTTTTAACAGACTTCTAAATTGCATAAGGTTACATAGTAAAAAAAAAAAACCCGTAAGGCTGCGTTTCCACAAGAGATGTGCAAAGTAGCTGTATGGTGCAAGGATGCGTAACGTTGCGATTGCGAAGCGAGAATGTGGAACGTTGTGATTGTGTCCGAAAGGGATGGGCGAGGTGGTTGAGCGGTGCGAGGATGCGTAGCGAGGGTGTGTAGCGGACGATAATTTATCGTTCGCGTCTGTATCTCGCAACACATCCCTCGCAACCTATTCTTCATGTGCTTCTCTTGTTTGGTATGTACAAAACCTCTGCGCTGAGTGATAGGTAAACGAAGTGTTTCTATTGGTTCATGCATGACAAACAAATCCCTCGTTCATCTCTGGTAGAAACTCAGTCTTATGCTGTATTGCGGTAGGTACGAGTACCTTATCACCTTAAAATATTATAATAGCAGTATCTACTTTGAAAATTTAAACAACATTCAAGCAATCCTTGGATGCATAACTATTTAAATAAATAAAAATAAATAAATATTATAGGACATTATTGCACAAATTGACTAAGTCCCACAAATTGAGTAAGCTCAATAAGGCTTGTATTGAAAGTACTTAGACAACGATATATATAATATAAATATTTATAAATACTTAAATACATAGAAAACACCCATGACTCAGGAACAAATATCCAATGCAATCACACGAATAAATGCCCTTACCAGGATTTGAACCCGGGACCATCAGCTTCGTAGGCAGGGTCACTACCCGCTAGGCCAAACCGGTCGTCACTATTTGCTAACTATTTGCTTTTTGTTAACTCGCAGGAGCGTTAAAGAGTATTGCCGCTGGATGATTGATCATCCAGAGTACAAACGTGCCCCTTACTTGAGCAGTCTAGGCATGTTCGACTCTGCCGTGCTAGAAGCCAGGCTCACCCTGGAATCACTACAAAGGATGGCGTCTCCGGCGGTGGCAATGAATTCCCCCAGTTCTAATGTATCAGCACCAATAGAACACATCCGAAGAAGACTTTCGCAGTTGGCTGATATGGAATAAATAAGTACCTGCAATTTTCTAAAACTTTATGTTCCTAAAACGGAAATAATTTAATGTTCCTTCTAATTTTTGTTTTCTAATTATAACAATAACCTTTGAACAAAATTTAGTTTTATTCGTTCAAGTAACACCAGCTATTCCGACCTTGGCACAATGCCGATAAGCAAGATAACGTTTATATAGTTGCCACTCATATATATTCAAGCACTCGCGTAATATCTCGCAGGATAAGAAGTCAAATCAGACTTAGTTGAAAATATTAGAATTTATTCTTCGGCTACAACGATGACTGAAAGTGTCAGTGTGGGTGAATCGAAACTGGATTTTGAAACTGTTTTGAATAATGCCGTAGGAGAATTTGGCAAATACCAGTTGATTAGTATCTTATTGTTAGCAATACCAGCAGCGTGTTCGGGGTTTATGGCTGGAGATTACATTTTTACTGCAGCAAGGCTGCCACATCGATGCGCCGTGCCACTATGTGACGGACTAGAACCAGAGTACCTACCGGACTGGATATCAAATGCAATACCAGAAACTGCCACAGGCATTGATGAATGTAACCGATATATAAACATAACAGACAATAGTAATACTACTCTGGGCGATGTGTGTCCCGCAATAATGTTCGACAGAAATAGAACCGAGTCTTGTGACAGCTTCGTATTCGAGAGAACAAACACCGTTGTGTATGATTTTAATTTACAATGTCAAGAATGGCGAAGAGCTCTGGCTGGGACGTTCAATAGTATTGGAGGAATGGTAGCTCTAATTATTGCCGGCTACATATCAGACAACTTAGGCCGACGAATGTCTATTGTGTTTTTTGGATTTAACGAAGCTCTGACTGGTCTGGTAAGAGCATTCTCAGTAAACTATGCTATGTACGTTGCTTTTCAATTTTTGCAGACGGCTATCGGCGGCGGGATATATAGCGCCAGTTACATTCTAGCGACAGAACTAGTTGGGCCAAAGTACCGTGTTCTTACAAGCGCTACGATGTCATCTGCATTTGCTGCGGGTCAAATGATAGTGGGCCTTGTAGCTTCAGTAGTAACGGAATGGCGACATTTGACTTTGGTGCTCTTTTGCCCCGTATTTCTTACAGTTTTTTTACTACTGGATTGTTCATGAAAGTCATCGTTGGTTGCTGAGCAAAAATAAGCAGGAACAAGCTAGAGCCACACTCAATCACGTAGCTGGTGTCAATGGACGTACTATTTTAATAGCCGAAATGGAATTCCTGTTGACAGCGATACCAAGAAAAATGGAAGCAAACAAAATTGACACCAAAACACCTTTATTAATACGAGTCGTTAAAAGTCATGTTATGTTACGAAGGTGTTGTATTACTCCAGTTTGGTGGATCACTACTACTTTTATTTACTATGGTTTGTCAATAAACTCAGTTAGTCTTTCGGGAAATATGTATTTGAATTATGTTGCAACCGCAGCCGTAGAAATTCCAGGGTACTGGACGGCAGTTTTAGTATTGGATAGAGTAGGAAGAAAAGTGACTTTATTTACGGGATACATGTTGTGCGCCATTTGTTGCATTTCGTTTGCTTTTATCCCTAACAATATGTATGGTTTGTCACTAGCTTTATACCTTACTGGTAAGTTTAGCATAGCTGCCGTCTTTACTTCATTGTATCTGTATACTTCTGAATTGTATCCTACGAGGCATCGACATTCGTTCCTGGGGTATTCTTCAATGATGGGTCGCATAGGGTCCATTATATCTCCACTGACACCGCCTCTGATGGTGTATTGGTCGGGAATACCGTCGATGCTGTTCGGCGCGATGGCGGTCATCTCGGCGGTGTTACTCCTCTCGCAGCCGGAGACGTTAGGAACCAAACTACCGGACACCATAGAAGACGCGGAACTTCTTGGATCTGCATAGAATATTAATATACTAAGGTTGCATATTAACCTTATTAGCGCCGTAACTAAATTAAAGTAGGCGAGGTTTGATGTGGGACGCTATGTGTGTCGGCACCTTCGCCGCAATCTGCCCTTGCAAATATAGTCTAGTTTCCGTGTTATTTTTTTCGTAGCAGGCAAAAGGCAAATGGCCTTTGATTAAAACTTGTAAATAATTAATAAAATAACTACAATTTTGCATTATCCCCCTCTTAAGTAACCCAATACCAACACAAACTCACGGCCGATTTAAACGCTAATAAATCCGAGAAATACAAGGTAAATACACGTAAAACATGTCATTAGAAAATACAACTTAAACCCTGGCGGTGTCGTGTGGCATCGGTAAAATTTCTCATCCGACACTAAAGATCATCTATAAGTATGTAGGTAGGTATCTTAGGATATACCAGAGTACCTACTTTTGAAAATTATTTTAAGGAAAATGTAATTCAAAAATAAGAAAACTATTAAAATAAAAAAATATAGATTGTTTGTGTAATATTACTTGCGAGCGGTTTATAGATCGTGTCTTTCACGATGACGCGTGACTTGACTCGTATTGTGATATTATTTAAGGTTAGATTTGACAAATATGCGCGTCATCGGAGATGACACAAAACTATGGGAACTAATGTTTTGAAATTGTGATTTTAATTGCAGACCCATAAGTAAAAAAAAAAGACAGAACCGTTTAATGGCGATTATAAGACCAATATTTGCAATTATTTTCTATCTAGACCATTTCGTTCAATCACGTATCAAGTACAGCCACGATCTTTGAAATATAATGAATATTAAAGTAACATCTATTTCAAGGACATTGCGTGTAACCAACCCCTTAACCAAGGGACGAAAGGCACCCATTTCTGTCAAGGTGACGAGACTGAAATGGTGGCTTTCACCCGAGTTAAACACTCTATTTTTCTTTTCGAATACGAGAAAGTAAAATATATGTGCATTTAAAAACACGACTAAGTATAAATTTCAGTAGAATTTCTTGACTTCAATTACTAATACTACTTACTTGGTACTTCCAATTATCAATTTAAGAAAAATATCGTTATTTATGGAATGTTAGTTAGTTATCAGAATGGAAATTGTACAACAAATTAACTCCGCATACAAAACCATTTATGGCGGATATGATATTGAACTCTATTGACAGCTATTAAAGTTCAAATTTTAACAAATATTACTTATTACATGCAGTAAGGGGTTAAAACCAAAATTTTAATTGCTTATAATCAATAAAATACCGACCAAATGCGAGCCGGACTCGCGCACCGAGGCTTCCGTACAAACCTGTAGATATATATTATTATATGATGTTACTAAAAATTTACGGTTTTCCTAATTTTTTTTATCTGTGCTATAAGACGTTACTTTGTACCAAATTTTAAGATTCTGTGTTCACTGGAAGTACCCTGTAGGTTTTGATTCCCTTGCGAGTGTCGAAAATTTGCGGAAATTTGCGGCATAAGCGGCTGTATCTTTTGATTGCGTTGGCTTAGAAGTTTGATTTTTTCAAAGCTCCAAGGGATAGTAGACTTGAGTATTTTATATAAATTCCAGCTTGATACCTACACGCGTTCCTGAGAAAAAGGGTCTTGACAGACAGACAGACGGACGGACGGACAACAAAGTGATCCTATAAGGGTTCCGTTTGTTCCTTTCGAGGTACGGAACCCTAAAAAAGAAAGAAAAAAAATGTACTTATAAAGTACCATTCTCTAGAGCAGAAACGTATCACTTACTGCACAGTTTTTAGAACAACGACAACCCACTTTCAGAAATTGAGAAATGAAAAATCCCTTATTGGTAATAAAATTATGCTAATTTGAGGGGTTTTTAGAAAATTTTAGAAAAGGCTATGAAACATAGGGATTAGTGTCAAATCGATATCACTTCGTTATTAGCGAGTGTAATGTGTGTAATCAATGAAATTAAAGGAACTATATCCATAGATAACAGCTTATGCGGGATTTAATAAAATATACTTTGATCTTTTTATCGTTTGAAGAAGGTAGGTAAATATCAATAAAAATATTATTTCATATCATGAGTTATTAAAACACGAACTACGTTTACGACCTCTTACATGCGTTAAATTATATGAAACAAAACAACGTATAAAGTATTATTTTAAAGTTTTATTTTATTTAGTTAATAGTTAATTTTATAGACTACATGCCAGGAACAGATTTCCCGGGCGAAAATTCGTATAGTGGTTAACGACTATGTATGATGAACCCTCGTGGACGTCAGCTGCCGCTCTGTTGGTGGGTTGAGAAATGGCAGCCACCGAAACACGTAAAAAATAATGGTCATCACCTCCCGTTTGATACTTTGCCCGCTGGTCGCATGAATATGTAAAAAATAAGCGCTGTACCTGTTTATGATAGCAATAACAAATCATGAAACTTTACATGTATAGTAGATACTCGTACTCCTATAATGGAACAGAAACCGGTAATGGGAGATAAAACCACAAATTTTGTAAAATAAGTAAATAAAACTAGTTTATAAGCACTGGCAACATTTTACCATAAACAAGAGTCATAGAGCTTCTTAAGTTTGATGTTTCATTAAATATGCTTTTTTCTTAAGAAATTGGCGCCAAGTCAAAAGTTGTCGTGGAACTGAAAAAATAATCAGTAAGAACTCTTACCAACTCCGCTAAGAGAGGTGAGCACGTATTTTAAATTATAATAATATATTTACTTCGGGTAAATTAGAATGAGTTTGGTAATTTTATTTACTATGAGATTAGGTAGGTACACAATACATTATGTTGTTACTCCAGAGATGTAAAAAAAATAGATATTTTGCAATCCTATAATGGGATAGGAGTTGTAAAATTGCATACCTCCTATGATGGGACAATCTTATACACTGATGCTTACCATGCCGTAATTTCATGTTTTAAGAATAAATAAGTAAAATGTAGTTAACAAACATGTCGACTATTTTAAAATTTCACGTTTGTGTCAGTATGGTATGATAGTCAGCAGCATTACTGCAGCAGTATTGCAACGCGATATTACTGCTTGCCGCATTTCTGAGGCAGCAATGCAGTCGGCAGTAATGTCGCGCTGCAATACTGCTGCAGTAATGCTGGTGCAGTCTGAATACGAACGGTACCTTAAGGTCTTGTTTAGACGGCGGGAAAACCCGCATGAGATTTTAGCTACATTGCGGACTATTGAGGATATTATATACCTAGTACATTTAATTCTGCCGACCGATCAAATACCCCAATGTAATGAATCTCGTATGCGACTTCTCTCATAGTCTAAATTAGCCCTAATATATTGAATTGTGGAATTAAATACATTTATTTTAAATTAATATAGTTGTCCGTATTCTCATTCTAATATTTCAGATCGCTTGGCCATGTACTCATGTCCCATTATAGGGGACCTATCACTGGTTTCTTTCCATTACCGAGGTTTCATCACTGAAGCTTTGTGGTCCAGCCATGTGGTTTGGAGATAAAAATACATAGTTTTAATTTGTTGATTATGTGGAAACGAATTGCAGTATCTTTTGTACAATACGCCTGAAACATAAAAGACGGATATGCCATTCAACTTTTAACACGTCAAGGAGTAGAATTTTTACATGTATCAGGAAAATGTCACAAATGCTACAAATTTGCTCTTAAATATCCCATGACTGGTGTCGTTATCATAAGTGGTAACACTAAAATAATATGGATGTATTTGTGTCCGTTATAAATGCTTTCATTCATTCATGAGATACAGCCTGGTGACAATGGACAAACAGACCGACAGACGGACGGACAGAGAAGTCTTAGTAATAAAGGTCCCGGTTTTATCCTTTGGGTACGGAACCCTAATAAACTGTCACTTTACTGCTATTTATGACTACGAGTACCACGCAAAAACATTTAAGTTAAGGCATAAGGTACTAACCCGGGTAAGGGTAGATAATTTTCGGCAAGTTGGAAAAATATATATAACTTAATTCCCACTAACTTTCACCTCCGAATGTTAAAGCAAATAAAAAAAGAAAACAAGCTTTTATTATTACTTGTCCTTTGGTTCTTAATAAAATAGTTTACGAGTAATCTATACTCAAAGTTGAATTACTTGTTTTCAAGACCCCAATCCGAAATACCTTCTAAGACTAAGATCGAACTAATAGCCAGGGACTAATTTCGTTTCGGTATCAACGGTACGGTATCGATACCAATTCGTTTTAAATACCGGTATAAAATAACGCTACCTTTATTTTCATATATACCAGTAAGGCTAAGATGGTCGTCTTTTTCTCATTTGTCACCATGCCTGTCACGTTTTAATAAGTATGTAAGTGCGTTAATGACGGGTATAGTGACAAGTGATAAAAGTGCGACCGTGCTACAGTCGCACTAGGGTTAAGATGGTCGCCTCTTTATCATTCGTCCCCATGCCTGTCACGTTCTAACAACTATGTAAGCGCGAAAGTGACGGGCATAGTGACAAGTGATAAAAATGGAACCATGCTGCCACCGCAGGATTCAACCGGTATTATTTCGGTACCAATAAAATCAATCGTTGCCAAGGCGACGCCGAACGAAATTCACTCATAGGTGACGTGAAAAAGCAAAAACGATACCTTTGTGATAAAGGTACCCAAAAAAACTAACGGTACTATTTTATTCCGCTACTCAAGAAGGGACACAAATATTAGGCAACATTACGGAATTATATTTAAGACTGATACAACTACACATCAGATATTCCGGATCACGATCGGTGACAATACAAACACTTAACTTATTGTAAGAGATCAGCTGCTGTTGTTTTCATAATCCGTCGTCAACACCTGACACTCAAATGGATATAACTAATACCACTACTTACTATCACTATGGCCGCTGAAGGCAAAATGGCCGAGCGCCTCATTGCGCCGGAAATTAAAAGTATTCTCCTGTCCACTTATAAAAATGTAATTAATGTTGCCAACTCGTGTTGTTTGTTGTTGGTATCGCGATATCTACCTACACAATACTACTCGATCGTGACACCCTGCTAGTAGAATAGCTAATTCCAGCTCAAAGCAAGGAGAATAAATTAAATTTTTTATTGTATCTTTACCTGTCTTATGTACAAAAAGTGTTTACACACATGCATACATACATAAATTGCATACGAAAACGCCCGGTCTTTTGCCATAAAAAATTAACGCTTATTTTTATGGAAAAGAACTAGGGTAAAGGCACCTATTACCGTGGTAGTTAAGGAACTTTTCAAAAGAGATCCAAAAATTAAGGGTATCAATGCTGTCTAACAGCCAGGAATATTTTTTTTTCATCAGAGCATTTAATGAACTTTCCGTTTCACACGTTTTTGGATTCATTTTGGGTTATTATATGTATTAAAATATTTTTTGAAGCCAAAATGACCAAATCTTCTATTACCGTGGCAAGGGACAGGCTGTGATTCTATTATCGCGAATTGAGCTTTCATTACCGAGGGTACAATTGGCATGATTTTTCTGCACTCGTTAACAGAAACGAAACTCAAAATTCGAAACCTAATACCGAGGGTTAAAACAATAATAACGACGTGGGTTCTGTATATTATTTTTGTGTCATTAAGTTTAATAATGACACAAAAATAAAAAATAAAACTATAGGAGTATGTTTAAAAATAAGAGATATATTCGAAGAGATTATAATTACACTTTGGCACAATCAAATACTATTAAATAGTTAACTTACCAAGTACCCACGAGTACCTGTATAACAAGTTATAAGTTGAATGTTTTACATGTAAAACAACAAAAATTATTGTTAGTAAAGTTTTACTAAGGACGTATATGACAAATAGGCCTGCCTGGTATTAAATAAAGTAATTTTTAAATGCTATAAAGATTGATAAGAGTGTGTCTTACTGACATAATTAGCTGCACAAAAAAAAACAAGTAACATTTTCTCATAAGGCACAGCGTAAATTATAGTCGAAATTTTATAAGCTGGACGTTTACCACCTGAGTGAAAGTTTACCACAGTGAAATGGTAAACGTCCACCTAATAAAATTTCGACTATATATAAAAACATGAAATTTTTTAATTCTAATATTTTTGATAAGGTAATAAAGTTAAATAAAGTCTCTCACATATTATGTGTTATAATTTACCCGTTTATAACTAACAAATCACAGTACTTTTCTTATTGCTGATTCTTATAGCTAAAAAAAATCATGTCTGAGATTTTGGACTACTGTATAAATAAAATTATATAAAAAAAAAATCTAATCGGAACTGTCCGGCAGTTGGGTACCCTTCCCTGTCTGTCAGAGTAATGACTGAATCAGAAAACAGAAGAATTTAAATCTGATAATGATAACTGAAGTCTAAATTTTATCAACGAAATCTGTACTTGCGGTACCCTAAATGCGATATTTCAATACAATACCAAATAGTCACTCGGTAATAGATAACTCTTTAAGAGCCTATTACCGACCCATTCGATATTTCTCTGGGTCGGTAATAGATTTCTATACATTCTATTACCGAGGGTAATATGATCATACCATCGGTAATAGGCTTAATTTGGAGTTTAATTAAACCTAATTCCGACCCATAAAAAGATTAAAACACAGATGTTTTTTTCAAATCAAATCAAACACGTATATTACAAGCTTCTTGTAAAGACAAAATCACATAACTGGCAAGTAAATTTTAGGTTTGAACTCAAAATAAAAAAAAGTTGACAGATTAAGGGTTCCCATAGAAACAAGGAAATCGGTGCTGAAGTTTTTGTTAAAAATTAAGGGTTAGTTGAATACTTTCCATACCACGGAAATAGCTCTTTAATAGCGTGAATAGATCAAGAATGGAATAAATAAAAGAAATTATAAAATTGATAATTTGTACCAAAACTAAAGAGTAAATAACAAAACTACCACTTTTTCTATTACCGTGGCATACCACGGAATTACTTACCACAGAAGTAATTGGCGCCTATCACCGCTGTATTTTATTTTCAATTTTAAACGTATTTTCCGTTAAAAAACTAAGTTAAAAGTAATTCAAAATCGTGTAGAAACCAATACACAACCTCTTAAAAGGCATTGCACTAGTTTATTTGCCATAACTATTACGTAAAACACTAAGTAAGATTGGAGTGCACTTACCTGTGGTGTCACGCGTCTGTATGGAACAACCGGTTCTTGCGCCGCCGTCGCACAAACTGACGAATCGCGAGTTTTTGGTTACACTCACACAAATGCACACTAATGGGCACGATAGACCAATGAATGAGCTTGTTTTGTGTATGCTTTATTTCTTAGAGAATAGATCTGTTTGCTTGCAAAATGCGTATTTGTAAACACCGCGGTGTTAGACGTCGATTTTGATACCCGCGTTAATAGCCGCCGTTACCCTACTTGTTTTGGTAGCAATTGCGATCATACAATCTAACCTGCCATCCGATCTTGCACGCTAGACCTAATTACACAACACGTACTTAATTAATAATTACAAATATAAATAATTGTACTGTGATTGCCGTTAGACAAGTCCAATTTTAGTATGAAAATTATACTATAGACAGTTTTTATATCCATCACGTCAAAATAGTAAATAGCACTCACTGCCTACAACAAGGACGAGCCACACGGCGGTGTCTGGAGGTTAATGCTCTTGATTTATTTACTACTCCGTGCTAAGATAACGTAAATAGGTACTTTTGTGACTTTACCACCGAGTAGATACAGACATCGAAATGCCTTTTAGGTATTTAGTTATACATTCGGCTACTATAGCAACTGTATATTGTAGGTAGATTTTCTTTTTATTATCTAATCAAATCGTATGGTGTTTAAAATAGATACTATTCGGTATAAACTTCTTGCAATAAATGATTATAAATTATGAATAAACCTTTAGCTGTTTCTTTCAGTAGGTCCCTAACTGATACGCAATTTTTTGTGGCATACAAACATACGAGTACATGCATGTAGAAGTATATGTGACAACAAATGCAATTACGCGTGCATTTAAACTGGTACAAAGAATATAATACTCACTGAACTGGTATCTGTACAAATAAATGTAAAATATTCCAAAAATAAAATCGTTTTATGAGCGTACCCTATTCTTTATCTGTAACATTTTTAAAGGTTATTTTAAATTTTTATACATTAGTGGACCAATATCAAACTCACTTTCAGTCAGTAATTTGGACCACCGAAACAAAAAAGTCCTCCTGACGTCAAAACCTTGGGTTACGGAAGCCAACCTGCAGGTCCGTCTGTGTGTTCGCGTACCGAGAGCTTTCTAAAAGCCACGATTCTGGTAAAACATAGCCATTATGAGTATTTTCTCATAATTTGCCTGTTAGCCTCTGTACCAGCCTGCGCCGCTGTACACCAGATGACCCTACTTAAGAAACCTAACTTTAACGCAATTAAAACAAAATTACTACTCACGCCTATTGTAATTAAATAGCAAAGATTGGCTGAAATTCGCTATCAACAAAACTTGGATGGATAGAAATGCGGCATGCCATCCACGAGTTAGAAGTATTCCATGCCATCTAACGATAATAACCCTAAACTTTGTCAACCGACAGAGGACTAAACTTCGTGCCTCGTACCATTGCTCGTACCATTCCCCTACAAACTGACCGTGCCGCAATGCTGCCATCTTTTGGATAATAGGCGAACTAGTTCAAAGCCTACCTTAGGTAGTTGTTTTCATGGTTCATGTGAATCGCAGCTACTTATTTTTTTATCCACCGTGTAGATGGCAGTATTATATTATTATGTAGGTACAATTAAAGAAAATTTGACATACATGTGGATTGTCAAAGAAAAATTTGTAGACACAGTAAATTTACTGCCATCTTTCGACACATGTTTAAAACTTTTAGAACGCCATTTGACTTTGATCATTATTCTTACACTGATATGTGTTAAATTTGTTAAATATATATAAAAAAAAACTCTCTGATTTGGTACAAGAAAGTATAAGTACAATGGTACAATCATAGTGGTTATATCTCGTCTTCCTTTCCTGTTCAAGCTATCCGTCTCTGGATGCACTTCCCCTGACAATTAGACAAGCCCCAAGCAAGTTTGTTTTCAAACGTATGCTTCACAAGCCCCTGCTGAGTGCAGCACAAGTGAGTTAGTCCTCTTCCGCGCATATGCATAGTTTTAAAAATATGCATACACGGCTTTATTGCCCATATATTAAGGTAGTGTATACATATTTTTCGCAATTTTTCGTATCGATATTTTCAGACGTGATTTTGTATGTAGTGAGACTAGTGAGACTAGTGAGTGAGAAGTGCGACTGTGTGCATGTTTCCCCCCGCAAAACATGGCGGAACGATTTGTACGGTAAGATATCGCTTGGGCTCCTTCCTTCCGACATGTCAGAAGCCTGTGTTGCTCGAAGTGTTACCTAGTAATTAGTAACACCTGAGTAACATCTGTAAGCAGTGCCGCCATGCAAGGCGTCATAGAGTGCGCTGCAAAGAGGACTTTGAAATTCTCTTTGACGGGATATAGTGCCGCCCAAAGAGTAAAGTAAGTATTTAGGTAGTGATGTCAGTGGCGGTTCCTGCATCTAATCTACAGGTTTGCTCAGCTTGAGGAATGTAATATATGCTATGATTTGTGATTAGTCTTATACACTAAAAATTGGGAGTTGGATATCGTCTTTCATCGAATGCCCTCATCATTATTATTGAACGCTCCGTTATTTTGTCACAGAGTTCCCATGCCCTACTTCTATCCCCATCATCAAATCAGCTCGATGCTACTATAATTATCGCCCAACTTACCATATGTATGTGAAGTATGCACACACAGCACACACACATGAAGCACAGCTGTCTCGGTGGTTTGCATGGAACGGGCTAGCCTTAAATTTAAAAAAGACGCACTTCTTGCACTTCAATTTGTCAGGTCGCAGTATGAGTCCACTGAGAGTCCAGACTGATGAAAAAATGCTCGAGCAAACCATCTCCACCAACTTCTTAGGATTCCAAATTGATCAGGGATTAAAGTGGGATCTGCACGTTGACAGGTTGTGTAGCAAATTAGGAAGTGCATGCTTCGCTTTGAGTCGTGTTGCGAAAACAGTGGCTCCAGAGGTTGCCCGCACCTGTTATTTCGCTACTGTACACTCACTGATACAGTACGGTGCGGAGCTATGGGGTCGCTGTGCGCAATGGGAAAGAGTATTTCGCCTGCAGAAACGTGCCATCAGGACCATCGCGCGGGTGCCTGCTGATACCCCTGCCAAAGAGCTTTTTAAAAAGCTTAGCATTCTTACACTGCCTGCAATAGTAATCATGCAGGTAGCTATATACGTGAGAGGAAACTTGAACTTATTTAAAACGAAAGAGATGGGGTCTAATTACAATACGCGTAATGCTAGGAAACTAGTAGGAATTAGTAGGAAATTAAAAAAATCTAATAAATTAACTCATGTAATGGGACCTACTGTTTATAATAATCTGCCACAAAACATTATTGACGCATCAAGTGTGTGCAACTTTAAGCATAGACTAAAAAACTGGCTCGTTGAACACCCGTTCTACACCTACGAGGAGTTCATAATGCATACAGGGTCAGTACCTATCCGAACAGACGTTTAAATAAGAAACTTAATGTATAATGTATGTTTCACCTATTTTTAAAATTAAATTTTATTTTTATTTTTTATTTTTATTTATATTTTTGATTCTAATGTTATTTGAATTTCTTATCCCAATTTTAATTTATTATAATTGTAATTCTAATTTTATATTACTTTATTTATTTTTTTGACATATAAATTGGCTTTGTTTTTAATTTTACTTATTGATTATCCTGTTACTAATTGATTTTAATGTATATTTTGATACTGAGTCTAATTTCTGATCTTAATTTTAAATGTAAATAGGCTTTGTTTTAATTTTTATTGTAATTTTATTTTTAAGTTAGTTTTAACTTTAATCTAGTTTTATTTTGACATGTAAACTAACTTTATGAATAAATGAGTATGAGTATGAGTATCAGCTCAATTGAATACTCGTAATGGGAAGTGGGTCTTGCATCTCTTACAAGATTTAACTTGGACAAAATAAAAGTTTGTAAAATCAAATAAATACTATACACAGTATTTTTCATAGATTTGCTTTCTTCTTATTTTCTTTTTAGTCTATGGAATCATGAGAAAAAAGAAATAAAAATATTATTCTTTGACAATGTCAATTGCGTTTCTATTGATATATTATTTATTTATCTTTAATTTGGATCCGAAAATATAGTATTGTAAGGTTTTCATGACTTTTTGAAATCGTAAAAGTAATTAAAGAATTTGACGTATCTATTGAGAGTTTTTTCAAGATGCCTTGTGGTAAAAAGCCTCTTGTGAAAAAATGGGACAAGCACAAAGATTTGCGGGTTATAAACCCGTCCCGCTATGAACAAAATGAGGCCTCCGTCAAAGCGCACTGGAAGAAGGTCATCCGAGATCTGGAACTGTCCTACAAGGATGATAAAGTAAATATACAGAGTGTTAAATCCAAATGGGACAGTGAGGGAAAATTAGAAACTATTATACATCCTAATTTTCTTTTATACTTAGTAAGAAAAAATATAGTTATATCCAAGTGTACAAAATATTGGAGACAAAAAATAATTATAGTAACTAATAGTTATCGAAACATTCCGACTGCCACTTTGGGAAAGGGGTACCACCATAGAGTTAAGATATTGACAGAGAGAATTTGACTTATGACAAACTGTGACACGCAATGGCGGACGGTTGAAAGGGTGCGTGTAGGCGAGTGATACCATGTACTTAACACAAAATCTCCCCGATGGTGAAATAATTATTTGAAAATAAAAAACAGCACTGTTTTATGTTCGACAATAAATATGCATCTGATTTTATAGGTTTGATGCGTATGTTTCGTAATTACTCTGTGCAAACATTATTTAATAGTTAAGTGCGGAAAGTAGGAAATTCGCAACGAGGGTGATAAATTAACACGTTGCGAATCACCTATTCGCACGTGTATTATACAGCGTTTTACAGCACATATAGTATTTTAGATTTTTGACATAGGCACGGAAAATGCTTATTAACGGGAAAGTAGCACCATATGTACTGTAATATAATAATATTTACCATCTGAACGAAATCATATTTGGTCGGGTTTATTTTTAAATTTAACTTTTTAATTTTTTTTAACTTGAAACATGGTTTTTAACAAAAAATAATGTCACAGAATCGGAAAAGTGATAAAAGTGAGTGAATTATAATACCTGTTTTTGTTCTGTATTTTAAAACTACCTCCTCGTTAAGTGAAATGTAAAATTTCTTTCGAGTAAATAAATGTCTTTAACCAGAAAAGTGATAAACAATGTTCGAAAAAGATGCGATACCTAATGATGAAATAAGAAAGCAGAGGTACTTAGTTAGGAACGTCTATTGCTATTTTCACGACCGGGACAACTAAAAAGCGAGCCATGTGTTAGAGTTTCCGTAGGCGCACGGAATGCTGACAATACAAAAGCTATCCCTATATACAGTGAACATACATAAAAACCACATCAGGCCGCGTAGCCAACGTGCATATCGTTCACGCTCCGTGGCGAACGAAACGCAGAGTCGCACTAATATGGAAGAGTGATAGAGAGAGAGATAGCTACGATACGCTACGGAGCGTGAACGATTGTACCGTTGGCTACGCGGCCAGCACATACAACCTTCTTCTTGGGTGGAAATAGGTTAGTTTCTTTTGGTAATCCGCCTCCCTCTATTTTTTATTTATTTATTACAGATAAATCACAATTACAGAATATTTGATCAAAAAGTATCGTTAAACCACAATGGTTTGTCTCGATACTCCATTCCGCAGTATTTAATAATTAGCTATACAATGCAGTACACATACACATCTAATTCGTAAATGACATTGTGATTGCAAATATCACAAACTGAGCGCGTCTGTTATCATACCGGCCGGCCGAGCAAAACAAGAACCGGTCCCCGCTTACTCGATACAGGCTGCTCCATTTGCACTAAATGAAATAACATGCATTAGTTAAAATAATTTAATTGTTTAAGCATTCCTTTTGCTATATTGTTTGGTGTTATTTTATCTTTCCACTCTTTGACTCTAAAAGTAGAATAAGGGATAATGTCGCAATTCCTGAAGGATTTATAGAAATGGCAACCGCTGGACTACATTGTACTTATAATAGTTTAATGCCTGGTCAACCGTTCATCAACCGTTACTTACACAATAGCAAAACATTTTATGGAACTACGTATAAGCATTTTTTTGCTTATTAAGTAGGTACTGTACATCAATTCACAATTAAGATTAACTTTATAAGTATAAATGCAAACATAGTCAATATAGGAAACATTAGTCATTAAAGCGTCTTTAATCTCCTTATTCGCGGGAAATTACCGTATCTACGTTTTTTGAAATGCACAAACAATAATTCAGCCATTTACCTAATTAGTCTCAATATACGTCATGATTTAGTAAGGAGGGCATCACTTACCCTAATTTTCGGGAAATTACCCTATTTAACTTACTGGTCACACTCCTTTTTTGCATGAAATATCGTGATTTTACGCATGATAACGTAATAAACTATTAACTTGCCTGTGAACAGTTATTCCGCCTCTTTTTTTCTTCCGATTGGAATCATTTTTTTAACATTTAACCACGCATGCCTGCATATTTTCTTTTTTTCGTTCTACAATTCACTCTAATGACGTCTCGATCTGACTGACGGCAGATTGGTGGATGAGAATCCTAGTTGTGTATTACCAAAACTACGTCCGTAGTATTATCAGTCCAAAGGTACCACTTTGATAATAATAATAATAATAATAAAGATCCATTGATTGTGAAATATGTGTAAAGGCTAAGAGAAGCTATTAATTTGACAGATGTGTACACACTCTGTACATTGTGCACAAACTCTGGTTGTCAAGTTGACGTTTGACAATTCAGTGACCACAAAACGTATGGCACAGTAAAACGCCTTCTATATACTTCACCTTAGCCTTCTACTTAGAACAATCAGGAGGGCCTTTACCAGTTGGCGTAGTGACAATGTTTTTGCTCAGTAAATTACTATTTAGCAAATGTACCAAATATCTAATTGACAAGATCTCAATTAACTATAAAAAACTAACATTAATTACTCTGACTTTTAAATATTACTATAAAGTTGTTACCCATTGTTATGACCAAGAAAATTATTTTTGTGTAAGATCTTGACATTTATATGGTGTCTACATTGAATTGTTAATTTGTTACTTTTGTTATTGTACTTGTAAATAATTATTGTTAAATATTGCATGCCTTCACTGGTAGAACATAAGACATTTAAAAAAAATGTTATCTCCTTATGTAATTTAACTATGATCTTGCAATAAATTATATTGATTGATTGATTGCAACCTTTTGCGAGTTCGAAGCCTCGTTCTACATATAATATGTTTCTTGAAATATGTATCTATAGGTAATTACAAAATATCATTTCGGACCCCAGGCTCTCTAAGTTAGCCGTGGCAAAATGCCATTTTTTTAATGTTATGGAATATTGCAGTTCTGGGAGAGCCAACGTGACACTGTTCAAGAGCTGGTCGGGCCCGCTATCTTTGGCAGACTAGCACAGATGTTTAAGCTCCCCCCTGACGATAAATACTACGAACCACAGCCGGATACTAGTTCTCTTCAGGCGTCGGAATTATTCTACGCAATGGGATCATACGAACAACTTGTACGTTCAAATACTCACAGTGTATACCTTGTTTACCTTACTTGTCACAATTATGTCATTATTACATATTAATACAATACACAACCATTACCATGGATGAATAAAACAAGCTACTTCTAAAAGCGCGGTCCTTCAATATTCAGCGCCATCTACTCGTATTTAACGGAAGTTGAGTTATTTTGACTGATAAAGTAAGAAAAGAGGTCAAATCATCATGACTTTAAGTCCTCCTTTTGTACTGTATGGTCTTCTTTTGTGCAATAAAGGTTAAATAACTAAATGTAAAGTATAATGATGCTGACATGTGAACAAGTAGAAACAAAATGGAGGTACCTTTATGAGAAAATTATTCATAAATCACGATTAGTATATTGGCTACGTGTACGAACAGTAGCGGCGCCTGTCATTTTATTGCAATTTTGATAACCATTAAAGTATGGCTGTAAGAAACATTAGCCTTTTCTTGCCAAATGATTTAAAATCTAACGTTTTGTAGCCAAGAAAAGAGTCGAGATATTCGGTAAGTGACTATGCACCTTCAGTGGAAGAACAGTCTGTTGAGGAAGAAGAATCTGACTGGGGTACGTCATCAGAAGCATTAGAAAACCAACCTTCACGATACAAGTCTATGACAAAATCTAAATCCACTTCGTCAAGACCTTTTACATCCAAAATGAATATCTCAAGATTGTCTACAAATAAATCTCTTATAAGGAAATCATCTATAAGATATTCAAAAAGGTTTTCAAATGTACCATTGTCGGTCGATTCCCCAGCTTGTACCGATGATGATTTAATTGTTCAAGATAGTAAGAATTACAGGTATTTTATTTATAATTAAACTTATTTCTGGTAATATTAGTTTAATTCTCAAGTACATAAATTAACTTTTCACCACACCAGCTCGTAAATGCACCTTCTCATCAGTTTATGCCGAAGAAAGATGAAAAGAGTTTCATTGTATCCACAAATTTTGAGTTGTTTTCTCATTTTGGCTCTAGAATTTGTTTGTAAGTGATGTTTTGAATGAAAATATTCGATAACATTCATTTGGATTTGATTTGTAGTATTTTACAGTTAGTATAGTATTCACTCCGGGGAGCAATGCTTGTTTAACCCTCGTGCGATAAAACACTCGTAATGCTCAAGATTGCTTGGTTTGGTTTGTGTGGTTTGATTAGTATACTGTCTGTAGGTAAAACGGCTCAATCTGTCCAATTAATTTTTTAGAAACG
The DNA here is from genome assembly GCF_033807575.1 of Cydia pomonella. NCBI lineage: Eukaryota > Metazoa > Arthropoda > Insecta > Lepidoptera > Tortricidae > Cydia > Cydia pomonella. The sequence continues at coordinate 7,937,470 of NC_084706.1, forward strand.
TCGGGAAATCACTATTTGGACTGACTGCGAAAAACCCCCACTTTGAAATGCTGTACTGCAACGAATCAGAAACCGATATGATCAAGTGGAATTCAAAGTATAAGCAGAAAGCCTTTGAAGTATCGGCTTCCGATGAATTCAGCAAAAAAGCTGAGATATTAACTAAACAGGTAAGCTCGCAACTAACAGAGAGAGCAAATATAAAAAAAAAAAAACATTTGGTGATATCTGACATAATCATATATCTTTTGACGACCGGTTTGGCCTAGTGTGGGTAGTGACCCTGCCTACGAAGCTGATGGTCCCGGGTTCAAATCCTGGTAAGGGCATTTATTCGTGTGATGAGCATGGATATTTTGTTCCTTGGTGTTTTCTATGTATTTAAGTATTTAGAAATATTTATACATTATATATATCGTTGTCTAAGTACCCTCAACACAAGCCTTATTGAGCTTTACTGTGGGACTTTGTCAATTTGTGTAATAATGTCCTATAATATTTATTATTATTTATTATTATTGTATTTTCTTGCAAGTACCGAAGTTACAAAGGTAGGAATTCTAAATCTTAGCTCGTCGGAAATCGGAAACTTCGGGAAGAGAACCGAATATAACTTTCATGATTGAATTATGAACAGACAGACCTCGAGACACAAAAAACAAAATCAAAGCCTCCAAAAATCTATTAATAACACCTAAAATACAAATGAAATATACCTGTTTTGCTGTTTTCAGATTTCAAAAGATTTTTATGACTGGTGGGTAAGTTTAGGCAATGTGGAGTTTAAGAGCGAAATCAAGCGCCCTGAAGACATTGAAGACTTATTCCAAGTAAATGGTCACATTATTTTACTATTAACTTTAAGAAATTATACGCAACAAGTAATTTAATACCTATGATTTCGTCCTACAGGTCTTGTTCGATGAACACGCCTCAAGAGCACTTGTACTAGACCCAAAAATACTACCTTGTGTATTGCCGAGTATTGCGAAATTTGTTGGCGTACCTAAGGTAAACATAATGGTTTAATATGTTCTTTAATACCTATCGCTCCACACTTAAATTTTATTTGATGACTGCGTGGAATGTCATAAGCTCATAAGCTAGAGGGAGTTATTTAATTTTTCTTAGCTTAACTCGTGACCCAATGCACTACACATTATACGTATTTAAATTTGTATTTAGACCTTTTCGTGAACAATAGAGAGTTTTAAATATGTACATATATTGTTTCGTCTCGAAAAACGTAATAATTGCTTTTGGAGTTCTAAGTTTTTTAGGTAATTTTGCATATGCGTTTTAACGCATAATCATTGATATATTGTTTTTTTTTTTAAAGTTAAATTACACAAAAGTTATAATTATTTTTGTACAATCAATTACAACACACAATTTTGTATGTAAGTAGGTAGCTACATTTTGAGAAATAGACCAACTACGCGTCGATAGCCTGGATTTGACCAAATGGAATAAAAAATGCATACCCATAATTTCTTGATTAATTACATTTGTCTTTACTCGTAGGCCTCATGCTCGAGTGTGCTTAAGAGGCAAATCGCATACGACATTCACGCGGAAACTAGCCCCGCACATAAAGAAGCCTTCGGCACATGTCTTCCGCAGAGGATGAAGCATATTCCTCCTAATAATGATACCAAAAAGATATGGCATTCTCTTGTAATACCTGAAGATCTTAAGACTATGTCTGCCGTCTGGGACGAAATTTCCCATCTGACGTAAGTTTAGCTTTTCACAATAGATAATTTAAACTTTAATATTTGACCCTCTGTTCGGACAAACGATTTTGTTGGAATTTACTGATGCCAGTAGATTCTTTAAAATTTAAGATATTATTAATTAATCGCGTTTTCTAAGAGTGTAAACCTGCCAAATCCATTTTTGAGATTAATTTAACCCACACGTTAAGTCAATTTCAAAACTCGCTCTTAACCGACACGTATTGTACAGGTCCACAAAATCATTCCACGCGTGGCTTCAGAAGCGGCCACATCTTCCAATGGCTAAGTACTTGAAGTCGTTGGAGACTCCAGGAGACAAAAAGCAAGCTTTTGTGATACCATCGGATTATGTACTCGCTAAAGAAGGAAGTAGTGTAACTTCTACTCAGGACTTAGCTCTGCCTGTTTCGGAATTTACTCTTGAACTGAAAGAAGTACTGCAAGAAATTATGAACGATTAATGCCATCGTTTGTTCGTAATTTTGCATTAAAATTATAATAACTACAAATCTTTTATACTTACATTTTATAACGTGCAAGTTATTCGAACAATGTTTTGAACAAGTAGAGAAAGAAATCTTGGCAAAAAAAACAGTATCACCTGAGTCACCTTATAAACATGAACATGCACGTAGGTACCATAACCAGGCAAGGACAGCTAGTATACCATAGGGCACAAGTTTGTCAGGAACGACACGCTCTAGGATGGGCTGGGACGTTTTCAATCGTGCGGCCATGCAATCAAAAGTTACTTAATAAATGAGGGAAGATCCTTGTTTTTCATTATGACAAAATGGCGTTGCTGATGCTCATTTTTTCTCGCTGAACACTTCGTTTCTTAGAAGTTGCTCGATATGTTATTCCGTGTGTATTTCCCCTTTTTCTTAAAAACAGCTTAACGCTTGATCGGCACCACCTCTTCAGACTGGGTCCTGCTGACAGGAAATTAGAAGGGAACAAAATATATGGCTCTTCGTTATTGTGGCTTTGGCACGGGTTTTAATGATTTATTTCAATAACTCTGAAAATGTATCCTTCTGTCTAAAATTCTGCTTATCAGGTATATCACTACTAGGTAGCTATTTTATACTACAATTCGGCTGTCCCATATCAAAACCTAGTAAGAGCTTCATACGAAATTTTACAGGAGAACGTAAAAACATATAACGTGTCAGCCTCATTATTTATTTATTTTAAATTATAAAATCTACATGGATGGGTTAATTACTTTTTTTTATGAGTTATTTATTTAACACAATTTATTACAATGTAATTACTTAATCCAGGGTAAATTTTCATCCTAGACAATAATAACAATAAAGTAATATAGTTTAGTGAGCTATATGCGCTCAGATATATTTTATAATTATAACATTTATAACGTATACGAATAGACAGGATTATTAGTTGTGGGTTATCATAACAAAAGATAAGCATGCTAAGTGCATAACAAACGACCAGGGCTGGGGGTACGCGGCCGGCCGGCCGTCAGAACTGAGGGCCTACCGCGAACCACGTTCGACGTGTTGCCTCCCTGTCACACTTACGTACGAATTTACAAGTGCGATAGAGAGGCAACACGTCGAACGTGGTTCGCGGTAGGCCCTCTGGTCCCGCGACGTTACGTCTGACTCGAGAACGTAGTGATGGGGTAACCTATAATGTTTGTACTTGTCGATGTAGGGCAAATCTTTTAATCGATTGCGACCGATGTTGCATACGAGCTTGTTTTTATGTTTGGGGTTTTTAATTAAATAAATTGCTAACTATTGTATGTATGAATGTTCATATTTTATAATATATTATAAACAAGTTGTTACCAGAGGTAACGACTGAGATTTATTTCTCACTCTTTAATACTGGTAACAACTAAAAAAAAACCCACTAGGTATTTACCATCAAAGTGAGATCAGTATCATACTATAAATTATAGTATATTACGCTCTTGTTTAACATTTGGTCTGAAGCCCTTACTAGCTTGATATGGGGCAGACGCAGTGCCCCGTGCGTCTGCCGCGCATTGATACCCAGTTCAAAAACCTAGTAAAGGCCTTGCCTGCTTGCTGGATGACCACGCTGAAACCTAGTATGTCTCAGTCTCTTACTAGGTTTTGATATGGCATTTGTGATATGCTGAGTTTTACAATGGTAAACCGTCAGTAGACATGCTCCTTACTAGGTTTGGAGGTATAGAAATCTCTGGTATTTATGCCGATTTTGGAGCAGGTATCTTTGTAATCGGGTGAGGACTACGAGTAGGTCGGTCGGTCCAAATATGATACAAAAACGAATTTTGAAAATTTTGTTCGTTACTAGGTTTTGATTTAGGAGGACCGAATACTATTGTGGTATGCAGGGTAACGATATACACATAATTGAAAATAGATCCAAAATTAGACATTTTATTTTTTTTCTATCAAGAGAAATTTAGGTTTTGCTTGGAGTCTACCTTTGCAAATAAATAAATAAATATTTGGGGACAATCTTACACAGATTGACCTAGCCCCAAACTAAGCAAAGCTTGTACTAAAGCTTCGACTAGTAAGTCGATAATATACATACATAATTCGAACCCGGGACCATCGGCTTCATAGGAAGGATCACAACCCACTGGATCAGACAGGTCGTCTAATATAATATATTCTAGTTTACGAGTGATTTTTTTCCCGGTATTTGCCGTGGTAAAAATGTGTTCAATATATTCTCGCTGTTCCATTCGGTGATGTGCTATGGTCTAGAATTCTGGGGCACGGCTGCAGAATGGCAGCGTGTATAGTCGTTCGGTTTGAAGCTGGCCCGAAGCGGCTAATCTTTTGTCTATTGTTAACTCAAACCGCGCGTGCCAATACCTGCAAAAAAAGGTCCTTATAATAAAATTCTAATTGGCACCTGAGCGCGGGCTAGTCCAACGTTCAAAAAACCAGTGTAGGTGTGCTCTTCGATAACGCGCCTTTGTTACGCATATCGAGGACACATTTTTGACTGGTTAGGTAGCGCTCGACTCGCCGGCACTCAGTAACCGTAGAGGGACCGCACAAGAACTCGCAAATTATTTTTCCATTTATTCATTTTGAATCATATTTCAATTACCATAGGAGTTGTAATTAAATAAACGATTAAAGTGATCGGGCCCTTTTTTTTGCAGGTAATGGCACGCGCCGTTTTAGTTAACAATAGACAAGGGATAAGCCGTTGGGGGCCAGCTACACATCTAACGACTATAAGTATTCATTTAAGAGAAACGTGCAGTATGAATTATTTCCTACGCCCCACACGGAACACCGATTACGGGGCCAGATAGCTATAATAAATTACCCGACAACATTAAAAATATTGATAATGATCAAATATTCTTTGCTTAATTAAAAAAACGGCTGCCTACAAATGCATTTTATGACGTCGGAATATAATAATAATAATTCAATTTAATTTTAATGTAATGTTTTATTTTTTGCTATGTAAATTTTATTGATTATTTATTGTTTTTATTTTATTTTACTCTTTTATTGGTGATAATTATTTTAATGAATTGTAATTTAACTAGTAAAATTAATTAATATGAAATATAAAAACTGGACAAGTGCGAGTGGGACGCGCGAACCGCGGATCCGTACTTTTTAGTATTTGTTGTTATAGCGCCAACAGAAATATATCATCTGTGAAAATTTCAACTGTCTAACTATCACGGTTCATGAGATACAGCCTGGTGACAGACGGACGGACAGCGGAGTCTTAGTAATAGGGTCCCGTTTACCCTTTGGGTACGGCACCGTAAAAATTACTATTTTGCGTTAGCTCCCTATTAGAACGACAAATACTGTAAAGTGTCTTTTATTTTGCAATTAAATTCCTGGCAATAACGAGATATTAATCAGATAAAAACATAATATGTTATTACTTTAAAATATACAACAAGAATTTGGTAGAAATATGTTATGTTAACTTATTTAAATAATTATAGACGTAAAAAAGTAATTAGTTAGTTAGTTACCCGGGCGACCGACAAATCTATTAGACAATATTTTTTTACTGGATTAAATTTTTCTTCAATGGCTTATTCGACAGACAGGTGTTAGTTGAGTAAATAAAAGAAAGAATTTGAAAAGAAAGATAATCTCAAGGTAAAATAACATTATCTCAAAAGATAAGACACGCCTAGATTCGGTATAAAACTGTGAAGGAAAATACACATTTGTGGTTAAACTAATTATTTGTGTGCAATGTGAAATATATTAATCTCTTGAAATAGAATGTAAAACAGTGAGTCTTTATAATTTAAATGAAGTATCTGAGTATTTGGAATAGGCTTTCCGACATTATAATAGTTTGATTCAAAACAGTAGGTAATGAAAATATACATTTACGTGTTCAGTTTTTAATGTGATAACAGTTCTCGTGAAGAATGATACCAGCAGAAGGAATGGAAATGGGGTCGGTGAATTCCCTACAGGACCAGCACGATATCTACAATCCGTTACCGATGCCTCCTTACGAGAAGAAAGCAACGACTATGTATGTTGAACATTTTACTGTTTATAACTTTCAGTGCTGTCAATTTTTGAAGAATCTGCCTGTTTAGGACGTATGATGATTGATGACTGGTGTTTTGCACAGCTGTACGGATATGATGGATGCACTTTTATCGTGTTATGAGACTCACGAGTCACTCTCGTCTCACACTTGCATACCTGGGTGGTTAGCTAACGTGCCAATCGTTAACACTCCGTAGCGCAGCGTAGTCATCTCTCTCTATACTCTTCCATATTAGTGCGACTGTGACAGTTGCGTTTCGTTCGCTATGGAGCGTTGACGATTGGTACGGTGGCTAAGCACCCCTGTTAGAAAGCTACACTACGTCGGCTACGATGACAGATGATAAAAGCGTGACCATTAGGCAATGTAACTATAACCGGGTATCGGTTTTCTATCAGTTATACTCGAACTCAAAACTGAATTTCAGTTAAAAACCGAGTATTCTTGACTACAAGTAAATTATCGAGTAAAACAGGGAAATGTAAATTTAAAGGGTGCCATTGGAGAAACCGAACCATTACAGAAAAACATTGTTATGTTGCAAATAAAACGATTTTTTAAAGCACTGGTTACATGTAAATGCTTGATTTGTAGATTTATTACATTGAAATGCATAATAAAATGGAGTTTCCTTGAATCCTCGAGGATATGCATCATACTTAAATCTTGTACCACTTGTAATCTACTTAAATAATCGATTTATGTATGTACCTATACTTATTCATAGGTCAACCCTTTTCGACTATACCTAGATACCTGTCTTACATGATATTTAGTATGGAGAGTTTAAGGACATAGAATAGGTTTTATTAATAATCATCATCATCCCACACAGACAGTCGCGGGCAGAAACTAGCATATTCCTATTTATAACCTAGCTCGCACACATAAAATAGTTTTTGTTTTACAGTGAAATTTTGAGGATGTAAAAATTTTGACAATAAATGCATCTTTATTTTATTTCAAATGCGTTTAAGGTATATAATGAATATGTTTATTATAGTTAGTTTTAGCACACCGGTAACAAATCATTGGCCAATAAATGTTTACACGCTTCTAAGACACTGACAATAAGGTCGTGTAAATACATTTTTTGGAACATTGGCTTGTAAAGATGTTTGTTATGCGCTGCATATCTGGCACCATACAGTCAACCCCAATTCAATGGCTGCCAACTCTTAGCCACATACCTCCACCACACCTCAGAAGGCAGCATGCCCTGTTAAACAAAGCCACCAAAAATTCTAAACGTCCACAACTGCCAGCCTATTCTGAATTCATGCATCCTCCCAGACAACGCCTAAAATCCCGCCACGCCACCCGCCTTACAGAATGGCACAGAAGCTAATGAAAGTCAATTTTAACATAACACAGATAAATGGATGGAGGAATGGAATTCCAACCTGCCACAACCTGCAGCGACTACAATCCCACTGAAAGGCCCAAAAGCTTCTCGGCCCCAAGACGGGAATGGTGCCAGCTTAATACTTTGCATAGGGCACGGCCGATCTGGCGATTTTATGTTTAGGTGTATATGGAAAAACACCCCGGAATGCGATTGCGGAGCGCCTATACAATCTATCCACCATATTATTCACGAGTGCCCGAACCGAATGTACCTTGGTGACCCTCTGGACTTAATAATAGCGTTTAGTGAGAACGCAGCCCAATGGGTAAAAAACCTAGATATAAATCTGTAAAAAATAGAACGACTCATGATTATATCATAATGCCATACGAATAAATAAATAAAGATGTTTGTGAACTCAAGCGTATCTGCTGTAATATATGAATGACTTGTTTCAGGAAACGTTTGTCATACGTTCTTGGATTTCTTTACTCATCCTTTTTGATAATATTAGCAGTAATAGTACTTGTGACGACAGCGCTCATCAACGATAAATGGTCTCCTGTGAGTATCAACAGTAACTGAATGCTAACAAACAAGTTGGGTATTAATGTTATTTTGTTTCTCCAAAGCCTGGGCTAGTTAAGTCTTTGAGAAAAGAAATGGATACCATAATCGGATCGGATCTCTGAAAGTTGGTTGTTATATATTTTATCTTTTTAATTACTTGCATATGTAAAGTTATGTTATTATATGAATGTTTATTTTAAAATAACACATTTTCAGATAATAACCATCTACGTAACGGTAACCGGTATGATAATATTGTCTATATTGATCGTGGACGTCAAACTGTTTACCAGGAGTATACGAAAGCAGGTAGAAGCTTTACGAATTAAGGAACAGAAACGAGAATTAGATTATCTGAGAGAGGTAAAAACACATATTTTTTAAGTAATAAAGATTTAAGTTTATTTACCAAAACAAAATGAATTTGGGAGCACGGCAGTTCCCCGCCAAGTCGAGCAACACTTTTTTTTCGAAGCCATTCAATGCATTTAGGACCATCTTATAACTTCATCAATTTCAGTGACATAGAGAGCATAATTGAACATCTCAATTACATTTGTTTATAACAGTTTTAAGAATAGTTGTCAACTCATAGTTTCTCAATCTTGTTACTGATCTTGATCATTTACAGTTAATCGATCATCAATAATCTAACATATATTTAGCAGCGCAGAAGCTAATATATAGTTAACAGAACTAATTGAATTGAACCCAATAAGTAGAGCTCCAGCCCTCGCTTGAGATTTTATATTTTGGGGTTTACTCGAGCGCGGCATATTCACATCATGGTGAATACCTTTATTGTAATGGTTATAATTGTAAAACTAGTTAAGTAACTATGGGAGAGTCAATTTCTTTTTCGCATTTTCTGGGTTGGCCCCATAATAAAAGTTGCTCAGTATGACCTAAATACATATTAATAGGTTTGAGTAAATGGTTTTAGTTAATATATATACTGAATGAATTATAAATCAAAATATATGTCATTAACTAAGGAAAAAGTGGCCAAACCCTACAGACCAATACCAACAATACGACTAATAGGACCTATTTACATAGTATTATTCTTATTTATTTATTATATATCGTATGATTGCCAAGTCATTTTGTTTATTTAAAAAATGTCTTATATTGATGCGGTAACTGGTATAGTGTATTTATATAGTTAACTAAACATTATTAGGTAGGGAACATTTTATGTCAGTTGGGCTCTATGGACCAGCAGATAGGGCAGTACTGAATAAAATATTCGACTTGGTTTTACATCACATCTTAAAACTTTTTTGTAGTAGAAGAAGTGCGTTGTGAGACTTGCATATTATTTTTACAAATATATTTGTGTAATAACATCCTATAATATTTATTTATTTATATACACGGTGCCCGTGAGCATTGCGAGAGATTTTAACAGTATATTCCTGATCATATTTTAAGACTAAAATGTCATATAAACTTTTTTGGAATTCGCCTAGATTCCGAGTTAAAGCCACTTAAAAAAAAAAACATATTTTTATTGTTACTTAGTGCACGACGCCTTTTTGATGGCCTTTTTGATTCACTATGGGACCTAGTCGAAATATCCCAAAAAGTGACAAGTAACACTTTGCAAAAAATTGGTTTTACAAAAAAAAAGTTCAAATTCTCTTTGAGTTACAGTGTTACAAATAGCGTTTACATTTTATGTACAAATACATACAAAAAAATCGAAAAAAAAAAACAATAAAACTCATAATTTTTTTTCCTTCTTTTAGCCTCAGAAATGCGTGGTTAAAATTTCTCGTGGGCACCTTGTAGAAATATTCATTTATGAAAAATTATTCTATGCCAACTTTAAAGGTTATTTTTGTACTCAGAATCAGTAGTATATTGTCATTTACAGTCTGATCAATACTTACACGAAAATGGCAGAAACTTGAACAATAGCAACGAACAGGACATTTCAAGAGCGTTCCTCCCACCTGCACTTGAACGGGAGCAGGAGCGCATTGAACACAGCTACTGCTTCGCAGAGGGCCGCCACGCAGGAAGTGTTTACTTGAAATTTGGTGCTGCCGGTATGGTTAAAGTTTCTATTTATTCGTGTTTATAAGTAGTGATGGTTTCTTGTCAAGTGAGTTTTGAAACTGAGTTTAGGTACCTGACATGTATTTTTTGTAATTAGCCATCCCATCAAAAAAAAATCCAAGCCAAGTTGCCAAGACGAGATCATAAGGCTCGCACTGTCAAAAAGTTATCAGATCTCTTGTAAAGCCAAGCTTCTAACTCTACAAGCCCTAACTTCACAAGCTCTATACCGTAGTCAAAATATATGGCTTGGCCGCATCAGAAGATACTAAAGATGTTGACGGTCAGATGTCCGGCTACACGTGACGAGTTTTGTACTTTTGGTGGTGGTTTGTTATTTTTATTTGCGTATTTGTTTTCGCGGTCGGAATATTAACTGCGTGCAAAAAATACGCCAGTAAATATAAGATGTTAGAACTAATTGACAAGCAAGTTATTGTATCGCGGATTGGCAACCCAATATTATTGTTTATATTAATATGGATTTCTGCAAAATAACGCCCCATTCAATAAATGTTTTCAACTAATCGTAATTAAAAATTAATTCATTTAATTCAATCTTATTTATTGAAATCAAATAATTAACATGTATTACTCGTAATGTTCAACAACAACAACAAATTCAGTGTCAATATTATTTTTAGCAACAACCTTTTGTCAACTTGGATTAAACCAGAAGATGATTTTTTACATGCAAAATACTGGGTGATTTTGGGGTCGTAATCCTAAATGTCAAAAATGTGTTATAACAGTCACCATACTAAACAAACTTTCCCATGGAACTAACTACGAAATTGCGAAAAAAAATCTATTGGACACCTTGAGGGGCTGATTTATTTTATTTAATCGTACGGCATTATATATACATTGAGGGCAATCAGAGTGTAGCCTTGAGGTTGCTAAGCCAAGCAACCAAGTCAGGTGTCACGGTGTTCAGGTCTTCAGCAGGTCCAGGATATGAGTGGAGTTGGCAGCGTTGGAAGTCATGTTCGATGGTCTGCTCTTCCTCTCCGCATTCGCAAAGTCTGGAAGCCGTCCATCCCCATTTGTGTGTGGCTGAATTGCAGCGGCCATGTCGGATTCTCAGCCTGTTCAGGCGGCACCAGATTTTCCGAGGAAGGTCAAACCCTTTTGGTTTTTTAGACGGGTCAGATATATATATATGGCTGTTCTGTGTTGGCGAGGGGCCGATGTAGACTTAAAATATAGGGGTAATATTTTCTATCGGTTCCATGGGAAGCCTTGTTTAAATTACCATGTACCACTCTACTACCAATACATTTTTGACATTCAGGATCGTGACCCCAAAATCACCCAGTATATATTAAAAGCCTAAGTACTTAATATTGTCCACAGCTTTCGCGTTGGGCCACTTCGTGCACACCGTCTTGCTGGTGGTGACGGTGCACTGGAGCCTCGTCGTCAGCAACGCCCAGTGCATCAACGTGTCCGAGTACGCCGCCGGCCTCTTGCAGTGCCTCTACTGCTTCCTGCAGTTATTCTTCATCTTTAACTACTCAAACTTAATCATCGTGAAACACATGGTGAGCCACAATCGATGGACTGATTAAGATATATCAGATGTCCCTTACATTTAAATTTAAATAAAATTACGGTTACAGACGGTTTGATGCTACCGGCTCTTAAGTCCAAACATAATCGATACAGCAGGAAACTATAAGATTTCCTCTACAATTATAATTTTAACATACATACATAATTATAGCGAACTTTATTATGATCATTAACCACAGATGGTTAGTGCAACCGGCCCTAAACGTGTAGGTAACTAGTCCCTTCTCTTGTGAATATATATAGGGCCCAGTTTCAATATTGAATAAATATTCAGCAATGTTCAATGTTTTCACTTCAAGCTTACCTTTAAAGTGAATTTTTGCTGTAAACGAATATTCCTAGAAATGAAATTCAGCTAGATATATTCCTCTTCCCCGAAAACCCCTATATTGTTTTACATCGAAATCGTTCGAGCAGCCTCTATTCTATTAGCTATGTACCTATATAGTGATAGAGCACTTCAGATGTTATTATGCAGGCCGTTGTAGTTTTTGTATACATCTTATAAATATACAACACCAAAATTTAGACATAGTTACAAAAAACAGTAACAATTATCATACTTATTATCGTATTGATCAAATAATAGATTAGCCTAGACGGGCTATCTAGCTAGAGTCGGACCAAGCTAACTCTGCATGGAATTTGCAAATTGTGGCTATGTCATCATTAATGTCAAATTTCTATGATCGTTTACAATGACACTCCTTCGTTTGGCTCTGTTCAAGTTTGTGTAAAGTGAGCTAAGATCATAGTGAGATAATCAGCTTAGTGGTTGTGGCGTGTCGTATACAGAAAACACAGACACACGCAATTTTTTTTTTTTGGTTTGACCTTGTCAATGACAAGTTGTCATATAACATTTTTTCCTCCATATGACCTCAGAAATGCGTAGTTAAAACCGACAGGATTATATGGGCCCACGGTGTATATCGGTGGCAAAAAGCGGAAACGTAGTACCCCCAAAATGCAAACTTGACACCAGAGCCAAAGATAATAATTAAATAAATAAATATTATAGGACATTATTACACGACCCGATTATTTGACGACCGGTCTGGCCTAGTGGGAAGTGACCCTGCCTATGAAGCCGATGGTCCCGGGTTCAAATCCTGGTAAGGGCATTTATTCGTGTGATGAGCATGGATATTTGTTCCTGAGTCATGGGTGTTTTCTATGTATTTAAGGATTTATATATAATTATATATTATATATATCGTTGCCTAAGTACCCTCAACACAAGCTTTATTGAGCTTACTGTGGGACTTAGTCAATTTGTGTAATAATGTCCTATAATATTTATTTATTTATTTATTACACAAATTGAAAAATCCCACGGTAAGCTCAATAAGGCTTGTATTGAGGGTACTTAGACAACGATATAATATTAACGACGACGACAACGATTAAATATTTATAAATACTTGAATATTACATAGCGGATATTTTTTCATACACCCATGGGGTAAGGGCATTTATTCGTGTGCTCATCATACGAATAAATGCCCTTACCAGGATTTGAACCCGGGACCATCGGCTTCATATGCAGGGTCACTACCCACTAGGCCAGACCGGTCGTCAAAACTTCTCGGTTTTTCGGAAAAAAGATGTACGATATAAAGACGGTAACCTACAGTGTACCTACCTCGCGCTGGGTTTAAATTTTCGTAAGGGTCGTTAATTTGTAAAATCATTAACGATTCAAATGTTGTAATCACCGTTTATAAATTATATATTTTGCGATAAATGCTGTAGGTGCAATCATTATTTTATTACTACATGTAAAAACGCTGTAGCCGCCACAGAACGCCATTTCATGAGCGCTATAACCACCATAGTCATAAAATTTTGCAAATTAGTTAAAAATTTGCGTTTACAACATTTCGATTTAGGAATGATAAAAAAATGCGTTTGTTTTGCTACGCTGTCCAGTTTTTTCTAAGCATCGTAGAGCAATGGGACCCAGACCATTCGACGCAGAAAAAATCGCTGATTTCGAATATGCAATAAAAATTGTTTTGGTCAGGTGGCGTTTCCGCTTTTTGCCATCGATATGTCATGCACTTAGTGTTAGATGTGCAAGTTGCAAAAAAACGAAAACGCATTTTCACATACATTATGTATGGCCCGTCACAAAACTGGCACCCAAAATTTGTATAATAAACTGAGGATACTTTTTTTTTATTCCAATCAATAGCCCTCGTGAATCTGAATCAAAATAACTCAAAAAGTATGTAAATGGTACACTATTTTTTATAAACCCATAAGAAATCTTTTTTTATTTATTTCATAAATACCTACTTATACAGTTTTGTTCTCCATTATGATTACAAGGATCATAACTGTAATAAAAACCGACTGTAATAAAAAAGAAACTAGGATTTTTTTGGAACTATTTAATACTAACACGATACAAACTCAGAATGCAAAAAAAACATTAACGTTTTGTTTATCGTTCATCACTGACACAAATATTAATCCAATGTATATGATATTTCAGAATATTCTACGTGTAGCATTCTTGCACGTGATGGCGGGAAATATTTGCCTGTGGTTTGCAGCAGTTTCCACTGAAACGAGACTTGCGTACAGAGCGTACGAAACCCTCCAAATGAAACAAATAAGTAAGTTACTCCACTACTACTACCATAGTTATCGTGTCCAATGATGGTCCCTATGACAGTTCCCTTAAGTGTCTTTTGGTTGGGTTTGATTTAAAAAAATGTTATTTCTTAAATGTTCCATTTCTAAATTAAATACTTTTTTTTTATACTACGTCGTTGGCAAACAAGCTTACGGCCCGCCTGATGGTAAGCAGTATCCGTAGCCTAGGTACGCCTGCAACTCCAGAGGAGTTACATGCGCGTTGCCGAACCTAACCCCCTCCCCCCCTCGTTGAGCTCTGGCAACCTTATAATTGGGTAAACTTCATTAAAAAATCTCTATAAACATATTACGTCACAGCTACTACATATATTCGACACGAGAGGTAATAAAATAGTCAGTTTCTTCGATTTTAAGGAGCATTTTTAATTATTGTACTATCTAACCTACGTGTTACGTACCTGTTTATTCGAGTATCCTTTTTTCTGTAACTTGCCGACCACTAGGTGGGCCCCCGAAACTACAGTCGTGAAGATACGACCAGGAGCAACACCAGTGTAGCGGCTTTGTTTATTTAATGTTGCATTTGCGGACCGGTCTGGCCTAGTCAAGTAGTCAGTTGTGACTCTGCCTATGAAGCCAATGGTCCTGGGTTCAAATCCCGGTAAGGGCATTTATTTGTGTGATGAGATGAGCATAAATATTTGTTCCTGAGTCATGGATGTTTTCTATGTATTTAAGCATATATCGTTGTCTGAGTACCCACAACACAAGCCTTCTTGAGCTTACCGTGGGTCTTAGTTAATTCGTGTTTAAATGTCCTATAATATTTATTTATTTATTATTTATTTATTTTACTTCTTTTTAGCTAATAATAATACAAACACTTCAGTACTCCCAGCTACAGCGGACTTCAACTGGCATGAGACTTGCAGACCAACTGCATCTGCTGCGAAAATCTTTGATGAATATTCAGCATATTTGTACCCTTTTACAGTGGAGTTCAATATTTTAGTAGGTAAAACATGAGAAAAAAAAATACAAATTTAACCTTCATTTTGCTCAGCTTGTCATTTGTAGGAAAATAACTCGCTCCATTTTTGCTAAAATTAAATGAATGGACATGTTTGGCTTATTTACACTTAAGCGAGATAATAGTTTATTTTGTTTCAGTTGGAATCTTTTTCATGGTCTGGAGGAATATAGGTAAATGCCGACATTCCCCAGAGGAAGTCCAAAATTTTCATCACTCGTTATACGCACAGTCGTGAGTACCTAGCAAAAATAAAAAATAATAATTGTACAAACGGCCTCTTAGACCCGGTGGTAGTGACCCTACCTACGAAGCAAGAGTTCCCGGCTCCCGGGTTTGAATCCTGGTAGGGGTTTTGATTAGTGTGTTCATCACTCAATTTTGTTCCTCAAGTTATGGATGTGTTCTATGTATTTAAGTAATTATCTATCATTTGTGTATATCGTCGTCTAATAACCACAACACAAGCCTTATTAAGCTCACTGTGGGCCTAGGTCGATTTGTTTTAAACTGTCCCATAATATTTATTTATTTACTACATATTTACTGATTTGTCTCAATTCCTACAAACGCCATAACGTTGTTAACCCGCTTAACGCCAAAAACCTTTGAATTCATTGTGAATTGTTGTACCCACATGGCGACAAGAACTTACGCTTATATATATGATATAACTGTTCTACGCTATGAAGGCTACTTTGATAGCGTACGCTATAAAAATATCGTACGCTATCAAAAAGCCTTCGTGTCTCAAGGTCAATTTGCTGGCTTGTAGGTACCATGAATTATGAATTGTGAAATGATGTACGCCGAAGTACTCTTCCACAACCTCGCCAGCGGCCGTATAACTTAATTATTATACCTTATATCTCATATTTTTTTCTATTACGTGGCTAGTGAATGTTTACTTCTAAATTTTAAAATACAAAACACCTGTATCATACAACATGCCTTAATAATTACGGCATTTTTTTACAGTAACGTGAGTGGGGAGGTAAACAGTCCTCACGCTCTGGAGATCCACATCAGCTGTCGCAGCGCATTTTGTGGACTCTTCTCTAGCCTTTTCACGATCGTCCTACTCATCGTTGCTATTATACTTAGCTTCGTGCTCGGCAATATAAGAAACGAGTAAGTGTTAGTTACATTAAAATGGTAAAAGTGCTTGTTGGGAGAGTTAAAATCGATGTCAGTTAAACTCAAAGGATTCGCGGATTAAATTGACAGATAAAATGATAACCAGCGGCTGTAGCACGGCCGCATTTTTATCACCTGCACGTTCTAACAAGTATGTAATTGCGAAAGTGACAGGCCTAGTGACAAGTGATAAAAAGCGGCCAAGTGCGAGTCGGAGTCGCGCATGAAGGGTTCCGTACCATTTAAGACGTATTAAAAAAAAATCTACTTACTAGATCTTGTTCAACATTTTACCACTTTGGACACACATTTTACCACTTTGGAAGTGTCTCTCGCGCAAACTATTCAGTTTAGAAAAAAATGATATTAGGAACCTAAATATCAATTTTGAAGACCTATCCATAGATACCCCACACGTATGAGTTTGATGATTTTTTTTTTTTTAATTTTAAGACGTATTAAAAAAAAAACTACTTACTAGATCTCGTTCGAACCAATTTTCGGTGGAAGTTTGCATGGCAATGTATATCATATATTTTTTTTTTGATTTTTCATTCTGTTATTTTAGAAGTTACGGGGGGGGGACACTTTTTACCACTTTGGAAGTGTCTCTAACTATTCAGTTTAGAAAAAAATGATATTAGAAACCTCAATATCATTTTTAAAGACCTATCCATAGATACCCCACACGTATGGGTTTGATGAAAAATGATTTTTTGAGTTTCAGTTCTAAGTATGGGGAACCCCCAAAATTTATTGTTTTCTTTCTATTTTTGAGTAAACATCATAATGCGGTTCATAGAATACATCTACTTACCAAGTTTGAACAGTATAGCTTTTATAGTTTCGGAAAAAAGTGGCTGTGACAGAATCAGACAGACAGACGGACATGACGAATCTATAAGGGTTCCGTTTTTTGCCATTTGGCTACGGAACCCTAAAAATGCAACGATGCTGCCACCGCATGACAGGAATAACAATAGTCACGTGTACATGTCGATAAAGTTAGTTTGGAACTTCGTAAAAAGGCATTTGTGTGATATTTAGCATTTTAGAAAATTCATTAAGGGTGAAAAATGGGGTTAAAGTTTGTATCGGGAGCGATTTTTTTAGGGGTTTTCATGGCATTCTTTTGGGTTACTTTATAAGGAATATATACCCTCATCTGCTATTTATTTATGATAAGAAAATGATTAATCGATTTGTATCTAAAATCTAGTCAACCATGAACTGGACCAACTTTTTGATAAGGAACCTATCACAGTTAGATTATATATATATATTAAGCTTTCATTTACTATAATATACAATAAATAAATAATAATCAAAATCTGTCCATATGCAATTTTACTAGGCAATCTATTTGCAATGTTTCAATGTGAATATTATCTATCATTTATTTATTCTCAAAAATAAATAATAGATTAGGGTATATATTCCTTATAATCTTAGACCACACGTAAACAGCGCTGAAATACATCTCATAACTTCGTTATTGATTTTAGTTTTTAGGTATGCATTTAACATCAAAGAAGTAAGCATTCGGATATTTATCGAGTACTAAAGTGCTGTATATTTATGAAAGAAGTTGAGTGAGTAGCATGATTTTTACTCACTACTTATATTTTCTCCTAAACGCATCGCATGCGGTTTTCAATCAGAAAATATCAGATTTAGAACTTCATACTAACTACTGCGCAGCGCCATCGAAACTTTAAAAAACCGGCCAAGTGCGAGTCGGACTCGCGCACGTAGGATTTCGTACTATTATATAACATGGCAAAAAAAATCATGTTTGTAGTAGTTTATTCAACTTTTTAATATTTATTGTGATAGTGGCAACAGAAACACATCATCTGTGAAAATTTCAACTGTCTAACTATAACGGTTCATGAGATACAGCCTGGTGACAGACGGACGGACGGATGGACGGACGGACAGCGGAGTCTCAGTAATAGGTTCCCGTTTGACCCTTTGGGTACGGAACCCTAAAAATGGTTCGGTACCCAAAGGATAAAACGGGACCCTATTACTAAGACTCCACTGTCCGTCCGTCCGTCTGTCACCAGGCTGTATCTCATGAACTGTGATAGTTAGCCAGTTGAAATTTCTACAGATTATGTATTTCTGTTGCCGCTATAACAACAAATACTAAAAACAGAATAAAATTAATATTCCAATATCGAGGTTCTCATCCAATCACCGAAGTTAAGCAACGTCGGGCGGGGTCAGTACTTGGATGGGTGACCGTTTTAATAGGCCGATTTTATTTAGGTTTCTATAATATATATACTTACGCGGTGTTTTTTTTAAGCTCCTTTAATTTTGAGGTTGCATTACAGACCTTTAATTAAGATACTTTTTCAAAGACACCGGTATTCTAATTAACTCTATTTCGGAGATAATCAAAAATGTATTTTTATCTAATAACTTACTTGCCTCAGGTCTTGTTTATAGTATAGTCAAGTTAAGAAAAAGTATGGAAGTAAGTCGTGTAGTCGTGCTTTTTTTGGATTTGTTAGATGGCGCAACTAGATTGATTCCCCCGAGTTGCACCGTTTCTTTTATGTACGGAAGACCGTTAAATTTTAGGTATAAACTATAAAGTGCCGTAATTTTGGAGTAAATTAAAAGCTATTAGGTTCAAGCTAAGTAGTGTATAGAGAACACCTTGGTGCATAGTATATCTTAATTAAAAAGATGTGCAATGTATGATACCCTAAAAATAATTTTTTTTTCGATTGCGGCTCGAGGATAAGTCAGTCGGTTGGTGCAATCTCAAGTTAAGCTTTTTAAAGCATTATAAACATTCAGTTAACTTTGCACGCCTGGGCAAATTATGGAACATGTATTTTTAATTATTTTGTACATTGTGCTTCGGGGGAAATTAAGAGAGACGTGAAAATTTTAAAAAAGGTACTTATCTAAAGACACTACATTTGCACTAAATAAAAAATAGATTTTTTTCACCGGAAGTTTGTCAAAAAGTAAATAGAATTAATCGCAACGAACTGCAAGCGAAGGTGGTTGGCAGCACGTGGCGCGGGGCGTGCGGGGCGGGGAGATAGCGCAGCGCGCAGCTAGGGTTTGCAATATCCGACAATTTTTCGGATCCGGATACATAGAAATAGGATATCAAGAACGACTGTCAAACTTCAAAAGTGCGACCAAAAATGAAATGCAAGTTTGTGCGTAAATTGTCTATATGAGATCAAAAATAGTGATGTCATGTTACAACATATTAATAATCTATCGGTGTTTGACTGCTTTATCGACTACTTATTCAAATGTGTGTTGATTGTATAAAAAAATGTTATACGAGTAGGTATGAAGTCGCTTCCCTTATGGTCATATAGGGCCCAAAAGGTGCCTATGAAACCAGCATCATATTTTAGTATGTTATTAAGCATGTTATTCTGACTAAAAAACCATCGGGAGACAGTTTCTAACGTGATTAAGTCACCAGTTATGACGTCATCAAAATGGCCGGTGCCGTGTTCAGAATATTGCGTATACCACAGCAAGTATATCACATGTAAGCTTGTGTGGGGTGTCATAAAAAGCAAAATTAAATGCGCTACAATATCGTTTATACATTTGACCTTGTAAATACCATAGTTTGCGAGAAATTTTAAGTTTTATTTAAATATTCCCGAAAAAAATCCGTTTTTTGTTTTCATCAACTTTACTAGTAACTTTACAGGAAGACATTGTGTCAAGATATGAATGCTATATTAATAAGCTATAAAATTCCATTAAAATTTTGAAAATCGGTTTATAAACAAGCAAATTACACTATTTTTGTTCCATACCGGATGACACCACCAAGAGTCGGATCGCTGTTTCAATACAATTTGCATGGCAAATGATGTTTAAGTAAAGGTAACTTGCTGAACGATATTTATAGTTAAGTAATATTTTCGATAAAAGTATTATTATCAAAATTAAGAATACTGAGATCGTTTTATTGTAATTTACTCCGGATCTAGCTAATTAAAGTTACACACTAATTAAACAAAAATATTTATTTTTTTACGTATTTTTTTGTCCCAGAGCATGCACCTTCGCATGCGCAAAGCATAGTGTATTTAAATCCCTGTACAGCGTTCTTTGCACTTGCAAGACAATAGCTCCTTGCAGAGGTGTACCCTGGTCCATCATTTTTCTTTCGCCAAGCCTAGCCAAGTTAAATTGGTCCCAATGTGGGTCTGTTAAGCCCTTTTTATATGCTGTAGGAGAGCATCCTGTTGAAGGAATATACTCGATCGCTCTGGTTTTTCCTAAACAAGATCCTCCTCGCAGTATTTACATTACCTATTTGTGTCCCTACTGGGAAGTTATATGTAGGGTTTGCAATTAGAATATTGTGATATTCTAATTATTCGAATATCCACCAAAATAAATATCCGAATAAACTGATTTAGATAACACAGAAATAACGTTTTTAACTATGTTTTAATACAATGATATCACCCCAACTAATTTTAAATGATTACTTGATTACTATAATAGCTAACATAATGTTATCTCTAAAACCGTACTTAATAAGGAGGGTTTATATCTGGATTAGCTGGTGCATAGTTGGAAATACATCCAATGCCTCACGTCGTGTTCATTCGTCATGAAATACTAACTATGAAAGCAATACTTACTTACTTCACTGGATCAGTGACCCAAAAAGAATCTTGGCCTTTGATACAAGAACAAAGTCACTCTGCTCTATTCTGCACCACTCCACGCTAGTTGGATACTCCGAGGGCATTTTAGGGCTACATCGCTCCTGCGTTATATCTTTTCACAGCCCGATTCTCTCCCGTCCACTCCAAGTGACCAAGCCTGCGAAGTTGTGCGGCTATAATCTCGCTAATTATATTGGGTGCCGCAACTAGCTACTCTAGCTCCCTATTTTTCCTACGCTTTCATCTTCTCTATCTTCATCTCTGATAGGTCCCAGAATATTCCGCCAGAATTTCGTCTTCTTCACTAAGAACTTGTTCTTTTTTTTTCTGATTCAGAGTCCAAGTGTAATACTTACCGATGTCATTCATCAAAATCGAATTATTGTCTTATAGACTTGAATCATGGACAGTCTACTGATCAGCTTGGACACTAGAATTCGGCGAAGCGCTGCTGAGCATCTTAGGGCATTTTCGATTCGAACATCTATCTCCTCTTCCCGATTACTTTAGGTAGGTCTTTTCTTTTCGATCTGCGGTGGCAGCATGGTTCTATTTTTATCACTTGTCACTATGCCCTTCATGACAAATGATAAAGAGCCGACCATCTTAGCCCTATTCATTTGGAGATATTCTAGTGGTTGATTATCAGACCAATTTTCTCTCCTTCCTACTCTACTATCCTAGCCTTGGCCTTCAGGTTGCTTTTGTTTTGAGCCTATAGCCCCAAGTCATCAGGATATCCAATGATCTAATGTTTGCATTAAGCAACATTCGCATTCATTGTATAAAGTTACTGCGTGACACCTGTATGTACCTATCAAAATTGATGTGCTGTTAGTATTTGAATTGATTAAATATATGAAAATACTATATTTAAATGACAAAATGGTATGAAATTATTCATAAATTTCATTAGAAAATTGTTCCGGTTATAGGTCAATAACCATATTTAACGGATCCGTAATATCCGGATCTTATGACCCGATATCCGGATATTTCGGATATCCGGATCTCAAACCCTACGCGCAGCGATTGTTCCGAGACAGTTTGTTTGACACTTTTGACGGGCAATGAGCACAAATCTTTCTTTTGGCATTAAAACGGAACTATTGTTTTAAACAATCATTGAGTGAACTAAGTAGTCTAAAGTTTTCGTAAGTATATGAAAAAACGCGATTTTTCGAATTTAACAAACATTGAGCGTATCTGTATTTAATTTGTTGACTGTCTGTCTGCATACTCAGAAACCCTACTATTTTTGCAGTACATGCCACTACTCGTGCCTCAAGAGCCGTGCTTCGTCGGTGCATCTACGCGCGTTCCTTCTCTTGCCACTAATCACGCGCTTGTCGCTTCTGTGTACTTATTGGTCTACGTTTTTGGTACTTGATTACAAAACTGCATGTTCCGTATAAAAATGCCAATTTTTTATGGAGTGCGAATGTAAACAAAATCAAATGAATATGATTGCATCAATTTCCAATAGTATTAAAATTTCCCCCGAAGTACAACGACAGTAAAACATGAAAAACTACTTTCCGGGTGTCGCACCATGGTGCGAATTTGACATTGGATTTAGATATTTTTTCTAATTATTTACTCAATTTGCACCGAGTACATTACTTTCCCCAGACCCGCAATGGCCAAAATAGATTTTTTTTAATGTTGTATTTTTTTTTACCTGTTCCGTAGCTTAAATTAACATAAATAACACGTGCGAATTTAGATATAAGTGTTGTAAAACGTACGCCAAATTACACCGAGTACACCTTTTTTCTCTTCTTAGTTATAACCATTACATTATTTTCAGCCGATTTCACCCCTTTCCGGGGGGGTGAATTTAGTAACGATTGTATAAAGTTCGATTTTTAGCCCATACAAAACAATCCGTAGTGATTTTATTAGTCCTTAGAATTAGTTCCTGACTTTAGTGAAATTTGAGTTAATTTGACCGTACTATTTACTGATTCATTTGCTACTAAAGTATCTCGGACGATCGATGTTCGGCATGATATTTATATGTCAAAGTTGTTAACTATTTGGTTAAGTTAAAGAGCATGCCCATGTGACAAAAAAGCTATAAGTGTATGCAGCATTTAATTAATTTTCACGAAAAACAAAAAAAAAATTCAACAAAAAACGAAAATTAACTACCTATGCCATTCAGTTTCCTTAAATGCACTAAGCCATACCCCGAAGTTAATGAATTGTATGTACATACCTTTATTTTTCTTTTCAGAGACTTTCAATACATCAGCCAATATTTTTGTGACATTGTGAAACTAACACTTCACATAACTATGTTGGTAACCAGCGGAATAGTTTTCTACAAGACGCAATCCCTAGACATCAACAAGCATCCAGTCCCGTGGCTAGACGACGTCTTGTTATACATATGCGTGCCGGCGTTTTTCATAGAATCAATGCTGACCGTCATTCCCGCTATCACGACTTTAAGCATAGTAAAATTCTTAGATACAATCATGATGGTGAGTAATCGCAGACGATTAAAAATAAAGGTTGTAAACATGTTGTAAAAGTATAATTGTTTTTCGCACTATGATCAGAGTCACTAGGTAACGTAGGTAAGAAATTTATAATTGTATGTCTGTTTGTCTGTTCATATAACATACATATTATTTAGCCTTTATGGTAGTGGTGCTGGTGAATGGTGAAAGTTGTCTTTTAAACTATGTAAAACAATAACAAGTATATATGTATTTGTAAAACCATATTGGAGGCTAGCACTGTTTGCAGAGAGGTACCTACTTTTTAGGTACTCATACTATTTATGCGCTACTATTGATACTGGCATTGCAGACATTAGTTGAGATATATAATAAAAGATACGAAGAAGAACGGTGTAGGTACTAACACCTGTACACTACTTACATACAATCATGAATCATCTTCTTTTTTCCGTGCCTCTTCCCATTATTTGGGGTCGGCTCTCCTCGGTCTCAAGCGCCAGGTCGGTCGATCCTGGGTTGTCTCTTTATTCAACTGGGTCGGTTCAAACCCTATACGGTAGACCACCATGTAGCAGGCGGGCGACTTCTGCCTTTCTTATTGTCCGGTAGTGCAAGGGCTTTCCTCACGACATGGTCTTCGTGATATGCCCGTACCATCTCGTACGGGATTCTTGAATCTTTTCGGTGATGGGGCGACCTTGTAGCTTGCTCTGATGTATTCGTTACGCACTTTATGGACTTTATCGAGTTTCGTCACACCTAGCGATGGGCAATTTCTGAAAATATTTACATGTTTTCTTAACGGTGACATGATATTTCACCTGTTGAAAATTACAAAAGTAACAGGAAATGTTTTTGATAATAATGTAACCGAATATGTTTCACTTAAATTTCATTTTACCTTTCCGCTACTTCTGCCGTCAGTAGGACGGACTGTGATCGAAAAATTCGATATTATATCACAGTAGCCGTGTGGCTAAGGGTTAATCATACCCGGTTGTTATACGATGGACGGAATTTCAAGACCACGTCACGCTTCGTCCTTTTTCTTTTTTTTTAACATAATTATCCGCTCTTTGTTTTGCTTTGTATGGGTATATTAAACATGATATTTCATTTTAATCTCTCATATATAACATTTAATTTTACCCTCTCTTTTTCGTTATCCTAATAAATCATAATATTCGTAATGTTTTTATTGAGCATTATAGACTCCGCTTGATGCTTCATTCTATTTGGTATGCTGTTAATTCCGATGTAAAAAAATAATTGTGGACAGTGAACTTTTGAGACAATAAAGCAGGCAGAACTTTTACAAATTCTATACCTATTGATGGTTGTAATAAGGTTCACTTTGGTAAATTGTGGTTTTTGCATTTAACTAAATCAGAAAGACGTGTGATCTTGTACGAGTTTATTAAGCGACTGGTAGGACATATAAAATAGAAAGAGAAGGCGGGAATATACTTAAACAGGCATGCATAAGGTTCAAATTTAACACAAAATACCGCCCACCAAAAGGACACTTACGTCCTTTTCATAACCTTACAATAGTGCAATTTAAATTGAATCAAATTGACATTACAAAGTTTCAGTATCAACGGGCAACGCACATAGTTTAGTTACAGACCGTTTCACTATAGCACTACCAGATTTCACACTATACACTCTAGTAAAACCGTCTTCAGCAGGGTGTTTGTCCATAATGCGGCCCAGTGACCATTTGCCTGGAGGTAAGTTATCAGTTTTAATAAGCACTATATCTCCTATTTTAAACTCCTTCTCTTTTTTAAGCCATTTAGGTCTTTGTTGCAGTCTGGATAGGTACTCATCTTGCCATCGACGCCAAAAATCTGCCAGCAGTTTCTGAGTAAGTTGCCAGCGTGACAAGATATGTATTTTGCATTCTTTATAATCTGCTGCTGGAACAACTATAGGGGCTTCACCTATTAAGAAATGTCCTGGGGTGAGTATTTCAGCGTTTTGAGGGTCTGAGTTATCGAGAGGACACAGGGGCCGAGAATTCAAACAGGCCTCGATCTCGTAAAGTACGGTCGTCATCTCTTCGAACGTCAGGTTTGTTGTCAGAACTCTCTTTAGATGGTGTTTTATGGACTTGACGCCAGCTTCCCAAAGACCACCGAAGTTAGGGCTATAAGCTGGAATGAAGTGCCATTGTGTGCCTTCGATTGCAAGTGTCTCTGCTATTGGTCCGGTAAATTTCAATTTAGCTTCATTCCAGGCTTCTACAAGTTCTTTGTTAGCACCTACAAAGTTTCTACCCTGGTCGCTCCACATGTGAGTACATTTTCCTCTTCTAGCGACGAAGCGTTTGAATGCTGCTATGAACGCTTCTGAAGTAAGGTCTCCAACTAGTTCAATGTGAATTGCTTTGACGGCCATACAAATAAAAATAGCAATGTATGCCTTCACAGTTTTTCCTCCTCTGCCTTTAGACGTCAATATCTGGTATGGCCCTGCAAAGTCTACTCCACTGTGTAGAAATGACCTCGAAGGAGTGACTCTCGTCTCCGGTAAATCTCCCATGAATTGAGGTTTCGACGTAGCATTTTGTTTTGCACAAGTAAGGCATTTCTGTATGTGTCTCTTGACTAAGGACTTTGCTCGTAATATCCAGTATTTAGAACGTAAGTAGCATAGCATTTCAGCCATAGTGCCATGAAGCGTTCTCGTATGTGCATCAGCAATTATTAGTGGTACTAACGAGTTCTTGTTTCCCAGAATGATTGGATGCTTTCTGTTCTCATCTATATTTGCATATCTGAGGCGACCGCCCACCCTGAGGAATTTGTTTTCATCTACGTATGGGGCGAGGGATCGTAAGCAGCTCTTTCTTTTGACTTGTTTATTTGATATCAACCGTTCTATTTCTTCTTGATATTCTTCTTGCTGTGCCATTTTTATGCAAATATTCATGGCGTTTTGTAATTCCATTGTAGTTATATCTTTGTCAATGCCATCTGGATTTTTCTTGTAGTTTAGGAATCTTCGGCAATAGACAATACTTTTAAGTAGTTCAGTTAGTTTATCAAAATCTCCAAATTGTGTAGTCAATGCCTTTTCTTGTTTTTCCAGGTCCTCAATATTCAGGTAAGTTTGAATTTTTTGTACTTTTATTTCTTCATCTGTTGTAAAATCCTCTTGTTTACTAATATTTATTTCTTTTTCAGATAACCAGCTCGGGCCGTGCCACCACAGATCATAGTTCTTAAGTGTGGACAGTTTCATTCCTCTTGAAGCGATATCTGCAGGGTTATCTTTAGATTGCACATGATACCAGTGTTTGTTGTTTAAGTTCTCAACAATTTCTACGACGCGGTTGGCTACAAACGGTTTCCATCTATTGGGTTCTCCACAAAGCCAAGCGATCACTATCGAAGAGTCGGTCCATGCGAACATGCTTGTAGTTGGTATTCTCATCGCCGATCCAATCTGTTTCATTAGTTTAGACAGGAGTAAGGCGCCACATAATTCTAATCTCGGGAGAGAGATCGTTTTCAAGGGAGCTATTCTCGTTCGTGCAGCGATGATTTTTGTTGTTACTTTGTTTTCACTCTCAACTCTTATGTATACGACAGCTGCGTAAGCACGCATAGATGCGTCGCTAAATCCGTGTATCTGTATCTTTTCTTCTTCCGTTTCTGTTGTGCCAAGCCATCTATTCATTTTTATATCTTTGACATTTTCAAAATCATCTCTTATCTGTTTCCATTCTTCTTCGAGTTCAGGGCTGACAGATTCATCCCAAGACACCTTTTCAAGCCATAACCTTTGCATCAGCATCTTCGCCATAACAGTGCTTGGTGCGATCCAGCCTAGTGGATCAAATAGCTTTTGTACATCTGATAATATCCCACGTTTAGTTATAATCTTTGACATTGGCGGCAGTGATAAGTTATATTGAAATTTATCTGCACCAAGGTTCCATGCAATTCCAAGTGCTTTTATAGTTCCATCAAGGTTCAGTTCTACCTGTGCATTAGCTGATCTCTTATCTTCATCAATAGATTTCATAAATTCAATGTTATTAGAACACCATTTCATGAGTTGGAATCCGCCTTGTTTTAGGATGCGCGTTACTTCATTAGCTATTGCAATAGCTTCATCAGCGGTTGCTGCCCCTGACAGCAAGTCGTCCATATAAAAGTCTTCTTTTATTGTTTTGATTGCCACTTTGCTTTGGTTGTTGGTTACACGTTTACTGAGTTGTTTTTCTTCTTCATCGATAGCAATCTTTTGAAGTGTCTTGACCGCTAAGTATGGAGCTGGAGCGGTACCGAAAGTGACTCGGAGCATACGATATTCCTTCAACTCTTCAGACTCGTCTTGTCGCCAAAGAATGCGTTGGTAATTTGCGTCCTCTTTTGTTACCAATATTTGGCGGTACATCTTCTGAACGTCTGCCACGAAGCCAACTCGTTTCAGTCTCCATCTCATTAAAAGATTTCTCAAGTCATCTTGTAGTTGTGAGCCTATCATGAGTTCATCATTTAGTGAGACGTTGTTGGATCCTTTGCATGAAGCGTCAAAAACAAGACGCGTGCGTGTAGTTTCTTTATCGTCGCGAATTACAGCGTGATATGGCAAGTACACCGATTTATCTTCCTTTTCCTTTTCAGGTACTTCTTCTAGATGTCCTTCTTCCAGGTAATCATTAATACCCTTTATGAATTCTGTTTTGAGGTTCGGCGAACGCTTAAACTTTCTTTCCAATTGCATGAATCTCTTTGTAGCTATCTCTTTTGTATTTCCATCAAGTACTCTTGGATTCTCAGTCTTAAATGGCAGCTTCACAATGTATCTTCCTTCTTGGTTTCGAGTGACTGTTTTTTCATAGATTTCTTCACATAGTTGTTCTTCCTTGGTGTATTTTCTCTTAGTGTCTGTTTCTATTTCCCATAGAGATTTCAGTGTGTCTTCTATATCGACCTGATGGTGCATGACGATGTAAGAATCTTCTTGTGATGTGTTATCACTCTCTCCAAAAATAATCCAGCCCAGGTTAGTTCTTTGTGCGCATGGTGTACCTGGTGGACCTTTGACTAGTTCTGCTTGCAGTATTCTAGCGTATACTCGGACCCCTAGCAAGAGATCTATGGGTCCCGAGTTGTTGTAATTAGGATCTGCTAGCTGTAATCCTTGTAAATGAGGCCATGGTTGTTGAACAATATGCTTCTTGGGCAGGGACTGAAAAGGTACCCTTAAAAACGGTTTTGACCGGTCTTTTTAAAGGGTACCCGACCGTTAAACTAGCATTTCGGTACCGATATCAACGCTTTGGGTATCCAAATAAGCTTCCGTCCAAACGGTACCGTTAAATAAAAGTACCTTTAAAACAATTTTGAAACGGTACCCGACCGTTGAAATAGCATTACGGAAGCGGTATCAATACTTTAGGTATCCAAACAAGCTTCCGTCCAAACGGTACCCTTAGACTTTAAAACAATTTTGAAAGGGTACCCGACCGTTAAAATAGCATTCCGGAAGCGATATCAATACTTTGGGTACCCAAACAAGCTTCCGTCCAAACGGTACCCTTAAGTAAAAGTATCTTGCCACGCGATCGGATACCCCCATACAAACCGGTCACTCAATTTGAATGATCGCCCGCCATCTTGGATTTGGGCATTTAAGCTCAGATTAAGATGAAAATCGATATCTGAGGATCCCAGAGGATCTTTATTATGATTCTGAGGTCAAATTTTTAGAAAACGCACGCCATTTTTGATTTCGGCATTTAAGCTCAGATTCAGATGTAAATCGATATCTGAGGATCCCAGAGGACCTTTATTGTGAATCTAAGGTAAAATTTTTAGAAAACGCACGCCATTTTTGATTTTGGCATTTAAGCTCAGATTGAGATGAAAATCGATATCTGAGGATCCCAGAGGACCTTTATTATGATTCTGAGGTCGAATTGGTAGAAAACGCACGCCATTTTTGATTTCGGCATTTAAGCTCAGAATGAGATGAAAATCGATATCTGAGGATCCCAGAGGACCTTTATTATGATTCTGAGGTCAAATTTGTAGAAAACGCACGCCATTTTTGATTTCGGCATTTAAGCTCAGATTGAGATGAAAATCGATATCTGAGGATCCCAGAGGACCTTTATTATGATTCCGAGGTAAAATTTTTAGAAAACGCACGCCATTTTAAATTTCGGCATTTAAGCTCAGATTAAGATGAAAATCGATATCTGAGGATCCCAGAGGATCTTTATTATGATTCTGAGGTAAAATTTTTAGAAAACGCACGCCATTTTTGATTTCGGCATTTAAGCTCAGATTCAGATGTAAATCGATATCTGAGGAACCCAGAGGACCTTTATTGTGAATCTAAGGTAAAATTTTTAGAAAACGCACGCCATTTTTGATTTTGGCATTTAAGCTCAGATTGAGATGAAAATCGATATCTGAGGATCCCAGAGGACCTTTATTATGATTCCGAGGTAAAATTTTTAGAAAACGCACGCCATTTTAAATTTCGGCATTTAAGCTCAGATTAAGATGAAAATCGATATCTGAGGATCCCAGAGGACCTTTATTATGATTCTGAGGTCAAATTTGTAGAAAACGCACGCCATTTTTGATTTCGGCATTTAAGCTCAGGTTGAGATGAAAATCGATATCTGAGGATCCCAGAGGACCTTTATTATGATTCCGAGGTCAAATTTTTAGAAAACGCACGCCATTTTAAATTTCGGCATTTAAGCTCAGATTAAGATGAAAATCGATATCTGTGGATCCCAGAGGACTTTTATTGTGAATCTGAGGTCAAATTTGTAGAAAACGCACGCCATTTTTGATTTCGGCATTTAAGCTCAGATTGATATGAAAATCGATATCTGAGGATCCCAGAGGACCTTTATTATGATTCTGAGGTCAAATTTGTAGAAAACGCACGCCATTTTTGATTTCGGCATTTAAGCTCAGATTGAGATGTAAATCGATATCTGTGGATCCCAGAGGACCTTTATTGTGAATCTGAGGTCAAATTTTTAGAAAACGCACGCCATTTTTTATTTCGGCATTTATGCTCAGATTCAGATGTAAATCGATATCTGTAGATCCCAGAGGACTTTTATTGTGAATCTGAGGTCAAATTTTTAGGAAACGCACGCCATTTTTGATTTCGGCATTTAAGCTCAGATTGAGATGAAAATCGATATCTGAGGATCCCAGAGGACCTTTATTATGATTCCGAGGTCAAATTTTTAGAAAACGCACGCCATTTTTTATTTCGGCATTTATGCTCAGATTCAGATGTAAATCGATATCTGTGGATCCCAGAGGACTTTTATTGTGAATCTGAGGTCAAATTTTTAGGAAACGCACGCCATTTTTTATTTCGGCATTTATGCTCAGATTCAGATGTAAATCGATATCTGTGGATCCCAGAGGACTTTTATTGTGAATCTGAGGTCAAATTTTTAGAAAACGCACGCCATTTTTTATTTCGGCATTTATGCTCAGATTCAGATGTAAATCGATATCTGTGGATCCCAGAGGACTTTTATTGTGAATCTGAGGTCAAATTTTTAGGAAACGCACGCCATTTTTGATTTCGGCATTTAAGCTCAGATTGAGATGAAAATTGATATCTGAGGATCCCAGAGGACCTTTATTATGATTCCGAGGTCAATTTTTTAGAAAACGCACGCCATTTTTTATTTCGGCATTTATGCTCAGATTCAGATGTAAATCGATATCTGTGGATCCCAGAGGACTTTTATTGTGAATCTGAGGTCAAATTTGTAGAAAACGCACGCCATTTTTTATTTCGGCATTTATGCTCAGATTGATATGAAAATCGATATCTGAGGATCCCAGAGGACCTTTATTATGATTCCGAGGTCAAATTTTTAGAAAACGCACGCCATTTTTTATATCGGCATTTATGCGCAGATTCAGATTTAAATCGATATCTGTGGATCCCAGAGGACTTTTATTGTGAATCTGAGGTCAAATTTTTAGAAAACGCACGCCATTTTTGATTTCGGCATTTAAGCTCAGATTGAGATGAAAATCGATATCTGAGGATCCCAGAGGACCTTTATTATGATTCCGAGGTAAAATTTTTAGAAAACGCACGCCATTTTTGATTTCGACATTTAAGCTCAGATTCAGATGTAAATCGATATCTGAGGATCCCAGAGGACCTTTATTATGATTCTGAGGTCAATTTTTTAGAAAACGCACGCCATTTTAAATTTCGGCATTTTAGGTCCGATTAAGATGAAAAACGATATCTGAGAATCCCAGAGGACCTATTTTATGAATATAACATAACTTACTTTTACTTTTCACTTTATCTAAATCCACGAATTCCATGGTGAATGTCTTGCACTCGCGTTTCGACTCTGGCCTTGTCGGTGTCAGTCTTACTCATGGGGCGACACTTAGAAATGTAGTTAACATTAGTTAAGATGGACGCGATTTATATTAATTGAATCGAGACATCTCTAACTTTTGCTTAAAGTCGACTTCCGATTATGCAAACTACGCCACCAGATGTCACTATAAAATTGATACAATTTAAATATGGAAGTCGGACGTAAGGAATACAATCTCCATGTACCTACCAAAAAATGACCGTCCGTCCGTCACTAGTTAGGTGACAAAACGGCGCACGCACGGTGGGCTGAAAATCGGCCTTCATAGAAATAGAAACCGAAGTCTTAAATTTGAACTTAATTTTATTGGAATAGCTTGTGTTGGGTTTTATTATGTCCCTACATTAATCTATCGTAAGTAGCGTCTAAGAATATATTATTGAAAAATAAAAAATAAAAACTACATTAAAATACATCTTAAACAAAACTACATAAAGCTAAAAAGGAAAAAAGATTCAAAACTAAAACTACAACTAAAGTTATAAGTAAAAAATTGGCTCCAGCTCGGTGCCTTGTGGCAAGGTGCCTAGAAGGCTGGCGGCATTACCGCGCTGGACAGCAATGCCAATGCGTTGTGCGAGGTAAGAGCCAGCCCTCTTGTCACCCGTTGCCTACACGAGGCGCTTCGAAAGCTCTTTAAAAATGTTGTGAGCGCCAGGTCCCCACGGCCCAAGGGTTTCCACCCCAAAAGGCTCAAACATATAGCTCAAATCTTAGCTAATTTGGTTGGAAAAATAATTAGTTATATTTTTTTTTGGCGCGTAAGCTTTTGTATGGCGCGTATCAGAAAAATCGAGTTTTCTCCGAAAATAAAATTTAACCGTAATATCCTGACAGATGATTTTAAAATCAATTATTCTTGATCCAATCTTCGACAAGGCACCAATGTCCGACATTAAAAAACTTTCAAAATAAAATAAGAATATTTTCTGACTTCTGAAGGCATTCGAAGCATAAACTATAGACCAGGGTTTTAATTAGAATTTTCCTACGGGGTGCACTTTTTTTTAAATCGATATATTTTTTTTAATACGGTTATACTCGTTATTTTGACTACAAAAAATGAATTTGAGTTTGATCGAACCAATAACTTACGCGTAGTGAATAGAATGGTTTGATGTAATGGTTTTATTTTAAATTTTCTACTTGTAACTCTTGTATGTTTATTATTTATCTACTTAATTAAAACAATGAGCAAAAGTTATTTCAGCATGAAAAAATAAGTTTTAAATAAGTGCATACGGTAGAAAAGTTCGCGTTATGTCAAAATATCCTTTACAGTACATATGGGGCTACTTTATAGCACTAGTGCGAGAAGTAGCATATTACGTTACTGTGTCGAACATTTAAAGGGCCATATGTACTGTAAAACGTTGTACGATACATGTGCGAATAGGTAATTCGCAACTCGTGTCGATTTAAAACACTCCCTTCGGTCGTGTTTTAATTTATCGCCACTCGTTTCGAATTTCCTATTTTTCGCACTTGTATCGTAATGTACTATAATAATTGGTACTTAAATCATCTACAAGGATATTACGGTATGCCTTTAATTTTTGAAAAGAAAAACCGTTTTACTCGTACGCTCCATACATTTGATTAAAACAAAAATTCACTACGCGTAGAATATTGGTTCGATCAAACTCAAATTAATTTTTTGTAGTCAAAGTAACAAGTTTAACCGTATTACAATAAAAAAAATACTAAAAAAAATACATCGATTTAAAAAAAAAAGTGCATCCCGTAGGAAAATTCTAATTATGTGGAAAAATCAAGAATAATTGGTTTTAAAATCATCTGACAAGATATTACGGTAAAATTTTTTTTTGGAGAAAACTCGCTTTTTCTGATACGCGATTTTGAAAAAAAAAATATTATTAATTATTTTTCCAACCAAAGTAGCTAAGATTAATTTTTGGACATAATAAAACCCAATAAAAAAAGTTCCAATAAAATTAATACTTCGGTTTCTATTTCTATGAAGGCCACCGTGCGGCCGCCATCTTGGATTCCAAAATGGTCATCATTTTCGAAATCTGCACTCCCTAAAACCTATAAAACGATATCCATGACGACTTTTATGACAGAATGCACGGCCGCCATGTTGAATTCCAAAATGGTCATCAATTTCGAAATCTGCATTCCCTA
This sequence comes from Cydia pomonella, assembly GCF_033807575.1. Lineage (NCBI taxonomy): Eukaryota > Metazoa > Arthropoda > Insecta > Lepidoptera > Tortricidae > Cydia > Cydia pomonella. Next base: position 7,971,787 of record NC_084706.1, read on the forward strand.
AAACCTATAAAACGATATCCATGACGACTTTTATGACAGAATGCACGGCCGCCATCTTGGATTCCAAAATGGTCATCATTTTCGAAATCTGCACTCCCTAAAACCTATAAAACGATATCCATGACGACTTTTATGACAGAATGCACGGCCGCCATCTTGGATTCCAAAATGGTCATCATTTTCGAAATCTGCACTCCCTAAAACCTATAAAACGATATCTATGACGACTTTTATGACAGAAAGCACGGCCGCCATCTTGGATTCCAAAATGGTCATCATTTTCGAAATCTGCACTCTCTAAAACCTATAAAACGATATCCATGACGACTTTTATGACAGAATGCACGGCCGCCATCTTGGATTCCAAAATGGTCATCAAGATCGAGATCTGCACTCCCTAAAACCTATAAAACGATATCCATGACGACTTTTATGACAGAATGCACGGCCGCCATCTTGGATTCCAAAATGGTCATCAAGATCGAGATCTGCACTCCCTAAAACCTATAAAACGATATCCATGACGACTTTTATGACAGAATGCACGGCCGCCATCTTGGATTCCAAAATGGTCATCATTTTCGAAATCTGCACTCCCTAAAACCTATAAAACGATATCTATGACGACTTTTATGACAGAAAGCACGGCCGCCATCTTGGATTCCAAAATGGTCATCATTTTCGAAATCTGCACTCTCTAAAACCTATAAAACGATATCCATGACGACTTTTATGACAGAATGCACGGCCGCCATCTTGGATTCCAAAATGGTCATCAAGATCGAGATCTGCACTCCCTAAAACCTATAAAACGATATCCATGACGACTTTTATGACAGAATGCACGGCCGCCATCTTGGATTCCAAAATGGTCATCAAGATCGAGATCTGCACTCCCTAAAACCTATAAAACGATATCCATGACGACTTTTATGACAGAGTGCACGGCCGCCATCTTGGATTCCAAAATGGTCATCATTTTCGAAATCTGCACTCCCTAAAACCTATAAAACGATATCTATGACGACTTTTATGACAGAGTGCACGGCCGCCATCTTGGATTCCAAAATGGTCATCATTTTCGAAATCTGCACTCCCTAAAACCTATAAAACAATATCCATGACGACTTTTATGACAGAATGCACGGCCGCCATCTTGGATTTCAAAATGGTCATCATTTTCGAAATCTGCACTCCCTAAAACCTATAAAACGATATCCATGACGACTTTTATGACAGAATGCACGGCCGCCATCTTGGATTCCAAAATGGTCATCATTTTCGAAATCTGCACTCCTTAAAACCTATAAAACGATATCCATGACGACTTTTATGACAGAGTGCACGGCCGCCATCTTGGATTCCAAAATGGTCATCATTTACGAAATCTGCACTCCCTAAAACCTATAAAACGATATCCATGACGACTTTTATGACAGATTGCACGGCCGCCATGTTGGATTCCAAAATGGTCATCAATTTCGAAATCTGCATTCCCTAATACCTATAAAACGATATCCATGACGACTTTAATGACATAGTGCACGGCCGCCATCTTGGATTCCAAAATGGTCATCATTTTCGAAATCTGCACTCCCTAAAACCTATAAAACGATATCCATGACGACTTTTATGACAGATTGCACGGCCGCCATGTTGGATTCCAAAATGGTCATCAATTTCGAAATCTGCATTCCCTAATACCTATAAAACGATATCCATGACGACTTTAATGACATAGTGCACGGCCGCCATCTTGGATTCCAAAATGGTCATCATTTTCGAAATCTGCACTCCCTAATACCTATAAAACGATATCCATGACGACTTTTATGACAGAATGCACGGCCGCCATCTTGGATTCCAAAATGGTCATCATTTTCGAAATCTGCACTCCCTAAAACCTATAAAACGATATCCATGACGACTTTTATGACAGAATGCACGGCCGCCATCTTGGATTTCAAAATGGTCATCATTTTCGAAATCTGCACTCCCTAAAACCTATAAAACGATATCCATGACGACTTTTATGACAGAATGCACGGCCGCCATCTTGGATTCCAAAATGGTCATCATTTTCGAAATCTGCACTCCCTAAAACCTATAAAACGATATCCATGACGACTTTTATGACAGAGTGCACGGCCGCCATCTTGGATTCCAAAATGGTCATCATTTTCGAAATCTGCACTCCCTAAAACCTATAAAACGATATCCATGACGACTTTTATGACAGATTGCACGGCCGCCATGTTGGATTCCAAAATGGTCATCAATTTCGAAATCTGCATTCCCTAATACCTATAAAACGATATCCATGACGACTTTAATGACATAGTGCACGGCCGCCATCTTGGATTCCAAAATGGTCATCATTTTCGAAATCTGCACTCCCTAATACCTATAAAACGATATCCATGACGACTTTTATGACGAGTGCACAGCCGCCATCTTGGATTCCAAAGTAGAAGTCTACTTGAAACGGTACCGTACGGTACCCTTTCAACTGTAGCGGTACCGTTTGAAAAATGTACCTATTACATTTTGTTTATTCGGGTACCGTTACAGTTGTATAGCTTTTCAATTGATACCCTTAGTTTAGGTATCGGTCTTGTGCGATTTTATTCGGGTACCGTTAGCTTTGGATACCTATTCAATTGATACCCTTTGTGTAGGTATCGGTCGTTTACGATTTTATTCGGGTACCGTTACAGTTGTATAGCTTTTCAATTGATACCCTTAGTTTAGGTATCCGTCTTGTGCGATTTTATTCGGGTACCGTTAGCTTTGGATACCTACTCAATTGATACCCTTATCTTAGGTATCGGTCTTTTGCGATTTTATTCGGGTACCCTTAGCTTTGGATACCTATTCAATTGATACCTTTATTTTAGGTTACCGGTCTTTTGCGGTTTTTCAGTCCCTGTTCTTGGGTAACTTCTTGGTCAGCTGTTTCGACATTACATAAGCTTTGACCGGTAGGACAAATGTTTTATCCCACTGTGATTTTATTTGTAGCTCACAGACGTGGTTGATTTCTGTTCTCATAGGACCCAAGCCCGTGATGCTACCCCTTACATGTTGTCGGTCAAGCTTGAGCAGTTGAGCCGCTTTCTCGCTTATAAATGATTCTTCGGAACCTTGGTCTATTAGCGCGCGCAGTGGAATGATGTGACCTTGGTTGCTTCTTGCTTCCACCACAGCAGTCGCTAGTAGTGCTGATTTCTGTCTAGTAGTGAGATGTAACGCGATCACTGTGTTTGCTTGTACTTCTTCTATGTCTTCTACAACATGTAATGATGAAGCCAGTGGTTGTGAGGGACTCGTAGGGGCCACAGGCTCAGTCTGCTTTAGTTGATGTAGAAGGGAGTGATGACGTCGGTGACATATTCTACAGGACACAGGTACTCGACATTTTGATGCTGAATGCCCTGGTACTAGACAGTTGTAACATAAGTTGTTATTCTTGACATATTCGCTTCTCTCCGTAGGTTCCATCTTGGTAAACTCCTTGCAGTGACATAATGTATGACTTTCTTTACACATTACACAACTCCTGTTCTCGAAGGTAGGTGTGGCAACATGGCATGTACTTCGTTCCTTGTTTGACTTCACTTCCCTTGTATTATTAGAAAGAAGTTCCAGCGTACGAAACTTGGCCTCTAGAAACTCCTTAAAATCGCTCCACTTCGGTAAGGGTTCAGAGTCACTCTTATAAGCATGTTCTTCCCAGTCTTTATGCGTCTCTGGGTCCAATTTCTGAACAAGCAAAAATAACACTAGTGGATCCCAAGAGTCAACAGAAACATTCAGGTTCTGAATATTGTGTAAACACTCTGACGTTGTATCTAAGAGTACTTTCAATTGAACAGCTGATTGTGTGGTCATTTTACGCTGGTTAACCAATTTCTTTAAATTATTGTTCAAAATTAATCGTTTGTTGCCATACCTTGTTTTCAGGATCAGCCATGCTTGTGAATAATTATCAGACGTAATTTGTATGTGCCTCAGTAACGACGACGCTTCGGCAGTAACACTTGTTTTCAAATAATGTAGCTTTTGTACGTCACTTAACATCTTGTTATTATGCACGAGTGACATAAATAAATCCTTGAACGCGGGCCACTCTTCATAACTTCCACTAAAAGTAGGTAACTCGATCCGCGGCAAACGTACAAAGTTGTTTTGTGTTCCTGCTATAGCATAGCTTGTATTCGTAATAGAAGTTTCCATTAAAGTATCTTGCACTAAACTTGAAAGTCTGTCCATTAAATCTCCCCGGAGTACGTTGTATAAATCTTCGTAAATAAAAAACTCTTCATTCAAAAAGTATGGTAAAACACCCCTTTGGTCCTGTTAAAATTGTAACAAAATCATTATTTATAATATGCATTCCATACCAGTGCTGCCATCTGTTAGTGCTAAGTAAAAACTTGTTACTCGATAACGGTGTATTTCGGATGAAATAAAATTAGTCTGCTTGCAACTGTCAACACGAGTTTTATTAGGTTATGTGTCCCAGTGCATTTTTTCACTAAAAGTAACGTAAAAGCGATCAGATTAGTCCAGAATTATTGTTCAGTTGTGCAGTGTTAATTTTGTTAAAATATGGCTTCAAATTTTATCGCGAATGTGCCAAAGTTGAAGGGCCGTGAAAACTACGATGAGTGGGCGTTTGCGGCTGAGAACTTGCTTGTCTTGGAAGGAATGACTGATGTCATTCTAAGCAAAAAAGCGGACGAGGAGAATAAACCGACTACGGCAGCGGCGGCTGCGGCGGCTGAGACGTTAGATGCAAAAGCCAGAGCGAAGCTAGTTTTAACAATAGACCCGACCTTGTACGTCCATATTAAAAGTACGAAGACCACAAAGGAATTATGGGACAAGTTAAGATCAATGTTTGATGATCGAGGTTTTTCCAGAAAAATTACCCTTCTTCGTAATTTAATATCAATTAGGCTGGAGAATTGTGATTCAATGACGTCATACGTAACTCAGGTTGTTGAAACATCCCAGCGGTTGAGAGGTACGGGATTTGACATAAACGAACAATGGATTGGATCGTTACTGTTGGCAGGATTGCCGGACAAGTTTTCGCCAATGATAATGGCGATCGAGCACTCGGGAATTCCTATTGACGCAGATGTTATTAAGTCGAAACTGCTCGATATGGAATCGAGTGAACCGCAGTCTAGCGGAGCGTTTGCCGTAAAAGGTTTTCAGAAGCAGAAACCTGGCAACACTAAAAATGAGTCTATGGCTAGAAATGTCAATGTCAAGTCGTCGAACAAGAAAAATATAACCTGTTACTCATGTCATCAGCCGGGCCACTACAGAAATCAATGTAAAATGATCGACAAAACTGAAAAACGAAAGCAATCAAACGCATTTAGTGCAGTATTTTTGAGTGCAAAATTCAGCGCGTCAGATTTCTACGTGGATTCGGGAGCGAGTTGTAATATGAGTCCGAATAAAGAATGGTTGACAAATGTGTCAAACAATCCTCGAGTCAATGAGATCGTGGTTGCCGACAAAACCGTAATACCAGTCGAATGCAGTGGTGATTTGTGCATCACCACAGAAGCTGAGGGTTTTGAATACGAGATTCCAGTCAAGGACGTATTGTATGTACCGTGTTTGGCAACAAATTTATTGTCAGTGAGCGAGCTCTTGCGCAAGGGCAATACGGTTTCATTCGAGAAAAACGGATGTCGCATCTTCAACAAAGATAATGTGTTGGTGGCTACAGCGGACTTAGTCGAAGGTGTATATAAGCTGAATGTTCTTAAATCGAACAGCTGTTTTTTGTCTTCGACGACGGCAAGAATTTGGCATCGCAGATATGGTCATATTAATAGTGACGACCTTAAAAAAATGAATGAAGGTGCAGTTACAGGAATGTCAGTGAACGACAAGATAAATATTACCAAAGAAAACTGTGTGGTATGCTGTGAGGCTAAGCAAGCTCGGCTACCATTTTCTCACATTGGTACCAGAAGCACAGAGGTTCTTCAGAGGGTACATATAGACCTATGTGGGCCTATGGAAGCAAAATCTATAGGAGGCTCAAAATACTTTATGCTTTTAGTAGATGACTATAGTAGGATGACTTTTGTTTATTTTTTGAAAACAAAAGATGAAGCTTTTGAACACTTCAAGCAGTTTAAATTGTTAGTTGAAAACCAAACTTCAAAGAAAATTCTGTCCATAAGGACAGACAATGGATTAGAGTTTTGTAATAAAATCTTTGAAAAATATTTACAAGACTCGGGCATAGTACATCAGAAGAGCAACCCATATACAAGTGAACAGAATGGTCTTGTTGAACGACAGAATTGTTCGATTGCAGAGAAGGCTAAAAGTTTGGTGTTTGATGCAGATTTAGACAAAAAGTTTTGGGCAGAGGCCGTTCATACATCTGTGTATTTGAAAAACAGGTCTATAGCATCAGGTTTGAATAACAAAACACCATATGAGATGTGGACGGGGCAAAAGCCAGATGTAAGTAACCTACGTATATTCGGAAGTAAAGTTATGGTTCATGTACCTAAAGAGCGTCGTCTAAAGTGGGATAAGAAAGCAAAGCAGTGTATACTTGTTGGCTATGCTGATAATGTCAAAGGCTATAGAATGTATGATCCTAACAGCAACAATATAATTACAAGTAGGGATGTAATTATAATTGAAGAAGGAATTGAGAAGGAGAACAGCGTGCAGATTGATATTTCAGGTCCTGAAAAGAAGGTGGATTCTGTAGAAGAAGAAGTTCAAACTGAAATGGAGCATTTTGTCCAGACCCAAGATCATGGTGGACAAGAACTGAATTCCTCAGTTGAATCTGATGAGGCAGAGTTTTTTGAGGTTCCAAGCGTTCCAGATGACCATGAGCCTAACACCAGAGAGGGAAGCGTTTCAGTGACTGAAGAAGCACCAGTTCAAACTACATCCAGTGCCACACCTACCAAAAGAATAATAAAGAAACCAGAGAGATATGGATTCACAAATATGTGTGTGGAATCAAGTCAAAGCTCAATTGAAGGAGGTATTAGTCTCCAGGAAGCTCTGAATGGCCCTGAATCTTCATTTTGGAAGGAGGCTATGAGGGAAGAATTAAATTCTTTTGAAGAGAACAGTGCATGGGAATTAGTGGACTATCCTGAGAATAGCACAGTGGTTCAGTGTAAGTGGGTGTTCAAAAAGAAAATAGATTTAGAAAATAAAGTGAGATACCGTGCGCGTTTAGTTGCAAAGGGCTTCACCCAAAAGGAAGGTGTTGACTTCCATGAGACATTTTCTCCAGTGCTTAGATACTCCACATTAAGACTCTTATTTGCTCTTGCTGTAAAACTTGATTTAGATGTAAGTCACTTGGATGTAACTACTGCTTTTTTAAATGGGTTTTTGGATGAGACAGTGTACATGAATCGGCCTGTTACTCCTGACTGCAGTGATGAAATTAATAATAAAGTTTTAAAATTGAAAAGGGCTATCTATGGGCTCAAGCAGTCGTCTAGGGCTTGGTATCAAAGAGTAGAGGAGTACTTGCATAGTCTTGGCTATAAGAAATCTAAATTCGAGCCATGTTTGTTCACTAAGTTTGAAGGTGATACTAAAATTATCAAAGCTCTGTTTGTTGATGATTTTTTTGTTTTCTCCAACAGTAAATCAGCTACTAATCAATTAGTACAGGAGCTAAGTGTTAATTTTAAGATCAAAAACTTAGGTCAATTAAAACAATGTTTAGGCATGAGGGTCAAGGTCCAAAATGGTATGATAACAGTAGATCAGGAACAGTATGTAACTGAATTGCTTCATAGATTTAATATGATTGATAGTAAGTTAGCGGAAACTCCTATGGAAGTTAATCTACAATGTGAAAAATCAGGAAATGTATGTAAAGATAAGAAATATCCTTATCAACAATTGTTAGGTAGTTTAATGTATCTGTCAGTTTTGACCCGACCTGATATTTCATATAGTGTGAGTTATTTAAGCCAATTTAATAATTGTCACAGTGAAAATCATTGGAAACATGCTAAAAGGATTTTAAAATACTTACACAAAACAAAAAATTATGGTCTTGTGTATAAAAAGGACAATTCATCTCTCGAATGTTTTGTAGATGCTGACTGGGGGTCAGATGTCAATGACCGACGGTCATATTCTGGGTTTTGTTTTACATTGTCAAATAGTGTAATATCCTATGAATGTAGAAAACAAAGAACTGTGTCACTTTCTAGTACTGAATCAGAATTTGTAGCCATGTCAGAAGCATGTAAAGAAGCTATCTACTTAAAAAATCTTATTACTGAAATATTAGGTAGCTGTGATACTATTGTTTTATATAACGACAATCAGAGTGCACAAAAATTGGCTATAAATCCCATGTTTCATAGGCGGTCAAAACATATTGACATTCGCTGTCATTTTGTCCGAGAGGCTGTGGCAAATAAGTTTGTTAAAATTAAGTATATGCCAACAGCTGAAATGCCAGCAGATGTTTTAACAAAAAGTTTGTGTTCTGTTAAACACCATAAATTTGTTAAATTATTAGGCGTTACAGCTGTATAATAAATATAAGTTTGTTTTTTGATTTTGTTAGGTGGTGGTGTTAAAATTGTAACAAAATCATTATTTATAATATGCATTCCATACCAGTGCTGCCATCTGTTAGTGCTAAGTAAAAACTTGTTACTCGATAACGGTGTATTTCGGATGAAATAAAATTAGTCTGCTTGCAACTGTCAACACGAGTTTTATTAGGTCCGAAGGTGTAGCCTTAACCAACTCTTGATGTCCATTATTGAACGTAGTCCAGTACTCATCAATCATTTTAATGCGAGACTCGATGTAACCCTTGGTTAATCTTTCTTTAGGGCATTTCTTTAAGTTAGTTTGTGTTTTCCGAAGCACTATAGCACTATCTTCAAGCACAGCAAGTAATTGTTTTTGTTTATCAGTCATTGTTAACGATAAAACACTGCAATTTCACGTACAAGTCTATAAAACGTTGTTATAACTTTAAGCAATAAAAACTTGTTTATATTCAAAATAACTCATTAGTTTGAGGTGCAATTCGTTAGCATTTGCCGGCTCCTTATCTCTGGAATGCGCCTCGCTATTGTTCTCGCCGCCGGGCGGCCGGTGTCCGATGCACTAATTTATACGGTTCGATTGCGACCATATGATGGTTGTAATAAGGTTCACTTTGGTAAATTGTGGTTTTTGCATTTAACTAAATCAGAAAGACGTGTGATCTTGTACGAGTTTATTAAGCGACTGGTAGGACATATAAAATAGAAAGAGAAGGCGGGAATATACTTAAACAGGCATGCATAAGGTTCAAATTTAACCTATCAAAACATATAATATATCAAAGTTGCCCAGCCGCGTCTATTTGTGGATTTGCTAAAAATTCTAAAACCACGAAAAATAAAAGGAAATAAAAGCGATATTTTCCATTTGAAACTTACATAAAATTTAAGTGTAAATTTCACTTTGGAAACATACAAGCTGCCCATCACTAGTCTCTATTCTCATTGACATGAAGTTTCTATTCATGCGCTTGCTTGATCGGCCAGCGTTCTGCACCATACACCGAAGCAGGTCTAACAGCTGTAACAATCGTTGGACATACTCAAATCGAGCGAATGACTAAAAACACGTGAGTGTAAACCTTAAAATTAGTTTAATCAATAATCATATATCACAATTTTAATTTCACATTTTATGGTATAAATTACTTCGTATACAAGTGTTTTTATTTCAACTAGCTCGTAGCGAAAAGTAGTTAACAAAACCTTATATTTAACAAATTCGTATTCAATACGTTTCTCTTTCGTTTCGTTACTCGTTCATCTTATTTTTACGAATTATATTATTAAATAAAATAGACAAATATCTTTATTTTGTTTCAGTCTTTACAAATGATAACATAGTTGATGGGTTGCGGCGATGCAGTAACTCCCGAAAACTGCGACGAGTCAAGCCTGGACAGGAACTTGTCCTATTCTTACTCATCACTAATGTATCAATGTGGGTCATGTATTCCTTCTCATACCAGTCCCCGGAAAACAAAGACGTGAGATATGAGTATTATGGGAAAAATATATGGCTCGCAATCGGCCACCTTTGCAAACCCATAATAATGTTCTTCCGGTTTCACTCGAGCGTGTGCATAGCTGACATCTGGACTTATGCATATAAACCAGGGATAGGAGATCCCTGATTTTAGTTATCGACTGTATTTAGGTTTTAGTTTTCACTAAAATTACCTCATCTGAATGCTCTCGAGTTCAATTCTTAATATGTAGAGTATCTCCTATGCCAAGACTGCATGCCGAGTGCTAATTCAAGTGTTAGCCGGTCATACATTGTCACTGCCAAGTCAGTGTAACGTCGCTCCGGTGTATGAGCATGATAGCGCTATGCGCATATAAGGTAACATAGCGACGTCCCATTCGCACACCGGAGTGGAGCGCGAATTCTCATCCAATGTGAAGAAAAAAAACTAAAAAGCGTATTCTAATATTTCTGATTTTTACAAATTATGAATTAGATCTGGATTAGTTATGGATCTGACCTGCCAGTGTCACAAGTGACGTTTTACGTTGAACAAGTGTCACTTTGGACACAGATCAAATCCAGATCTGATTAATAACCTGTTAATTAAATCAGAATACGCCTGTACTCTGCGTATTATTCGACCGCAATGAGAATTGAATTCGAAAGTACCGTTACAACTTACAACTTATAAATTGATGATTCATTAAAATAATGCGAATATAAGTAATATGTGTTGTTATCTTTATTTAATAAAATACGTAATTGATGACAATACGTTAGTTAATTTTTCCTTCCGTCTTTGTTTTAGATCCTTATTTTATTAAAAAATATCTGAGAGACCGAGCTTTGCCCGGAAAACATATAAAAACTCAAAAATGCGCGGGTTCCCAGAGATAAGACCTAGCTAGATCGATTTTTCGCCCGGCAAACTCCCGTATAGTAAATTTCATCGAAATCGTTAGAGTAGTTTCCGAGATACCCGGAATATATAAATACAAGAATTGCTCGTTTAAAGGTATAAGATAATCATCTGCAAACTCTGCTATTGACAATGTAATTTAATGTGTTTATAAAAAATACAAATGTGTCTGAATCCCGATTCTAATCGCATATTGATAATAAGTACTGTATGAGTGTTGGTGTCATTTAGTTTGTGTATAAGTAGATAAGATACCAACCTACTAGTTCTAAGTTTGTATTTAAGTATAATAAATAGCGTTCTAATGAAATATATTGCGTTTTCATTATGCAGATAAACATTACTCGTTAAGGTTACATTTGAGTTGCGAATGCAACAGCGGGAAATAGATGAGATAATTTACACTACCAATTTTCTTGATAAATTGAGTGCTGGAGTTACGTTCCATTCACGACAGCAATACTGTCAGCGCCAGGACGGCGGATGAAACTAGGGAATTTCAACAAAATATTTATGATCATAAATTATAAAAAAAAACGGTCAACCGATATAGTCCAGTGTTTGAGTGATTTTTTATGGCATTTGCCCTTGATTAAAACGTGTAAAAATGCAATATAAAAACTGCATTTTTGCGATAGCCCCTAATAATAATATAGTCTCTCAAACCATTTTCGTCAGTAGATAAAAGCGGCAAATTACAAAAAAACTTGGCGCAGTGGGTTATCGTCCAATAGAAAATTTGAATTTCGCGCCTTTTTCTAGTGACAGTATTTTGACAGACTATATATCAATACATTTTACTTACTATATTACAATCTATAAGTTGTATATACAGATGTTCATTGAGTAATTAATAAAATATACAATTTACAGCCATTAGTTATGTTAAATGACAGTGGTTATATATGCGGCGTAGTGCGTTCAGCATACGAGACGGGTGAGTACCCACAATGTTACTCTTAAACGCATTTTCCTCTCTAGATAATAATATTCACATTAAGGATAGGAAATTGTTATGCTTATACAGTTTGATTTATACATATACACCGTGTTTCTTTTTAAACTCCGTTAATTTCAAGGGTGCATTCCTGAGCTTATATTAAGTTATTGTCCCAAAGACTTATCGACTTATAGACAAAGATATTCTAATTAACTTAATTTTAGATTTATCTAAAATCTTATAAATTTTTGACTAGTTTTGAGTCATTACTCCTACATTTGCACTATAGATAGAATTATAAGACAAACGGCTATCGGTTCTTCAATCTTTTAGCAGCATTTTGATCTGCCGGATTTAGAAAGAAATTAACACTTAATTTGTTATATATTTTTTTTAAACATTGTCTACAAAACTCATTTTTCATTACTTGATTGCTGTGAAAGATTGTACATATGCGAAATCTACACATTTGGGTTCGTCTTTGACGTCTCTAAAAACTGGTCAGAGATTTTAATTTTAAACTCATTAACACAAAGATATGGCCAGTAAACCAGTTTTTTGGCTTAAAATTGGTCAACTTTGATGCCAAATACCTCGGAGACAGTGAACTTTGAAGTAAATATGTGACACTATACTGCTTATAGCCGTTGCTGTTAATATGATAAGGTACAGAAAACATTAGAAAATTAAGAGATTCAGATCGAAGGTCAGTAAGAACAAAAAGTTGAGAGTTCCGAACAATTAACTAACATGCCGATACCGTCCGGCGGACTGTTCATCAGTGGGCTCCTTAACTCTTATGATTGGTAGTGCAGACCGCTCAATTCTTTTAGTGTTTTGGATGGGAATCGTAGAATATATTAACTCTCATCAAACGGCGATGGAGCAATGATTGTAAATAATATTTGACCTTGAAGTTAAAAATGCAAAGTAACCGACTAAAAATAACTGAGGCCGAGGTTCTGATTTTGAGACAATAGGTATTAAATGAAAATCTATTAACACGCACCAAATCGCTTTAATTTAATTTTTCACGTTATACGTAGAATGTTAAATTTTTACAAGTTTTACAAGAAGTTGATTAGGTAGTGATAGTAGTCCAAGTTCAATTGAACAAGTTACCGTAAAAAAAAAAAAAAATTAAATTAGCACCCATTTACATAATTGCCTACTGTACGTTTTTTCCTTAGCATGTCTATTAAAGTACTCCTCGAGGTCTCGAGGAGGAGTTCCTTTGGCTATCTTCCGTCTCCGACTGCATCATCAGAGAGAGCTATTGGATTGGCCGGGGATTAAAAAAGTGGCTGTGACATAATCGGACAGACAGACGGACATGACGAATCTATAAGGGTTCCGTTTTTTGCCATTTGGCTACGGAACCCTAAAAATGGCTAACCGCGTGGCCTGAGTATTGCGTCATATGCGTAGTTATTTTAGTTTTAGAGAAAATTTACTTGTTTATATTTATCTCCTAATCACTGAAGTTGGGAAATTTGGTATTAAACTGATAAAAATTATGTCTGGTATTACAGACAATACGTGAAGAATAGATTCTGCATTTTTTTATTGTCAACCAGAAATATTCCCCGGTCGATAAGTAATGCTTATGAAGGAATTAAAGTAAATTATTTTTCTGATTTTTTGACATACCTAAACAAAATTTACCCAACGGTTGTTATGATTTATTAAGATGATAAGGCAGTAATCACTGAAGTCGGGAAATACGGCATTAAACTGATAAGAATTTATATCTAGCGTATAAACATGTGTGAGAAATATAAATTGAACAAATTTAAGCATATTTTTAATAATATATACTTGCAGACGCTTGATAAAAGTTTGAGTACGTCATAGCATAGCCCAAGTATGTGCCCACAGTAGTAGATTGTATCCACAGACATATTATTATATGTAAGCCGGCAGATTTGTATTGAGTTCTTAAACCCACACAAAGCACAAGTAATTGCAAAGACAAAGCACGCACATATCTAGAGCACTCACACTTGTAAACCGACGCTCGTTTTGCATAATTCACCATAATACACGCGCATCATTTCCATGTCTGTGTGCATGCGAACGAGCAGCGAGTCGTGTTAGCATGCGCGCACACAAAGATAATGACAGAGACTAGGCCGGAGACATCGTGATGTCGATATTAAACTATTTTCGATAAAATAATAAAAATATTCAATTACATATTCCGATTCATCGTTAATAATTATTTAAATCGATGTATTTAAGTATTTATATATTATATATATATCGTTGTCTAAGTACCCTCAACACTCAAGTCCTATAATTATTATTATTATTCCCTTTATTCATTTATTATTATTATTTATATGTCTTTTCCCATCACGGAACAATGGTGTTCCGGACCTTTGGGAGGCGTGCGCGGACCCGAAGCCAACAGGATTACGAGTATTAGCGGATTTATTAAAATATTTAAATTTATTTTATTATTTTTATTTTATTTATTTAAGGTTCACCAACAATTGTTGACATCGATACATTCAAAACGTACAAGCTAATACATGTAAGGAGTGGTGTCACAATTACTTACAGGTAAACACGGCATGCGAAACAAATATAAGTAAACAACTATAGAAGTACCAAAATTATAACTTAAATTCTAATTACTTATGTTTAAAAAAATATTTTCGGACAGATTTTATAAATTTATTTAGTAGGTCATAGTGCATATTTTTATATGAATATATGGATGAAAGTAGGAATATTACGTTGGATTCGTTGTTTTATTAGAAATTAATGGTTTTTATCGTATTTAGTTGTGAAAAGTGATCCCATCGGTATGGAAATTAATCAAGTCACTACGATGTTTGCAGGAAACTATTGCACAACTCCGCATTTTGGAAGAAAAACGGAATGTTCTGTGTCTCAACATTAGCGCATACTCGGTAAAAACTGACGGTGAACAAGGGGCAGTGTATGCGCAATGAGCCAACATCTGCGACACGGCCGCCCGGCGGCTTGTCCTCTCTCTACTAATCTATGCCCCTGAGATTGTGTCAGAAGGGAGCAAAATGACATATTTACGGGGTAGGCGTACATTGAATCCTGTACGAAGCGAAACCCAGCAAAGCAAGGGATTCTGACATTGAATCCTGAGCTTAGTGAGGGATTCAAATGTTAACGCCTAAGTTGGAAATAATTTTGCTTCCAAGTGACACATAATGCTTCTCACATCACCCATGAGGAAATTATTATGTTTCAAAATATTATTTAAGCTTAAATCAATCAGAATCGATCTTTCGCAAAGATCGATCAGCGCCCTACAGGTCTAGTTTAACAATGCCTTCAGGATGCTGTTTCGTCTGCCGCGCTTTTGCAGCGCGTCAGGTTTGTTCGCGGACGCGCAGGTAGACGGTTTCTTTACCACAGTAAAAAAGCGCGCCGCCGCGACGCGTCGCGGAGTGCTTAACAGTAGCAACAGGGGGCCTACCGCTAAAACCAAAATTTGCAAATTACGGGGATCTTTCTCTTTTGTTCTCACTAAGACGTAATTACAGTGACAGAGAAAATGCCCGCAATTGGTGAACTTCGATTTTCGCGGTTATAGCCCAGTATTCTGCCCGAGTTCCTGAGTGTGATAGCGGGTAGGCTCGATAGTCGCTATAAGCAGCACTGGTCGAATCTGTATCATTCCTTAGTTTCATATGAAATGTAAGAGATATGAGAAATGTTACCAACTACTAAACTTTTATGGATTTCTGTGGTCTGAAATAAATAATATTTATTATTAAAAAGTAGTTTGCTAAAAAAAACACTGTCCTAGAACAGAAAGGTGCCACTTTGATCCCTCCTTATTAGCTGGGTAGAAAAAGCTCTATTCCGAAAAGGTGATGTGAAAAGGCCTATTTTTAACTCACCTTACATTAGCATCGTACAATTTAAGAACGCAATTTACAAAAGGAAACAACCCAACAAGGAAACGATTCAATGAACTTCACAACAATTAAACCATCGGTAGATTGCTATATTTCAGCTTGATAACAGATAACAATCGGAATATTTTTATTAATTCATTCGCAATCTAAATTGCAGGACTAACTCGATTAAGGAAGGTTGTCTATAATCGTCCATGCGTAAGTAGTAGATATGCCAGATTATTAAGTTAATTGCAAAGAAGATATATACATTTTTAGAACACAAAGTGATTTTAATAATTTTAAAGTGATTAAAATATGACTGATACGGGCACAGGCAATATTAGAAAAGATCTTTTAGATGAAATAGTGAATAGGAAGCGAATGGGAGACAAGAAGTTCCATTCGGAGACTTCTTTGCAGCATTTTGAGGAGCCAGAAGATGAACCTGATTATGACGTGGAAGCTGACAGGGATCCGGGGGTGTGTATATATTTTTTATTGTACAAGTAACTACATATAATGCGTATGTTCAGCGGCAGATTTCTGATTTCAAATTCAATTTTTTTTAACGCGGAGAGAGTGGTTGTTTCGGATTGATTATTGAATGAATAGTGACAATGGATCGCTGGCCAGCGGAGCAGAGTGCATATGCTATTGATGCATATCGTACCCAAAGGCTAACTTTGTACCGCAAGGCAGGGTTGCAATAATTTCGCAATATGCGGAAAAGGTTGGAGTGCTTACATGGCAGTAGTCTACATTTAGGAAATGTGATTTTCAAAAATGGAATCCATATTCATTTTCTCTTTATAAAAATAAATAGTTTACCTTTTTATATTTTTTTTTTAATCGGAAATCTGCCGCCAGGAAGTTCCCCGTATTTAGCTGGATTGGCTTCTTAATTTGCTTTTTGGTATCCGATTGAGTTAAAATTTGTTATACCTACTTGTAAAAATCTTGTGACAATGCAACATTATGATGACATTCAGCTAATATGATGACGACCGATGCCGATGGAGTCCGGAGGTGGCCATAGGAATACTGTGATGCCTCGATGAGTGATGATTGGATGACTGTTGTAAGAAGAGTACAGTCGACGATAAAATCTCGTATTTTATTGATAAGAAATTGATTTTAGAATTGTTTTTGATAATGAATTTGACGACAACTGAAGTATGGGGATCATTTTTGTTGATTTTCACATATTGAATATGTGAAAATCAACAAAATAAACGGCTCGAATCCCTACAGCACAGTGCATTAGCATGCTTGAATTTGACTTAAACAAAAAAGTAAGTCGGCCTTGAACATTCAGTTGATGTAATTATGTATATAAAAATCTAAGAATCTTAACTTAGCGGAGCTTCTTTTTTGTACGCTAAATGATTCGTTTTACTTGTTTTTTAGTGTATGTATTCAAATTTAAACTCATTATACATGATACAAGTATAATTTCAATACAGTAGCAGACTATAGTACTAACTTATAGTACTTAAAGCCTAAAAGTAGCGATAACTTAAAAAAATAAAAATCCCACTAAATCACAATTTGTCCCAATAAATCAAAATTCGTTTTTTTAGGTTGTAAATACATCAGTAAATGGCTCTTCGGGGGAAGAAATCTCCGCGCGGCGGCGCACCATGTCCCAGCCGGGCCCGGTGTCGGGGAACTTCCTGACAGCCAGCGCCGCCCGCGCAGCCCGCCGCCGCCCGCAGCGCAACGTCAACTACGCAGCTGACATTGAGAGGAATGTGAGTAACGTAATCATCATAATATATATCAGTATATCACACATAAGATGTTCAATACTGGACATATAAACTTTATTTATTAATTTATTTAAACTTTATTGCACAATAAAAATAAGTACAAATGGCGGACTTAATGCCTTAAGTCATTTTCTACCAGTCAACCATAGGGCAAAATAGAAATTCTCGAATGTGGGTGCAGTGTGAAAAATAATTCAGAAAATGTATAAGCAATTTTGAATAACTATTTACAATTTTGGACATTAACAACATTATTTACAATGTTACACAAATGATATTACATATTAATACATATGTATATAGACATAATGCTATATGAAGTTTCTAAAATATTACTAAAATAAACCAAATGTGACCATGACTAACTCAGCTAAAGCTAGAGCTAAACCTCATCGTGGACATTTTATATGAAACACGGCTCAGGAGCTTCGTCCACCATCCTATTTCGTCACCTTCTAAACTTGTCATTATTGTCATATGGACCACTGTTCTGATTCGTCAACATTCCTATATCGTCACTTTCCTATCTTGTCCACATCATTGTATGGTCCACAGTGTAACTCGTCCGTATTTGGTCCACAGTGCTGGCATTGGTGGAGGTTGAAATGTCCAGCCAAGAACACTTTTCAGTTGAAAAGAAGCAATGCAAAAGTAATTGAAAAGTGCCGATGTTCTCTTATTTATAGAAGGCAGTAGGATTATGGATTGTGCAATAATATTGACGAGCTAGCAATGTGGTCAAAATAGGAATGTAGACAATCTGGGACTGTAGTCAAAATGGTAATGTGGAGGATTTAGGAAGGTCACAAAATAGGTATTGTATGCTGGCGACATGGCATTGTGGACGATTTAAAAAGGCGACGAAATAGGATTGTGGACGAAGCGGTCCTGGTGACCAACCGCGAAAACCGGAATTCACAAATTGCGGGGATCTTTATCTTTTACTCTCACTAAGACGTAATTAGAGTGACAGAGAAAAATGCCCGCAATTGACTAACTTCGATTTTCGCGGTTATAGCCCTGAGCCTAAAATACTACCTACTTATTCTGTGATATTCTCTTGCGTCATAAAAACGTGTGACAGATCGTGAATTCGTTTTTTGCTGCCGTATCATCATCTCATTGTAATATATATATAGAAAGAAAAAAATACATTTATTTAGCACAACATTAAATAAAATGATAATCACCTATATTATATAAATGTATAACATACTAAACACCTTCTTAATTTTATCGAATAGAAGGTGTGCAAATCACACTCTTTGATCATCGTTTTTATTATAAATTAAACAGGTTAAACGTCGCCAATGTCATAAACTTTTCACTCAGTTGATATATTTACTAATACAGGATAATTAATTTTGTATACATGTATAAACTTTATGCTACGTACGGCATTTACGAGTACCTACTTAAGTGGTACATAAGTACATGGAAATTACACATCTGTTTCATGTTTTTTTGTATTCCTGTGCTTCTTATTTCTAGCTTTAATAATTCGGTTTGGTAATATACTTAGGTACACATATGTAGGTACTACCGTAATATTTATTACGTAAACCTATCTCGTGGATGGTATGGATATGTTAACAAGACCGATTACATCATTATTGAATATCGATATTGAATGAACAGACTATTATTCAACGAGGGAAACAAAATGTCAATAATGACAAATTTAATTTATCCAAGCGTTAATCACAGATAACGACCTAATTAATTACGATTAACTACGTGTTGTCATCATCCGATAAATACGTCATATCATAGTCAAGAATGATTTATACCTGTCCAACCATTAAGTATACTATTTTTTTGTAACTAAAACGTTTTTTTAAATCAATAATTATTTAAATAGTTACTAGTAGAAAACAATTATAAAGAAAAGTATACATAGAGAACGCTGATATCACGAACAAGACGCAATAAAAACAAAAATTTTCATAGGTAGCTCAGGTAGCTGTGATTTTATAGTCATTTTAGAAAGAACGATAAGAAACAAAATATTACATTACGATACAAGTGCGAAAAATAGGAAATTCGAAACGAGTGGCGATAAATTAAAACATGACCGAAGGGAGTGTTTTAAATCGACACGAGTTGCGAATTACCTATTCGCACAAGTATCGTACAACGTTTTACAGTACATATGGCTCTTTAAATGTTCGACACAGTAACGTAATATGCTAATTTTCGCACTAGTGCGGTAACGTAGCATATCTTAAACCGAACTAAAAATAATTTCACTAAAAGAATAGTTGCGCCAGTAGATGGACTAGGTAGCACTCTGTAAATCTTAGAGCATAAAGTA
The DNA here is from genome assembly GCF_033807575.1 of Cydia pomonella. Lineage (NCBI taxonomy): Eukaryota > Metazoa > Arthropoda > Insecta > Lepidoptera > Tortricidae > Cydia > Cydia pomonella. Next base: position 7,991,687 of record NC_084706.1, read on the forward strand.
ACTGTAGTAGCCTTATGTGTCGTATTTCCGTACAAAAATGTCTGCCCAATTTTACGGAGAGGTGAAGTAATAACACATGCAAAAGAAATTTGTTAGATAAAATTTTCGATATTTTTATTTTCTTGTATAATAATAATAAAAAATAATTGAGTATTTTTTTCCCATTCTGATAATTCCATTGACCTAAATTTTATAATTTACGTGTTTCCTGTTGGGGTATTTGTTATTGCTTTATTAATGTTTATGTAATAAAAATATTCAGTATCCTTTTTTCCGATATAAAACTTTATACTTTCCGTGAAAATTATTTAGAATAGGATCGGTTGAGACATTAGACATGATTTATAAAAAAAAAACTCATTTTATTAAACGGATGTAATTTCCGCGAGGGTACGCCCGTTTGCTTGTATGGCTTTTTCATATCATATGAAGGTACAGAGCCTTCATTATGCGTGGAAAATTTGCATATTTTGGCAGCAAAATATGTATATAAATGAAACTTTGCTTTTTATCTTTATCTTGGCACTAGAAATGAGAATCTGCCGTGTCCTAGAAACATTTAGTGACCACCTTTAAAATTCACCTCCGTAAATTCATACTTTACACCTAACTGCACCACCTGTGTGCGTGACACCGCTGTACTGGCCCCATTCTTATTTCCCGTAAGGCCCGTCCTTAGATACATGTCAATGGTGAAAACGCTCTAACATGCATATAAGTCAATCCTTAGCACTGTTACAAATAAGTACAATACTTTAACATTTTTTAATAGCGTGTTAAGAAAACAAATTTTATCATTAGATATAACAAATTTTATTTCTGCTAAGCCAAAATTTACATTACGAAATTAGTGTCATGCATGTTCAAATCAGTTTCACGAAATTAGTTTTGATATAAGTATGCAAAAGTAACTTTGTAAAATAATTAGTGTCGGTTATCGCAGTGATTTTTGCACAGCGCAGGCAATTTGGCTACACTAGTTTTGACGCCGTATTTCCACTATGAAATTTAATTAGATACATGCCACAAATTTTACCAAAAAATTGCGCAGGGCACTAAAATGACTTGTAGTCATGAAATTAATGCATAGATTGCAAAAATATTAAATTAAACTGTGTAAAACTTATGTCACGAAATTAATTTCACGCCACAGAATTCTTAATGTAATTCCGGCTGCACTCTGGACACTACCTGCTTAATGTTTCATACCTCTTTGAATAACATGCAACGATTGAAAATAAGAAGTAATTAAAGTACAAAACATACCTAGGTTGCTTTTTTAAAGGAAAAAGGTTTTTAATCCTGCTGGATTCCAAATATGATATAATTATTCTTTCTATAAATTTCAATCCAGTCCAGGGTCAACAGGGTATCCTGTTGAAACATATACATTACATTAATTTAACGAAGTCCATTATTAGTAGGAAAAATGTAATGTAAAAAGGTACAGTTCCATATGAAAGAGCGGTGAGCGGCGAGCGGGCCGTTTGCAAGGCGGGTCAACTCCAGCGCAACCAACTGTGAACCTTTTGAGTCCAGCCGCCTGCGAGCCACCCTCGCCCTACCTCGGCCCCCTTACCTCGCTGTAAATATCCACAGCGGATTCACCGTGCCGCCCCAACGCCTCGGCTAATGAAATTTCAATCTCTTTATTTTGTGTTCCCTTGTAACTCACCACGTCACATAATAGAAACATTTCAATATGGCATTTTGGATGTACGAGCCCCGATGCAGCGAAGTTCGTCTAGTGAAAACAAATATCATATTCATTTACACAAACGGCTGAATGTACGAATGAATGGAAGGTTAAATAAAAATTTACGTTTAAAAAGCGTTATCCCGATCATATTGTCCTCTCCTATAATTTGCTACGTGCACTACAGTAAAGCCACCTAGCATGTGCAAATTCAGGGGATTACATTCAAATGATGACAAAAAATACCTTTATCAGAACATAAATTTCATTATAGCTACATGTTAGTCAGTAAATCAAATCAGAACATTAAATAAGTAATCGGCATAATTTTTTGATAATGACTTTTTGATAAAAGTATCCTACCAAAAACATTTTCATGTAAAATGTTGCCAAGACGAAATCATAAGGTTCGCTCTGTCAAAAAGATATCAGATCTCATGTAGAGCCAAGCAACTCTATAAGCCCTAACTTCACAAACTCTACACCTTAGTCAAAATATGTGGCTTGGCCGTTTCGTTACATGAACTATTGTTATATTACCTATAACAAAAAACCGGCCAAGAGCATGTCGGGCCATGCTCAGAGTAGGGTTCCGTAGTTACTTTTCCGTCACAATAAGCTAAAATGGAGCTTAAAGTACAGTAGATTGTTAACCAAGGGATGAACTGTGGATGTACGTCTTTTTACTATAAAGGGTAAACTTTTTGTAATAACTCAAAAACAGCTAAACAGATCATGTCCGCTATAGTTTTCATATAATGTCTTTCTTAAGCTCTACTTCAACGATTTTTTTTATATTTTTTGTACCTATGGTTCAAAAGTTAGAAGGGGGGGGACACATTTTTTTTTCTTTCGGAGCGATTATCTCCGAACATATTCATTTTATAAAAAAAATGTTTGTTGATGACCCCTATTAGTTTTGAAAGATCTTTCCAACGATACCACACTGTAATGCTGAAGCAAAAAAAAACTTCACCTCCACTTTACGTAAAGAGGAGATGCCCTAAAAAAAATATTTTTTTAGATTTTATTGTACGACTTTGTCGGATTTATTGATGTATATATGCATGCCAAATTTCAGCTTTCTAGCACTAACGACCACTGAGCAATGCCTCGGACAGACAGACAGACGGACATGGCGAAACTATAAGGGTTCCTAGTTGACTACGGAACCCTAAAAAGGAATGAATAGTGAATAAATTTTTCACCTTATGCCCATGTGACGACAGCATCTCACTGCATACGAACGCCAAACTACCTCGGCAGAAATGATGCCTTTCACCGAAGTTAAATACTCTACTTTTTATTTCGAATACGAGGGAAGTAAAATACATGTGAATAAATATAAACTTTATCAGTACTTTCAATTAACAAGTTAGGTAAAAGTATCATTATTTACGGAATAGGGAATTAAATATTAGAATGGAAATTTTCCAAAAAAACCTTTTAAAACCAAATTTAAATGCGTATCATAAAATAACAATAAAAAAGTACTTGGAATTTAAAATGCTCTAGTGCAGAATCGTTTCACTCTGTACACACTCTATATGTAGAACAATAACGACCCACTTTCAGAGCATGAGAAATGAAAAAACCTTGAATATCTGGTACTCGTACGTTTTAAAATTTCTGTTCTATTATAAGTACGACATGTATACGAGTGGAAACTACCACCACAATTTCGTTTCCAGAAAACATGGGAATTCCACGGTGGAATACGAGTATCGTAATAGGATTATATACTGAAATACAGGTAGTGTCGATCGAGAGAAACAAGCGACTAATGAAGTTATTAAACCGATTTTGCACGGCTTTCGACGTTCGCGCTCATGCACTTTTTAGTCGCCCCGTGCATATATGAAATTGTACAATTTGAATTTCGACACGCGGAACCAAATACAGAAACTTTGGTATGAAAATTCGATAATTTTATTACAATCTGTTGCTCACTACAGATATTGAATTATGTCATATTTCGCTTCTGTCACATATGTATATTTAATCGTGAGTAGAAAATGCCCATTGAACACATGTTGTGGAAAGTCCGTCACGCTGCTCCAAGCATATTCTAACAATGCGAACTAAACATATCAATTAAGAAATACACACAAAGATTATAAATTATTGTATACTTGTGTAATACATATGATTAAATTTATATAAGTATGATGCATTTTTGCATTACATAAATATTATGAGTACAAGTAAACCTATCTATTTAGTCTTAACAGTCCCCAGCAAGCTCGGCCGAATGATACCTACCCATACAAACGGAATTTCGTTCTCATTTCAAAACTATGTATTGGATTGTAATGAAACTTTTCACAATTAATGACATATCTAGTCCTGTAATAAGTTTATATAATTACAGCTTATAACAAACGAAATAGAGAAAAATCAAGTTTTGTATGAAAATCTTAAATTCGGCGTATTTTTTTAACTATGGTATCTGAAGCTACATAAACTAATTGCAGGACTAGATATACCTTATCCTATTGAAGTACAACGTCTCAGAGCAATCTAGCTAGTCGTTTTATAATGAGAGCGTAACTACGTTTGTATGAAGAACCGAGCTTGCTGGGGACCCTTAATGACGTGGTATATATTTACTTACTCCGTTGGCTTAGCGACCCAAAATGAGACCTGGCCTCCGTCACAAGACAGCGCCACTTTTCTCGGTGCTGTTTACTAAGAACGCCCCATCGATCCCGGCACTTACACTATATTGCCAGCTCAACCCTGAAGACAGGACGAGATGTCTGCATTAGCATAGTACCTGAGCTTTATTGTTAAGTCCTCATATCACAAATTCACAATACGTAATTCAGACGTGTGAGTATGGGGAATGTAGTTACAGCATGTTTTATGACTGTAATACGACTTGAACCCAAACAATTTCGGGTAAATGTATCTTTTATATGCTTCCGTCTCATATATGTATTATCTTATCTTTCAATTTAGTAAAAATAAAATGCGCCAACTTAGATATAGCAATAGGTAACATTTTGAGGGTGACATGTCATCCTGTGTGACTTCTCTCCAATAAGTTCGCGCAGATCCGCCTCCACCATGTCGCTCCAGCGATACCTGGGGCGTCCAATAGGACGTCCTCCTGCTAAGCTACCCAGGTACGCTCTTTTTACGTTCCGATCTTCATCCATTCTCATAGGGTGGCCCAACCAACGGAGTCTGTGAGCTTTACTTTCTCGCATGATGTTAGGTTCAGCCACTAGGTCTTCAATCTCACGTTTCGGCCCAGTATCTTACAGAGGATCTTTCTCTCGGCAACTAGCAGCATATTTTCTTCCTTGAGTGTTAGTGTCCATGCTTCGCATTCGTAGGTTAGGATTGGGCGAATCACGGTCTTATAAATTCGTATCTTGGTGCGTCTGTTTAGAAGCTTGAACACTAACACCTTATGAAGGGCTGCAATGTATTCTGGATCCACATCTTTATGCCCTCGTCACGATTGTTGTAATCAGTAACGGAGCAGCCTACTACCCGTACGAATCAACTGTGCACTCCTCTGGAATGCGAGCCCTTGACGATCTCCAAATGACGTCACAGCGCGAGGTGCACAGTTAATTCGTACGGGTTATAAGTACTTCAATTTTGACACCCCTTTGTACATTATATTTCCTACATCCCAAAACCTAAATGTAGGTATACGAGTATATTTAAATGAATGTTATTTCATATTCGTTTGTAAATACAAATATTATGTATAAGTATTTCACGATAGTTTCTCTGTAGCTATATCACAAAGTAACAGTATTACCATTACCTATACATATAAAAATTAGTCACAACTTTTTTTTTAACGTCGGAACAGTGATGAAAAATCAAAAACCATCGGCCCGATTCGAAGAATGAGATACAATAACGATAAGTTCTGGTTTAAATAAGTTCTCATTTACATAGATATCGTTATATGTCGTATAATTATTGACAGAAGCAGCTCGATTCGGGCAACCAATGTCACTTTGACGTTAGAAATATCGTAGATAGATCTTATTGGGATCACAGCGGAATCAAAATAAACGTCAATTTTGAGATGTCGTTATGTATCGATCTTTTAAAGATTTTAAACATGTCTTAATAATTCTTCGAATCGGGCCGCATATAAAATACCACATTTTTCTTTAGATATAAAATGCAGGTATATAGAATAAATAATCTTCTACTCATGTGTTACAGGAATCTATTGAGAAACCCCCAAAAATCATAGTCCCGGGAAGGAATGATGACTCCGGCACCAATACGCCAGTTGGTAAGTTGTCGACGTACGTCACATATTTCACACTGAGCCACTTCAGTATAGGTTTATCTTGCCTTTTTAAAGGTACTGCAATGTTCTGCCGCCGGAGTAAAGCACTAGCACATATTGTAAACACCGGTCTGGCCTAGTGGGTAGTGACCTTGCCTACGCAGCCGATGGCCCCGGGTTCAAATTCATTTATTCGTGTGATGAACATGGATATTAATATTTTGTTCCTGAGTCATGGTTGTTTTCATTGTATTTAAGTATTTATAAATATTTATATTATATATATATCGTTGTCTAAGTACCCTCAACACAAGCCTTATTGAGCTTACTGTGGGACTTAGTCAATTTGTGTAATTATGTCCTATAATATTTATTTCTTTATTTATTATTATTTATTTATTTATGCTTTAAAAAGTTTTTTGACCAGGTTTCACTATGACTTTGAAGTATCAAGACGGTTTTTTTTAGTTTGTGCTGTAGCTCCCTAGCTGCAACCGAGTAATGAAAAAACTGAGTATCGAGTTTAACCGTTGGTTTTCAACCGATGCAAAACCGAGGTCGAGTTCGATTAAAACCCGCGGTTTCGAGTTTTTAAATTTTCATCGGAAATAAAACTTTTCTTTAAATCAAGGTATCAAACCAATAATTTACGATCTCACTTAAGGTATAGGTATATGTGGTTGTCCAAGCTTGAGATGAAAAACCCACAGATTATACACGAATACCTAAACCGACTGTGGAATGATTTTTCCAGATTGTTCCCAATATTACCATAATCCCTGGCGTGATGATGGAATCTATAGGAAACTGTCGTATAGAAAACTCTTCAAATTTTTTAGGCATGAATATAAAGATTCTTGTATTTTCGTCAACAAATCAAACATTTGAACTCAAAAAGTGTCTTTGAAGATGTGGCCATGTTGATGAAGATCAGAACGGAATTCTTTATCGACGTATATTTCACATTTGGTTAGTAGGTTTTTTCAGAGGATTTCTTAAAAAGAATAAGTTTTCTAAGGAAATATTTGTGTCAACGTCCAGGTCTGACAATGAGTAAAATAATAATGTTAGCTAAATTTGACATTCCATAGCGTAAGTATTAACAACCAGTTTAGCTAGGACCCTAGAGATTACTCGGTTTTGAGTTCGAGTTTAACCGATAGCAAAACCGATATTCGTTTATCAGTTATTTTGCATTCCCTACGCGTAGCACCCTCTAGGTACAGTTTTGCGTAATATTCCTCTCTTTTTAGTCTTTTTAATACGCTTTTATTTTCTCTACTTACAACTTAAGCTTGACAAGAATATATTTGGCCCTGAAATAGTATCGCTACAAAAGGCTTAAGTGAGGCCTGTACCGAAAAAAAACTGTAAATTTCAAGCCGCTGTAATTTTGTATTAAACAAGATGACTACGGCATTCTGACCGCGATAAAAAGTCTTATTATTGTATATTCCAATATAAATAATTCTGGTTTTAAGTACGCTGTTACACTTTACAACGGTAAATAGAAGAGATCATAATTAATAAAAAACCTGATAAATATCTAAATTTAAAGTCGCTTTTGATTGTAGTTATTCTAAAAACCTTCCGTAGTTATTCTAACAACAAACTTTCTCAATCGCATCATTTGATGTTTACAGTTTTTTTTTGGGTACAGCCCTTACATAAGGCATAAATGGGCGTCTTATACGTCATTTACTCGTACACTGTACAGGTATTCCAATGAAATGTCAGTGGCATGGCATGTCAACAACCAATTTCTTAACATTGTTTATAGGAACTCTACGCAATCCTCGTCCTTTTTTGATGTATACATATAATTTATTGTATTCATTTTTAGGGTTCCGTAGCCAAATGGCAAAAAACGGAACCCTTATAGATTCGTCATGTCCGTCTGTCTGTCCGATTCTGTCACAGCCACTTTTTTCCGAAACTATAAAAGCTATACTGTTCAAACTTGGTAAGTAGATGTATTCTATGAACCGCATTATGATGTTCACACAAAAATAGAAAAAAAACAATAAATTTTGGGGGTTCCCCATACTTAGAACTGAAACTCAAAAAATCTTTTTTCATCAAACTCATACGTGTGGGGTATCTATGGATAGGTCTTTAAAAATGATATTGAGGTTTCTAATATCATTTTTTTCTAAACTGAAAAGTTTGCGCGAGAGACACTTCCAAAGTGGTAAAAAGTGTGTCCCCCCCCCCGTAACTTCTAAAATAACAGAATGAAAAATCTAAAAAAAATATATGATATACATTGCCATGCAAACTTCCACCGAAAATTGGTTCGAACGAGATCTAGTAAGTAGTTTTTTTTTAATACGTCATAAAAATTTAAAAAAAAAATTTTTTCATCAAACCCATACGTGTGGGGTATCTATGGATAGGTCTTCAAAAATGATATTTAGGTTTCTAATATCATTTTTTTCTAAACTGAATAGTTTGCGCGAGAGACACTTCCAAAGTGAAAAAATGTGTGTCCCCCCCCTGTAACTTCTAAAATAACAGAATGAAAAATCTAAAAAAAATATATGATATACATTGCCATGCAAACTTCCACCGAAAATTGGTTCGAACGAGATCTAGTAAGTAGTTTTTTTTTAATACGTCATAAAAATTAAAAAAAAAAATTTTTTTCATCAAACCCATACGTGTGGGGTATCTATGGATAGGTCTTCAAAAATGATATTTAGGTTTCTAATATCATTTTTTTCTAAACTGAATAGTTTGCGCGAGAGACACTTCCAAAGTGAAAAAATGTGTGTCCCCCCCCCTGTAACTTCTAAAATAACAGAATGAAAAATCTAAAAAAAATATATGATATACATTACCATGCAAACTTCCACCGAAAATTGGTTTGAACGAGATCTAGTGAATAGTTTTTTTTTAATACGTCAATAAATTAAAAAAAAAACTTTTTCATCAAACCCATACGTGTGGGGTATCTATGGATAGGTCTTCAAAAATGATATTTAGGTTTCTAACATCATTTTTTTCTAAACTGAATAGTTTGCGCGAGAGACAGTCCCAAAGTGGTAAAATGTGTGTCCAAAGTGGTAAAATGTTGAACAAGATCTAGCAAGTAGATTTTTTTTTAATACGTCTTAAATGGTACGGAACCCTTCATGCGCGAGTCCGACTCGCACTTGGCCGCTTTTTTTTTCCTGTATCTTCAGGAATCATTTTTGGCATTTTTCTGGTAAAGTGACCCCGCTCAAAAATGACCCCGCGTGTTTTGTACCGCGAGCGACTTTACTGTAATGCGCGCAACTTAAAACCGTCGAATATTGTAGGTAATGTCGTGCAAGATGTAGCCAATCAAAACTTTTAATGACCAATCACAACTTTTTATAATAGCAGTAAATTCTTTATTGGATAATATTCAAAGCTGCGGGCGGGATATATTCATTAAGAAGTGATAATTGTCAGTCATTCGTGTCAGGTGAGTATCAGTCAAGTTGACCGGTTTTTGAAGTCAAAAAGTCCTAAGAGCATTGGCTATATTTAATATAAAAGTACATATACAGATGAAAGAGGAGTGGGAGGAGATGGCCAAACGAGATGCTCTTATGGAAATTTCAGTAGGAGGTACAGAGGAAGCGTTATTACTCTTTGTCCTTGTCACAGGCTCACATTTTTTTTATTCTTCACCATGAATTTAGTATGGGCTATGGTGGTTAACAAATAACCGGACTAAACTACGTAAGTTATGTTTGGTATATTGTCAGCAGAAATCTTAAAACATGTTTTTAATTTCGTCGCGTTGCGTATGTTTTGTCCCTCACTGGCGCGTTCCATTCGCGCGTTCGTCGCTGTCAGTCGATATGGAACTAGTACCTATATGATAATCCAGATGGCAATACAATAATTTGGTATTATGCATAAAGCTGAGTTAACTGTAAAGCTCTTATTTCGCTGTGACGAGTGCAATAAGGCCTGTACCGATAAAATACTGTAAATTTCAAATGGCTGTAATTTTGTTTCTAACCAAGATGACTACGACTTTCTTACCGCGATAATAAGTTTAATTATGATATTATATATTCCAATACGTTACACCGGTAAATAGAAGAGATCACTGAAAATTGGTCTTTTCCAAATAGCAAGAAAATTTGTAATTGTAATTTGCGAAAACGAAGCATGCCTGTCATATTTATCGTAAAAACTGGGGTACATATGCGGTTAAAGTGGAACGAACTACGACAAAAGTCAGTTCAGTTCTTCATACAAAGGTTAGGATAGCTAAAGTGATCGAAAATTTCCGTTTTTTAATTCTAGGCCAATTAGAAAAATCACAATTTTCTTCGTACCAAAATCACATTTGGTAATCATCGTAGATCAGACCAAGATCACCAAACATCCTGGAGTGCCGTTCTCTCACCTGTTATTGAGCTCAAATCAAAAGTGTATTAAAAGAGAAGAATTAAACAGCCAAAAAACAGTAATAATTCCAGCAGGGGGATGGGCTGATGCAGGCAAATATGAAAAACGAGTCCGTAAAAAGCTGCCACTGAATGTGCTAGAAAAAAGCTGCCTATCACTCGTACAGAAAAAATATAATAAAAAAACTGTCAATTATCTAAATTAAAAGTCGCTTTTTATTATTCTAGAAACCTTAGCTTGTTCTCAAACGTATCAGTTTTTTTTTTCATTTAAAGTTTACAGTTTTATTTCGGTACACCCCTTACTTTAGAGATGTAAAGTAAAGTAGGTAATAATACTAATAATAGTATGTATGAAAATTTTATGTTTCAGGCGATCGAAACAGTCCACTTCCATATAACGGCACTTACAAAAGCAATGGCGACGTCAAGTCACTAAGTAAGTAACAGTAGACTTTATAGTAAAATTATTACATGAAACCATTATTATAGCACCCAATTACAGCGTAGCAATCAGGCATCATAGAAGAAAGCTATGATCTCAAGTGATTTAATGCATAATGTTTACCACCAATTGTCTACTCATTTGTTTATCTGCATTTTATTTGTACATAATATAGTTATTTATCGATTTTGAATACTTAGTTAAATAATATTTAAAAAAATATATTAGAAAAAAAAAACAATAATGTAAAATAACCTTAATTTAACACTTAATGAAAAAGCACAAGTAAAACTAAGTAAATGTTCTATTGCTAGCAGAATATTATTCGTATGATTATTGACCATGGAGTTGAGACACTTGTCTTGAGCTTCAAATGTCATCTGCACGGCTAGCACATGATGGGCGCGACAGTCGACAGGCGAGAAAATGCCGCGACATAGAGCTTTCTCGCGAATCGGTAGCATAAGACGCGCGCGACAACCCGCTGTCTCGCGGACAAATGTCAAAGCGACATAATTCTGTCGTTTGACAGTTCCACGCGGGATACTCTCGAAACTCGTAGCACAAGTGCACTATGGGAGAGAAAATATCCCGCGTTTCAACGTCAAAAGGAGAGAAACTGTCTTCGAGGCTAGAGGGTCGCGAGAAGCATATTTTGTCGAAGTTTTGTTTACTTTGGTCCTAAAAGAAAGTTAATTTTCTATATTTTGTATTTATTTCATACTACAGCAATTTTCTGTGTAAGTTTAATATGAATCCTGAGTTTTATGATTTGTGCGTTAGCTAGGTAGGTAAGGTGTACGTGGTATTGCTTTATAACATACCTATTAAGATACCTATATCTATATCATGCCGGTAATAACAAAATGATTGTATTTTTTCACATTTACTTGTTTGTTCTCTTAAGTTAAATGAAAACCCGACAGAAAACTTAAAAGCCTAAGATTGTGCCACCACATCAACAAAGCCAACAGTTTGATGGCGAATTGACTGGAGGGTGAGTAATAGAAATTACTTTGTGGAAATCCGTATTAATTGATACAAAAATATTACTTCGCTAATCCACGAAATAATTAAGTGCTAGTCAATCAGTGCGAACCCGTTACACTTACACGTGTATTTTTACAGTCAATGCATGCAACCTCCCACCTAAAAAATATATACGCAAATAGTGAAATAAACCACCACCTAAGTAAAAAAACTCGTCACGTGTTTCAATTGACTGTGGGATATAAACCGCGGTCTCGGGGTTTAATTAAAGGCATATCCGGGTACCAATGATTTATAATATGTGTACAAAAACGCACCACCTAGAGAGGATGGGAGAGGATCGTGCTGTGAGAAAAGCATATGTGGGGCACCCGGGTGGAAAACGTCCGTCTGGGCGTCCCAGATACCGCTGGAGTGACGAAGTTCTAAAAGACCTGTTCGCCCTCGGGATACCTAACTGGCGTGAAGTGGCGCAGGATAGGGCAGAGTAGCGCTCTCTTGTGTCAGAGGCCAAGATCTTGTTTGGGTCACTGACCTAGTGAAGTAGTAGTAGCAGTACAAAAACGCAATGTATTTTAAAACTTTGGAGAAAGCCTTCAGAATGGGTAAGGTAACCTACACCTACTGTACTTAGGTACCTATTACTTACCCTAAGTAGGTATCTAAGTACACTTTTGTTACTATATCTGCGTATAACAAAATAATGCAAAATAATGAATCTGGCAGCCCAACTCAACCTCCACCTTTCAAAAGGCCACGGCCCTAATAAGAGTATTCTGTAGTACACTAGGTACGACTCCCACCGACTGGCTGGAGTCAGGCCGCACCGGAGCGCATTTTTAATGCGATAGAATCCGTCCGGAGGCGTCTCCGCGTCCGCGAGCAACCGACCGGCTTGCGGCCACATAAATGTGAAATGCGATCCGACTCCGCCCGTTCGGTGGGAGTCGTAGTAGTCGTACTTAAATCTAAAAGAGGTCAGAGTTGGGTCAGAGTAAATAAAATAACTTAATGTTTATGGAGCGTTTATTTAAAAGTTACATTATTTGAGATCGTGCTTAATTTTCTTTAGATAATTAACAGATATTCTGACATTGTTTTGTGTATTTGCAATATGAGAAAACTTGAAAAACTAACGCTGCATCCATAGATCGCTAAAATACAAAACACGCAAAAATAACTCATTGTTTTTAACATTCGAGTGTCGTTGTATGGAGTAGGTTCCCAACTTGAGCCCTTCTATGTTCTTCGTGGCAGTATGGCTGCGCCCAGCAGCAGCATGCTTAGGTCTATACCTCATCATCGCCTATGCGCCGTGTTTGATGACAGACTTGTGCATGTCATCAATCTATCTTCGAAGCCAGCGGTGCAGCAACTAGCCAGCCACAGGGAAGATATGTTGGGGATTATCATGAGATCTTCAGTCTTCTTCGTAAAGATGGTAGCTTATTAGCCAAAACTTTCGGGTAATCTCAATTATCTTAACAAAACGCCAATCATTTGTAAGGAGTTGTATTTAATTATTATGTAGGTAATTATCTTTAGATATAATAATGTATTCCAACTTGTAACGACAAAGCGAATCAAATTATGATTGACACATTGACATTTCCGACTTAAAAATAATATTTGCTATTTCTTTAATCTTAATACTGCGTGAAGGAGATAACGTTATCGTGACTAGGGACGCTCCGTTTCTAAAGCTGACTATTCATTATTTTTTCGATTATGTTAGTACCGATTCAGTGTTGCCACGAAAGAAAAGTGTGTTCCAAGTATAAATGGCCACACTGGCTAAGTCGCGCGCGGGATGGCTCTCTCGCGTGGAATTCTTTTCTCGATCTGCCAACTTGTGCTACCAAAATCGACAAACTGACAGGTCGAGATAGAAATTTGTGACACGCGACTGTTGTTTCTCGCGGCGCGAGTTATCCCGCGTGTAATCATGTGCTAGCCGTGCTGGCAAACCAATTTTATTTATCTGTAGGAAAAGACGGCAATTTTAAAAATAAAGGCGCGAAGATTAGATTTCCCATATTAAACAAATTCAATACTATATTGATAAAATAAAATTTTACATGTCAGGTACATTGTGCTTATAGGTAAGTCTTATTATTTATTGTAACACTGTTTGAGAGGCAAAGCTGAGTTAGCAAACCAGTTGTTTTTTTTATACATAGTTTTACTCACTTGGTATAGTGTCAGGTCTCGATAAAGGCATCGATGGAATAGTACGCGTCAGACACCAGTTTAGATTTGTTTTCCGGGTCCGTGTGTCTATTGACTAAATGGTTTACCAAACTATAACAAGCATATAGGGTAAAGGCACCTATTACCGTGGTAGTTAAGGAACTTTTCAAAAGAGATCCAAAAATTAAGGGTATCAATGCTGTCTAACAGCCAGGAATATTTTTTTTTCATCAGAGCATTTAATGAACTTTCCGTTTCACACGTTTTTGGATTTATTTTGGGTTATTATATGTATTAAAATATTTTTTGAAGCCAAAATGACCAAATCTTCTATTACCGTGGCAAGGGACAGGCTGTGATTCTATTATCGCGAATTGAGCTTTCATTACCGAGGGTACAACTGGCATGATTTTTCTGCACTCGTTAACAGAAACCAAACTCAAAATTCGAAACCTAATACCGAGGGTTAAAACAATAATAACGACGATGGGTTCTGTATATTATTTTTGTGTCATTAAGTTTAATAATGACACAAAAATAAAACTATAGGAGTATGTTTAAAAATAAGAGATATATTCGAAGAGATTATAATTACACTTAGGCACAATCAAATACTATTAAATAGTTAACTTACCAAGTACCCACGAGTACCTGTATAACAAGTTATAAGTTGAATGTTTTACATGTAAAACAACAAAAATTATTGTTAGTAAAGTTTTACTAAGGACGTATATGACAAATAGGCCTGCCTGTTATTAAATAAAGTAATTTTTAAATGCTATAAAGATTGATAAGAGTTTGTCTTACTGACATAATTAGCTGCACAAAAAAAACAAGTAAGTAATATTTTCTCATAAGGCACAGCGTAAATTTTATAAGCTGGACGTTTACCACCTGAGTGAAAGTTTACCACAGTGAAATGGTAAACGTCCACCTTATAAAATTTCGACTATACTATATAAAAACATGAAAATTTTTAATTCTAATATTTTTGATAAGGTAATTAAGTTAAATAAAGTCTCTCACATATTATGTGTTATAATTTACCCGTTTATAACTAACAAATCACAGTACTTTTCTTATAGCTAAAAAAAATCATGTCTGAGATTTTGGACTACTGTATAAATAAAATTATATAAAAAAAAATCTAATCGGAATTGTCCGGCAGTTGGGTACCCTTCCTTGTCAGAGTAATAACTGAATCAGAAAACAGAAGAATTTAAATCTGATAATGATAACTGAAGTCTAAATTTTATCAACGAAATCTGTACTTGCGGTACCCTAAATGCGATATTTCAATACAATACCAAATAGTCACTCGGTAATAGATAACTCTTTAAGAGCCTATTACCGACCCATTCGATATTTCTCTGGGTCGGTAATAGATTTCTATACATTCTATTACCGAGGGTAATCTGATCATACCATCGGTAATAGGCTTAATTTGGAGTTTAATTAAACCTAATTCCGACCCATAAAAAGAATAAAACACAGATGTTTTTTCAAATCAAATCAAACACGTATATTACAAGCTTCTTGTAAAGACAAAATCACATAATTGGCAAGTAAATTTTAGGTTTTAACTCAAAATAAAAAAAAAGTTGACAGATTAAGGGTTCCCATAGAAACAAGGAAATCGGTGCTGAAGTTTTTGTTAAAAATTAAGGGTTAGTTGAATACTTTCCATACCACGGAAATAGCTCTTTAATAGCGTGAATAGATCAAGATTGGAATAAATAAAAGAAATAATAAAACTGATAATTTGTACCAAAACTAAAGAGTAAATAACAAAACTACCACTTTTTCTATTACCGTGGCATACCACGGAATTACTTACCACAGAAGTAATTGGCGCCTATCACCGCTGTATTTTATTTTCAATTTTAAACGTATTTCCCGGTCAAAAACTAAGTTAAAAGTAATTCAAAATCGTGTAGAAAACAATACACAACCTCTTAAAAGGCATTGCACTAGTTTATTTGCCATAACTATTACGTAAAACACTAAATAAGATTGGAGTGCACTTACCTGTGGTGTCACGCGTCTGTATGGAACAACCGGTTCTTGCGCCGCCGTCGCACAAACTGCCGAATCGCGAGTTTTTTGTTACACTCACACAAATGCACACTAATGGGCACGATAGACCAATGAATGAGCTTGTTTTGTGTATGCTTTATTTCTTAGAGAATAGATCTGTTTGCTTGCAAAATGCGTATTTGTAAACACCGCGGTGTTAGACGTCGATTTTGATACCCGCGTTAATAGCCGCCGTTACCCTAATTCAGACAGCTACCGGCTTTATGCACCCGCGAACGACATGCGTGGCAGTGCGACGCCGCGCAAGCGCTCCGTGATCACCATGGATGCACAGTCCATCCGCTCCGTGGAGACGCACGCGCCGGCGCCGACCAGCCCCGAAGATAACAAGCGGCTAACAAAGTCAGTCCAACAATGTAATATAAGTAATAACTTAGATAAGTCTTTTAATTACACTTCATTTGATTGCAACCATAGTGTATGTAGTTGGGTCACTCAATTTTTTAACTGTAGGTTTTTGTGTCCCCAGAAGAAAGTATTTGATTTTAATATTTCTAAATTATGTAATTGTTTTATATTGTATATCAATATAAAGCACATGTTAATGCCGTACTAACAATACCTTGTAACCAAAGTAAAAAATATTATACCTATTTTCATATATTTTTTTATCAGTAAAAAAGTTGTCATTATGAGTAAAACAGCTGGGACGGTAACATATGCAGTTGTATATTTGCATACTCCAGGCTATAAATTCTAAAACAAAAAGGCAAGGGTCAAATATTGAGACCTACTTTGTGCTTATCATTTTTAAGTAGCTAGTGTAAGCTAAAATGCATTACGAATATTAAAATTTCAAGATTCTTTAAAATCATACAAACCTTCAGTAAAAAGTAGAATGACCCAGTTACAACTTAGGTTTATAGAACTTAATTTTCTCAAAGATATTTTTTATTATAGCGAGTGCGTACTCTGTGTACTCACTTACAAAGCACTACTAAAACTTAAGGGATATGGGAGCTAAGATTTAAATATTTTAGGTGAACATATCCGTCTCGCTAACGGCTCCTAGATACAAACAACGCCAGGTTTGACGAAAAATTCTGCGTAAAAATTTCAGAAAACGATGTTTCGTACTCGACTGTTTCCTCCTCCAAAACTTAACCAAATATAACGAAATTTTGAGATCTAAATGGTAATGAAATTATCTGTGTCGGACTGTTTTGTTTTTTAAGCTTATTTATGTCAGTTTTGAATACCTTGCTTCTTTTTGCGGCCTAGTAAATTAGGCCGTTTTTGCGAATATTTGAAGTGCACTAGTGCCTTAAGAAACAAAAATATCAAAATAAATCAAAACAGTCCGACACAGATATTAATAATAATAATCTGTGTTGAAAAAATCATTGTTCGAGCTTCAAAAACCATGGAGGAAACAGTCGAGTACGTTTGTACGGAGAAATGACCACTCCTGTGGCCTCTTAAATATAAATAAAAACAACAAAAAAAGTATGTTTGGTTGTTACACAAAGCAAAGTTTCTTACGCACACAAACCATAAGAAACCCCCTTAGTGTAATACGTACAAATCGACTAATTACCTATTACACAAACAATAATAAAACAATAATTAGTTAACTAAGTATAGATAAGATGAGTTGATAGGGAAGGATCTACAAGTTGTTACCACGAAATATACCGGTTATTATATATTGTATTTTAAGAATATGTAAATAAGGTCTACAACAGTATACGCGCGATGATTTTGTTTACTACTTGACGACGATACCTTCTATTAGGAATTAAGAAAACCAAAAGGCTGGCCAAGTGTGTGCCGAACCACGTATAATGAAGGTTCCGAAGCAACATACTTACTAAAGCGTATCTTTGCGTTTCTTACGGCTTTTAAATAAGAATCATTTAAAATATGTTTTATTGAAAGTATTATGTCTCTTTCCCCGTAATTTTATCATATTATTCTTTATACGCCTGGTTCAGAAGTGAATTTTGGAGCGATTGTTTCTAAACATACTGGTTGAGTTAGTAAATGTTTCTTCAGTTATTTTATAAGTTTTATAACACTTTGATATTAGCCTTATATTCCTTTTTACGTTTTGTTACAGGTATTAAGCGAAAGCCTATTTTTTAATGTTGCAAAACTGAGTAACGACTTACAAAACACACCTTCATTTCAAATTATATTAACATACCTACGCTTTATAGTTAATGGCTGTGACATACATACAACGTATGTATATAGACGGACATTATAACAGAACTCAATAGGTGTTTGCCATTTCAACCACGGAACCCTAAAAACCTCTTCTTTTTCTTTGTTGGGATTATTAGTGCGATTCCCTAATATTGTTTGTAAGTATTTCATATTTTTTTCAATTCGTCTCAATTATTTTTTCTTTTTCAGTGAATATATGAATATCATATTAAGCTCAATATACGCCATATTATTAGTGACTTTTGGGTTGATTGTGTACTTATCGGAGCCATTCGTCGATTTTGTAGATAATGCATCCACGGTAAGTTAACCTACAAAATAATCTGTTAATTTTCTAATATACTTACGAGTAAGTAATAAAGATTGCTATTATGGAGGTATTTATAATTTTATTAGGAAACCAACTGGGACCTGTTAAATGCGAGTTCTATAAATGCCTTCCTGAGAATGAGTTTTTACTCGTATCTGCAAACACTCCACCTCGTTAAATTCATATTCAATCAAAACGATTCCTATTCTACGCGGAAGAAGATAGATAGATAGATGAATACTCTTTATTGGCACACCTCAGCAAAAAGATACAAAAGAAAAGAAAAGAGCCAATTAATTAAATGTAGAGGCAGATAACAGGCGGCAAGAAGCCGTGGGAGGAGGGTATAAGTTTATTTTTAAATAATTTTAACTATTATTACGAAACATATACACATTGTGTAAATAATTTGTTTTTTTTTTTAGTATTATACACTGACGCTGACCTGCATAGGATTCGTTTACCACTTATATTTGTTCATCGATATAGGCCGATACAAGAAAATTGCCTTGCAAAATCAAAGAACTAAAGGTCTGCATGAGCAGAAGATTGTGGAGTATTTTAGGAAACAAGAGGTACGTAGCATGATTTGAATATTCCACTTCGCTGCTATTAGTTCCCCACATTAAATGCTATAATCATTGTCTCGAAAATATAGCTTAGTAGTCATAGTCATAACACTTCTACAATAAATGCATACATAATTCTTTGTTTGAAATTATTTTACATATTGAGGTGTGCAACAGACTAAGTATAAGTAGGTATATGTTTTTATGAAATGTATTTTTCAGGAAGAATTTGGTCCAAGTACGCCGGGTACGCCCGGCTCCGAAGTATTCAAGCCGCCGCCGCCACTACTCATTCCCTTAAAACATGCTTATTGTTTTAGTCAAGGCCGACATTCCGGCAGTTTCTATCTTAAACTTGGCGCTGCTGGTAAGAAGAAGAACTCGATAGTAATTTGTTTTACAAGGGGGCAAAGTTGTTGTTTAACCGCTCGTGCTATTATTGAAACACGAGCCAGCGAAAGATATCTAAATTGGACCACGAGTGCAGCAAGTGGTTCCAAAAGTGGAAACTTAATCGTTGCGGGGCTTTCAAGGCACGAGGGTTAAACAAATTTTGCCACCGAGTGTAACAGAATTTTTCACCATACCAACGCGAGGAAAATACTTATTGTAAAGTATCAAACAAAATCAAACCAAATTAAACCCAAATGACCATAATTTAATATTTATCATTAAAACTCATCATTTAAAAGTTAATTCTACCAGCTAACATAAAGAAACAACTCAAAATTTGCATTAGTAATCACTTTGCCACACACGTGTATACCGCAACTTACTCATTAGTTTTTGAACAATCAGGAGAGACTTTACCAGCTGGTGTGGTGAAAAACAATTTACGTTCAATAAATTTATAAGATAAGAGTATATGTCCGGAATTTTTAACCTCTGAGGTTTACTGTCCTAATACTAGTATTAATTACCTACAGTAAAAATCATTATTAAATCGAACATGCTTTTGTTTTATTTCGTTCGATTCTAAAACAAAACAAATTCTATTTTATAATACCATTGTTTCTGACTGACAATGTTTGTTTTATGGTGGGCCTCTTGAGGTTAAAGGGACTGCAAATATCGAAACAAGCTTTAGATGCTGGCGTATATTAATATAGCTTGTGAAGAGTTGAGTTGCTTGTAAAGTAAGCTGCAGAGATCTCTATGAGTTGACTAGTGAAATGTGACTAAGTATATTGTTTAGTTTTTTCGATACTAACAGGCCAATTCCAAGAATATAATGTAATACCTACTGATTTACTGATCTAACATGGATCTGACATAATTCCAATATGAGATGGTTCCAATCTCCTTTAAACCTGCTGAATTGCGCAATATGTCAACCTTCAACCAAAAATTTCACTTTTGCACTGACAGATCTTTTTATTTCAGATCAGCAGACCCCGTTATCAGTGGTGAAAATTCATTGAAATAGAATCATAGGGTTGTCACACATTATTCATTTAATTCGTGTACATTTGACACACGGGTATAAATGTCGCTTAAAACATTTTAAGATGAAACTCATTATTTTTTAGTTTATTATTGCACTGTCACCGAATCTGTATCTATGTCACGAAATGTAAAAATACACATATGTAATATACAGGAAATAGGGAAAAAAATGAGTTTCAAGATGTATGATTCCCAGTTTTACATATTATATTTCACTCATAGTTACATCTGTAGGATAAAAAAATTAAATTTTGTCACAAAAAAACTATCAATAACTATTGGAGAAAAAATTATTTTCTATTGCACAGTTTTACTAAAATTACAAACTATTTTTTCCGCGTCGTATTCGGTTTATTTCCAGTTTTGCCATTAGCTCCATTTTAAACTGAGAGAATTCAGCACGATTATCCAGGAAGTTCATATTTTTACCGAACATAAAATTAAGTAAGTATATGACATCAGACATATTTTGACAAATAAATGTCAATTTAGTACCTAAGTATTATTATAGAGTTCAACAACCAAATGAAACCTTTTTTAAGGCAATTGGCTTCACATTATATAGCGGCCGCCCCGGCTCCGCACGGGTATTCAACATTTATTTTTTAAATATAATATAGCCTATGTTCACCGGGGATAGTGTAGCTTTCCAACGGTGAAAGAATTTTTCAAATCGGTCCAGTACTTTCGGAGCCTATTCAATGCAAACAAACAAATCTTTCCTCTTTATAATATTAGTAAGATGAATGAAATAAGTAGGTATATTGTTTTCATCAAATATTAGGTACCTATATTAAAATACAGGTGTAAATATTAATGTAGTGCCAGCCCTAGTATTTTCAATGTTTCTTCACCACTGATAACGGGGTCTGCAGATCAGTAGCATATTGGAATGAGATTTAATAACTAAAACTTGAATTGGCCTGTAAGTTCTTGTGTCGCAGCTTGTGAAGGTTTTGTAATAGTCGAATGCGTTGTCTTATGATTTTTGTGTCATCCGAGTTCAAATATTCAAATTGATTTTTCACTTTTTCGTCTTTGCTAACATTCCGGTCGTATATTAGAAATCGCATGTAAGAGCAAGAACATATTTTTTTTTACATTTTGATCAATATCCAGGATGTAATCGGCATACGCGCGGAAGCACAATATTACTGCATATGTCTGACAGGACGTCGAACGATCGGAAGCTGTGCACATGTAATATCTATAAGTATACTTTGGTACCTTGGTGTAGGAAGGCACGAACGAAGCATTTAAGTAATCCTCTAGCTCATAGTTGACGACGCATAAGTTTGAAAAATAATAGTTATTTTGTAATTGATATGTAATTTTCATATTTGTATTTATTTAATAAAACATTTAAAAACAGTTGAACCCAATAAACGTGCAATAATAATAAATATAATATTTTTGATGAAATGTCTATTTACCTTGCCATATTTTTGACTTGAGAAATGACTAACTAACCTCACCAAAAAAAAAAATTGAGTATATATAAAAACTTTTCCGATCGTTTACCGTTTATTCTAATTGGTCCCAGAGCTGGTGTCCATAAAAATCTGCCCATTTTCCTTAGTTCACTAGCTTTTTCGACGCAGCTTCTTTGGTTGCCCTGTGGTAATAAATAACAATTGCTAACTACGAGCGAGCGGTGGTTAAGATTAGAATAATTAGAATGAATTGTTTATTTAGGAATTGTCGACTCTTTAATTTTAGGAAAACGAAAATAATTTTACATTTAACAAAGGTTATGTTTTTAGTTTTTTGACTTAAATGGGTCCGCAATTAAAATTACTATTTCATTGTTATTATTTATTTAGGTATAAACCTAAACCGCTAACGATTAATATTACATAAATAATCTATTTTTTTTATCGAAAGAGCGAGCGAAGCGAAACAACATTCAACTTTGAACACACGGCTGGCTAGGGGCCGGGCATTTCGATGTTTTTAAGCTGAACTATCAGAGGATAGTTTGATGGATAATAACTTAAGTGAATTTGTTCTAAATTAAATGAAATTGGGTAAACGCGTGCCTGAGGGCATTATATTTTAGTCGGTATCCTGCCTTTTCGCCGAAAATTGTATTGCCGAATTTCACTTGCCAACCAACTTTTCGCAGAAATGTCATTAGGCAGAATAAATTTTCCTAAATAGTTATTTCGCAACCATTTCATTTCCTAACCCCATAGTTGGGAAATGAAAATTGCTAGTACGCTAGGGCTAGGTGTGGTTGGATTATGAAAAGTTGGGAAATGAAATTTCGGTGAAAAGTTGGTTGGCAAGTGAAATTCGGCAGTACCATATTCGGCGAAAAGGCAGAGAACCATTTTAGTCATTAAATTATAAGCAGACTCGATCAAGGAGTAGAAGAGCCTTGAAGACCAAAAAGCTATTTGTGAGGGGTCTTGCTATTCTGGTCATCATATTTGCTATAGAATAAATAAGTAAGTAAGTAAACACTTTATTGTACGAGAAAAATAAATATTACATCAGATGGAAAATAAAGTATGGTCGAGTTTAGTATCAAATGAAAGTGCTCGGTTTACACATTTAAATATTGTTTTTAAAATAATCAGCATGAAGATAAAAACGAAATAAAATAAACATACATACTATAGGACATTTGGCATTAATAAAGATTACGACCTACCACAGAATACAGTTTATTTTAATATCAATGCTGACTTAAATCTATCAGTTAAGGACTAAATATTGCACGCAATAAATTGCACGCGGTTCCCGATCCTTTTCCTACTAAATAGGTGGATTCAATTGATCTATCTTTTTGGCGAGTTCATCCGCGAGTTCTCAGTTCGGGACAAAATACTAGTTTAAAATAGTTTTCTTATTATTCCATTGCCCAACTCAAATACCAATGATAGTGCTATCTCATTTACTTCTATAGAAATAGACAGTGAGCGCGCTTTCGGTATTGACAGTGTGTTTGTCGATGCAAGAGTTAGTGAGAAGCGAGGGGTTATGCACAGATGTACTTAAGTAATAAATTAATTTTCATTATGGTGCACTTGTACAGGTTTCGCTATGGGCCACTTAGTCCACTCTGTGCTACTGATCGTCAACCAGGTGGCTTACGTAATCGATGACAACGTAAACAACGACAAGTGCGTCAACTACTCGCAGATCGCGCAGGACATCGTCAGCCCCATCTACTGTTTCCTGCAGCTTTTCTTCGTGTTTAAGTACTCAAACGTCATCATTTTAAGAAATAAGGTATTTATACATTAAATTTCATACAATGATGGATTTTATTTTACTCACGTCAGATGTAGCATAGACGAATAAAAGAAAAAGGCTACCAAACAATGTATTTGATATAAAATTACGTACCTCCAATATTCAGGTTATTGCCAGATGGCGCCATTAACGTAGCATTGGTTCCATTCATTTTGTTCAACGGTTAGGCTCTCTGGTTTCGGGTTCGGGTACCGCAGCGCCATCTAATAAATGAAAGTTGAGTTATTTAAAAAAGGTTTTAGTTCCATCCATTTTATTCGGCGTTTAGATCTCTGTTTATAATTACTCAAACTCCGTTCAATAGATAGCGCTGAGTATATAAAGAACGTGATTTTGTGAAGAAATTTCCAGTTTTCTTGTGTTAGTAGAAATCCGATAGGTACAGAAACCCGACATGGTATAATTTCAACTAGAACTATTAGCAATATAAACTGAAACTTCACGATCAGTTAATTGATCCCTGACAAGACGTGGTAAGTTTGTAACCTTCCAGACACTTTCGCCTTGTAATCTAACCTTGCATAATCTAGGCTTTCTTTATACAAGTGTGATGTTATTGAAATCGCTAATGCATTTTAAATATATCCATACGTACAACCATACATCCAGCTGCAAAATTGGATTGAAAAGGGTGGTTCTGATGGTGTCCCTTGTGTTCATAAATTTATTACTTTGTTACGAGTACGAGCTTATTTATCACAATTAGCACAATATAGACATGTATAACATATATTAAATTAATGATTGCGATAAAAATTAAGATGTTAATACGCATAATGTGATTATTTTATCACTACACCTTATAAAACAAAGCTCCCGCTGCGTCTGTCTGTGTGTATGTATGTTCCCGTCCCGATAAACTCATCGCTTCTAAAAGGATTTTCATGCGGGTTTCACCTATCGACAAAGTGATTCTTGAGGAAGGTTCAGGTATACACGTTGTAACATGAGGAAACCGAAAGATTTTAACAGTGTATTCCGGATCACATTTAGAGACATATCATATACCTAAACTTTTCTGGATTTCGTCTAGTTTAGAGTTAATACCAATTTAAAAAAAAACATCTTCTGATTCTAACTTAGTGCAAAACGTCTTTTAGATGGCAATGATGCCATTATGGGATGACGTCAAAATATCCTTATTGTTAGATGTCATAAAATGACAAGTAACCTTTGCAAAAAGTAGGTTTCACTAAAAAAATCGTACTAATTCATTTTCACTGCCATTTTTACTATAACATTAACTGTTTATATACAAATACATAAAAAAAATTGAAAAAAATACAAAAGAAAAAAATATTCTTCGCGAAATTAACAAATAGGCCTACAAATGTGCATGGTTAAAACCTTTCAGGTTCCTCGTGTTACGCCGTGTATAGTTAAAACGTGTGTAGCCGGGGCGTGTCGCTAGTATTTTTAAAGTAGCGCGGTATGGAAGGTAGAGGCAAGGAATAGAATCTCCATAGGCAGAACTGTTGCAAAAGTATCCAACTGTCAGCTATAAATAATAGTTCCAAATCTCTCCAGAGTAGCGCTAGAGTATCTAAGAACCTAGGCGTTATTGACGGAATTTTTCAAGTATTCTAGATATTGTAGCGCCACTTATTGGTTTTCTGTCAGACATTTCTGGTACAAGAAGCTTCTATTCCTTCCATATAGCGCGGGTAGCAGCTTGTGACGTGCATTGACATTTTACAAGTTGATTTTTTTGGCGACATTGTTTTTTTTACTAGACACGTCAAAAAGAAAGATGACGTTCATAATCTAGATTGGGAGACCCGTCACAGGACAGTATTTTATAAGTAGTATTTTATAAATAACGGTGCCTTAAACTGATGTCATCTGACATATCAGACTTGTGACTATGGACAGTAGAGAAAGGACGACAATCTCTTATGGTAGAACTGTTGCAAAAGTGACCAGCTTTCAGCTTTAAATAATAGTTCCGGTGGCGCTATGTAGGCGCATGGGTATAACATCATTAACATCAACCATAGAGGTATAATAATATACAGATGAAATGGGGGAGGGGCAAAAAATAACTCGACCAAGTTGCGTAGGTTGTTTTTAGTATGTTGTCAGGAATATTAAACCGGGTTTTGAAATTTTGTCCCATTGCGTATCTCCTGTGCCTCACGGGCGTACGCGTATAGCTCGTCTATATAAAATACTAGGTGTATGACATTTCATTTCGATGTATTGTGAGGCCTATTTAATGTTTTTTGATGGACACTTTTCATACATAGAGATTTTGGTCCTTTTTAAACACTTCATACTTTGACGGTCGAACGAAACTGCATGAAAGATTCTATCAATTCATATTTTATACTATTATGAATGGCAACACTGAATATCACGTAATCAAACGGCCATCATTTCAATTTTAAAACTCTGGTGTGCAAAACTGTTCCATGAAGTTAGGTTTTGTCAGTGAGCTAGTCACCGTTCACATTTTTTTAGTCAGGTTTGTGATTTATTTTCTATTGTTATACAGGTTGTAATAAAAATAGTGGGGATCCGTTTTCGGAAGCCATATTCGATACCTTTATACTTGCATAGTGTTCTGAGTAGTGAAAAGTAGAAGAAAAAAATTTGTCACGCAAAAATATTTTTTTTTTTAATGGGGCAGTTTGTCCAAGTCGGCCAACCCTCCACACAAAGGCAAAAATTTCCGCGTCTACATTTTTTTTCTACTTTTTCCTAATCAGAATACGATATCAAATATGACCTTAAACGGAACCCCACTATTTTTGTTACACCTGTATAGTACAAGTACATGTTTCATTATTTCCGAATATTCTGATGATAACTTTATCATGATGTTATGTTACATATAACTACATAAAAATGTTAGCAATAGTAACACTTCTTATATATTACCAATAATGTTTTAATGGCAATAATAATGTCTATAAAAATAAGAAAGCATCGGTAGCATGCGTTACATAACTAAAGTAAACACGTATTTTTTTTAATATACCAGTTAATAATTTTTCTCTTTTTATGGAAATATGACAACATTTTCATAATTTGAATGTAAAATACTGTTGAGTAAAGAAATACTTAAAACAGTACATTCATACATATTTCAACCGTCACATAGGTGACAGGCTTTGATGACTATGTTAGTTAAATAAATTAAAAATAAAATAAAACTTATCTTAAATGTGTGAAATAAAACAAAATCTCAAATAATTTAGAGTAATTTCTTGACTCTGAAATTTTGGATATCAACAATCCCACAAAAAATCAAATTAAAAAATCGGTGTCATTTTAGGCATGGTACACGATTCAGTAAAACGCCCATGAATGAATTCATCCATAAAGTGGCCAATCAATTTCGCAGCTGGATATACCTAAAAAAGTATACATACGTCTGAAAATATCGATACGAAAAATGTGCCAAAAATATGTATACACTACCTTAATATACCTATGGGCAATAAAGTCGTGTATACATATTTTTGACACTTTTTTCGTATCGATATTTTCAGACGTGACCGTACATAGTACTCAGTACCCACATAGTGTGTCAATTATAGGAAAAGTGCTTGTATAATTACATTATCACCCTAAAGACAAATTTTTGATACAAAAAGGTCACTTTTAATGGGCAATCAGTTAGCGAAACCTCCATGCAAAATAAAAACTACTTTTACCTACTTACAGATCAATGCTTGGCCTGCCTGGCCCTGAGCCGATGAAGACGTATTTAAAATTATGTAATATTTAAACTCCATAAGAATAGTTTGAGTTAGCTTCGTTACTCAGATAAGACTACTTAACATACTCATTGTTGCTTAGCTTATCGGCCTTAATGAACCATGTACATGTCTTACGTGAGCGAATAGAATGCGAACGCGAAGCGGCGCGGCACGCCTTTGATACCAATGGTAGTGTCCTACGTGGGCGATCTCCGAATGCCGTTGTCGCGTCGCATTCGCGAGTCATCGCTCACGTAAGCCACGTTACGTCACGTTATGATGTTCGCTGGTCGGCAGGGTTTGGCTAGCTACGCCTTCATGCACATAATCGGGAGCAGCCTTTGCTTCTGGATCGGCACAATCGTCCGGGAGACATTAGTCGCACTCACTATCTACGCCTACTCACAATATGGACCTGGAGGGCCATATGAAAATGCCACTAATTATCACTCAGGTTAGTTCGGTTGTACTCTCCATATAGGTATTTATAAGATAACTGTTGCAAAGAATGTCAAAATTTTAAACATCACATTAAAAATCGAGATAAAACAAATAAATAAATAAATAATCTTCAAACCTAAACCTAGATACGTACCTATATTTATTTTCCTCGAACACGGCAAAAAATATAAAAAAAATGGTTAAGATTTAACCAGTGTGGTTATAAATATAGGTATAGTCTGTCAAGTAAAGTATGTCAGTAGCAATATACAGAAAATTAAAGTAGGGCAACACTCAAAATGCAGTATTGCGTTGGTATTGCGCTAAGAAAAACAGCAATGTACATCGAAGCAAAACATGTAATTATCATAACCTCAAATTTTACAAATAATTACAATCAACGAGCGTGATTGTATATTGTAGGTACCTTGACTTTGCTTAAGTTTATGCACAAGCTTATTTAATATATTGGTATTTAATGGTGACAGCAAAAATTTCTCTTGAAATAGCAACGATTCAGAATGTAAACAACTATTATGGCTGTCATTCACTATTTCTTATTTTTTATTTATTACGAGCATTGGCAATTTTCATTCACTATCCACATTCCACAGATAAAAAACAGATGTCACGCGATTCTGGAATTATTTAAAAACAGTGTTGCTAGCCCGCGATTTTTCAAATTTGCCGCCTTTTGCTACTGACAAGATTTGCTTGACCAAGTACATACTTGGTCAAGCAAATCTATGTGTCTAACATATGTTTGCGATCCATAGTAGCATCGAAATTGCTGAACCTATTTCGAGGGGTATCGATACACTTCCTTGTACTAAGATATGCAACATAAATATGTAAATAACAACCTTCCAAAAAGGAGTAGGTTCTATGTTAAATTTATTGTACACTTTCATATACATGCTATACTTAATAGATAATAAAAAGAAAGAATCATACAAAGAAAATTTGAAAAATAAGCTTTACCTATTATTTCTTGGGAAAATTGAAATGAAGTAAGTAGGTACATCAAAATTATATTTAATTTCATATTTATTTATTTTAATCTTTCATATGGGCGAAATGTGGATTCGTAGGTATTGAATTCTAATTTAAATTAATTAGAGTTCAATACCTACTGCGCAGATCCAAATTCCGGTATATCGAGAGGTTAATGAAGGAAATCATAAGGCGGTTTATAAATTAGTTCACTTAATCACTTAACATTTTCAGCTTCGAGCCAGCAAAGCAGATTATTTGACGTGAGCAGCCTGTACAACAAAGAGTGCGTAGGATCCACTGCTGTCATGGAAGTGATTGAGAGCTTCTCGCCGTACCTTTACCCGTTCAGTGTCGAGTTCAATATCCTCATAGGTATGTACAATAAGATATATCAAAAAATAAAAAAAATAAAACACATAATGATTGCCTATTGTACTGTTATTTTATTAATATTATATATACTTGCGATTGCAATGTTTCAAAACGATTCGGCTATTAAGAGTAGATTAAAATCGACGCTTGCAATTTCTTTAATAAAGTTAATATGTTAAAAGATCAACACTGAGATCATTTTCGATTAAAAGCTGAGTCCCTGCTAAAGAAAACAAGTTATTCTGTACTCAATAGTACGAGTAGATAAGGATTTAATGAAAATACAGGTTATGAAATCAATATACCGGAGTTTTTGTCGTCATAAAACGCCAACACGTAACCAAATACACTGTGTGTTCTTCTAGTTTTACCAACATATTCAAGTCGCTTATTTTTTCCCTTTTTTAAACCCCGATGCAAAAAGAGGGGTGTTACCTATATGTTTGAAGCCAATATGTGTCTATCTGTCTGTGGCATCTTAGCTCTTCAACGGATGGACAGATTTCGATGCGGTTTTTTCTTGAAGTAAAAGCGAGTTTCCTTTTTAGCTGTGTTTGATAGGAATCGAACTAACAGTTTGAAGAGTATCAGCTTTTTTCCAAAATAATATAAGGCCTTTTTTGCATAAAATGGCTTTTTGGGCACATAGCTGAGGGTTTTTTTTTTAATTGTTGGTTTTAATATTTATTAATTTAAGTACATTATCGACTTAACGAATTATTTTTCCAATTTTCCAGTTGCCATATACTACATAATTTGGAGCAGCATCGGTAAATGCGACAACGAGGACAGCGGCGACGGCACTTCTAGCTTGGGCGACAACAACACCGTTTGCCAGTAAGTATACCAGTCATCAACGTTCAATATACCTTTTATCCTCAAAACTATCCATATTTCTAACATAACTCACGATACTACCATTGACTTATACAACGTGTTACACGAGCCACTGAAAGTGGGGTGGGTACACGTTGTATAGGTCATACTAAGCAACATTTACTATGGGAGAGTCAAAATTTCGGCTTTGGTTTCATAGTAAAAGTTGCCCAGTGTGACTTATACAATGTTTACCCACCCCTTCAATGGCTGGTGTAACACTTTGTATATTACCTACTTCGTAAAGACGGGCCTTTCGGGCACTACGAATTGGGCCAGTTAGTTGGTGGGCAAATCGCGTTTGTGCACATGTTCGTTGGCGCGGTACTGAACTACTGACATTTTATTTGACGTGATGACGTACCTATGCACATTATTGCAATAGGTATGTATGCAATTTATAGCGACATTTTCACGGGGCCATATGAGTAGGTATAATCTTGTTAAGCTTTATTAGTGTATCAAAAATGCCACCCTACTGCTATTTATAATTTCAAAACCTAAAATTGAATTTTTCTGACTTTATAATGTTAAAACTATATGGCGCTATTAAATAAGAATATGCCTAAAATGTTTTTATTATGTTTTAATAGTACTTTTGTGTACAAGACACTGGGCGTTAAAGTCTGATTTTATATTAAGAAATCATAAATAGCAATATGTGATAGATTTTATTCGTTTATCAAAGAGTATTTGAAATATAGGTGGAATGTCAAAGAAAATTTTGTAGCCACAGTTAAATTTACTGCCATCTTTAGACACAAGATTAAAACTTTTAGAACGCCATTTGACTTAGATCCTCATTCTTTCACGATATGTGTTAAATTTGTTAAATGTCGACAAGTGGCGCCATCTTACCGGGCATAATCCAAAGGTTGTGGCGAAACGACGAATAGGTTGACCGTCTTAACTTAAATTAAATATTTATATATAATTAATTATATTACTAATAGTACAGAAGGTTGTCTCACCTGGGCGCGTAGCCAACGAAACGCAACTGTCACTGTCGCACTAATATGAAAGAGTGATAGAGTGAAATGACTTCGCTAGGCCATGGAGCGTTAACGATTGGCACGTTGTTGGCTACGCAGCCTATTGTTTAGCTGCTCAAATTAGACAATACGTCGCGTCGTTGACATAAGGATTTATGATTTTCTTACAAAGTACTATGTATAAGCTGTAACCGCAGATTATGGCACGTTTTAGTTTTTAACAGCAGTGTTCAGCTTCTTTAGCTATTTATTTTCTGCAGAATCCCGACCGCAAACGAAGACAATGACTTCACAAGCAACATTGTGATCCACGCGGACTGCCACGCGTCCAACCGCGGCATGTTCATGGGGCTGGTGCTGATGGTCTTCGTCGTGGGCATGCTCATCGTTGGTTTCGTCTTCAGCAGCGGCGGCGAGTTGGTTTCTTTTTAATGTAGAACCCGTTAGAAAATCTAGTATCTTTTGGTTTAAAATGAAAATTTAACTGCAGTTTTAGCACTCTTCATATTAAATTTATAATCTTAAATAGTAATCGTGCGCAGATTTATTCGCATCGAGTGGGGAAACGACGTTTACCTTAGTGTCCCTTTTACTTAGGCCTAAATAAATGGTTTGCCCCAGTCTAGACATTTCGATGAACATATTTAGTGTCAAATTGTATTGCATATGTTATTTAGTAAAACGGGACATAACCGCGTACAAATGTGTTCAATTCCGTTGTGATATTGACGTCGACTGAGACTTGTTAATAGTCTTTCTCCGGCACCGCAAGTGCAATGTCGCGCTCGAAGCGTTTGAGTTAATTTTCAAGCCCATACGCAATTAAGTCCTGTTCAAGTGAATAATAATATGTTAAAAATCGTGAAAGTACACACCTTGAGTTGCTTTTGTTTAATATTTCAGGGGAATTTTGGAGATCGGATACTTGATGAATGACTCGACCAAACTGGCACTTCATGTGGCTATGTTTATTGCGGCAATATTTGCCTACTTCCAGACGAGGAAGTTGGATATCAACGAACATCCCATTTCTCTTCTTGACGACATTTTACTATTTATCTGCATACCCGCCTTCTTTTTGGAGACAGTACTGTCTTTGGTGGCTACGATCGCCTTACTTAACGTTGTAAAAACAGTAGATTTGATACTTATGGTGAGTTATATTTTTACAACATTCAACTTGCAAAATAATCATTTCTGTTTTGATCTCTATTTACGAGTACAGTCAGCATCAAAAGTAACGGATCAAATAACGCTCCATAAGTGTAGATACTTTATATAACAGCTTAACAAAAACTGATGTCTTTAATATAGAACAAATGAGACTGTAAAAGATATACTTTGGAACGTGAATTTTAGAAATTTATCTATATTTGGAAAAGTTATCTGAGATGTCAGATACTTTGGGCGCGTTATTTCATCCGCTACTATTGATGCTGACTGTACTTATCCTCCAAATGGAACTGATACAAATTAAACTCGGTTGAATAAAAGTATTACCAAGTTGAAGTTCATCAGAATTATCTAGATACAAATAAATACAAAAATTATTGCCTTAAGTATAATGTTTAAGGTAAAATATTAGATAATGATTATTTATTTACGATTTATCGCGTAAAAATGAGCAATGAAGGAAATAAACTAAGTTTAAAAAAATATTTTCAAATAACAACAAGTGTGACTAAATATGCCTCCTGTGAGGATTGAACTCACGACCCCTGGTTTACGAGACCAGTGCTCTACCACTGAGCTAAAGAGGCGATGAAGTCGATCTGCGAAATTAAGTCAGAAGATCGGCGCGGCGCCGACGGCTATATAAGTAGCAGTAAGAACAATAAACACATACTTCGTAGACACAAATAGGCCGACACCTGTTAAACATTATCATTATTATCAATCAAGCGATTTATTTTTCTAATACAATACAAAGTTTTCAAGTTAACACGCAGGCTGCAGAGGGCAGTATAGTTATCGACAACCTTCACATAATTCATTAAAGATTTATTGCTACTACATTAAAATTATGAATTTTGTGCTACGAATTATCAGTTACAGAGCATTTTATTTCACGTATGGATTAGGATGCGTCACACATCCTAATCCATAAATTACATGATATAAGTTAATTGACTAAATGATTTCAAGCATTCGATCACAGGTAATCTTTTATGAGAGAAATTAGTCATTTTGCCATTTTAAATCTGATAATAGCACAATAATCACAAAGCCAATTTTCTCAGATATTGTTTCATTATACTTAAATTTTGAATATTTGTAAAGAAAATGTATATATTTTTTTAAAGATGATCCAAGTGGTGTTACAAACGGCGCTACTAGTGGACGGCCTGCGGCGCTGCAGCAACAGCCGCAAGCTGCGGCGCAGCAAGCCGGGCCGCGAGCTGCTCATGTTCCTCATCATCGCCAACGTGGGCATGTGGCTCCTGAACACCTTCTCCTACAAGAGCCCGGAGAGCCTCGACGAGCGGTACGCGTACTACGGTAAGGTCACTTGGACCATTCTCGGCCACATCAGCCTGCCGCTCATCATGTTCTACCGGTTCCACTCGAGCGTTTGCTTCGTGGACATGTGGGACTCCGCCTACAAACCTGGGTCAGAACATTAGAACAAATGTTTTTTTTTTTTTCATAAAAAAGAATACACTATCACGGTTATGTTATGATATGAATAATGAGGAGTGCGTTATTATCATAAAAGTAAATTCAATTTCGGTGTAATTCACGATCGCCAAATTCATTATATATAATTTTACGTTAAAATTAATAATTGTTTTAGGAAGGTACATAAGGTAGACTTGTTACTGGAATATTATAATGCTCTGTGAAAATAACACTGGTACCTACGTATTATTATTCAGGTACAGTATTATTATATGTTGTGGCAGTAATTTTCATAAGAAAAACCCATTTAAATCAGAGTAGAAATATTGTTAAAAAGGGATACTACGGTAAGGTCACAAGGACTATACTCGGCCACAGATCTGAGTGTATACAGTCAGCAGCGGAGATCATTAATATTCTAAGATTACTGTAACAAAATAACATAGACTCATCTACTTAGTCAGGTCATAAGTTCTGTCTGATAAAAAAGGTTTTTACTGATAAAAAAGCTATAGGTACAGATCCCTTATTTATTATTCATATATATGGGTTAAAAGCTTATTAAATGCTGAATTACTTACAATATAATTTAATGTAATTTGCTGTCTCAATTTTACATATTTTTTTATAAAATTCGCAAAAATGTTATAAAAAAAACATGCAAAAAATACGCGACCTGTTCAAGGTAATTTGGATCCCTATTTATTTATTTTTCTTTTTTACATGGTTAAATATTACATTAAACAACAACTGGATCTTCTTAAAATATATAATTCATGTATATTGGTATTGCCAAAATTGCAACTGTACGTGTTTTTCCAAAGCTACTCGTTGGATGGCAGTCAAAACTTAGCGTGTCACTGAAAAGTACCCTAAGTTTGAAGGGTATTAGCTGAAGTACATACTTGTCAAAGAACTAAATTCTAGTGATAAAATAACGTTCTAATAAAGTAGGTTCATACAAATAAACAATTATACCTATTTTTGTAAAGTAGAATTTTTCAAAATCTAGCCAAGTATTAACGTCTAACGACATTCCCAAAGTAAACAAGTAGTAAATAAGGACACGATCTAAATTTAAGACTAAATTATATTACGTTTTGATTAGTATAAAACAAGCTTTCAAATCATGATAAACTTTTGTATAAAAAGCTTTGTATTACATTTTATCAGTCAAAACCTTTGGGACAAAACTTATGACCTAAGTATGTATACGAGTTCCACTCGAAAATATTTATACATGTGCGGAGGTCGGTGGTATTACGCTAAAAGATGCCACTTTGCCAGTGGTGTACAACGGGTTTCATAATTGATATAAGTATAGGATTACAATTGTAGTTGATACCCCGCAATCCCGCAAAGTAATATCTTTTGTCTATGGCCCGATTTACACATTCGAGGAGCGCGGCTATCTTGAACGCTCGCGCGCTCCTCATATACTATTCGTGCTTGAAATTGGAGACCCTCCGAAACAAGTCGCGCGAGTGACTAAAATACGTGAGTTAACCCGTAAAATTAGCTTAATGTTAGTATGACTCACAATGGTTTCTAATTCGAACATTGATTAGTGTTAACGGCGAGTTCATACAACATGTGAATCAATCTGTAAATCGGGCCTAAAACAATCACAACCAAAGTTTTAGTTTGATTCGCTCGATTAGCTTAGTTTATTTAATTTGTTTAGATGTTGTTTTAGAACATGGTTTAGTTATAAGAAAACTCATTTAAATACATTTATGATAATAAATAAAAACGTATTTTATTAACCTTTCATTTATTTTCCTGCTAAAATGGAATCCGAAAAGAACAAATAAAATATAGGTAAACGGTGAGGTAAACGGTGAATTGGTACTAGCCTATTTAGTATCAATTAATACATCTATTTTCAGCGAAACTAATCAAGTGATCTATTTTAAATAAAATCGAAAGAATTAACAAATGTTTAAAAATTGTACCACGCGGTTTGTAGTTGTCACCGTTTCCTTAGCTTATACGTCTAAAGTTAATGCCATCAAAAACATTTTCATGTAAAATGTTGCCAAGACGAAACCATCAAAAAGCACTGCACTATCAAAAAGTTATCAGATCCCCTAGTGTAAATTTATTCGATAGCGAAACGTGACGTACGCGTTTGTGTTAAGTCTCATTTTGTATGCGATTTAGAAACAGCGCGCCAAGCGGGACGTTTTGGAAACTCAAAATCCCATACAAAATCAGACTTAACGCAAACGCGTATGTCACGTTTCGATATCGAATAAATTTACACTAGGGGTACAGATCTCTTGTAGAGCAAAGTTTCTAACTCTACAAGGCCTAACTTCACAAACTCTACACCTTAGTCAAAATACACCTACACCTAAACTCTACACCTTAACTTAGTCTTAGGCTTGGCCGTTTCACTATCGTCACATGGGCGTTAGGTGAAAAATGTATTCCCTAATCATCATTTTTTATTATAAAATACTTCTTGCATTTTTTGTTATTTGTGTACTAATAGAATAGAATAGAACTGAAATAATTTACCTATTCGTAAGCACAAACACTAAATAGAAAATTATACAAGACAGGGAGACATAAAACGGAGAAAGTGCCACGAAACGGCCTCATCTCAGTATGTTGCTGGCGACTTCCCGCGCTACTACTATCTTTTATTTCAACTTCCTAGCACTTCAGGAAGTACCCTAAGGGTTTTGATGATCATCAGTGAGTGAGTCAGTGACGAAATCAGTTCTTTTTAGATATGAATAAAATCTTAAGTATAAGATCTATGCAATTTAAATAGTTTATGCTGAATAAATCCACTATTGACATTAAATTCCGAGAATTTTGTTTATCTGGTATAATCCAAACCCAAGTTATGAGGGTTCAAAAAATGACGAAGTGCTTCGAGAAAAAGTAGGTAGTGCCCTTGCGCTTCGCTTTGCTCGTCTTGGCGTCAGATATAAACAACGCGGTCAATATCCAATATTAGGTCGACCACGCCCCTGTAACCACGCAGTAAATGGATTGAGTAGTTACTCACGATATGCGTTTGAGCATAACCACAAAGCACGTCTCAATACGACGGCGTCTTAGCTGACCAACCCAGAGAGCGAGTTAATTAATGCCTCTACCCTGATGCAATTACTGAATATTAGGTTAAGTACTACTACCGAGGAGCCAGGGCGCACTCAGCCACGATACAAACTAGTTAAGTACCGCAATCACAGATTAGAAGGTTCGTTGAGGTGAAAATTCGGCACTATCGAAAATAAGAATTTTCGGCCTTTTCTTACCATGAGGTTGGCCACCACTAAATGCCATTTCATCGTTTTCGCGTATACCAATTGTTTGTAGGGCAAATTAAGTGAATCCGGATCCCGGCATGTGTCGTTATTTTTTTGCTTGCAAGGGAATAAATAATAATATCGATTGACAATTGTATTGATTGACATTTGTATTGTATTGTAATTGTAAAGTTTTAGTTTTCAAGTCGCGTATCTGTTACAGTATTGTTTAATGTGTACGACCAGGACGGCGCACACCGTGTGTACCAAAGCCTGTGTACTTTATCCACATACTACACATACTCGGGTGAACTTTACACTATGGCTTTCGTGAAAGCATTTTTAATTTATTGGTAGGCTTAAAAATTACAGGCTTGTTTAATGGACAAAATGGGCATTTATAAGGAACAAAGATTGAACACAAATCAGCCCTATTCCAAATCAAGCCCTAACTGTTGGTTTGTAATTTTCTATTACAAGATCTAGAATCTAATAAGCTTTAATGTTGCTTTACACTATACCTTCATAGAGAACGTAGATTAAGCGAATTTTTCCAGGATGGTACACATTTTCCAAGATGGCTGCGATTCCTCGAGTTCCCCAAATGTCGAATAGTGTTGGTATGAAAAAGGGGCCCTTAATTTTAATATATACCAAATTTCAGGACTGTTCCAGAGATTTCGAGGTTGATCCTATTCCGATTGTGCTGTTTACCTACATCTGTAAAATATGTACAGTCAGCATCAAAAGTAGCGGATCAAATAACGCTTCATAAGTATAAGTATACCATTCTGTAACTGCTTAACAAAAAGTGATGTATTTAATATAGTACAAATAAGACTGTAAAAGATATACTTTTGAACGTGAATTTCAGAAATTTATCTGTATTTGGAAAAGTTATCTCGGATGTCAGATACTTTTGGCGCGTTATTTCATCCGATACTATTGATGCTGACTGTACTACCGACAACCAGTCGCATGATTCATGAAAACAGGGCTTCATTATAAATAGATAACTGAAGCATACTAAGACCTTTGTTGTTGACTGAACTTACAATGAAAATCACAACACAAAACATATTCAGAGTTTGCAATATGTGTTTCGTCAGGTGAATACAAAATACAAGTAGAAATCTTTTAGATCGATAATAGCTACTGGCAAACTATTTATTGAGGGTATTGTTTGTTTATTTTTCTCTTTTTAACCTTTAAGTCTTTATATGTGAGTGAGATTGAAATTACGAAACCGGAGGCCAATTCAAACCCACATTTTGATATCTAAATCATGTCCACTTGTTATGATTCGCGCGTCCATGTCGCTCGTACTTCTTCGTACATATGATGGCGCGAGCGAGACGCACAGGCGAAAAATAACAAACAAACATTATTTTGATATCAAAATGTAAGTTCGAATTGGCCTCCCAATATATTTAATGAATATTCTCAATTGTTATGCGACGCGCCCCACGCGGGAACATATGAGCCGCGAGTGAAGGCACGCTCGAATCACGCGGATCTGCGCTCGGCTGACCAATGCCACTGTTGTTTAATTGTTTCCGACCTTCCCTGAATAACGGCTGCCTACTATTGACGAATTTCAACCACATGAATAGCGACTACAGAGGCATTTTGGATGCTCCAGTTACCTATGCTTGGTAGTCTCATCTATTTATGTGAGTATATTTTATTTACTACGAGTATATCTACAATTAATATTACCGAGTTGTTTCCCATTATACTTTAAATATATGATCTTTTTTATATTATTTGGAGGTATAATCCCGCTAAATTGATACTCGCTAACGTTATATATAAATAAATATAATATGTAATTGTACTTATAACGAGTTGATAGTTACTAGTCGCAATGTTAGACATACTTACGTTTAATTAATTGGAATTATTTAATGTCATCCCGACCTCCATCCCACATACTTATATGATTATTACTAAGATACTGTCTCACCTTAGCGCTTTACTATTGCATTTTATAGGAGTCTGGAATCCGCTGTCCGAATAAAGACATTCGGCCCGATTTGAAGAATGAAATACGAGAAAGATAAGTTCTGGTTTAGATAAGTTCTCATTTGTTGCATAATTGACAGAAGCAGCTCGATTCAGGCAACCAATGTCACTTTGACGCTAGAAATATCGTAGATAGATTTTATTGGGCTCACAGTTGAATCGAAATAAACGTTAATTTTGACATGTCTTTTAGTTAACGATCTTTCCAAGATCTTAAACGTGTCTTGATCATTCTTCGAATCGGGCCGATTGTGGGCGACACACCTTTTTAGAAGATGTTACTCCGACCTCCGCCCACGTGCCAACAATAATATTGGATTAAGTAGTAGAAATTGTTTCAACATTTTATTTCCAATATTATTTAAGTAAAAGTTACAGCTAATTTTGGAACAGTGTCAAGTAATGCAGAATAATTTGAAAAAGTACCAATATAATTCATCCAAAGGTATAGTTTTTCCCTAATTATTTTCTTATTGACTGCTATTTATTATATTGCACACAACTGTAGGTATAAAATAAATAAACGCAACTATTGTGTTTCACTTACACATTTTATGAAATCGGTTCCTACTTAATATAAGGCCAGTCAAATAATACTTTTGCGAATAATACATTTTTAGTTAACCGGAAATCGTTTTAACCTTCATTTGGTCCTAAATGTAATCCGCGTTTGTGCAATCCCCGGAGTTCTGCATATGTTTTTGCTCCTTTTTTCAGTTTTTGCTTGTTACTCAAAAACGGTATGTCCGAATTCCGAATTCCGAATTCCGAATACGCTCTTATTGGCCCTAATTAATTTAATTGGCCTATATAGCGATATTGTTGTCCATCCAACTAAGCTAACCCTGCGCAGACTTTGTTATGACAAATTGTGTGCAAAAAGTCACTTAAAACGACATCTTTTTTATGTGTCGTTTCTGGTGGCTCTCCACACTCTGCTACTGCAAAATCTGTGCAGCTAGTTTCGTCCGACATGAGTTAAGTGGGTAGGTACCTACTATTATCGATATTTTTTAAGTAAATAAACTATATAGGTATAACTTATTACTCTTTTACATAATAGAATCAATTTCTGATTATAAACTTGACAAAATATCATAAAAATAAAACTAACCCAACTTCTGTAATGTACAGTCAGCATCAAAAGTAGCGGATCAAATAACGCTTCATAAGTATCTACCATTCTGTAACAGCTTAACAAAAAATGATGTCTTTAATATAGAACAACTAAGACTGTAAAAGATATACTTTTGAACTGGAATTTTAGAAATTCATCTATTTTTGAAAAAGTTATCCGGAATATCAGATACTTTTGTCGCGTTGTTTCATCCGCTACTTTTGATGCTGACTGTACATCTCAATAACTGCTTAACCGCTTTCGATACGGTTTTAAGTATTCAACGTGTGAAATGTGTTTAACTTTAATATTACTTACATACATACTTGCAAACGGTACGTTAATAGTGTCAAACAAAATTCTTTTCTGGTACGTTTTGTTATAAAATATTTGGTTTATCTCAAAGTCAGTTGATCCGTGAAACTTTTAGATATTTTTTAACAGACCCCATATAATCTCGGCTCCTTCCGGCATTGAATAATAATTTAATAATGCATTTTTTTAAATAATGTGTATGACTAATATATGTCATATACTAAAGCTGGCATTAGTGACTTTTTCTTTAGAATATAACATTTAATTCAGTATACAATAATCAAATTATATGCTTAAAATACTGTGTATGAGCTCTCACCCACACGCACGAGCTCCGGCTTAGAAACGTGTCAAAACGTGCAGCCATTTCAACCGTTCACCTACCCATAATACAATATTAGAAGGATGAAACATTAATAGATACAATAATATTATGGTATTAGAAACCAATACAAAGCCTTCACGGTCCTTAACGAGTCGATCTCAAATATATACACGTGGGTTTATGTATGAATATAAATGACTGAATAATTTCAATAAAGGGAAATATTTAAAACGCCAGCTCAGGTGGTCCTGGCCATTAGCGTGTCATGATTTAATTGATGCCCCTTCGTTTTTCATGTTATTTTAACTGAATTAATTAATTACGTTATAAAAGCTTTTCCAGCTTTTTACTAGTTAGGTACTTAATTTTTTTAGGGTCCTCTTATAATAGTAACTGCGTTTATTGAAAGGTTAACTCAAATCCAGTACTGACACTCATATATGACCGGAATAATTCTAGATACATTTATTGAATGGACAGTTAGGATCGCTCTGCGTGCACATATGGTTCAGGACAATGAGATATTATAATGGATAGCGGTCACGCTCGAGGCGCACGCGCAGGCAGTATTTTGAACGCTTACCGAGTACTCACGAGACTAGACTCGGGTGATCTGTGACCTCGAGATCCGTGGCAGTTATTCGGAAATCGAGGTAACAGTTATACTGGTTTTGCTGAATCGAATACCAGGCTAAGGTTAGAAAGCCATGAAAATGGTATTGCAAACCGGAAGGGCGCGACGACGGAAGCGCCCCTACGACCCGTGACACTGCGCACACGCGCTTTGTTGCCTGATCGAAGCACACGTGATATATGGACCAATTAGAAAAAAAAACAGTGATTTGAAGGGATAAAAGTGATATCATATACATTTAATTACCTTGTTTTCGAAATCTGTGCATACTGATATTTGTAAAGCTTTAGGCTTTGAATGGGATAATTGACTATGTGTGTAAGAAATAATCGAATCAGTAAAGTATTATATACATTACAAAATTTATTTTATCCGGGTTCTATGAATCCACTCCGGTCGCATATTTTCTTTTTATAAGCAAGTAATCACACAACAATAAAAATACAGTGCATTTGAAAAATTGATTAATTATTTTAACACATTCATCAAAAATGTATTGCTTAAAGTGAAGCTTCATCGCAGCATCCTAGCAGTTTAAAGTGGACTTATGAAAATTTCCTCAAAAGATTCATTTTGTAATATGTATGTACTTAGGTATATCACCCAATTACATACATATGGAAAAAACATCAGACGCGAAGTGGCACAGATTGCCATAAGCCGAGCGGAACTAACGTGAAGAGTCTCCACGTCGGTCTATTAATAGGACGTATAAATGTAGCGCCGCGTTGAGGGTGCTCCGTCCGCTGGAGGACCCTACAGCTTCAAGGTAAGCGACTTATTATCCCACTCCATCACCAATTGCACTCGGCAACAGCATTACGTTCAACTTCAACAATGTAGAGACGTGTAAACATTAACACTTTATCTTTCATTATTGCACAGAGTTTCCGTTCTGGCATCGCTAAAATTACATCTAAATTTTATTATAATCTCGCACGTAATCAAGTACGTTATAAAATAGGGGTCCAATTTTAAAGCTTGCTGCGGTACTGTGACCCAGAAGACAGAAGTCCCAAGTAGGTAATATAAAAATGTATCCCGCCGTAGCGTAAAAATTGCCTTTAGACTTCCTTAACTTTGCTATGTCTATAGGAAAGAGGCGAACGAGTTAAGCATAGGTACTATAAAATGGGTATGGCCCTTAAAGTTGAATATATTAATACTAAATAGCATATACGCAACATAATTATTAGGGATGTTGATAACATTTTAATACACTTTTCATTATATACATAGATAGATACTTAATATTTAAAAATATATACATTAAAAAAAAAAACATTAATTTTACAAAAAATTAAAAAAATTTCGCGTCTAAACGCTCCAAGATATCATGTGATATAGTTAGACGACACGATGTGTTCAATAAACTGCTGTCAAACTGTCAGTCATAGGCATCGATCAAACGTTGTAGTATTTAATTTCTAAGATATTAAGTACATATACAAGGTGCCCGCGAGGTAGTGTTGGTAGCAACTCGAGTCTTTTGAGTCTAAATTGAAGAAATCGACTTGTTTTTCCGAGCCTCCAGAGCTTAAAAAAGTTCTGAGTCTTTTGAGTCCCGAGTCGAGTCCTTTATTGAGTCTTTTTTGAGCGTTACTCAAACGGACTCGAGTCTCCGGATAAAGACTCAGTCAACAATTTAAAGGTTTTACCGAAACAACAGTAAAGTAAATAAGGTTAACAACGCATTTCGAAGTTATTTGTAAAAAAAAATACAAGTTCTCCGAAAAGGACTCAAGTCTCTACAAAAGACTCGAGTCTCTAATAAGTTGAAAAGAACTAGAGTTCCATCTTAATTATGAGAGTCTGAAAAACTGAGTCGAGTCTTAAAGCAGAGGACTCAAAGGACTTGAGTCTTAACCAACACTACCGCGAGGAAATGGAAAGATTTTAAAAGTATATTTCGGATCGCATTTAGATACTTAAATGTCATATAAACTTTTTCTAATTCGCTTTGTTTCAGAGTTCATACCAATTTGAAAAAAAATCGCCTTTTTATTGTGTGTCAGTGTATAACGCCTTTTGGTTTTGTCCTTTGGCGTTGTCGCCACTATCAGTCAAGACGTCCTTATAGACAGTTATCAAAGTGTCAAGGAACACTTTGAATA
Organism: Cydia pomonella; assembly: GCF_033807575.1. NCBI lineage: Eukaryota > Metazoa > Arthropoda > Insecta > Lepidoptera > Tortricidae > Cydia > Cydia pomonella. The sequence goes on from NC_084706.1 coordinate 8,035,314, forward strand.
CACTAGTTTTACCAATAAAAAAAAATACCAATTCATATTAATGCATACATTTTACAAGAACATGTACTTATTATGTATGAAAATAAACAAAAAGTAAAAAAAAAAAAAAAAACAAAACAAAAATTTTTTTTTGCGGAATTTACTTAATGTATAAGATTTTGTCCTTCTTATGACCTCAGGAATACGTGGTTAAATTGTATAAGCTAAAATAATGAATAAAAAGTTTAATAAATCAACAGTTCGGAATAATATGATATATTTTAAAAGGTATGCATGTTATCTTATACTTTGAAAAATGTTACTTACAAAGATTCTTTTCACGTACCTAAACTCTGTGGCACAAAAATCCTTGTTCTTACTAAAGAAACTTGTCACCGTCAAATAATCTACTTTTGATAAATTTGAACGAGGCATTTCCTGTGATAAATCCAGGCTCCGTCGTAATATTCGTAATAATTCAAACACATTTTGCACTTAAAGCAGATAAGTCCAAAAAATATTGTCAATAAACATACTGTTTGAAATTTTTTTGGTTTACACAAACAACCTACCTGCAAGCACCACCTGTGTTGGAGTTACCTGCAAGGTTGTACATTTGGTCAGGTTTAACGACTTGTCTATTGTTGGCACTTCACTTGGCTCTATAATTTGGCAAATATGCGTGGTGCATCCTCAAACACAACCACGCGAAGTGCGCTTCTCGCACTGTAACGTAACGCACTCCGATTGGCGTTTGCAGTCACGCGATACTCGGCATTATTTTAAATACTTTTTATTAATTTTTAATTAAGGTACTATGCATATTTACATTTACAAAATATGGTCGAAAACAAGCATGCATGCATTCAAATATTCCCTGCAAATATATAACATTTTATACATTCGCGATTCATGTCAACATCCCTATGAAGGGGCCTACTGATTACCAGTTCGTCGGACGATATCAGCCTGTCAGTTATGTAAGATTGTCAGCTATAACTGACAGACCGATATCGTCCGGCAAACTGGCAGTCGGTGGGCCCCTTTATTCTGCTTGTATAATTATAACAGCGATACTCTTAACTGACCATTAATAGACTTTGTAATAAGGTTTACAAATGTTCAGTTACTATGTGGACGGAGTACTTGCAGCCCCGACAGTTATTAATTACTTAATAACAATGGAAACCGTTTGGTTATATAAAAAATATTATCGATTACTACTTGAAGGGTGGCTAAACCAAGTTTTCATACGTCTCTCGTTTACATTAGGTAGCAACTGTAAAATAGTTGTTATTAGGATTATTACGCACAGAGGTAACTATTAAAACATGACCCATTGATGTGTACATGAAGTAAAATGTGGGCTTTTATCTGTAAGTAGTGAAAGCATTTTACACGTCGACAAAATCACTTCAACGGCCCACTTTGCAATAGATTTAATATATCACCATGGCTAAAAGCAATCTCCGCCCAAAAACCTTGTGTATTTATGTTCCTCGGAAGAAACACGATGATAATATTTGTATTTTGTAAGTTTTGTTAGGAAGGTGGCAAAGAACGATAAACATTTTAATCACCTCGTTGGATATCAAAAGGAATTATGAAAATTACACATGCAAACTTACCTATCTCTAATGAACCTCCTTAAAGCGAAGTGATTAGTTGAACCCAAATAGGTTCATGTGATCAGTGTGCTGTGCATAATGGGGTGGGCCGGAAATAATGTTTAAAGGCGGCACTGGCAAGACGGCTACCCTTGCCGGCCGCCAGATTACCGACCTACAGTCTACACGAGTACACGTGTTCGCGACTCACTTATTTGGGGTGTAAAATTGAATTACTTTGGGGAACAAGAATTTCGAAAATGCTTTTAGTGATGTGATGTTGCTTCATAAATGTCCCTCTGCGGTTTGTTCAAAACCAATTGTGTACATAAATTTGTCATCTATGTTTTATTCTCGTATGCACCTACTTATTTTAAGCACTTCAGCCTAAATGGGTCGATCGAATTAAACGTTACAAATTCCATTAGATACGTTTTACTTGTGCCAGTTACAAGAATATTTTTTAAACTAATATTAGTACAAGGAGTTACTTAGTTGCCATAGTTAGTGGATCAATTCGACTATTCCCGGAGTAAGTCGGGCCGATCAAAGACGCGACGCCGCTCGACCGGAAAATTGCCCGGGCTCAATGAATATTATTAAACTCTTCAATAGTTTCCTTGTACTTTTATCTTGTTAGACGAAAACAATAGACATGCTAACATAACATAATAGTATTTTATGCAACAGTTACATAATAAAGGTTCTTAAAATTAAAGGGCCAAAATTACAAAACGAAGTTGAATTTTGTAAAGACAGGCCCGAGAATTTTAAGACCTAATTATGTAGCGTTGCACACAATATTTTTTCTAAGCAGCAAACACCTAAAATTATAAATGTAATCAAATTGGTTTGTAAATCTTTACCTAGAAATCAGAACTTAAAAAAAAAAGACAGTTGCATTATATTGTAGGAATCATAGACATAATTATATATTAATTGGTATTAATATTCCAAAGAAACCTGCTGTTAGGATCCTATATGTAGACAGGGGCGCCGGGGCCCGCCGCCGGGGCCCCACGTCACGCGCCGCGCATCTTATAAATTGATTTCGATCTCACTGGCAGTCATTTCGACGACAAATAAGAGTGTTGGAGTAGAAAAATAATTAAACATTATGAATAACATGAACATACCTCATCGTTACTAGATTTAATAAATGCCCAGTGTGTGAACAAAGTATTGAAAATAGATCTACCTTATATTACCTAACAGTTCACCATTATTTATGATATACGATAGTACTTACATACATAAACCGGTATAATATACCTAGAGATACGAGTAATATAACAATTTATTTATTGTTTGTGTGTGACATAAAATAAGGGTATTTAATTGAAGCGCTATTTTTATTGAACCACCTGTGCTTCCCACAGGAACAGAATAGTGTTCAAAATCACAAACGAGGGTCTAAAAGAGGCATAATTTGCTTTAATCACCGAGGCACGGAGAAGGCAGCCTCGTAATCCGATGGCGCGGCGCGACGCGGGCGCCACGCTCCGCCGCTCATATTTAGAGATATGTGCCGATCCAGCGGATGCCCAGTGAACCGCGAGAGGATGTGAGTTATTAAGTGGTATACTTTCAGGTGATCTGTCGAGTGAGAGAATCGTGCCGGCGTCCCGCTCCATATCGGAAACACACTGATGACATGGAATTAGAAATGTTGTGGATTTTAGATTAAACACGAATTAATAAAGTTATATAAAATACTAGCTTTTGCTCGCGACTTTGTCTGCGTGGATTAGTGCAGATTAGAGCAGATTATTTGAGCAGATTATTTTTTATCCAATCTGCTTTTATTGATTCCCCATACAAACAGCTACCCCCATATCACCCCCTAAAATGATAGCTAAGTAATTGGTCAAAAATTTTCATTATTTCTAACGAAAAGTTAAATAATAAGTCCTTTTTCTTCCACCCTCCTTTTTACACCCTTACAGGATGATTTCGGGGATAAAAACTATTCTATGTCCTTCCCGGGACTCAAACTATTTATATACGAAATTTCAACTAAATCGGTTCAGCGGTTTAAACGGGAAGAGGTAACAGACAGACAGCCAGACTTTCGCATTTATAATAATAGGATGGATTTATGTAGGTAAACGGTTGTTTGAATAGAGGTACGAAATAAACTGTATCTGTCTTCATTCATACTGCTCAAGAATAATATGCGCACAAAACACATTATACTCGTATTTCTTTTGTTTTTTTGTTTTTTGGGTTAATGGTAACGTTAATAGTAGCGAAATAGAATGTTAGATCTATATTATTTTAACCATTTAAAATATTTTACGGCATCACGAGGCAAGTACTAGATAGCTATTTTTTATTCTACGTTATAATTATAATAACACGGTAACGTAGCGTAGGCCCTGTGTGGCGGAGACCTCTACTCTAGTAAATAGAAATAACCTACATTAGTTAATGGCAATTCGTGGATGAGTTTCGTGGAAGAAGACGAATCCACAAATTGCTATTACTGCCTAGGCATTTGTGTCTTCTTCTGCTTCGCATCGTCTGACAAAATCTAAATCTATATATATATATATATAGTGCTTTTCTCCAAACATACGGGGAAATAAGTACCCGTACCATGAGTCACTGACAGTGTCAAAACTGACATACCTATACGCTATCGAGAACGTAATTTACTTTCTATACATCTCGCTCGCACTTATATGCGAGTACGAGCGAGATGCATAGAAAGTAAGTTACGTTCTCGATAGCGTTTATGTCAGTGCCGCACTGGTGGTAGCCGCAAAGGTAAAATAATCATTATTCACTCATGTAGAACCACATAAAAACTTCAGTTAAGTTACAGCACTACTCATACTGTCATGCAGTACCATTTAATATTCGTTCATTAATTATAATTGTGCAATAAAAATAATGATTGTGCAATATTAGCTGTACGTGCACGCCTGAGATCCCTAAAACAATATGAAAGTTATGTAGTTTTTGATTTTATAATACAGTATTCGCACGATCATACACGACGATCTTGTAAGAACGAGACATGTAAGGTCGTTTACCTTTTTATCTCATGCACTCTATCCTTTAGCTTGCAATGATAGCTTATCGTGTAAATGCGGCCCGCGGCTATAATAATTGGCTGTTTGCATTTATTTTTCTTAGTGGATACAAACATGTTTTTATGTTTTACAAAAGTGAAAAACAATAATGAACTTTTTTAAATTGAGTTTGAATATAATAAGATTTTCCCGTACAGTTTTTTGCTACAATAAGGTGAACATTTCCGAGAATATTGGAGAAAAGTCCTTTCAGTTTTAAATCTATTTGGTACCAGTCAGCTTGCTATTATTAAAAAAATAATAAAAAGTAGTGTCCAACCGAAGTTTCCGTTTTGGTTCAACAGGTTTCGGCATAAAAATCGTATTTCGGTCGAAGGTTCGGTTTCGGCATTCGGCGCAAAAACTGCCGAACCTTACGGTCGCACTGAAACATATAACCTTGTACTTTCGTATCTATTTTTCTTACTGTAAAGAGTGTTCAATTTACTAAGCGAACACCCAAAATGGATATATAAATCAATTAGTTGGTCTGGAAACATTTCATTTATATAAACGTAATAAAACGAAACCCAAAGTACATACTTACCACTCTTTTTTGAATTCATTAGCTCCACTGCCTGACCAGCATAATGCGGCACTTGTTATATCAGACCAAAACAAAGCAGGGATAGTATGCTCCCGATGGATGGTAACTATTAATAGTTATTCGTTTCATTATTATTTTTTAAATTCGCTACCAATAAGTTCCTTTTGCAAAATAGAACGCACTTTTTAGGCCACTGGAATAAACTGGCTGTCAGGAAAGAACTTTCTTCCCGAATTTATCTGTTTTTAAGGATTTCTCCTCATTTTCGTACATTTTGTCATCCATTAAAATGTAACGAGATTAATCTTTTTCATTCTTCATGCCCTGAAAGAGGGTCATTGTTGTTCTATGAAGTGTGCAGAAACGTAACACTTGAGTACGATACTAAAGTACGTTTTTTTTGTGATAAACAATTGAAGTTTTATTTTAAATAGATTTGTTATACAATTTCCATTGTAATATTTAAGTCCTCATTCCATAAACAACGATAATTTCGCCTAAATTGTTAATTGAAAGTACCCTCTAGAAATACTTTAAAAGATTTTTCAACACACTTGCTCAAAACGACGTTTTTTTTTCCACCGATTTTTGGCTTATAATCCTAGATATTAAACACGCGTGCTTTTTCAGTATATTATAACACTCGTGCTTTTTCATTATATTATCCGACTGCGTTAAGAAGGTAACTGATTGCTAATAATATGCATGGAAACGGAGCCTTCTTAGTCGAGTAATATTTTTTTTTAACCAACTATAAGGTTTCAAATGTTAGTTCAAAGAGGTTTAATCACACCAAACATAATTTATAGATTAAATTGTCTCGTAAATTACATTAATGAATAAACATACATTTTATTGATTTGATCTCCATCCGTCGAATAGAAATACGAAAATATTAGCTTTTTCTTTTTTTTTCATTGGCTGTTTGTCGATTTCGTTCGCGCTTTTGCCTTGCGCGCGCATTGGAATCGTGCGTAAAAAAAAACGCGCCAGCCATTTTCCGTATTTGTCATAAAATTGGAATAGTTTTGCATGTTTTTAGTTTATATATTGACGAAAATGTCATTTTCAAGCATTGAAAATGAAGAACACATAAAATTGACGCTGCCAGCAATACTAATAGAGGCAAGAGACGAGAATGATAGCCTTTAACCATCAAAAGCGGGTGAAAAATAATTGGCGGCATATGAAACTTTAATTCAATGGAAAATCAGCAAAAACGTCCAGTCTTTCTTGGAAAACGTGTTGGTAGCTTACTTCAATGAACTGGCGAATAAGTGACTACAAGCCCAGCACGCTTTGGTGCAATTATTCGATGTTAAAACTGTAGGTAAGACACCATTTTGAAAATTGTAATTTTACTGTATTGACAAAAAAAATCTAATTTATAAGTTTCGTTTTTTCCTCGCTAGTGTGTTGAAAAACGTCGTATGAAACGCGTGTGCTATGGTCATTACACACATCGGCTTTCTTATTGCGCGCTCGCTTACAGCTCACCTCGTGTGTAATGACCAACTTAGCACACTTGTATCATAATCTAATCTTAGCCATGTTTTTTTAAACATGTGCACTTCACTTTCCTCGTATTCGAAAAGAAAAGTAGTGTTGAACTCGGGTGAAAAGCATTATTTTAGCCTCGGACTATTCAAGCGCCAAATTACCACGACTGAAATAAGTGCCTTTCATCCCTTGGTTAACAATCTACTATTAGTAAAATCCTGTACAGGTAGTAGCGCTTCTATGCTTTTTATAGGTCCCTGTATTGTATATTTTTCTTATATTTTAAACTGTCCCTATGCTAACGTCTGCTTTCTGGAATTTCGCGGACCGATAAGGTATTTTAAGAATTTTACTAACTTCTGGCGGCTTTAATAACTACGGGACTAAAATCTTCAATTCTATGTTGCTCTCCAAAGGTTTTAAATATTTAATTTGCGTTTGACTTAGAATTTAGCAGTGAATACTTGCCTGAGCACCATGATTTCACAGCTAATTTGCAATGTTCTACATTAATTCGATGCATTGGGGAAAATATTTGACTGTTGTGGAACAAATATGTAGTAATTGATGAATAGGAGCTTGTTGCGAGCTGTACGTTAATTGTTTTTAAATTAGCAAATTAAAAAAGGTGCATGAGTGTCCACTCAGTAAATTGAACAGGCGTTATTGGAGTTTGGTCGATTGTGACCTTTAAAAAATAAAACTTAGAATAGGTACATTTTATTTTACGTTTTTTTACTTAACTTTTTTTTTTGTACCACTTGTGCGAATTATAGGTATTTACTTTTTCATGGGTAACGGTCCAATAGAAGTTTCGGTTTCGGTCCAATAAAACAGAACCTTCGTTTTCGGTTTCGGTAAAAGAACATGTTTCGGTCGGATACTACTAAGAAGCACGTAGCGCGCCGTACAGACGTTTTAGTTGAAAAGATAAGATAAAAAATATGTTTATTGCACAGGAAAGGACACAGAAAAAGTATACATCGGTTGTTTTTAAGAGTTGGTGCATAACTAGATTGACAACAGAGTTTCCAGGAGTCCCCGCACTAGGCTAGGCCTGTATCGCGGGAGACCAGAAGTACATATAAATGTCATGCATGTCAACGAAAAACGAAAATTTATTTATTATTAGATCTGTTTCCGGTATGACACTGACGACAAATCAGTATCAGCTTTAAGCCAGTTTCGCTGAATCTTCTATTGTTTTACATTTCCCCGTAGTCCTAGTACAAGGATATCAGTTTGAATAAAATACTTTTTAGGATTTCGTACCAAAAAGGGAAAAAGGAACCCTTATGGTGCGACTCTGTCCATCTCTGTCTGTCTGACACATCGCAAAGTATCTCAAGAATTACTAACGGTATAGATTTCAAATTCGGAATAGTTATGAACAAAGCTAACCGAGACGCACTGAATGTTTTATTTTCTTTTATTCACTATTGAAACTGCCCAGTATGAGGGTTAGGTCTAGTAGGGGAAGTAAGTCCTTTGAATGAAATTTATCGGGCTACGGCTTTAGATTACCAAACTTTAATAGGTAACGTAAAGTTTTAAAATTGTTTAACCTGGGGGCACGGTAGTGCCCCTGCCAAGACGAGCAAAGCGAAGCGCAAGGGCAGTACCTACCTTTTCTCGAATCGCTTCGTCGTTTTTTTGAACCCTCATAACTTGGGTTTGGATTATACCCGATGAACAAAATTCTCGGGATATAATGTCAATAGTGGACTTATTAAGCATAAAACATTTTAATTTCATAGCTCTCATACTTTAGATATTTTTTTTATACTACGTCGGAGGCAAACAAGCATACGGCCCGCCTGATGGTAAGCAGTCTCCGTAGCCTATGTACGCCTGCAACTCCATAGGAGTTACATGCGCGTTGCCGACCCTAACACCCCTCGCCCCCTCGTTGAGATATTATTAATATCTGAAAAAAATCCGAGTTCGTCACTGACTCCCTCACTCACTGATGATCATCAAAACCCTTAGGGTACTTCCTGAAGTCCTAGGGAGCTGAAATTTGGTATGTAGGATAGTATTAGTACACAAACAATAAAAAAAATTTTTTGCCATAAAATGTAATTTTCTCATTACTTTTTAAACAATCAAGGCTTTTACCAGTTGGTGTCGTGAAAATTATATTGCCACATCCATTTCAAAACAGTGCAAATTAAATATGGCTTCACAGTGATTCGCAAGCACGGTCCCGTATGCGGTTCATCCATTTGAAACGGGCTTGTGATGTTATTCATACCATATCAAACGTTTACCGAGCATTATATGATTCCCACACTGTTTGGATTTACCTATTATCCCCACTCATGAACACGGCGTGGCCTGTTTAGCTGCTCACTGTGGCTAAATACTCGTATTCATCATTGTATAGCTGCACTTCTAAAAAACTTCAACCGACGCCCACGCCACGTTCAGGTTAAACTAATTCAAGTCTTTATAACGATCTACTTATTTTATATGGCGCATATTTATATTACATAGCAAATTATTATAGTAAAGCACAAAGAAATAATAATAAGACTGTTGGTCGTCTTTTGCAAATTTTGTCTCGAAGTGAGCTATCCATGAATGTGTTAACGGGCTGAGAAATAATAAGATAACCTTTTATATTGTAAGGTAATATATTGGAAACATTGTTTTATTGTATTTCTTTCTAACCGGTAATTAATAGTAGGATATAAAGAAATATGTAAACAGTTTAATAGTTTTGAATTACGATGATAAAAACTAAAAAAATATGTACTTAACCTAGGTTGCATTGTTGCGTAGAGTACCTATCCGTTCGAAATATTTTGAAAAGCTGCTTTTATAAGGAGCCTAATGTGTCTCTTGGCCTTTTTCATTGAATTATAAAGTAATTAGGCACACTAAGCACATGTAGCAGTGTATCAGGGTACAGCCGGAACCGGCTCGCACGGCCGCTGTGGGTAAATCAATATCCGGTAGGCGCGCCAGCCAGTGGCTACCGCGCGCCGACCGACCACAACCACTAGCCACTTCCGAGATGCGTTCAGGGCTTTAAATATCGCTTCCCCTTTTTTATGAATCTTTGAAATATCAATAATTGTTTTATATTAACTACGAGGTCTTTCAATCCCACTTGGATCATATTTAACCATATGCCAGGTATTTTATTCCTTTCCGTTCCTTTTGTTCCATTAGCATTCCGCACACCTTTATAAGAGTAACATAATTTATAAAATAGATCGGTGCGATAGGTAAATGTTGGAAATTTAGAGACACTGTTTTGTATCTCAAATAGAGATCGAAAGACCCATTTATATTAGGAGAGCGGTGCTGTTATTTTAAAATTTCTTACCCTACTACTAACCTAACCTACACAATCAAGTTAATATCAAAAATAAATTTTTGCTACACGCTTTTGTTTCCGAGTCTTAAAACATGACTATTAAAACTTTGAAACCTTTCTAATGAAGCTAAACTCAATATATCTATTAACTCGGTCAGGCACCGGGAAATGGTTCGAAACTCGAAGTTTTATTTTATGTGCGTATCAGGTTACATTATAAGTACAGGTAGTTATAACATACAATTATACATTTAGACACACTGAAACTTTGTCCAGTCACCGGAATGTTCTGAGTGTGGTAAATTAGAAGATGTCTATCATATCATGATGGAGTGTGTTCGGAACGAGGACAGAAGGAATGATCTTTTGCTCCAAGGCATTCATATTAAGGAGTTGGACGGCTGTAACAGGATTTTAGCTTTCACTCAATCAAATAGAGCTCTGTTCAGTATGGTGATGGTGGGCATCCGAAGACGAAAATAATGATCTGTTTAGCTTTTAAATATTTTAGTGTAAGAACACTTCTCGATGTGATTTAAATATTGTAGTAGACATGGTAGGTGTTTTTGTACTGTGCGACAAGTTTTCATATGGCTTAGGTAATCTATTTTTGTACCAATTTTGTAGTTAGATGTTATTACTCGCGGACCCAATAATTATATATCAGTCAACAGATATATTTATGTCAGTATCGTATTTTAAATAAAGAAATAAATATTAAATAAATATTTTAGGACATTAGTACACAAATTGACTAAGTCCCACAGTAAGCTCAATAAGCCTTGTGTTGAGGGTACTTAGACAACGATATATATAATATGTAAATATTTATACAAACTTAAATACATAGAAAACACCCATGACTCAGGAACAAATATCCATGCTCATCATACAAATAAATGCCCTTACCAGGATTTGAACCCGGGACCATCAGCTACATAGGCAGGGTCACTACCCACTAGGCCAGACCGGTCGTCTTATGATTTATGGTCGGATTTTATGTTTAATTATTGTGTTTAAGTACTGCGGAATGGAGTAACAAAACAAACCAATCAACCAAAGCTTTACTGAAACGCTTTTGCGCCTAGATGTGATTCATAAGAATGGGCTTATCTGCTCTAGTATTCTGTCACACCCTGACATGACTAACTACGATACGAGTAATTTTGTTCCCTACTGTAAGTTTGAAAATCCGCAAAGTAGGTGTATGTCAATAAAATAAACTTTAAAACCATTTTAATGAAAACAGCGTACAGAGATCAACTAACAGTGTTTCATTAAAAGTTTCATTGCTCCGTAGAGTTGGAAACATGTCGAATGAAATTTTCTTGCGATGTTCAATCCGTAATACGAGCATTCGAGCAAAATAACTACCTATATTAAGCTTTGATGCGAAACGCACTTGTAACTCAAACTAAGTAACGAGGAGCAAAATGTTTTCTCTATTCCAACTCTGTTAGCCGTTTCGCCGTATTTTTGTTCGGTGGTACAGTCAGCATCAATAGTAGCGGATGAGGTTACGCATCAAAAGTCTTCATATATATATATCTATATATTCATCTTCAATCAGAGCGAAAATGCTGAAATTCAAGATGGCGGCCATTTAGTCCAATTTAACCTCCCGATTCCTAATGAAGGGCTTTTTAGATTTTAATTTTGATCAGAACAGAAAGGCAGAAATTCAAGATGGCGGTTGTATTTTTTATTTTTTCAGTTTTGACCTCAGGTTCATAATAAAGCGTTTTTCGGATCCTCAGATATCGATTTTTATCTTGATCAGAGCAAAAATGCATAAATTCAAGATGGCGGTCTTTTTTTTTCATTTTGGCCTCAGATTCATAATAAAGGGCGTCTCGGATCTTTAAAAATTCGTTTTTCATCTTCATCAGAGCAGAAATGCAGAAATTCAAGATGGCGGCCGTTTATTCCAATTTAATCTCTCATTCCTAATAAAGGGCTTCTCAGATCCACAGATATTGATTTTTATCTTCATCAGAGCTAAAATGCAGAAATACAAGATAGCGGCCGTTTATTCCAATTTAACCTCTCATTCCTAATAAAGGGCCTCTCAGATATTGATTTTCATCTTGATCGGAACTGATATATTTGAATGGATGATAGAGTCACAAAATCATTTAATTTCTAAATGTTTCATTAAATTTTTAGAGTCAGACCAAGATCCGTTGGCAGCGATTTTGATAGCACACGGTGCAAGTGTTAAGTAAACGTCATAATTTCATAGAAGTTGACGATTAAAATAACACGTGCCCCGTCTGGGCTATCAAAACCGCTGCTTACTCGTAGCATAGCTTGGTATGACTCTAATTTCGTTTTATTTGTAGTTTAAATAGTTATGGTCACTAATAAATGATTACCATATTCCATTTCTGGACGCAGCCATAAAGTTCGACAACCAACAATGACAATCCTTTGTGACAGTGACACTTTTTATTGTTATTATTATTATTATTTCTATTTAAAATATAGATACGCGATAATCCAAATATTGTGGATATATGTCGTTGATTCGAAATCCTTATTTTAACACGCTATTCAATTTGAGGGGACTCGAGACTAGGGCACCAGCGGAACGAATCAAATGTTTGACAGGTAAGAACAGTTTGTATGGGAAAAGAATATCGTTGTTTTCACTATTTTCCTCGCAATTTTTCCATTTTTTCTCACTGTTTAAACCTTTTCTAGACTTTCACAAATAATCCAATACCAAAATTAGCCAAATCGGTCCAGTCTTTCGGAAGTTATGCGATCACATACATTATGGCGATTCATTTTTATTCAATGAGTTTTACTTTTAAAACACTAACTTTTATAATTTATTTTTATTGTTTATGTAAAAACAAATTAATTTGGTTAATTTAATAGCCGTTTAAAATATTTTTAGACAATTTTCAATCTTGGCTCAATGCCGGATAGGCCTGTGCCTTCGCGGCATCGATGCCTAACCTGTCAATGAATGACAATATGCCGGACGAATGTATGAAAATAATTTAAGAATTATTTCGCTTAAAATTTAGTTTTTCGTCGCAAGTGTCCTGCGGCTGTCGTGCATCTAAAGACCTCGCGTGCAAAATATCACTTACCCCTACACAATGTACGGTCGCGGAAATTGATTCTTTAGCAACTTGCGGTTCAAGTAAATTTGGCTGTATATGCAAAGGAACAATGTAGTATCTACTTATTCATAGCTTGCGAGTGTGTATAAAACTGGGCAAACTCAATCGCCATGGCTCCATAATGCGCATGTCTCACGTGCAAGGGTCGGGTGCGAGAGGACAGGCAAGGCATACGTCGGTGTAATGAAGATTTGAGGATAATCGAAAGAGCCTCGGTAGACGATTTATTTGCGGCGCGACCGTCCGGGTAATAATGCCTTTAACAGCGCTTCCGGGCGCCTGCACGCCTTTACATGGCCAATGCACTTGCCGGCGAGCTGTTAAGTAGTTAGTACGAGGGCGCTCATTTTGGTTATTTTTAAGTGGATGTCTTACTTGATTTACCTTTAGCCGAATTAGTTTTTAAAACTTAGTAAACATGTACTAAAAATGTACCTATTTTTAGTTATTTGGTATATCAACAATAATTAAATAATGTATATATTATTTTATAGTATGAACAGTAAAAACAAGTTCTTTCATAGTTCGTGATCAGTAAGCTTCGTCATCTACTAAAACAAAGCAGCTACAGGCTTCGTCACCTATAACAAATGATGTGATTCGCAACAAGCTTTGTCAATCTGAAACTAGGCCAAGTCTCCCCCCCCCCCCCCCCCCCCGTACCGTAGCCGGCTCAAAAGTTCCCATGACTGAAAATGGCAAAACGGAACCCTGAGAGCGTCGTTAATGAAGTGTTGGACATAGGTGTATTTTATGAGCCGCTACATAGTCCAGAAGTTAAAATAAAATAAATAATTTTTTACCTACATGTGACTATAACTAAAAATACAATACTTTTTGGTCAAAATCAACATATGGAATTGTGAAGTTATTTGACAAGTTTTAAAACCAATATTAAGGTTGTTATGTTTTATTGAATTATTTAGGAAATCAATTTTAGAACAATCCAAAAGTCCAAAATAACGTTAAATTAAGTAGTTACTATTTAAATTTATTTTTATTGAAATACCCCGTAAATACCCCGTTTCGAAAACCTATGCAAATGCCATACAAAATCGAGTAAGGTGAGATGGGTAAGAATAACATAGTTTGCTTGAGCTGCAACACAAACACTAAGATTTTCACATAAAGTGTGCCCCGGTGTTCGTCTTACCCCATCTCAACTTATAGTGCTTTAGTTGGCAGAACGGCAAGTAACTGGCTTAGTAACATGTAGACGGTCACACAAACGAGGCTTGGCCACAGCATCGCTTCAAGTCATGCTGCTCGCTTGTTGATAGAGTTTCTACCTCACAAAGTGTTTCCTGAACATCCTAGCAGCTTAAGTATATCGGAGTTACTTTAAAGATACGTAGGGATTTACTCTTACTTCATAAGAGCATCAAAATTTAACAACTAATTTAGTATATTTTAAATTCCATAAATGTAGATACTTACCCCATAGTGTTTAACAAATATTCTTAGAAGAGTAATATAAAAATAAATCTTTTTACGTTTGGCGCATTAACTGGATATCCAGTCAGTAAGCGGCACCCGACAGGCGCGTCAATAAACATGACAAAATAGGCCCATAATAAATATGGAATAGGGTTTCCAATCAAGTCTGCTTGGCGCCCCGCCTCGCTGCGGTAGAAACGTAGACGTAGCGACGGGGAGAGACGATCATTTTTACTTTCAAATGACGACCACTAACGTGTGGAATGACAGTTAAGAAAAGCACTTTTTGAATGATGTAGTGAAGTTTAGTATTTGGATAGATATTTTTTTACTTGTATTTAACTCATTTATTAATTTCATTTGTAACTAATAATGTACCAATTAATTTTTTTCAACTCTAACAGATGACAATACAATAATTTGCTACAATCGAGATGATGGAGCCAGAAGATATGCAAATAGTGGAACTTTTCATTTGCTCTAGATTGGGCTCATTATGATATGTTCTGACAAGTCCAATTCTGCATAAACTTATTTGTATATAAGGTCTGCTCATACTTTATTTACTTAGCTAAGAAGTTTATCTACAAGCTATGAACTTATAATTTGTCATAAATATTAAGAAGAAATAGTTATTTATGTCAAGTATATGTCTGGGGCATTTGTTTGGAGCTATATTTAGCTAGGTGTTATTTTCAGAATAGGTAAAGATAATAAAGCCTAGGCTTTCGAACTTTCATAATCTGTTTCAATCTAGACACGCGGTAGCGTGTCCAGCCAAGTTCAAACAAAAAGTGGCTGTGACAGAATCGGACATGACGAATCTATAAGGGTTCCGTTTTTTGCCATTTGGCTACGGAACCCTAAAAAGGAACTGGCGGTGCAACAACCGTGTGTGTGTAATATTACACGAACCATTTCAAGCTACTTTTGATCCCTTCACAACTTAAAACCTCTTTAACACACATGAAATTTGGCACCTTTATTCATGCCCCTGAAATAAAAAAAAACATAAACGTAGCTAAACCAGTTATTGATATATTAACGTTCAAAAACAGGCATTCTGTGACTGACTGACATTAAAAACATATCAAAAACCTAACCATCTTCCAGATGACCTAGAAATTTGATATTTAGCAATAAAGTAGGCTATTCGGTGTTCATAGGGAAGAAAATCTGAAAACAAAAACTTATTAAAAAATCGATTGAAAAATCATATATTGATTTAGATCAAAAACCTAACCCACTTCCAGATGATCTAGAAAGTTGAAATTTGGCACCAAGGTAGGCTATTAAATGTACATAGGGGAAAAAATCTAAAAAAAAGAAAATGATTGTAAATTCTTCGGCGAGTCAACATCGACACATATTCTTAACATTGAACTTGGCTCTCAATTCACATTTATATTTTTGTAGGGATATGTTATTACTTGAAGCGCAACTCACTCGCACCAAGGCCCACGGCCGAGTGATGACAAAATGAGATCAAATCGTCATCAGTTTATAAGTTTGTATCGACCTCCATAAGGTGAGATTGTTTAGGCATAGGGATCCAATTTAACTCAGCTGATTAGTTACCTTGAGCATTATTTCAGTCCATTTACGTAAGTGTAACCGAAAATTTCCGTTCACTGAACAGAAATGAATATGGAGCCGTATCAAGCTAGCTCTGCACGGACTTTGCAATGATAAAGTGTGTAAAAAACGTCATATATCTATAAGAAAATTATTACTATTCTGTTTTGAACTTTGCAACAAATTATCGAAAAATCACTGATAGGCCTCCTGACAAACGAGAACAAATACCTACATTACTGTCTGTTGTTGTGCTACAAAAAGCATCTGTAGAGCCGTAGCAGTTCTACGCGTTCGTAGCGCAACGCGGCGCTGCATGGGTACCTGCCCTCATAATATAGACGACGCCCGACCGACGACGCCTTCAGAACAAATTTTTAAATTGCCTCCTACCTAGCTGCAGACACTTGCGACACTGATAAATTATTCAACTTGTAGTTTTTTTTTCCTTTATAATCAATGCATTCAATTATACATGATTTTAACGTACCTAAATTAAATTGTTATAGCTGCTTTAAAACAATCTTAGTTTGCATTTATTACTATTGGCTAAGGCTTCCAATTGGTTAAAAATTAGAATATTTGCATAGTTTTTAGAACTCCACGTATTACTATTTGTTGACAACCTCAGCTAGGTATCTTAGTAACATTAGGATGGTATATATAATGTCAATAATATTATCAATATGGTACCTATACCTACTTATCTAATTGTTAAATGTTTTTATATATTGTTAAAATTTGTACTTCTTCCAATTGTTTTATGATATAGGAGGCAAATGAGCAGACGGATCACCTAATGGTAAGCGATTACCGCCGCCCATGGACACCTGCAACGCCAGAGGGGTTGTAAGTGCGTAGCCGGCTTTTCTTGAAGGTTTGAAGGTCATATCGGTCCGGAAATACCGCAGGCGATAGTTCATTCCACAGTTTAGCTATGCGAGGCTGTAAGTTTCTGGAGAAACGCACAGTTGAGGACTGCTACCCATCTGCAAATTTAGACTAATTTCTTTTTTTCTGATGCAATAGTGTGAACTCAATATTTAAATTGATAATAGGCACATGCTCTGATTGCCTTCAAGAGGAGGATCAATTATAATAAGTGAGCTCCTATAGTAACTATATGACATGTGCTGCTGCAGTAGAAGCCACACCGTTTTTAAAATTAAAACGCTTTATTTTCTAAAATTTCATGGTTTAATAAAAAAGTCTCAACTCCCTACTACATCTAGTCGGTAACGCACTTAGTAACAGGTACTTAGGTCCTTTAGCGATATGACCGCTGGTTGTGTTACCTCTACTTTTAAGATTGTGATTTGAATCATGTCTTTTACAGCGTCGTGCATTAAAGAGTATTGTAGTAAATTTTAGAGAGATAAAATAGAAATCCATGCGGCTGCAAGGTGTAACTAACTGTTTAGTTTAATAGTCGGAGTTGTATTCCACACGAAGCCATTGTTGAACTAGCCTGATAAGCGGAACTAAGTACATCAAGATATCTAACTTGCCAACTTTGTATCAGCTACAAGTAGCCTGCTTTTCAAATATCGAGTTCAGGTCTTTAAAGATTTGAGTTTAATATTTCTACATTGGTCAATGCATACAAAAATATGCAATTCTCAACCTACAAGATCTTGACTAACCCCAATTTCTCTAACGGAAGGTTACCGGTTAAGCAAAAGGTAAATTAATTGAAGTATCTATTTACATATTATGCACTTAAAAACTAACCCTTTGAGCTCTCCTTGAGCTTATTGTTAACATTTTAAAGCATGAATGGACAGACGTAAATATTTTATGTATTTTATTATGTGAATTACAACAAATTAAGAAGCGGTGGTGGCCGAGTGGTTATGACGTCCGACTTTCAATCCGGCGGTCGCGGGTTTAAATCCTAGCTCGTACCAATGAGTTTTTCGGAATTTATGTACGAAGTATCATTTGATATTTACCACTAGTTTTTCGGTGAAGGAAAACATTGTGAGGAAACCTGCATACATCTGCGAAGAAATTCAAAGGTGTATGTGAAGTCCCCAATCCGCATTGGGCCAGCGTGGGGACTATAGCCCAAGCCCTCTCACGCATGAGAGGAGGCCTGTGCCCAGCAGTAGGATGAATATAGGCTGAATTATATATGACTATAAATATAGTTATAGGCTGAATTATATAGTTCCCTGCTACCCATAGGTTGTCTGGAAGAAATCGCTTCATAGCGATAAGACCGCCTGTTGTTACCTAACTTTTAAGTGTTTTTTTCATTTCCTGTCTATTTTTAACTGTATGGTGCACAATAAAGAATATTTACTTAGTGTAATTCAATTTATTTCACATGGCGGTTTCCTCGTACAACGTATCAGCATTGCGATTCAATGAGTAAATACCACCAGCATCCTTGGTACAATCCCTCAAGGGTCCATCTTAGCTTTAAGCTAGTTATTAAGTTAGTTTAGTATTTGTATAGTTTCTGAATACCCCTGTATATATATATTTCACATTAGATCAGAATACTTTGATTTTCCTTATCTACTCAGTCGCTAGAGAACAGAAAAGCCATTTGTTTGCACAAATATTTAAATCCATATTTACATAATTCAGGCTCCACGGGAATGATTCCGTGTAGTTCCGTAATAGACAAAATGAGCGTATCCCAAGATCCCGCCTACAAATTGAAGCGTGCTACAGTCCTATTCTGCTCCGGCCGCTCAATTACCGTCCAACTAACATCACTTGCCCAACATTGCCAAGTCAAATATTACATTCCCTGGCTTTAAAAAACAGTAATTCTTTACCAGAGAGCTATCGATAACATATTATTCCCAATAATGGGGACAATACAACAAGTCACGGCATTGTTTGGTAATATTGAGCCTCTTTACGGAAGGTACAGCACTTATTGCATCATATAACAGAACTCATAACGGCCCGATTCGAATTTTAAAATACGTCAAAATATCTAGATACAATATGAATTAGATAATGTCAGTGTCAAAAGTGACGTTTCTTCAAGCAAAAACTCGTATCTCCATATCGTATCTAGACCTAATATTTGACGTACCTATCTTAAAGTTCCAATCAGGCCGTGAGACAATCAAACAGTTCTTTCTTTATTAGATGCGATTTTATTATTTAAGTGCCCTAATTGTAAGTATGGTTCTTTAGCGTAGGCTTCTAATACCTTAGTTATTCACGATCTAGGTAAATATATATACACCGTGTTTTTTTTGATTTGCGTTAATTTCGAGGGTGCATTCCTGAGCTTAAATTAAGTAACTTTCTCAAAGATACCGATATTCTAACTAACTCCATTTCGGAGATAATCAATCATAAATTTTTATATTATAAGGCCCTTACGAGCGTGTACACTTGCTTTAGGACCTGTTTACTTATTAGTTAGTGTTTAGTGCGAGTTCATACATTTGCTACTAAACGTACGTACTATCTCGGACGATCGATGTTAGAAATGACATTGATATGTCACAGTTTTCAATTGTTTGGTTGAGTTAAATGTAATGCCCGTGTTACAACAACGCTATATGCAACATTTAGTTACATTTTATAAAAATAAAAATAGTAAAAAAAAAACAAAAAAAAATATTTTTTTTTGAAAATTAACTATGCCATTTAGTTTCCTTAAACGTACTTACCGAAACCCCGGAGTTAACGCAATTCAATAAAAACACGGTGTATACAATTGCGTTTCGTTCGCTACGGAGTGTAAACGATTGGCATGTTGTCTACGCACCCAGGTATTTTTTGAACTACCTATTTTCTTTTAGAGTACAAAAGTATACTACTTATTATAACCAACGTTGAAAATACACGAAAGTGAAAATACCTGTCGGTTTATGATAATTTTAGAACAGAAATTTTGATATCACGACTTAGGTATTCGAAAAAAAGTACTTAAATGTAATTTGAATTTAAATATTTATATGTTATCCCAAAGTTAATTGTTTTAGGAGTGCATGCGTACGCCTAACTAATGCATAGAATAGGTCTTGCGGCCCATGGGACGGGCGCCCGAACTTAGCGCGCATACTAATTCGTGCCCGTTCGAGGAGCATTCAAATAGCAGCCAAGCCCGGCTTACGGGATATGTGAGACGGGGCCCAAGATTTAGTTTACAACTTAGATTACGAACGGCTGCTCTCGTGGTCAAGAATTAAACAAGTAATCTATTGGAGCGCACGTGACGCGCTGCCACTGACGCCCTTTGAGGTTTCAATTTACTGGCACACGTCCCGTCAGGCATTACCTATGGTCTTATTTCTAAAACCACTAACCAAATAATTATTTATTCTACCTTACTGATAAGAAAGAGCACTTAAATACAGGATGACTTCAAAATTGGTAATACAAAATCAATGCTTTGTAAATATGTATATATCTTCCCTTAACTAAGCCCCTCAATTAAGTCTCATGCTTTTAAAATAATCAAAAGTATTTTGTGTAGTTGCAGTTGATCCCGTTTTTAGCTTCACATGGTTATCCTAACAAAGCGAATAACAAAGAAGTTTAAATAATTTCAAATGAACACTTTCCTCTTTGGTTATCAATCGTGTGTTACACGAGTGTCACGCGTGCTATTATCGATAAATTATTAACGTATATTGATAATATCGAGTGACAGGGATGACAATTAGGTATTTAATGTGGGTTAACCACACTTGGAGACTTTAATTAGTGGTTTTGTTAGAAAATTTTCGATAGTTAAAAGCAGCTAATTTTACCAACGGGGTAAATGTATATACTATTTGGCATTAACTGAACCACAATCAAGTGTTTTGTATTACCAATTTGAAATTCCCCTGTATAATGGTTTTCATTTGATAAAAATAATAATATTGAAAAATTAACATCGCAAATTCCACAAAAATAATTCATTCCACACTAAATTTCACCTCGTGCAATTAACAAAAAAGCTGTCCCGAGAATAAATTAACAATTTAATACCGACCCACTTCTAGCGGTAAACAAATAATTAGAATTGTAAAGTAGGTAATTCGTAATCCGACAAATCTACTGACTTCACTGTTTCTTTTTTAGCACAAAATGTCTGCTTAAGAATCAGAATTAAGTTAATGAATGTCTTGCGGCCACGTAGTTTCATGCTTAATCCTTATCATATTTAGTATATCTTCTTAAACCCACAAATAAATTAGTTTCTTGCCTCCCAAATATAGCGCAGTCAAATATACTTCCAATTTAAAATTAACAAGTACGTATCTAGGTACCATCTAGTGGGGCTATTTGAATAACCTAATGAGTAAACTGATGTAGCCGATTATCACTCGCGCATAAGTGAAACAGTGTAAGTGTTTTTCTTCACTTACACATTATACTTTCTGAAATGTATATTTCTGGTTGATTTGTAGGTTGTATTTGCTGTGTTGTTCTTACCTGTTGCGCTATTCATGTTACGGCGCTCATCCCGCACTCGGATTCTCTACACCACTAATTTTCTTCTTTTTTCATTACGTTCCAGATTAAAAGATGTGACAGGCAAGCCGCCCGCCCTGTGCGTTCGTGATTTGTCGGGGATGATCGGGTTGGTTCGTCAACGTTGCTTTTCTGTGATTGGCTGAGCTAGAGCTGGGGTGAGTTATGACGCGTTGGAGGAAGTTTTCGCTCTGGAAAATCAGTTGATGTCGCGGGGTTGAGCGGCGCGCTCGCGCGCCTTTGCGCCCAATCGAAACGCAGCATGCCGCCGGCTCGAGGGTAAGTGAACATTTTATTTGATTAAAAAGCAATTTCTTCGGTGTCTCGCGAATATACTCACGTTTAAAACAGTTTAATTTTATCAAAAATAATGACAACGTGAAGTTGGGCTTGTTTTAGCAGAACTTCAAATTTAAACATGCCTAATGTCCGAAAGTTTCAACTTAAGTTAAATAAAAAACTCAACATATTAATTATTCAACTTTAATTTAGGAAACGTTCCAAAAGTTCTGTCCATACCCTTTTTTTGTCATTAAAAACTGATAAATAAAAGCTGTCTCTTTTCATGTCTAATCATAAGTCAGCTCATACGACTGATATACCCATTATGCGTATTTGATTGATACGTAAATATCGCGTATTTACTGAAGATTGAATACCGACCGGCCCATGATAGAATTTGGCTGATATTTTCCTCGACGCCGGTCGTATTAAATTTGGATAGAACATTAATCTTCAAAGGTTTGTAATTTGGGCGGGAGCGCAAGCCGAATCATCTATGAGCTGTCCTCGCCTGACCTTTTACCACTCGCAGATTATTATTGAGCAAATATGCAAATTTATTTTTAATTTTACATTTTTGAGACCAATCTCTTTGAAATAGGTACCCATTTCAAAGAAATTGGTCTCAAAAATGTACATATGAGATATAAATATTTATCTTATAAACAGGTTACTTAATTGCTATTAGAAATGTGGTTGTAGCTGTATTAATATGAGCTTGTTTTAAGAATAATAAGATCATTAAAGATCAATTTAAAAAAATAAGCAAAAAAATATTAAAGCCAAAAATATTCAAATATGAACCACATTAATTTAATACAATTTTCAAAGGAGTGCAAGTAATCAAACCAATACGATTCCACACAATCGTGGGTAGTAATCGGGGGTATCTATGTAAGTATTTACAAAAATTCTACTCTCTCGCCGGTTGTTATATACTCACACAATTTCTTCTTATTTAAAAAGAATAGAAAATAAAAAGACCGAGGAAAGAAAGAGAAAATACTTTTTGGGGAAATAGGCCGGCGTTTGCGGGAGAGAGGTGGTGATCCTCGCTGTGGGTCGTACTTGTAGGTTCAACAGGTCTCTATAGCAGTTCAGCGGGGGAACGCTGCAGGCATACCTTTGAGCCAGGTACGATGCTGGGTGGGTTATTTTAGGCTTAGTGTAGGTTTAGCTGTATATGGATTATTATAGAGTTTTATTTATATAATTTAAAGTTTTAGTTTGTTAGGTACAAATGTATCAAGTGTTTTGATAATTATCTATTGACATTTTATATGTCTTTTACAACTATATGTATCTAAATTAATAAATAAACATATACTCATTTAAAAAGTAAATTTAAAGTATGTCAACAGATACAACCACGAAAAAAACTAACAAAGAAATAATGTAATATAATTTTTATTTTTACCAAACTGAATTTTGAACAATTAAGTAAAACAAAAATAAGACATGATTCAAGACCACTTTATTGACACCCAACCGGTCACTGGTATTTTTTATAAGCTTTTAGTGCTCTTCCTTATGGGAATATAGTTCAAATCCGGAAATCGCTTTCAACTTCTAATTTGTTGTTGGGCATGGTATAGGGTCAATAAAAGTGCCGGGAGACAGCGGCGCTGGCCATCTACTTCAGCGGAACGACGTCCTCAAAATGACTCTCTCCTCGTTGCGAATACTGCATACTTACTTACAAACTGCTGTGGCGCAGCGACCCGAAGTGGATCTTGGCCTCCGACACCAAAGACCGCCATGCTTCTCTGTCCAAAACCGTTTCTGTCCAGTCGACGGCGGCGAGTTCTCACCTGGGCTACACAGACGAATAGATTGACACCTCGATTATCAAAATCAATCCAGTATTTTACATATGTTATATTATATTACATACACTATTTAGCATATGTTCGACTAGTTTCTGTTGTTATGCTGTCTATTTATTTCTATAGCCACACTAATACAGTAACTTTATACATAAGCGTTTGCGTCAAATTCTGTAGTTCTGATTTTTCGCAGGCTTGTTTATGATGTAGGCACAATGAATAAATAATCCAAGTTTGTGACCTCGAGCGCCGAACGCACCTTTGTCAAATATTGAGAAAACCGCGGAAATTTCGTATTTTTGATAGTACTTTTTCAGAGCATTTTTGAAGTGGACTAAATTTTCTACAACACGAGACTAAAATTGCCTGTGCAGACCTAATAGTTTCCGAGATAAAACTTTTCGAAGTTTATAATTTTTTAGAACTTGAATTAGCAGGGCAAGTGCAGTGAAAATGTACTTTTGTCTCAGGGGATGCCGCTTGGTACGTTTGTTCCTTAGGTCAAACAGAGCTGATTTAGCCCGGTAGCCACGAGATCGTATCGTGCCTACCCCCCTAGTTGCTAAGAGCGGGAAGAAATATGGCATAGTTTAGATTGGACCTGGTGAGCCGACTCTTTCCCCCTCTTTTATAAACTTTGAAAGGCTTTATCTCGGAAACTATTACGTCTACAGACACAATTCTGGTCTCGTACTGTAGCAAATCAGAAGGCAATATCAAAAAATAGTCATTTAAGGTTATAATCGCCCAAATCTAAAACAAAACCCAAATTTTCGCGGCATTTTCGTTTTTTGACAAAGATGCGTTCGTCGCTCGAGGCCACAAAATTGGATTATTTATTCAGCCAACATCATAAACAAGTCTTCAAAATATCAGAACTACCGAATTTGACGCAAACATACCCCATTACAAAAATCGGCAAAGTTACTGGATAAATGTAAACGTTTTTAATACCTATAAATAAAAAATACAGAAAATATCATGATTTTTGGAGAGCCTAGCGGCTGGACGGATAGCGGAGGATTGGTAATAGAAGTTTTGTAATAATTCGGGTGCAAAATCCCAAAAATAGAAATTGTCTCATACCTATAAAGCGCATCTGCATCGAATAGCACTCAAGATTTTGCCGTCACTTTCTTAGGACGTCACTTTCAAGGTCACTTTCTGAGGACGTCAATTTCTTAGAAGGCCGTCACTTTCTGAGGACGTCACTTTCGATGTAGTTAAGGTTCTGAGAATGCCACTTTCTGAGTTTGTCACTTTTTTAGCAAAATACGATTTAACCGCACCTATACCTCCATGAATAATTGATATCAGCAACCTTATTTGCTGTACTATGCTGAAAAAGTAAAAAATCTCAGATAGTGGCCTTCTCAGAATATGACCTACATCAAAAGTGAAGTCCTAAGAAAGTGAGGTCCTCAGAAAGTGATCTATCCCGAAAATCACGTCCTCAGAACGCAACGTAACTTGAACGTAACCTCCTAAAAAAAGTGGCCTACTCCTCCTTAAGGGATTTTACTTCTTACACCTCAAAAATTGTTTTATGTAACATAAATAATAACCATTCAAACACCAATGACATAAATACTTAGGTAATAGCAGCCCATAACCGCCCTGTCTGAAACGGTGTGATGTGTAAATAGCAATGCATTCATCATTTGATGCATTGATCCTTTGGGCATAAATGAATTAACGGCTTGCGGCTTAATTCATTTATGCCCAACACAACATTCATGTAATGGTGTTAGCACCTATGCACTAATACGATTATCTAATCACCATTTTTAATAACGTTTAATATTTAATTTAAATAATAAATTAATATTATAGGATATTATTACACAGATTTACTAAGTCTCACGGGAAGCTCAAGAAGGCTTGCTTGTGTTGCGGATACTCAGACAACGATTTATGTAATATACAAATACTTAAATACATAGAAAACACCCATGACTCAGGAACAAATATATATATATATTCACTTGTATTAAAAG
Organism: Cydia pomonella; assembly: GCF_033807575.1. Lineage (NCBI taxonomy): Eukaryota > Metazoa > Arthropoda > Insecta > Lepidoptera > Tortricidae > Cydia > Cydia pomonella. The sequence goes on from NC_084706.1 coordinate 8,061,039, forward strand.
AATATGACTTAAAATGTTTTTAAGCTTTAGTCTTTGCATTTAATTGTATTACTATCATTATTTCATTGTAGATATCATATAGCTCTGGCTCTTATTATTATGCAATAAAAATATGTGACGAAAACCGCGTATGAAATCTACTTGCAAGCCTTGACACAACAAAGGGAAATTCCAGCGTCCAAGCTCAGTCATCTAGTAATGAAAACCACTCGGCGTCCTGACGCTACTCTCGTCTGCTCTCGGCAACCGCGTCCATAGAGATAGTACTTTCAATGACGTTAATAACAAGTACCTACATTTCATACCGCGCACCCGTTGGATGCGGATTATTTAAAGAGTGTTGTTCCCGTTGTGCTTAATTTGTTGCTGATCTGACCTAATTGTCCAAAGGTTTTGGTTTAAGCACGTACACATATATACGAAAGAAAAGATACCTGCTTTTCTGATTTATAGTAATAACGTTCAGTTTTAGTATATATCCAGACATATAATGAGGCTATCCTCATCGCTCATTTAACGGCCTCCTAGCCTAGTCGGTAGTAACCTTGCCTACGTAGCCGGAGGTCCCGGGTTTGAATCCCGGTAAGGTAATTTATTTGTTTGTTCATCAATACATCATAATTCATAAATATGTATTTGTTTATTACTCGTACTTATGGATGTTATCTATTTATCTAAGTATGCATTTGTTTATATATGTGTACAAAGTACAAGCTTTGTTTCGTTTGGTGCTGAGTCGATCTGTGCAAGATCGTCCCCAAATATTTATTCTTAAAATATTTAGGATGCAACTCGCGTCAAGTACTTTAGAGCAGTTTGCTACAACGACATTATACGTCTGGGGGGCAATCTATATTATAAGCCTATATGGTGTCCCACTGCTGGGCAAAGGCCTCCCCCCCCTCGATTTCCACTCGTCTTGGTCTGGGGGGCAATATTATTTACTTAATTATTTATTACTGATTGACTTGCATCAAGGCATTTAGCAACAAGTGCAAGTAGCAGTCTCATATTCAATAAATTACTCGCGCATGTAACTGCACTGAAACAATTCAGAACCAATGCTCAATGTACTCGTAGCATCCGCAGTGATTCCGGGGCCACGTCGGCCACAAACAACTTTGGCATATCAAGCTATATTTAATGGCGTCGGACTCAACAGTTTACGAAACATACCTGACGCCGATGTATTAGCTACATCTGATGGGTGTTGCGACATTCTCTGTTTACTTTTAATGAGTTTCCACAGCGCTCCCGACTTCTGTGATTTGAAGCCAATCAAACTTTTTCGAATCACTCGGAATTCAAATAAAATAACGAAGGTAATTTTATACCTTTCAAAACAAATTAAGCGGTGTTCAGTAATTCGTTGAGATTATATTTTCCCGACATTTAGCAATGTATGCATGTTTAATTAATATATCTTTAAATATATTAAAGTAACTTTTGTACTTACGAAAGCGGGACTTAATCGTGTATAATTAAGTTTTAAAATTACCTCTGACGTTTCGAGGACGGCATTGTCCTGTCCCGGGTCTCGGAGAAGACTGGATAAAGCAGTTTGTAGCTGCACGAGGTTTTCGTACTACCCGCACTTGATCTTGTTTAGACTCGGTTGACACACAACACTCTAAAACTGCATGAGTCAAAAATCCATTTACGGATCGTCGTTTCTACATATAGTAGAAAAGTTCGGTAAGCCATTAAAACAAATAAAAAAAAACAGCAATTCCAATCGGGGCGAGATCATGTGTATGAGATCCTAAAGCCATCGTTTCAAGTATCATATCAAACATATCGTTTTGATATCAGGTGCACGTTCAAATTGGCCTGTGAGTTAGTGTGATTAATTATTGTTACACATTTATTATCACTGTAGTGCCGAATTGACAAGATCACTTAAGTTCAATGGAAAATTTGAAAGTTTATTGTGTACGTGTGCAAGTGTCATTATATAGGTACTTTGTCCAGTGTCTCGGGACTTGCAATAGAATGTACTATTTTGCGACAAGATAAACCGATGGTCAAATGGCAGTAAATTAAAACTTTTTTCATGCAAGTCACGCAAGGAATTTTTTTTTCAGAGACAAACTAGAGGCGGCTCCAACTCCCATATTGTTCGACTAGCTTTAGCCCGCGGCTTCGCCCGCGTAAAGCAAAGAAAAGGTTCTCAGGTTGACCCGTATGTTTGTATGAACGCATGTAGGTATGTATGTTTGCCGCGATTATTAGATTTAGAATCATGTTCTGAAAAATGCATAAAGTATTCCACAACTTCATACTTGTTAAAGTACTTCCTTATAAACAACATTTTTAGCTATGCTTGAAAGTGGTAGAATAGAACCAAACTTTTAGGTGAACTTACACGGGAGCACGCCACATAGAACTGACCGTGGGAGAAACAGTCCTGTCGTAGTATCTATTAGGATAACGCGAGGCTCGTTCCATACCTCAAAAGCTAAAAAAGAACCCTTATAGGATCACGTGTGGCTGTCTGTCAATGCATCTGTTACAACCTAATTGCTCCGAAACTACTGGACCGATTGAATTGGAATTTGGCTCAAATACTTTCAACATTTTTCATGTCCACATTATTACATTTTAAAATCATTCAATGCCATTTTCGTAAATAACGTCCCAAAAAACCATAAAACGACACCCATATTGATATTTAGTCATTTTAACCCCATCGCACCCCAACAGGGGATTTATATTACACGTCCAACTCGTTAGATTTTACAATCGTTGTTAGTTTCGTAATCAGCGACCCGATAAACCATAGAAATAATACCCATGTTGATTTGTAGACTTTGTCACCATATTTCCCCCTTTCAGGGGTTGAATTCTCAAAAAACCTGAAACATGTGTTTACACATTTATCGTTAGGAATACTCTTGTAAAGTTTTGAATAGAATAGTCTAACTAATCTTGTTTCCTCATACAAACTTCGGACCCCCATTTCACCCCCTTAGGGGGGGGGTGAAATTTGAAAATACCTTTCTTAGTGCACCCCTAGGACCTTCTAAAAAACCTACGTGCCAAATTTGGAATCTCTAGAACTAGCGGTTTAGGCTGTGCGTTGATATTTCAGTCAGTCAGTCAGTTTCTTCTTTAGACTAGAGGTCAATTTAAATATCTTTCCATCATACTTTTTTCACAAAGATCTTTTTTCATGCAGGTGTACTGAAGGACAAAGGTGTATATTGTTCCCCCGGGAGTTATGGATTGTGAAAAAAAAGCTATAACTACCTAGATTTTTTAAAATTGTCACTTATTCATACAAACCAAGTAGCATAAGTGAGTTTTACTTTTAATATACTGACGATTAAAATTATCTCATTTGATTAATTTAATAGTCATTTAAAATATTTTTACATAATTTTCAATCGTGACTGAATGCTGAATAGATCTGTGCTTTTGATGATTTACCTGTCCAGAAATTACAAAATGGTGGAGAATGTTTGATATGTCACCATAATAAAGAATTATTTCGCTTAAAATTTAGTTTTTTCTTCGGAAGTGTGATGAACAAACATCGTGTGTAACTCCGGGGGTAAGAATATTGCAAACTCGGGTCTTTAATTCCCTCCAACTTGGGGCTGTCGGGAACTACCACCCTCATATACAAAATTTCACTTACCGCCCTAGTTGCAGAATGTACTATCATTGTGTACTATTGTTTTTCAGAGATGTTCGAAATTTAGATGTCAATATAAAATCGATTTTGATGTAATTATTACGCAATAAGAACATTCTCCCAGTTAAGAAATTTGCTTTGTGACAAAAGCAGTTTATATTTATGCTGGCTGTAGTTGGCGGTTTCTTCATATGTGTGAAGATAAACTTTTTAAAAACAAACGGCCCGATTCGAAGAATGTTAAGACACGTTTAAGATCTTGGAAAGATCTTTAAAAGAACGATAACTAAACGACATGTCAAAATTGACGTTTATTTCGATTCCGCTGTGATCCCAATAAGATCTATCTACGATATTTCTAACGTCAAAGTGACATTGGTTGCCCGAATCGAGCTGCTTCTGTCAATTATACGACATACAAACGATATCTAAATGAGAAGTTATCTAAACCAGAACTTTTCCTTATTGTATTTCATTCTTCGAATCGGGCCGAAAGTATGTCACCACAGTAAAGGTATCGCCAACACAGTCATATGCCTTAAAACATGTATCTATTAAAGCGTTGCAATAAAGCGTTTAGTATGGAAGGCGCAATCTAGAGCATGTGGGGGCTTGATTGATCGAATTCGCCTACCACAGAGGGCTATTGTCACCACGTGCGGTGGGCCGAGGCAGACACCGTTGACGTGAATAGGCCGACGCCGCGCTGGTGTCACATTCCCTGATTCTATAACTTCAACATTTCACACGGCAGCACCGCTTTGCCTACAAAACGAATATAAAGTGATGTGTTTAGTCTACTGATGGGTGTGAAAGGTTCTTTGCTGAGGGTACACGTTCCTATTAAGGTAAACGTCCTAATGCTCGTTATGCTAATGCCCAATAGATGATACCTTGTCACATATTGTGAATTACAATACAATACAATACAATACAAATATACTTTATTGCACACCTCAATACAGAAACAGAACAAATAATACAACACATAAAGAAGAGGTAAACAACAGGCGGTCTTATCGCTAAAAAGCGATCTCTTCCAGACAACCTTTAGGTAGCGGAATTAAAAAAAAAATAATGTTATGTCAGTAGGTGTTCCAGATGCAATAAAAGAAGTCTAGCACAGAATAAACACAAAACTAAACAATATAATTATCATATACAAATATAAAAAAGATATATACATACATATATTAAAATACATATTATATATATATAATAAATGCCAGCCATAAGTATGGAAAAGGAAGCAGATAAAAGTATTACGGAGCAGGTAAAAAGTGAAGTTTAATGAGTCTCTTGAAAGAATTAGGACATTGAGCGCGCCTTAAGTCTATAGGCAGAGAATTCCATAGTCGGATAGCTTGAAACGTGAAAGAATTATTATAAAATTTAGAAGAGGATGATGGTACAGAAAGAAGCAAGTTCTGGGAGCACCTAACAGAACGGAGGTAGCTGAAACGGTTCTTGAGATAGCGGGGAGTCGCGGGGTTAAAAAGAATGGAATACAGAAGGGACAAAACGTGAGAGTTACGACGTAAGCGAATAGGGAGCCACTTGAGCTGCGAACGGAAGTGAGAGACATGGTCATATTACTTAAGTTAAAAGAATATAATTATGTATGCGCTGAGACAGTGACAAGCACTCGCCGGCCTACCTTCCAGTTTTCACATTGTAGACATTTTCATCTGACTAGACGTATGTATACCTACCCCGTACTATACAGCAGCTACTGGAAAATTAAGTATAATTGAAATTAAATAATTTTAAATAATTTGATGTATATTAACCATACGTTTGACTTATTTGATTTTTTTATTGTAAAAATTTGGTGCGAAAATCAGATTTCATACAAAATTTTAAATCTTACTCTTATAATTATTATAGTTTCGAAAAAAATCAATCGTAGGGGCATAGATGTAGTTGATACACAATAAACGGTGTCCAAATATTTTCAATAATGTTAATATCCAGAGAGGGAAATGAGGACTACATACGTTTGAATGAAAAGGCGTTATCGCGCGGGTCCTCCACTTTTGTCTTAACCTTTATATGGTAACATCAGGTTATATCCACAGACTACAAAAAAAAACATTGTCATACCACTTGTACCTTGTACTTGTTGTTTCTAACCATTAAAAAATATGTCCCAAAATATCTGTTCCTTTACGTCACGTTTTACTATGAAAATAAATCTTTTATGTAAGTCCGGTCGTTCTTAACCACGTTTTATCTAAGCAAAAATAGAAAAATGATAACAATAGTAACTGTAACTGCGAGATCTGAAGCCAGTGCTCGAGCCCCGGGGGACCGCGCCGTGTAATGACGTCACCAGACGCTGCCGGACAAACGCATTACAGAGCGACACACGACACCATGAAACTTCTTGCAACCACACCCTTTACCTAACGAAATTAGATTATATCCGTATTGTAATCAAAATGATGATGTTTTAGAACGATATCTTTAAACTAGCGCATGGCTTAACGAGTAACTAAGAACTCCCCTTAGGGCTAATAATTACACAGCCGGGTACGCCGGTCGGCCTCGGTTACATTTTATAAAGTCCGCAGACGAAATAACGATTATGAGTGTTCGCGGGCGAGCGAGCGGCTTACCGCCAACCGCTTAACTTTGTAAGTCTGCCACAATTACTTCTAGGTTCGTTTAATAAGACGACCCGCTGAGAGGAACTGTTAAAGGATTTAAAAAAAATTCTGTCGCACTGGTCTGCACAATGCGCACCGCCGGCCGGCAGGCTTTAATCCGTGCAATAAACGTAACCGTGCGTGCTTATTGGAATGGCTTAAATAAAAATACTGCCATTGTAAACTTTTACCTTTCCAATTCTCGTTACGCCAATTGTTTTACTAAAGTTTTATTACCTTTCTATTATTCAACGTTTTTTGTTAGTTTCGCATGAGAATTTAATCATAATTAAATTACTTATACTGATTATATTTGATTTATACTTACACCAAACTATGTTTGAACATAGTAGAACTTTGGTCCCTGAAGGTTCAGGGTCTTTTAGGGTTCCGTAGTCAACTATGAACCCTTATAGTTTCGCCTTGTCCGGCTATCTGTCTGTCCGTCCGAGGCTTTGCTGCGTGTTCGTTAGTGCTAGACTGCTAGAAAGCTGCAATTATGAATGGATATACAGGGTGTCCCAAAAAGGACACGCCATAGCGACACTGGAGGTAGACCAGCCTGAGAGGGTTCCAACCAACCTAACATGACCCTAGTAAAAGTTGCACCGTTTTCAAGTTATTTGCAATTTAACGTTTTTCGTGAATTTTGACCGTTTTCAGCATTGTTAGGCTCAGTGTGCACTTATAAAGCCCTTAAAATAAGTTTTTTTTATGTGTACGGCACCATGAATAGTTAATTAGGATAATAAAAGAGATATTTCATCGATAACCTACGTGAAATGTAAAAAAACAAGGGCTTGATCTAAAGTTTTATTCGCAGCGAAACATCAATTTCAACTTTGACCACCTGCCGTGAAAAAAAACTACTTAAAAGGTAACAAAAAAATAACGCTATAATATTAAGCATTTTATGCAGATTCTAAAATGGTATAAAACATGCACATTTCTGCCATAAAATAATGAGTTATTATCATCTTTCGAATGCCTCATAAAGCTAAGTTGGCCTAGGGAATCTGCAATCCTTTTTGGATATGTTTCGAGCTGCCTCCAATTACGCGTACCTAATTCATCTTGGATTCTTATTGGCTTTGAGTGCAAGTTCTCAAATGGTTAAGAGAGTGAGACAACATGAAATGCACTCGCTCTATCTCGCTCTTTTTATCTCAACTTTGTCACACGGTCAACTGCTACCTGGGATTATCCTACGGATTATCTCTTTAAAAACAGAAGGAGGAGGGATAGCCACTAGTCATCCTTATCTCTAGTAAGTATTTAGGAATCCTAATCCTGATTAGTTCGTTACCGTGTGTTTCGTGCAATTGTTGTGTTATCTTTGCTGCTGTGTATTCGTGGTCCTAAACAAATCTACTTGGCTTTCATCTGGACTCTGATTTCTTTTTGACTTGGTATGTTTGTGGGACTGAAACGACAACTTGGCACCGCTCACGGACACTGATTATTGCTTTTTGGAACCTCTCCATCACAATGGCAGATCACAACTACACCGATCGTGAGTACAGTGACATGCACATGATCTATGGAGAAACTAGGCGTGTCTCTAACAGAGGAATTGTCTCATACAACGCCAGATCAGCTGCAAGATTGTACAATCAAAGGTATGCCAATCGGCATGCCACGAATCATGAAATCATTTTAAGAGTTGTGAATGCATATCGAAATGGCAGAAGGCCAGGACAGGCTTACACTGAAGGAAGGCCCCGGACTATTGACGACGACGTGGTTTTAAATATGGTACAAAGAGAGCCAGAAATTTCTCTAAGAAATATTGAACGTCGTATCGGCGTAAATAAATCCTCAGCGCAGAGAATTTTAAAACGTCATAAATATCATGCGTATCATATTCAACGCCTGCAAACACTTCTTCCGACGGATTACGCACCCCGCGTTGAATTTTGCCGACAAATGCTTCAAAAACTGGAAGAAAATGAAAACTTTTTTAATGAAGTGATGTGGAGCAACGAATCCACGTGTAGAAGAGATGGGTATCTCAATCTCCACAATATTCATAGCTGGCAAATTGAAAACCCACACGAAGGGAGAGAAGACCGGTCCCAACATCAATTTAAAATTAATTTGTGGACGGGAATATTTAATGGCCAAATAATAGGACCGGTCGAGTTGCCAGCTATTTTAAATGGGAGAAATTACCTGCAGTTCTTGCAAAACGATCTGCCAGTTTTACTTGAAGACACACCGCTCGCACTGAGACAGAGGATGTGGTACCAGCAAGATGGCTGCCCAGCACATTTCGCTCGCGATGTTCGCGACCATCTCTCGCAGACATTCCCAAGAAGATGGATCGGCCGATTAGGACCAGTATTATGGCCACCGCGTTCGCCGGACCTAAATCCATTGGATTTTTTTTATTGGGGATGCTTAAAAGACAAGGTCTACTCCGAGCCAATAAGGTCCCAAGACGAACTACGGCGACGTGTATTTCAGGCAGCACGAGACATATCCGAAATTAACTTAAGGAAATTAACAAGAAATTTCAGAAGACGCTGCCAAGCGTGCATACGAGTCGGTGGAAAACAATTTGAGCACCTGTTGTAAAAAATAAATAAATCAATGAAACTTCAATCTGTATTACATTTTTTTCGAACCTTTCTTACTTCATGATATCCTTACTTAGTAGCAATGATATCATAACAGCTTACGCATTCCGGAATGCTTATTAGATATGGATGACACAATTGTACAAACAAAAGCTTACACTTCTGTCTTCAAAGAGATAAGCCCTACGAAAATCCCAGGTAGCAGTTGACCGTGTGACAAAGTTGAGATAAAAAGAGCGAGATAGAGCGAGTGCATCTCATGTTGTCTCACTCTTTTAACCATTTGAGAACTTGCACTCAAAGCCAATAAGAATCCAAGATGAATTACGCGTCATTGGATTGCAGATTCCCTAGTCCAACTTAGCTTTATGAGGCATTCGAAAGATGATAATAACTCATTATTTTATGGCAGAAATGTGCATGTTTTATACCATTTTAGAATCTGCATAAAATGCTTAATATTATAGCGTTATTTTTTTGTTACCTTTTAAGTAGTTTTTTTTCACGGCAGGTGGTCAAAGTTGAAATTGATGTTTCGCTGCGAATAAAACTTTAGATCAAGCCCTTGTTTTTTTACATTTCACGTAGGTTATCGATGAAATATCTCTTTTATTATCCTAATTAACTATTCATGGTGCCGTACACATAAAAAAAACTTATTTTAAGGGCTTTATAAGTGCACACTGAGCCTAACAATGCTGAAAACGGTCAAAATTCACGAAAAACGTTAAATTGCCAATAACTTGAAAACGGTGCAACTTTTACTAGGGTCATGTTAGGTTGGTTGGAACCCTCTCAGGCTGGTCTACCTCCAGTGTCGCTATGGCGTGTCCTTTTTGGGACACCCTGTATACATCAATAAATGCGGCAAAGTGGTACAATAAACATTTTAAAAAAATCTTAGGATACCTTTTCTTTGGATAGGTCTTTCAAAATGAATAGGGGTTTCAAAAACCAATTTTTAATAAATATAATACTAACGAAAATAATCATTGCGATAGAAAAAAATGTTTCCCCCCCCCCCCCCCTCTAACTTTTGAACCATGGGCTCAAAAAATATGAAAGATGTAATGCAAGTAAAGCTTAGTAAGTTTTTTTTTTTTTTTTTTAATTTATTTAGGCAACAAACCTAGGTTTTAAATCAAAACTATATTCAACGTGATCGGTAAAGCCGTTTTTGAGTTTTTGCAAAAAGTCTACCCTTCTTAGTAAACGTGCTGCTAAGATACTCCGTTTTGCTTGTGACAGACGCGTAACTACGGAATGGAACCCTGCACTGAGCATGGCCCGGTCATTGGCCGGTTTTTTATCGTTTAGGGCTTGATTTAAAGATTATCAGACACTTTGCTTAACAAGCTCATCTCGATATAAAAATAAGTTCCTAAAGTATCTATGCAGGATAATAGATTTACATTCAGAAGTTATCGCTGACCACTACTTAGTGCAGTTGTACAGCAGCAGAGAACCACTTAATCTATCGATTTGAAATTTGGTATAACTATTCCAAATTTCACAAATGTACAACGCTAACCCAGACACATTTAAAGTATTTTTTATAAACCGTGGAAAATGCCCAATATGAAGAGGGGGCAAAATTTCAAAGTCTAGTGGCTGGCGACTGGGTGAAGTGGGGTATCATATTATTATTTCTTTACATTATATTAAAATTACTATAAATTTTAAGGAAAAATATAATCACACCTCTATCTTGGTAATTCTTTTTTTTTAATTGAAAAAAAAAACAACATTTAGCGAATTCAGTTTGCCGTTTAACTAACTTTACGTGTATTTATTACACTTGACATTTCGATGAGATTACATAAAAGACACTTTTTTCAAATAAAAGATTTTTTTTAATCGGTTCACATGATAGAGAATTATCCTCGAAACTCTAACATACGTGCATTACATCGCGCAAATTAGTCAGACAATTTGCCGATAGATGGCCCTGTACACAATCATACTTAATTTAGGTACTTCTGATCAAGTCTTTCGCCTATATAGTTACACGAGATTATTCAAAGTTTGTACGGAACTCGCACTTGACCGGTTTTATTATTATGAGCCCAACCCCGAAATCGCATTCAATAAGTTGATAAGACTTTGACGTGGATAAAAATGCGATATAATTTGACTAAATGGAAAGCCCGAGCTTGTCATGGGTGTTTAATTATAATATTGAGAAGGTATTTTCGCCAGGCCGCCCTTGAAGATCTGATAGTAAGATTTTCGCCTCGAGTTGCTGGGGCGCGCCTGATTGTCTACGAGCGGACGCGATAACGAGCCGGTCGCGGTGTGCCTTTGTATTGTTTGTCGCCGCAACTCGAGCTTTATCCAATTGCACTTTACTTTGATGACATGCGCCTCCTTAAACCTGACCATTCCCTGAAATCCTTATTAGCGCTGTTATTGTCAGGTATCGCTTCACAGCTTATTGTTGTTTCTACTCATTCTAGATGAATAAAATTTAATATTATTTTTAATTTCCATAAGAGCGATTTCCTGTACTTGTAGGTATAGTTTTAAGTGTTGAAAACAATCAAACGGATACTTACTTAAATAAGTGACTTATGGGTTTATCATAAACGCGTTACTGCCCTGAATTAGCTATGAATCGTTTGTCTTTATCTGTCATTTTGACTAATGTATTTGTAAGAAAGTGATAAAACATTATTTAACTAAATCAGGCTCGTAAACTTTTATGAATAAGGGGATTAATCCTTAAAATTTGTTACAATATATTCTTATTGTTACATACAAAATATTGTTCTTTTTATCATGTATGTTCACATCTGACTGATATTTGATAAGATTATATGAGACTTGACTGTGGTGTGGGTAGGGGAATGGGTAAAGACATATTGTATAATGGCTTTTATCATATTATATTTTAATATAACGTAATTAATTAAATAGAGGGGACCACCAGGCAAAAGAAAGCAAGGGAGACCCCATAATCGGTGGGAGGACGAAATCAAACGTACAGCGGGTCCAAACTGGATGCAAACTGCAAAATCCAGAGACGATTGGTTCACCTTGGAGGAGACCTTTACCTGCAGAGGGGTTCTTGCAGAATAACTCACAGGAAAAAGAAACAAATAACAATAATAATAACGCTATCATAATATTTTTTATAATAATTTTAGTTGCCTTAAAAATACTAATACACTTTTTTCACGATACTTACCTACTAACAACAACTACTTTTTGTAACTAAATATAATATTACTGTAAATTTAACTCTGTAAGATTTTTTTTATTTATTTATTTTAAAACGTAAGTAATACAATAAAAAACATGATTTATTAAACGCAGTTCTAGCCAAACCTAACCCTCTTTTTCTAAATATTCGTTTGTGTGGGATCACTGTTTTAATTTAACCTAACCTAACCCACTTTTATTACAGCCTTTTATTTCTGTTGAGACTTACATACAATAATAAAATGTCACTAATTAGTACAAATGTGTTTTGGAGTATGTAATAATTATGGCAGTGGATATTAGACGCCATGTAAATATACTCTTTATATATGTTGTTGGTTACGTCATATAGTAGTATGCCTGTTAATACGTTATTCAAAATGACGATATATCAATATATAATATATGAAAATTAATTATAAAATATTTAGTACACCGTGTAAAAACCACAACTTGAATAAAAAGCAGAACATCTAAAATCAATATTTTGGGTTACATACAACATCACAAAAGTGGTGTGACACCCCTTGTAGTTGAGATTAAATTACAAAAACTTGGCGTATTTTGTCTACATAATAAGTATAACAAAATAACATAAAAAAAAAATGTTTTTTGAAGCATCCTACTTGGCTATGATTAGGATAAGTCGATTTTTGTTGACTATAAAATTCCGACCGACAGTTTCTTTTAAAATACACATATATTTTTAAGTATACTTCATAATTATAGATTAGACTTACCTTCCCCGGAAGTATATGCTTATACTCGTACGGTGCAGACGGCAACTGCAGTTTTCATTGTCCTCGAAGAATGCACCTTTATTGCCTGGGAAACCAAATAACCTCCTCTATATCTCACTTTATACCCAACCGCCTCTTATTGTAGGCGCTTAGTCGATCCCTTTAAATCGAACTCGACAAGGAGAAGGTAATAAGTAAATTTATGCAACTAAATCAGAAATCATCGCATTTATTCGTGATAATCTATAACATACAAAAGTATAGCATAAGAAACAACGAAATGTTTAAACATAGAATAAATAAATAGTTAACCACGAAATGGTTACGCCTCAGCATAAATGCTAACCCAAAAGTCAGCGCTGATCTTCTGGCCACACCATTTGTGGGTCACTAACGCAGCTGTACGACACGGCATAAATCTGAACGCGACTTTGCGGCGGCGAAAGGGCGGCGATCAACTATACTTAGAATACTAAACAATACACACCTAATAATAAGGTTTACGATAAATCATTTCTGATAAAGTAATTATTTTCAGAAATAATCGCTGCTAACGAAAGAACAATAAATGCGTGGTACACAAGCTTCTCATAAACACTCAGTCACTCACAGTTCTCACTTTACAAGTTTTCCTTAGTTGGAGCTAGTTTGATCTGTGTAAGTTTGGCCCCAAACATTTTTTATTATCTAACTTTTGAACCGTGAATCGAAAAATATGGAAATATACATCAGTTGCCCACGCGACCGCTCAAAATGCTAATCAGTGCTAACCACATAGTGTACTAAACGTTGTATTCATAGTGTACCGCTTCACGGTTAAAAGGTCTGGACAAAGCAGGGAGAACGAAATCAGGCGTGATGATTCGTCTAGCGGAAGTAATGTTAAAGCTTCATTGTTTCCGGGGCACGCGCAGACTCTTCGCAAAATTAGCATTCTTTCTACTATTGTGCCATCTTAATTATCTAACTAGTTTATTAAGAATTGGGTTAGCGAAACTTGCTAACAATTATATATAATAAATAAATAGTAAGGGATTTATAACTGACATTATTATGTGCTTGTGTATTTTTGTGTTTTTTTAGTATTTAATAATATTATTAGTATAAAATAAGATAACATTAATAACAATTAATGCACGATGCGAACACAAAACAAATGAAATATTATCAAATTACTGTGTGACCAAATTTCTCCATAGAAAATCTATTTATTGACAATAACAATATACATAATGGATATATACAGATGATTACTATAACTAGCTTATATCTAAAATAGGCCCTTGAGGCATTGTACCAAGGATGCTGGCGGCATTTCCTCGTTGTATCGCAATACTGATACGTTGTGCGAGGAAGCCGCCAGCTCTTCGGTCACCAGTTACGTCAACCAGACGTTTCGCGATTTCTCCAAAAAACTTGTGCGCGCTGTAATTAATTCCCATAGTAATTTGTATGGGAATTAATTTCAGTTGCAAGTCGGCACGGGTTTTTAGGGTGTTTTGGGCTAGTATTTAGGAAGTATGCGTTGTTCATTTTTTAAAATTCTAAATAAGGGACACCCTACATACATAGTATTTGTATAATTTTCAATAAAAGTATAAAATCGTGAGAATAGGATAATCATTGAAGCGTGTCAATCGTCCCTGATCAATGTCGCTGCGTCTGCACTGTCAAGTGTTATCTATTTATCGTGAAGTCGACCCAATTTAACCTCCAACCTATCCGCCATTACCGGGACCCTTCGACAGCACAATAAAAATGATTTATAGACCGATGAGATCGCTCGCTCAAGAATATAATACGACTTTATTTATTACGTTTGCGAGCGAAACTGATAATAAACATCTGGATATCACCGATGTTAGTTTTAAATATTATTATAAATACGAATAGTATTAAGTTATCTGTTTTGCCCGAAGGTAGATAATGCCTTGTAGCATCTAGTCCGCTTTTTGTACGTTTGTATTTTATTTTGTGCAATAAAAATTAAATAAATAAATAAATGAAATAGATAGAACTACTGACTAAACTTACAATTTCTATCAGCCTGATAATTCATTTTGATGTTAAACTCTGTTCCGGACAGCCTCGAAGCTCTATAGAGTCTTTAGTTTCTAATAACTCTCCTTTAGTTGTAAAATACTCTTCTTCTCCGACCTCCGACGGATTTCTTGTCGATTTCGAAGTAATCGTGCTCCTTTTTCTACACCGCTTTTAGTAACGGGTTTTTTACGGGAACACATATTTATATCATAAGCTTTTCAGAACGCGTTAAGTCAAATCTGATTTCCCTAATTAAAGTGTACTACCTAACTTTTGTTTCCCGCTACGTAATATGGATCAAAGTTTTGTAGCAATATCTTAAGAGCAAATAACTTCAATATTCTCATGTTTGCTTTAATAACTCGTCTATAATTTTGCTCAGATTTGCATGTTTTTGATGAATATATACAAACAGAGTTACTTAAATAATAGTCTCACCAAATTCTACTACTACTAGATTTAGACTACAGGTAGTTGGATAGTTTTACCGGAATCGTTATACGACCTTTTTATTTGAATAAGTCGAGCTTACAACGTAGTGTATTTATTAATTATTATAAGTTATGCATTCTACAGGAAAGGAAAAACAAAAAGCGTCATGATATTTCAGCACAGGAATTTTCTGAGTAAAGTATCATCGCTACCATGGGCTGGTTAAGGCGGGACGCGTCATTATTGGCCACATATTTGCGGCGCGGGCTCGCTGCTGAACAAACTAATCTGAAAATTACACGCCCCTCCCCGCTCCAGCTGTACGGTAAACAGGGCTAAATACTGGAAAACTATCCCCTTTGTATATCCACAACTTTCAGAATACCATATCTGAGGATATCGTTATTTAAACAAATTAATAGGTGTGTAAACATTCTTAAGTTACATATTATAGTTACTTAAAGAAGATTATTTAGCTACATTTCGATTTATTTTATATTACTTACTTTTATTTTTTATACTTATATATATATATATATTATGTTTATGTATGTGTATTTGTATTTTTATGTGTGTATGTTTATTCACTGTAATTGTGTGTGTGAATGTAGCCTTCATAACGTTTTAGCAACACCTACTTTTTTAATTAACTTCTCTGTTTCCGCTACCCAAAGGTTGTCTGGAAGAGATCGCTCTTTAGTGTTAATACATTTAGTCAATTGTTTATTTTCTTTTCTTGTATCTTTTTACTGAGGTGTGCCAAAAAAAAGTATTCTATCTATCTACCTATAGTCTGAATTTATATTAAGTACTGACCTAAATTACCAGTTAAATTCACAATATACAAAGTTTACGTACTTAATTTTCAAAACATGTATCTAGTTTATTACTAAGTATTTACCTGCGTATCTATTACATTTCCTTGTTTAAGAACGTTAAAAAAATGCTCCATTCATGAATTTCTAAATTCTAGAATTACACTTTTTTGCTATGGGAACAGTCATCTGTCCAGAGCAGCAGTGTTTGTATCGAGTGACTTGAAACATACTTTTGGTTGTAGATAAGTACTCCATATAATATTATTTTTAATTACCGCGATAGGTACTCATGAAATAAAACTATGTAAACGAATTATATCGCGTATAATCCGTTTATATAGCTCAATTACTGAGTATATATTCAGAACCTTATTAAAAGCCTGTTTCTAAAAGCTTAAAATAAAAATTACCAAACAAAATCCAATCAAACCAATTTTGGCGGCAAACTTTGATGGCAACGGGCACCATTTGAGGCAATTTATTGCACTCATGTACCTATAATACTTCCTGATTTTGTTATTTTAGGATATGCAAGTTTTTCTTTCTCATAAAAACAATATTTTAGCAGTAAAATCTGGTATAAACTGTCCACAAAGTAGACATCCCTTGAAGCGAGGTCGAGACATTAATTTGAAACAAGCAATAAAGGGGCAGCTAGATGTCTTCACCGCGGCGCCGCGGCGCGGCCCGCTCGGTGTGACGCTCTTAAACGCCGCTCTATAAATTTCTCAATAAAATACTGCTCCAGTCGGTGCCATACAAAAAGAAACCTTCACACCGTTCCCCAAAATTCACCTCAAGCTTTTCATAAACGTGAGAGATGTGCAGTTTCGTAAACGAAGGCAAACGAGGAAATAATTTACTTTGATATGATTCTCCTTAATAGGGAATCAGCGCCCAGGAAATGATAACTTAACCCCTTCCCTTAAGGTTTCGTTTCGGTTTATCTAAGCAGGGTAAATACCATTTTTGGCAATTGATTTTATGTAGGAGATTAACGCTGTGGCTTTAGCTCACCGCCAAGCCGTATCATAAAATGTAAGCGAGCCTTATTCAATTAAATTTCGCAACATTATAATGTGACAATCTCAATGATCTTATTTTGGCACAGTGACAGCCTGTGCGGCCTCATTAATTACGCTGATTTGATTAGGTAAAACAGTAAGCTATTTAACTATTCCCGACTAAACAATTTTGCTAATTAATTAATCGAATAGTTTGACTACTTCGAATAAGCATAGTAATTTTGTGATATTTGCTCGAACTATAAAAGTGATGTAAGCGGCTAATTTAGGTACTAGTGTATTCAGCAGACCACAAACACAACTGTCAAAGCAATTTGTTCATTCGTGCTCATTATGCAAAGCCAAATCCTAACCACAACAACCATGTAACTGTAGGAACGTTTCTGAAATCACGCTATATTCAGTTTAGTCTGTTTAGATTGATTGTATAGCCTATTTATACTAAATATCATAATAAGATTTATCAATAAGAACAAAATAGAAAATATCATATAATATAACAATGTGGGTCATATTTACTGAAACCATTTAGTCACGTCTTAATTTAATGGACGCTTCAAAGATACATTTCCAGATTTGAAACAATAAAGAGAAGATTCGGCCAACTGATACCAGACCTCATCTGAGGGTAGACCAATGCCTCGTTGATATAGCGTCTAATAAACCTCGGGTTGTCGGTGAACTTAGCGGCCCGGTCAGCCAACACTTGAAATAACACACTGCCATTAGACACACTGTATTTATCTCTGAGAAGAAGAAAAGGGTTTGTTGATTTAGAGCTACGTAACCACCGTTTTGTTTTTACGTTTACATACCTGCGTATTCGTATTTAAGTTTATAACCTTTAGATATTCAATTCAATTTTTTTGGTGCATTGCAATCTTATCACAGCAATTACATTTGCTATCAATCACGTTGCAGTTTAAATTCCAGAATAATATGGGCTTGATTTTCCTTGCAGCGTTTATTGTATCTATAAATTTACCAGATTTTTTATTGAAAATCGGCAGGTGCATCGTCGGATGCGGTGCATTGAACGAACAATTGTTGTAATTTGCGGACGGTCCACGTCTATTCCTAATCGATTGCGATTGTGTGGGGCTCGCCCGTGCCGGCCAATCTAGCCACTCTTCCAATATTGTTGCACTGCACTGATACCCGCGTGTAGGCTACGCCGATACGAATTTCCCTCATAGCGCCGTAATAGCCCATCGCTGAGCTTATTACGCGGCGCTATCTATTGAAAACGGCTTTACAGGGGAATCCCGAATAGGTTGTACTCGGCGCTTAACTTAATATTCTTTCAGCGTATTTTCTGTTTTCATATCTAACCTCCTCAGAATCAGAATTAATGTTTAATAAAAGTCTGATCCCTTTCTTTTATGATTCAGTAATTGAAATCGCCTGGATATTGCAAGCTATAAACAGGTAGTGATTGATGTATTGAAAAGTACTGTTTTAGGATCTCGTTTTCAATCATTTCATCCATTATAAATAATATTGTTTTAGTTTCGGGTTACTTACGAGTTTTAAGTTTCGTGGTAGCCTATGTAGCTTAATAATGGCAGGGAGAGTGAATGCTAATTAAAGTGCAGGCAAGTTTGGCAGTTGAGGCGTTCGAGCTAGTTGTCTTGCAGTAAACTTTTATCCCTGCAGGGACGCACGGTCCATACCAACTTACAAACTAAGAAAATGGTTGCCACAGACGGCCACTTAACTGGACATACTCTCTAATAAATTGCGGGCTTCGAACCAAATGCAGGCATAAATACTTAATTTGAAGTCGGGAGATGCAAACTGCCAGTGTCGATAGGGATAAAGCTGAATAAATTGGTATTATTTGCCCGGCGGTGCAGTGAGGCCAACCGGATACAATTACAGGTGGCAATCGAGACTGCTGACCGTTCGCTGGGATACAGTCATATAGAAATACAAACTCTTAACCGTAACTGAGGAGCTCTTTCATTACGGCGCAGCGAAGGTCCGGCGCGCACGGCGACAATGCCGACTGCCGTTGGCGCCGCCCGGTAGACTTATGAATATTTTCTTTCCTGGATATTGACATTATGGAAATTATTTTTACACTATTTATTGTTTAATATTAACCAGCTATGTTCCTTCGTTTAACTTTTTTCAATTTTTTGATTATTATGAAAATTAGGAGCGAAAAACACTTTGTATAAATCGAAACAAAATCAAACGAAGGGGGATAGCTGTGGTTAATTTACATAAAATTGCGTAATAATATTTTCTATAATGTTAATATAATAAAATGTGGTCAATATTTGTATGGAGAAGAGGTCAAGAAACGTCGTCCCCAACGTCGTCCCCTTTCCTCTTAAACAAACTCCTATGGTTATATTATAAAATGATTTTATGATGATAAACTTGGAATACAAGTGCGGAAAGTAGGAAATTCAGAACGAATGCTCATAAAGCCGTGAATTACCTAATCGCATGTGTATGTTTTACGGTACATAATATGGCCCTTTAAATTTTCGACATACCTAGGCACGGAAAGTGCTTATTCACGCACTAGTGCAGGAAAGTAGCACCATGTGTACTGTAATAGTACATTACTATAAAGGCCGGGAAACGAAGGGTTGCAGGCCAAGTAGATATAGACGGTCGAACGTAGCGCGTATACGCGGCCGGCAACCCTTCGTTTCCCGGTTTGTATAGTGCTTTTCTCAAACTTGCAATGAAATAATAATAAAAATAGAATGATGATTATGATTGTTTTATGTCCTAAAGTGATAGATTATTCAGTGCGTGGGGTATTGAAGGGGAACAAAATGTTGATTGTTTTGGCGCTACGACGCACGCTATTACGCTTTTTAGGGTTCCGTAGCCAAATGGCAAAAAACGGAACCCTTATGGATTCGTCATGTCTGTCTGTCTGTCCGTCCGTATGTCACAGCCGCTTTTTTCCGAAACTATAAGAACTATGCTGTTGAAACTTGGTAAGTAGATGTATTCTGTGAACCGCATTAAGATTTTCACACAAAAATAGAAAAAAAAAAACAATAAATTTTGGGGGTTCCCCATACTTAGAACTGAAACTCAATTTTTTTTCTTAAAACCCATAGTGGGTATCTATGGATAGGTCATCAAAAATGATCATGAGGTTTCTAATATCATCTTTTTCTAAACTCAATAGTTTGCGCGAGAGACACTTCCAAAGTGGTAAAATGTGTGTGTGTGTGTGTGTGTGTATGTCCTGTAACTTCTAAAATAACAGAATGATAAAATTAAAAAAAAATATGTGACATACATTACCATGCAAACTTCCACCGAAAATTGGTTTAAACGAGTTCTAGTAAGTAGTTTTTTTAATACGTCATAAATGGTATGAAACCCTTCATGGGCGAGTCCGACTCGCACTTGGCCGCTTTTTTTCTTCTTTGTGGTTTTTAAAATCTTACTATGAGGTTGTCAAAAGGAGAACGAATATTCAATTATTTTTGCACTACGACGCATGGTTTAGGAGATACAGCCCTATAAAGCTTTCTGCATGACTGAAAAAAAAACCGTGCGTCGTAGCGCAAAAATAATCAAATTTTCGTTCGCCTCTAGAAAACCCTGAAATAATAATAATAAAAACACATAAAAGAAAAAAAAGCATAATAGCAGAATTTTCCTTATACGTTTTTTTTATGGTTGAATGCCAAGACGTTTCACAATTTGACGTTTAAAAACAAAAGAAGGTTGCCTTACAGGCCTAGGTGTGTAAGGCTGTATCAAATTCCTTTACATATCGTCTTCACCCATCGTATAATTTTAAGTAAGTCATGTGAACATTTCATTGCAAGTTTGAGAAAATGTATTTTGAAGAACTGGAGGCACTTTTGGAAAATCGATATACATACTGAAACTTAATTTTCTAGTTATTAGCATTTAAGTAAAGTTTCGAGCATTCTTATACTTATAAGCCAGTATAATAGGCATTTATCAACCCACTTGCTGCGCTGCGTTGCCATATAGCATATAAAGCACAGTAGAGACGGCCAAACAATTGGCAGTAACATTTTTATTACAACGCACGATCCTCTATCCTAGTTTTATTCTAAGCGGCCTCACGTGAAAGCCAACACAGCCCTGAAGTGCTTAATGCGCCGACCGTAATATCAATAAAGAGGGGCGATGAAGGTAGAACAAGACCTGGGGGGAACACCTGTTTCCTCCTCTGGGTGTCGCATTCTGTCGACTTTCTTCCGATACTTGAAATATGGCGTGTCATCTTAGCAGCTCCGATTACTCGTTTGTACGGCGAGATTTGTTTCACGGTTATTTCGTGAATATCGTTTTTGTTACCCAAAGCTTTTACCGACCGTTAGTTTCTTCAGTGATTCGCAGGCTATGCTAACGCTAAAATTTTCGGACAAATTAGTATTTAAAGACAAACATACTTCAAGCTTCGTGTTCTTACTACATCGGATTAAACATTATTAATATTTGATTCATTACTAATTAAAAACAATTAAGTTCAATATCAGTAACTCTGAAACAAAAAAAAAACTTTAACCAGATTACGGATGTTTTTTTCTTGAACGAGTTTGTTACTGAAATGGGCTAAATACAAACAAATTGATTAACGGCTTAATTATCATAATTGGTTACAAACACATAGACAAATAATGATAAGCATTTTGAGTTTTGCCATATTATCTAAATCCAACGAACCCACTCAAACCTACACAAAACCTCTCTAGATTTTGTTTTTTCAGATTAGGACACTCAAGTTCATAGAATCTGGGATTTCAAATTTAAGGTAAGAACGCAATACGTTTAAAAATATCAATCTCTGTTTTATTTTTCTCAACTCTTTTAACCTGTTTTATTCGTGTTTATTCTCCTGACTGTATTGTTTGCCTATTTAAATATGTGTCAGAGATTTCTCCCCCTTTAAAAAGGGTGATAAAAGCCTACAATGTCAACACGCTATACAAAAGTAATCTTAACTGTGAAATCTCTTTTCTTTGCTCTTTCTCTTTGTCTGTATTTATAAGTAGATGATATTGCAGTGAATGCGAAATATTTGATAGGTATAATCAGTCTAATGCGTGTACAATCAATTTTAATATGCGGCGAAAAGTAAGTTCTTAAACAAAATGGTACAGAAAATCAATGTTTATAACCATATATATTTGAATTCCGCTATAAGTTCACGGTTATAGATAATAGTGCAATAATCAACGTGTCCCAAAATTTTTAAAATACACTATAATATAGGTGTTATTAGTAAGCTATCTCGATTACTTCCCTGGCTGTGTTCTCGAAGCTGCCCGGACTTTGCTAAGCCGGCAATGCTAACTTACTCTAGTCATTTTACGGACCGAAAGTATGGCGACTGGAAAACATATATACCAAATAGCTGATGTTTTTAGTTCAACGAATATATCATCATTATAGTAATAGTGACTCTGTGAGCTGTAGACTTCGCAAATCCCTATGGATATTGAAAAAAAAATTGAATCGACAACAAAAAATCTGTTAAATGGTCGAACCTGCTCACTGAAACGGAGAACTTCGCTATCCCTCGGTCAATTATAATAATAATAATAATAATAAAATTCTTTATTGCACACTACATAAAAAACAGATACAGAAATTGATAACATATACACATTGGTAGGTAACAACAGGCGGACTTATCGCTAAACAGCGATCTCTTCCAGACAACCAACAACAGACAAGACAATTATATAAGAACTAGAATCCAACAAAATATCGTTATATACTTTCAACGTATTACAAGTGTTATTTCTGTAGGATTCGTTATGTAATTTTTTTTTAGGTCGTTTAACAAGCATCAAAAAGTGCTTCCTACTTAATACCTACTATTTGTTTCTAGTGAATTAAGACATGTATCACTCCCGCCGTACATTTGTAGATTTATAGCTTTACATGTATACATTTTCATTTATTTTGCATTTTACTGATTGAAGGCAAAAATTCATGCTGCAGAAAAATTATAATAATTGTTCTAAATAAAAAAACTGGTACTTTTTTTCTTATTCTACTACTTCCGGTACAATGTTTGTAGGATTCCTGCATATGGTATCGGTAAATATATCATTTGAACGATATTCAAAAAATCGGGGAATTATGATGTTTTGCGCAATCGTATCTTTACCGGGCTCACTGGATTCCGCGGCTGTCATACTGACTGCCATACATGCGTCGGCAACAGACTCACCACAACCGGAGACACTCCCTGCGCCTGTTTATCTTGCTAAATGGAACACGAAACAATATTCTATAATATTGCATATTCACTAGGGAGGCACCTGCGTTATAAGTATATAAGCTGTGAGTACATACCATAGGTTACTTACAATTACTAATGTTTACTAATCACTAACAATTATTAAGTATTAGTTTGTTTTGCTTTGCTAGAGTGCTTTCGATAGATAAAATCATGAGAGGCCCTCAAATACTGTGATTTGAACTAAAATAGGTTATTAATAATCAGAAATAAAGCTGAATTATCCTCCATTTCTAAGTAAAAAATTTAGTAAAGACTTGTCATGCATGTCTAAGGTAATGATTTTTTTCTCCGTTTTTAAAGGTTAACTGATTCATCAACGCAAAGCCGAAACTACAAAATCTAGAAAGTTTAAATTTGCACATCTAAGTTCATCTATTTTGAGTACAAGAAATAAGAAGTGATTTTGAGAAATTCAAACCCTCAGGGGGTTTAAAAGGGGATGAAAGTTTGTATATGGTACAAGTTTTGTTTTAAGCTGGGATTAAAAAAATAGTAAAAAGGTACTTTATTAAAATAAAAGAAAACCTACTTCGTTTTTTTTAAAAAACAAGGGTTACAAATACTTTATGGGGATCAAATATGTTTTAGATTGCGTGGCAAAAAAATTTGTAAAATAGCATATTATTAAAATACAAGAAAATAAATACCAGTCTTTTTGAAATTTCTATTTCTAAAAGAGTTAAAATTTTGTATCCAGTACATATAGGTGCTAATTTGGTTCGGTCAGCCAACTAAAAATTGTTTTGGAACGAATCTTCCCTTGTGGAACTATGCACTATAAATAGGCAATACCTCTATACGTGCATCCGTTCCAGTTCATCCTAATTTTTGACTGGCTGGGGAACACGTCTTGGTTCAACTTAACGGTTGTAATATTGTCTCTCAATATAATACACCTTTCACGCAACCACCTTCGTATCTCTTCTCACCCCGCGAGCACCTCTATAAGTACCCACATCATAAGCTTTATTGAACTTAATATGGGACTTAGTCAATTTGTGTAATAATGTCTATTTATTATTGTCATATTGAATCAAGCTTATTCAGCAAGCCATGAAACGAGGCCTTCATGCCATGAGCTCAGCGCAAATAGGTCACTCCCGAGCTCTCGACATGATCACAAGCGAAGCTCTTTAGCGCACTCAAAGTTTGCTCTCGTCACCTACATATTACTAGTTACTATTATGAGCATAACCTACGCAGTTACGCTCATAAAACGGAAAATTGCAAAGCACAAACACTTAGCTGTACCTAAAAATTTAAGCGCTATTTGTGAGTGGCAAGGCTATTCAATTACTCTGCGAGAGTCAAAATTAAGACATTGAAATATCGATAGCTATTTTTTCCATCGCTCATCGTCATTACAGAAAAAAATATCGATAATTTCGCGAAAAATCTCAGGGCACTTTTAAATTAACGTCAAATTTATCACGAAATAATTAATACGTAAATGCAAATGCTCAAAAATTACTCAGCAATAACCAATTTAAGTTTAATGTTCAAACCATAAATTCGGTTTAACTCCCCCGAGCGAGCCGACCGAGTGGGCCGCGGCGCTGGCGCGGGGCCGACTCGTTCACTCTTCTCTGAAATTACACCGAACATTTTTATCCCTTTGTGCTGTAGTTTATAAATACAAAAGTGGATCCTTTTAGCTTAGTAATTTTGTAACTCATTTCGATTGTTCGTCGATGAAACACGGCGTTCGTTGTGGTTGAAGGACTCGGAAAAATAAACTTCACCCTGTTTACTTAAGATATTTTTAATAGTCTTCTTACCGCTGAAATTCTACCTAGCGATGAAATATTCTTCTCTTGCCAAGTACCTTACATGAATATTTTATAGCAACGTGACATGTTATAAGCATTGTGACTGAAATGATTTAACCGTATAACCCCTCTACTTTAGGTATGAGTAAAAGTTATACTCAAGCGAACTCCGAAACTCTTCACTTGACTTAAGTCGAGGTTTTTTAAGAAAATATGCGAAGCCGCTCGCCCTCCGCATGAAATTAAATTTGCGAGAACGATTTTTCCTCGGAAAGTAACTTATTTACAGCCCCGCTAACAGTTTTCATTTTTCAATGAGTACCTATATTCGATTTAGTGAGCTAAGTAGCTCAGCAGTCAGTAGTTGGAATAAATGTTCCAAGTAAAAAAAAAACACTTAAGATTTGATGTCAGGAATTCTCGGTCATTAAAAAACATTCTCGGGTAACGCCATAATCCAAATCTATTGCAAGATTTAAAAGTTTTGAAAGAACCGTAGTTTTACGAAGTGGTAACCTTGTGCATTAATAAAAAGGTTGGATGGGAAATAATCCCTTCTTAGCAAGGTTTCCCGGCTTACAGATTTCGATACCGGCGCCCCGTCTACACAGTGACTAGATTTCTTTTGCTTATATATAAGTATTAACAGAAACCTACAGTTTAATATTTTCACTTTACGTCAAAGATAATCTAACATACTTTTTACTTATATGAAAGATGGAAATTCACGTTCATACGAATATGAGCTTGAATTTTCACCGGAGTCAAATCTGTACCTGTAATACACACATGAAAACACTCGCTAGTAAGTCTCAACCTGACATTAGAATATGAATGTGTCGTTTGGCGCGTCTTGCGACTACTAATAATACCACACATCTCGATGAATAACGGCACAAGTGACTATGAAGCATATAGCCAGATACGACGTCATTCGCTTTAATGTACAATATAATTTTTCCACTCATCTGCTCCCGCCAACTAACTGGCTCGACGCATCACAATTAAGCTCCAATGCGCTACAGCTTTTATGCATACTGTAATGCAGTCCGCAGATAATATGATTTGTAATATAATAGGTAGAGGAATCTTTTTGTTTCCTCTTTATTACTCAGAACGACTGAGGATGTAATTACGAAATTCAATAATGACCTACTTGTTTACTGTAATTAGAGCAAATAGCGGTACCTACCAATTTGAACTTTACTAATTGATATCAGTTATTTGCATTTTGTAACACACATCCCATCACGCTCGCGTCATTGTACAAGTATAAGCGAGAAGCGCTGTATTTGATGCCAAAATAAGATATATTTCTAACGGCGCTGTAAGCTAACCTATATTGGTATAGGTATATATAGTTAAATACTTGTTAAATATATAGTTTTTTTTTTGTAGTTTGCAAATTATTGTCTATATTACAAAGTTGATTCCATGATTTACGATTTGCTCGTAAACTTAACGAACAACTACCCCGTGACAGACATTCGGGAGTAAGTCAACTTACTTACCTCGAAAGCATTTCTCACAAATTGATGTCACCGTGACGTCACCCTACATTCGACAAAAGTTTTTGATTCATATCCGAAGGGAAGTGAAGATTTGGATTTACAAAGCATTTACTGATTATCTGTATAAATAAAGATAAAAAAGTGAAAAAATACAGATTTATTTATCAATGTGTATACCTATTTATAATTATATATAAAATAAGTTTTATTTAATGAATAAGTCTTGAGACAAACACATTCAATTTGTGTTGTAGGCTTGAGATGCCGAATACAAAATTTACATGATACCTTCGGACTTCACAACATCCAATAATGTAATTTTGGCCACAGGAAGTAAGCAGATAACCTACTTACTGATCCGAGGTATTCTATTTGCCTGTAATAATCGCGATGACAATCTTATATTACATAAAAGATTTGCCCTCATTCGATCCAAATGCGATTTTCTCCCCCAGAGTTATAGGCGCTCGAATTTTTTCGCCATTGAAATAGGAGCGCTACTATCTTCTATGAGATTTTTTGAATGTATTCGAATGAATAAGAAATTTTGGCGCCACAAAAAATACATAATGCATTATAAGAAGAGTTTAGCAGAAGACGGGACGGGGCTCGTCGCGGATAATGGAGCCGGCGGGGGCGAGCCGCTCATTGATCCAGACAATCGTTATTAACGACAGTAATGACGCCCTGGGTATTCTTAAACATACACTTACTCCACTTTTACTGAACGTTTTTGAATATTTACGTCAGGAGGCATTGAGAAGAAAGCAATGGCTTGTTTCCTGCATTATTTCAAACAAGCATGGTTCGATCAACTGATTGGTCCGTAATACGATATTATCAATTAGCAGTCTCGCTTTCTCTTGCCGGCACGGCATAAATTAACTATTTCTCCATTTTTTATAGAATTATTGTCCTTTCCTTTAATAAACAGGAGTTTATTGAAGGAAAGGACAACGTGAAATGAATAATTAACTCACCTCATTCACTCACTCACCTCACTCTTTCTTTATATTAATGATATTTATATTTATCTTATATATGAAGAAAATTAAGAGACATTTAAGATATTGGAAAGATTTTTAAAAGATCGATAACTAAACGACATGTTAAAATTTACGTTTATTTCGATTTCGCTGTGATCCCAATTAGATCTATCTACGATATTTCTAATGTAAAAGTGACATTGCCCGAATCGAGCTGCTTCTGTAAATTATACGACATACAAACGATATCTAAATGAGAACTTATCTAAACCAGAACTTATCGTTATCGTATTTCATTCTTCGAATCGGGCCGTTGGTCTATTAGTTCAAGTTTGATTATTCGTAGACCAACAAAGTAAACCAAAGTAAACATGACATCTAATTAAATGGCTAAAATTTGCGTGACAATCTCTTAATAGAAGCGGGCCTTCATCAAACAACCTCTCACGCATTGTGTTAACACACTGATACTTCACTAACTCTATTCAAACAGAACTAGGGCGATGGGTTTCGGACAATTAACGTCAGAGCGTGCGTGGAGGTGACAACGGCGTGCTGTGACAATTCAGGCTAGATAAGGTTGGAGAGAATTCGGCCTCTGGGATCGGCGCGCTGGCGCATTAGCCTCTGAAATAAGTTTGTTCATTACGGGGGAACAAAGCGGTAGACCCGTCGGCGGCGGAGGAAACGTGCGCCGACGCCGCGACAATAGGCGCACCGCCTTATCACGCCGGAACGCGTCGCCGCGCCGCCCCCCGCCGCCCGTTACAACTTGCCACTTGACGTATGAGCACTGAATAAATGGGAAAACTTTTAGCGGCTGCGTTATGGGAGAACGAACAATTGGTCATCTGTTGCGTGAGAGGGATGCTCAGGCATGCGTTAATCTTGAGCTATCGTGACAGCGCAATAAACACACGAACGTTAACCCAGTTTTCCCGAATATCTTTGTAGGTATATCTGGTTGCTTAGCCAACGTGTCAATCGTTAATACTCCGTAGCATAGCGTAGTCATATCTCTCTATCACTCTTCCATATAAGTGCGACACTGACATTTTTGTTTGTTCGCTACGGAGCGTTAAGGATTGGCACGTTGACTACGCACACAGCACTAACTGTTAGTGTCTGAAAATGTCAATATTATTGAGCAATTATACTTATAAAGGATCATGATTTTCACATCATACACGCAATAAAGCAACAGAAAAATATTAGAAAAACTTAGACCGCAGTTATTTTCAGACACAATTTCTATTTAATAAATCCGAAAGAACTATAAAGAGTAGGTAACTTGATCATGACGTCATTGTTATTTATTTCATAGTGATTCTATAGTGGCTAATCGTTTTGAAAAATAAACTGATTTGACTATGCAGTCAACTACCCAATTGCATGAAATATTCAAATTCACCTTTGCTTTGATTTGTTGGTTACAGTCTCGTTTATTTTTCAAGCAAAGGTTTTCCTTAATTAGTTACTTATTAAAATTAGGAAGACAAATGCGCAAACATTTTTATGAGGTATTAAGTATGAAATATGCGTATAAGGATTTATTTTTCCGCAGCAACTTTTACACAATATTTATGTTGTATATCTAAGTCTTTAAACATCACGGAAAGTTGGTGACGTGGAACGTGCTGTAAATCTTATTACTATTTATTTACAAACTATAGTTTCACTATCAGCAGAAGAATAAAACATTTCATTATCAGCACTATCTAACTACGTATTGAGTCCTTCTTTGTTCGTAGTCGCTTTCTTCTACTAAGCGGGATAACGCTGGGATCGGCTACGAGCGTAGCGATAGCGGTACGAAATCGTTGGCAGTGACTGTGTTAACCCATTCAGCGCTAATCACGACACGTTGTCGTTTTGCCTCTACGAAGTATTTCCTCTACTTACGCGGAAACCTATGTTAGCGGCTACGCCGTAGTGCTACGAAGTTTAGCGTGGAGACCCTCTACAGCGTAGCACATTGAGATTTGTAACAGCATTTCATTTCATTTCATTTTTTTAATTCATAACAATGTAATGTACATTGTTATGAATAAATAAAATGTTAAATTTTACTTACTAAAACTAATACTTATTAACTACTAATGTCTAAGCCATGATTCGAAATTGACGATAAATAATTAAAATGTCATAAATCAAATTGTTTACATTTTCTTATAATATAATTTTTATATCAAAATATGTTAACAAAATTAATAGAAATAGCAAGCCGCGTCATCTCATACCTAAGTCGACCGTGCTTTCTTAATTTTAAAACCCCTCGATTAATCAAGTTTATTTCAGGATTTAAAAATATATTTATCTCAACTATATTTACCAAATTCCATGAGCATCTGATTTTTCTTACTGGAGTTATCGAGGAAAAAACTATCAATAAACTAAAACTCATCGATAAGCACGAATTTGCCGCTTACTGACAGATGTGTTTCAAGTTACAAGTTGACAGTTGAAATACTTATAAAAGAAATTGCTTAAGAATATTATAGTTGAGCCAGATACAATTATTATTAGATTTATTAGTTACGGTTGAGTCGGATGCTTGCAAAGAAAAATAATTATGTGCTTACAGTTTGATCCACGGAATTTAAACATCAAAGTCGAGTAGATAACAATCTTTTTACGTGGTTGTTTTATAAATAACAGCCTCCAAGGAAAAAAAACCAAATGATTACAAGAAGATCGCTTTATAGTAAATCAAATCGAAAATACCACAAATCAGCCCAAGCATACCTCAACACATTGTTTTTAACGGTCAATGCAAATTAGCAACATGATTTTGAACGACTGATATCTGAAAAGCAAAATAGGGACCATGCGCGTTGGAGGGTTTGCCATCTTGTGGCCTGAATTGGAATCATAAACATGTACATTTACATGTCACGTGTTTTCTTGTGCATAGTAGGTTCTGCCATCTTGTGGGCTACATCGGAACAATAAACATCAAATTTACGCCTCGCGCCAAAAATCTGACGGCTCCTGTGCTGCCTTCTACAGTTCATGCACGCTCCCTATAGTAGGGTAAATTTTGATTAAAACTATAGATCGTGTCATTCACGGCGACGCGTGTCTTGACTCGTATTGTCATATTATTAAAGGTTAGATTTGACAAATCTGCGCGTCATCGTGGATGACACGAACTGTACGCGACATCGAAGCCGTGTAAAATGCTTGATTACTTTGAGTTAACTTACTCCTATCTTTAATAAAAGGCCCACTGAAGATTTAAGAGTGTATTGAAGTTGAAAAAGAAGAAACCGCACATAATTCGGGTTTCGAGACGACGTAACCGTGATATTAATTGGTTCGTTGTCGACGAAACCTGCAAAATGTGCGGCCGACCCTGCGTGCTGCGTGCAGGGAGCAGCGTGCAGCGCGCAACGTGCATCATGCGACACGGCAACGAACAGACTTCCTTCTAACTTTATCAAATGTACTTGTGTGTTGTTAAATCTTGAATGTATTTTCAAAGTAATGAAGTGGGTGAACCCCCAGTGAAGACTTATGATATGTCTGTGTATCAGATTGTTTAAAGACCTTTATGCTACTGGTGTATTTGGGGTTATTTGGGTCAAAATTATTTTCGTTGTCTTGTTTCTGACCACTTTGTTACGCTTGTGTGTGGTGTCTTCTATCAAATAAATAAAAAAGTCGAGTACTATTACATGTCTTTATAGCTGTACATTATATTTTACTTGAAAAAAATTAAAAAAAAATTGAGGACAAGCAACAAGACTAAGAAAAGAATTTTGACCCATTTATTTAAGTACCATTATTGTAACTATGTTGTACATCATCTGTTTTTGTTTAGTTATTTCAGTTATTTGTCTATTAAATATCTTCTCCGCCTTTAAATTAATTGACATTCCATCGCCTTTATTGATAGTCCTGAGGCTTTTCTAGTCGAGTTGGTACAGAGGATTCCATTCCAATCAATTTAATAAACAAAAGGAAATAAAAAGTAAAGTCTACACGTTGTACGTGCCTACATATTCTGGACAATATGCTTTTACCAGTTTATTCTGAATATGCAAGTGCTTTTTTTAATTTGACAGGTGAGCGAACACGCCTTATTCTCGTCTATTGTGTTGTAAAAGTATCGAAATTGAACGAGCGCAGTCCATTTGGACGCTGTATGCGAGCCGACAATAACCGGCCGCCCATTCGTTTCTCGCTCTCTGAATATCCAAATCATTTTTTCCTCGATTTCATTGCATTTTGGTACCGTCCGCGCGAGGCCGGCTGATGTAAATCGTCGATCCGATGATAAGTTAATTACGCCAGTTATTCTGACGTTTTATGAAAGCCGGTGCGCCGCAGGTTTTTCATATCGGCAATACAAGTTAAAATCCAGATCACAATCTCCATGATGTGTTAATCATCGAATGACATAATCATATGGATAATATTACAATTGTTGTGATTTCGAGGGCATTATCAACAAGATCGTTAGTGTACAGATGTTCAAATTTATTTATCAAGTTACATGCACCTACATTAAAATTAAATGAAATCTTGCAATATTTTGGTGACTTCAAGGAAATTACCATAAATAAAATGTCCACAAAGCACTGGCGTGGCTGGGTACTAGCTGGTGTGGTTCTATTACTAATTGTAATGCATACCTATAATTCAGATCTTGGTTTCAATTTGGGTTCAATGAGAATCGGTAGAGGAAATAGCACACCTGCAGATGGGCGAGACGTGTAGCCCGGCAGTAATAACATATCTGTATCAATGGAGATTGCGATGAATGGTGATCATTAGCTATCTCCCACCAAGATCATCCGTTGCATCTACTCAAATGTATACGTTAACAATTAGGTGGTCTTAATAATAGATGAGATATAGGTATTGCTGGTTCAATAGGTTAGATAAGATGATCATCTCGAAATACTATCCGTGTTTAATTTTGATGAAATTGCATCTAAGTGTACGTATAATGCGACCAAGTTAACAGACAATAATATTATGAAGAAGCTGTAGACCTCACGAACCCGAAAGCCCTGTATCATCAGTACATGATTATTGGACGAGAAGTTTCAATCATTATATATTTGGATTTTAGCTTAGTAGGACATGTTTTAGTAGGGTATAAAAAAAATTTTTTTTTTTCATAAAAGTAACTAGTATAACTTTGTCCAATATAATAAGTCATGACATGAATGAATCATGAGTCATTATGGACTTAAAATTATTTGTATAATTCGTTTATGTGCTAAATCTACATACTACACACATAGTTTTTCCACATGTCATACAAATACATATCAATCATAACCGCAAGAACATATACGAGTAGGTATATATATTATAGTTTGAATTAAATTGTTCTTACATTGGAATATCAGTGTGTGTGTTATAAATGGCGCATTACTGATGAATGACATACATAGCTAAGCCAAGTAGAACAAAAAAGAACAAGTAGATGAATAAAAGTAAGTTAATTAATGATTTTCACAAATGCCTATATTTGTACAACTTAGCTTAGTAGGTATTAGTAAGTATAAAAAAAATACATGAGACTAGGGCATGAATACCGTAATTCCGGATCCCGAAATACCGAAATTAAGAACCAAATTTTATATATCAATACCAGAATTGAAAAGGATCAATATCAAAATATCGGAATGCCGGTATTTTAATGTTTAATTTTATTTTATAAAAAAAATATATGCGACGACCGGTTTGGCCTAGTGGGTAGTGACCCTGCCTACGAAGCTGATGGTCCCGGGTTCAAATCCTGGTAAGGGCATTTATACGTGTGATGAGCATGGATATTTGTTCCTGAGTCATGGGGTGTTTTCTATGTATTTAAGTATTAATTAATATTTATATATTATATACATCGTTGTCTAAGTACCCTCAACACAAGCCTTATTTAGCTTACTGTGGGACTTAGTCAATTTGTGTAATAATGTCCTATAATATTTATTTATTTATTTATATATGAATAACGACAAAATATATAAAAATTAGAAAAAAAATAATCAGTTTTTTTTTGGAAAAAAAACAGTAAGTAACAGAGAAGGTTCGAGCACGGAATTAGAGTAACAGAAATTATAAAATCATCGTCCACAGATTAGGTACTAGATTAGTGATAAATGTACAATAAATAGCGCTAAGGTAACAATATAAAGGATATAAAATCAACATGGTTTAAATCACTTTGACATTTGAACGTTGTACTGTTAGTACAGAAAATTAATTGGTACACCTAATATTATGTTAACAAATTGTATATTTGTTCGATAAAATATATAAAAATATAAAAACGGACAGTTTCCATTATCTACTAGACTAATTTTAACTTTAAACCTTTAGTTCCTTTAAACCTATATTTGTGCGAAAATATATATGCGCAGGGAAATATGTATAGGAGCCCTCAAGACCCCAGAAAGAATTATAGTAAGTAAGTAAGTAAATATTCTTTATTGTGCACCATACATTTAAAAATAGACAGGAAATGAAAAAACACGTAAAAGTTAGGTAACAACAGGCGGTCTTATCGCTAAGAAGCGATCTCTTCCAGACAACCTTTGGGTAGCAGGAAACAATGAACTTACAACATTGAACGGGTAGTGCCGATATACATATAATTCAACAAAATGAAGACGCAAACAATATAATACATACCTACATACTAATAAAATAAATACATATATACATACATACATTATATATTATACAATCATAAATAAAGGCAAGTTAAGGCAGCGAAAGGTAGTGAGTCTTTAAAAGATTTTTGAAAACGGGAAGGGATTTAGCACGTCTAATGTCTAATGGCAAAGCATTCCACAACCGAACAGCACGAAAAGAAAAAGAGTTGCTATAAAATTTTGATGATGAAGGTGGTAGAGCAAGGAGATGCATCTCCGCACAGCGGACCGAGGAAAGATAGTTGAAACGCTTTTTAAGATATAGAGGGGTGGAGGGGTTGAAAAGAATGTTATAAAGAAGTACAGCAGAAGCAAATATCGGCATAATCCAATATAGGGAGAAGAAGAGATTGAGCAAGCGCAATTCTGGTAGCGAGCGGCAAGAAGCTACGAAGCCTGCGAAGTGACCCCAGAGAAGCAAACATCTTCCTACTGATCTCACTTATCTGTGGTACCCAAGACAGTGTGCGATCAAATATAACTTCAAGATTTTTTACCTGGCTCGATAATGGAACCGGGACACCATGAAACACTATGAAAGGTAAGTTAAGAAAGTCAATCCGAGAAATGAGTTGAGAGCTGCCTAAAATTATAGCTTGCGACTTACACGGATTAACTTTCAGCCCATAGCGTTTGCTCCAACTGGAAATGTGTTCCAAGTCCCGATTTATGGAGGCGATACTCTTAGGTAGATCGTTAATTACGCATTGAGAGTAAATTTGGAGGTCGTCGGCATAGAGGTGGTAAGAAGAAGAAATATTAGTAGTAATGGAATGTATAGTGGACTGTATCAAATTAAAAATAAGAAAGTACTTGTTTCACGCCTAGATTTAAGCGATTAGGGAAATGCCTGCGCACATACCTGGTGATCTCGTTGTATGATGCTTCAGCTAGCCAGCACTTCGTAAAACTTTCCCCAAACTTCAAAAGTTTTGCTAATTTCACATTACATTTTGATTTCTTTCGATTAAAGGATGCGTTTAGGTCTGCATCGATTCAGGAACTGATTCGCCAAGATGGTTTTTTTTTTATATACCTCGTCGGTGGCAAACAAGCATACGGCCTTCGGTTTCGTAGGATGTGTCATTTCTGTACGATAGTACTACTATTCATTCTGTGACGCTACCCTACGGAGCGTGAATGATTGGCATCTTATCTTATCTAGGCACCCAGATCAGTAAATCTGCGCTCCTCCGGCCCGACGCGACTGTGGACTGAAATCACCGAATTGACATAGAAATCGAAGTTGCTCATTTTTTTTATTGAAAGGTTTTGCCCAACATTGTTATGCTAACCTATGAATTTCGAAAAGTTTAGTATTACGAGTGTCGAAGTATGATTAAAAAAATGTATGGAGCAGGAACAAAAAAAATCAATGTTTTCAAGAACCGCAATATAAACCGTAATATCCTCGCAGATACCGATGTCATTGCGGTTTTGCGGTTCTTGAAATATAGAGATAGACCAAGCTAAGTTCGCATCGTTTTTGATATCCCAGATGGTGCAAGTGCTATTTTAAACGTCAGACTGTAAAATTATAGAATAGAATAGAATAATTTTTATTCGTAGACACAAACAAGACACATTAAATTACATGATATAACAAAAACAAAGGAAGTATAAAGTGCCACGAAATGGCCTCATCTAAGCATGTTATGCCGTTTAAATAACATTTGCACCGTCTGGGCTATCAAAATCGCTGCCAACTTAGCTTGATCTAATTCTATTCATTTTTTGTCCCTGCTCCATAAATTTATTGTGATATTATTTGTGAAAAAAATTATAACTCGACACTCGTTATGTGAAATCGTCCGAAAATCATAGGTTAGCAAATGCTAGGTAAAACCTATTTCAATAAAAAAAATTACTTTGATTACTATGTAAATAAGAGCCGAATTTCAGCCCACAGTGCGCCGGCCGCTACATGGTATACGTTGGTAATTGTGTATGTCAATATTTATATTAAAGGGAAAAAAAAATGTACCCTTCCGGCAGGACATGAATCCGCAACCTCAGCAATCCGGGCATTGCGTTAACCAGTTCAGCTAGGGAAGCGTACCAGAACCTCGCAAATATTTCCATTACTTCCCTTATTTATACACGCCTTCTGGGGTTTTAGGGTTTTTGCCTTTAATCTAATTTTTTAGTATCGCTCGTGGACGTATATTCTTGTTAAAAATCGGAGTAGTGTAATATCCCAATGATAAATATGTATTTTTGTGTTTTTTTTTTTGTTCAGATGCAAGTTTTTTTTTTAAACTTAGTTCTTGTATTCCATAAGAAATAATTACTGCCTTAAATCAAACAAAAACAAGTCTACAATTAGTCTTACTTGTTCTGGAGCTTTTTTGCTAAAACAACTGAATTTTGAGATGAAAGTAAGCCACTTTAAAGAGAAAAAAAGAAAAAACGAATAAGTCGCATACTTTTTCCTATGCCGTCTGATCCCCGTGGTTCCCGAAGCTCAAATTTTAATACACGCAAACAGGGATCCCAGAAATTGTAGGTGTGTAATTTGATTACTGTCACTATTTTTTGAACCCCGTTTAAGACCTAAATCTGTTTTTGCAATCACATTATTTAGCCCTAAAAAGTTTTCCTCCATTAATTTTAGTAACTTTATATTCCGTATTGTTTGTGTTGCTTTATGTTGCGACATGGTGGAGGCGGATCTGCGCGAGCTTCGAGTCGACAATTGGCGAGAGGTCGCACAGGACCGAGAAAAGTGGCGCTGTCTTGTGTCGGAGGCCAAGTCTCATTTTAGGTCGCTGAGCCAACGGAGTAAGTAAGTAGTAAGTATATTGCGTAACAGTTGTGTACTAATTATGGATCTACTGATGTGCATTATCCTAAGCTACAGGTTGTACTGAATCATCGATACTTAAACCCATAACCCTACTTTCTCAATAATTTGCAGTCAAGTAAAATATTGATATTGGGGTAGACCGTGTACAAATGTATAGTTAAAAGTGGAATTCATATTCTTCCAAGTTTCCTATTAAGAGAATATCCCCTGAAAGTGTATAAGCGCAAAATCTTTTTTTAAACCAGTATTTTTTATAGCAAGATGTATTTATTTCGCAAAGATGTTAGGACTATTTTGTGTATAATTTAATAAGCTTGAATGTTGCCTTACGC
Organism: Cydia pomonella; assembly: GCF_033807575.1. Classification (NCBI taxonomy): domain Eukaryota; kingdom Metazoa; phylum Arthropoda; class Insecta; order Lepidoptera; family Tortricidae; genus Cydia; species Cydia pomonella. Next base: position 8,098,508 of record NC_084706.1, read on the forward strand.
GATATTTTAATAAAGAACGAAGATTTAGAGTAAAACGCGAATTTCTCCTGGACGGTACACATTTTCCAAGATGGCTGCGATTCCTCGAGGTCCCCAAATGTCAAATTATGTGGGCATGAAAAAGGGTCCTTTTATTTATATACATACCAAATTTCATGACTGTTCCAGAGATTTCGAGTTTGGCCCTAATCCGATTGTGCTATACAGGGTGATTCAGGAGACGTGAGCAGGATCAAGCTTGAGCATTCAGTAAGTTATAAGCAACTGTTTCGTACCAGTATTTGTGAGATTAACGTTCTTTTATTTTTTTACTGTTCAAAAAAAAATGTTTTAATTTATTTACGCCATGTATGGTCACCCTATTTGTTTTATCCATAACAAGTGACAAATTGAATGTCATCGGAGTCTGGTTACTTTTGAAAAATCGTATCTCACTCAAGTGTGACATTTTGTTTTCTTCATAATCAAACTGCTGTCATAACGGTTAAAGAGGTTTTATCTTTCTTAATTAAGTGTTGTAGGGTGTCCATGATTGTAGATTATCAAATTTGTCCTTCCAAAAAAGTTAAATAACAGAAATAAAGCGAGATTGTTTTACTTAAATATGATGATGAACGGTTCATTAACATTTACTGATTGTGTAGGCTTAGTCCTGCTCACGTCTCATGAATCACCCTGTATAACGTATGTCTTTTTTCAGTTTAACCAGTTTGGCCAGCACGAATGAAGCTGAAGATAAATCCTAGTCCGCTAAAACAATCAATTGTAACCCCGGTGTACAAGGGTGGTGAGAGAGACAGTGCAAACAACTATCGACCGATCTCGGCCTTACCTGCCATTTCTAAAATTATTGAAAAAGTTATTAACAACCGACTTAAATCGTACCTAAATAAGTTTAACATACTCTCTGAATCACAGTTTCGCTTTAGAAATGGCAGATCGAAGGAGGACGGTGTTCTGGCCCTTACGTCTCAAATCACTAGACAAATTGACAATGGTGAAAAGAGCCTGGCAGTGTTCTTGGATCTAAAAAAAGCATTTGACACAGTCTCTCCCTCCATTCTTGTACAAAAACTTGAACGGCTTGGGATTAGGGGAACTCCACTAAAACTAAAAAAGTCAAAGTGGGTGATTATGGAAGTCGGGAAGAGAAAATTACTTTTGGCGTCCCCCAAGGGAGTATTCTCGGTCCTACGCTTCCTTCCTGATTTACATAAACGACCTCACAAACATCAAAATTGACAACGGGTGTGTCTACTCCTATGCAGATGACACAGTTATGGTTTTTAAAGCAAAAACTTGGCAGTCAGTGTTTGAGTATGCTGAAAAGGGCCTCAGGCTGGTCTCCTCCTGGCTTAAAGAAAACCTCCTCACCTTAAACCTGGAGAAAACAAACTTCATGTGTTTCGCGAAATACCATAATCAAATCTTAAATTAAGAATGCATATATGTAATGAACATGAACATTCTTCGTCTTGTGATTGTACTCAACTTACAAAAGTGGCATCCATTAAATTCCTTGGGGTCATTTTAGACCAGAGGCTGACCTAGCATCCGCATATTGAGTACATAAATAACCGGATAAGAAAACTTATATGGATATTTAAAATCCTTAGGCATGTAGCCGACAAAAGATTGCTGGAACAATTATACAATGCACTCGCGCAGTCAGTGATGAGCTATTGTATTGTCGCCTGGGGTGGAGCTACAAAGACAAAATTCTTGCAGGTTGAGAGAGGACAGAGGTCTTTGCTTAAGGTCATGCATAAACTCCCCACAAAATACCCAACGAATGATCTATACAAAAAGAGTAATATCTTGAGCATGAGGAAATTATATGTGCTTCTCACTGTAGTCTAACTGCATAAGACACTAAATTTTAATCCATGTCTACTAAATCATAGGCGAAGTTACGTAGTAGCCCCTATATGGCCAACAAAATCGTTACCTATTTGCAAAAAGACAATTTTATGCAATATCTTCACAGACGTATAATAAAATTAACAAAGTTCTCAACGTCTATCCAACGGATAAATTGTAAAAGGAAAATCTTAAACTTTCTATGACGAATAAAAGTAAGCCAACTTCTGAAACTTGTATCTCTATAACTGCTTAACCGATTTTGATGAAGTTTTCGTCATATATTATGAAATATATTTGACTTTAACATAAAATACTTATTTTAAACATTCTTCGAAGTCGAGGACTTTTTTTGCAAAAAAATATTTATTTATTTAAACTTTATTGCACATAAAAAAAGAGTACAACAGGCGGACTTAATGCCAACCAGTCAACCATAAGGCAAAACAGAGAAACTTCAAGGTGGGTGCAGCTGGGGTGCAGTGAGAATTAAACAAAAAAAACCGTAACTTTTGAGCGAAATAAAATTTCTAAATAAATACTATAGTATGTTTCATTATACCTTATGACTATGAGTACACAAATATATACATATATATGGATAAACAAGGATAGATACATATACATACAATTGCACGTGCGTTATGGGTTACTTACCGACTAATTCCCACTACGCCTGCCTTAGCAGGTGGTTATAAAGCAAACGATTAAAAGTTAACTTGCTTGGAGCATGTCTGATCGTCAGAGGGAGCGAATTCAAGAGACGGATTGCTTGTACGGTGAAGGAAGAAGAGAGAAAACCACTATGGTGAGGGATTACCGAGAGTTTAAGAGAGCGGGAGGAACGTAGTTCACAGCCCGGGCGAGGGGTTACAAAGCTAAATCTACATTTTAGGTAATTGGGAGCAGAAGGCTCGAACAGTATTGAAAAAAGCAAACGAAGAATTCTGTTAACTTCTGTTCTAATATTGTTAGAAGAGATTTTGTTTTATTTATTTTTTCCCTGAAACTTGTGTTTTTTTTTTTCTCTTTCCTAACATTACTCGCTAAACCTCGGCTTCTAAGGGATGAATTTTTGAGTGCTTCTGAAAAAAAATCGTCTACTTTGGTGTGTGCTAGGACGATGTAAATTCAATGTTTTATTTGCAAATATAAGTAGTACATACAGTGATGGTTATCATACAATGAATAGTATTGCTATATTTGACCAACAGGCATGCAAAAAACATACATATGTACATATGTAGGAACGCTTTTTAATTTTAAACATATTATGTGTTTAAGATTAAAATAATTCCAAAATATAGGTGGTTTTAAATCTAAATTAAATTAATGTATAAAGATATGAATATAAATCAATATCAAAGAATTAATGACATTTACTATTTTTTTCTTTAATTATTACTATTAAGTAGATTGTCAAAGATGATGGTAAGTACCTTAGACATTCTCCACCATATTTTTGGCAGCATCGGTTTCATGATGCCAAAAATATTGTGCCGTTATTGGTCCGTTCAAAGTCACGTGGGCGTCAAACAATGATGTCTGCTGGCCGCTAGTGATGTGACACGTCATTGTCAATTTCTTCAACTTCAACTTCAACATTTATTCAGCAAATAGGCCACAAGGGCACTTTTACACATCGACATGGAATTTACATACAAGCAAAAACAAGCACATCAACAATTAAGTATAAAATACAATTACAAAAAATAACTAAAATAATAATAATAATAAAACAGATACAAAAAAAAAACTAAAATTATTTAGAGGTGTAAATATCTCTAAATGTTAGAACTAAATAACTTTTATCAAATTATCCTTAGAGATGTAAAGAGTCTCTAAGAGTCAAAATTCCGTATAATTAAAACATTGATTAGGATAAAAGAAACATACGAGAACCGAATGAGGTGACTCACTGTATTTATACTCAAAAATAAAGTTAGCTTAAACAGACCAGCCTCCACAAACAGCACCCGTTCACGAGTATGACGCGTAGGTATCTCAGCCATCGCCTCCCTCAACCTGCATTCGGGAAAGTGGCGACCCGATCAACGACGCCACCGTAAGTAAAGACTTTTAAGAGAGCATGACATGTTCAAGCTAACGGGGTATATTAATATTTAAATAGTAATAACATGTAGCTGTGAGACACAACATTTTGTGCTTGTATGTTATATAAAAGACGGTATAGCTACACAAAAATCACTGTCAATGGATGGTGGCAAGTATACTCGTATGGTGGTGTAGTAAGTACTCGTAGTAGTAGTAGGTGGTAATAGGGTTGTTTCCAATTTGTTGAAACGCTTGTATTACGTTCTATATTAACTAAAAGTTGCCCTAAAATTCAACTTTTGTACTAAAAACGGCTTTAAATACGTTAAATTAACAAAATATATTTTGAGAGATGCTTTCGCGCCCAAAACGCTCTTTGAAAATTGTATGACGTCACAGTTTACGGTTTGACACATAACTACATACACACGTAGAAGATACGAACTGTCAACTGACATTTGTCATTTGTTGTTTATCGCCTAACTGTCAACAGTGTCGATCCGAGAGTTGTGACGTCATCAGAATCTTCAATGACGTTTCGAGTTTGGTCACGTGACGTGTGCCAAAAGATATTTTAAATTCAATATTTCCAAAAATATGGTCATTACAGGTCCCCTAAAAGTAGTTTAACATGTTCTTATAATCCAAAAGAATTTATTGGGATACAATTCTGCCCTAAGATTTGTAAATGGAAACAACCCTATTGAGAAATTATATGCAAATAGATTAGATGACTTTTCAATGCTATGTTGATTCCTTATTCGCGATGAATATTTTTTATACAGAGTGACATATTTATACTTAACTTACTTTACTTTTTTTTTTACTTTATTAGATATCAGAAAAGGTACGAATGGCAGACTTGATGCCTCCTGGCATTCTCTATCAGTTAATCATAGAGCCAAACAGAGAAATGCCAAGGAGCTTCAAATTTGTTATACACTATACTTTTAACTCGGTTGTTAAAATCACTCGATGTTACTATCTTAGTTATAATTTTCTTTGGCAAGTGTCAAAACACTTTTTGACAACATATATATATATGTCAGTGTCAGATAACCAGCCAAAGATCATCATCTTCCTAGCAATGTCCTGACTTACATGACTAAAACTAGCCTGGAGATCTCGGCAACCTAATCCCAAACAATAAAGAGGCTTCTTTGATTTTAGACGCAGCGATAAAGCCATACATAGAATATTAAATAAAAGAATCGATTATGATACCATCATTGGGCTCAGTAGAGGGGATTATCGAGTAATTCTTGTATAATATATATATTTCGGGGATCTGGGCAACAGCTCTAACGATTTAGATGAAATTTGCTATACGAGGGTTTTCGGGCCGAAAAATCTATCTAGCTAGGTCTTATCTCTGGGAAAACATATGTATACGTAAGGAAAAACATTAGCGCATTCACCCATACACCCATTCATCAAAACACCCATTCACTCATTCACCAAAACACCCATTCATCCATACATTAATTCACCTAAACACCAATTCATCCAACCACTCATGCACCCATTCAGTCGTACAACCATTTACACATTCAGCCATACACCCATTCGCCTAGACACCCATTAACTCAAACGCTGTACATTTTAATACTTCGAAAAAAACTCACTGTTCTTAAGCATTAAAACACCATTGTTCGAGCTGCTGAGGTGAGGTCGTCGGCAGGGCGGCCATGACGTTCGGCAGGCTGCGTACAAGAGTGTGGAATAACAAACATCTTACTATCAGGACCAAGATGATTGTTTACCAAACTTGCGTCTTGAGCACGCTCTTGTATGGAGCCGAAACCTGGACGTCGTACGCTAATCAGAAACGTCGACTAAACACCTTTCACATGCGCTGTCTTCGGAGTATTCTCAACATCACATGGAAGGACAGCGTCACTAACGATAGGGTCTTGGAAATTACACAGTTTCCTAGCATCACTGCCCTGTTGAAACAGAGCCGCCAAGCTGCTCTTACCTATCGTCTTGCTCCCAGTTCGGATACACGTGAAAAACTGCAAACTGCAAATGCAGCCCTGCAGCGTAACGTGAGACACTATGCCAACGCTCACTGGGCTGGCATATGTTGTAGCATACAGCTGTGCGCCGATACTGGCAACTTTAGCGGTGTATATTCGGGCATCAAACAAGCTCTCGGACCGGTACCCAAGAAGACTGCACCTATCAAAGAAGCGGACGGCTCTGTAATTACCGATATCTCCCGTCAACTAGAACGTTGGGTAGAACATTATACAGGTCTCTATTCTTGTCCAGTCAATATCCAGCTAGAGGCTGCTCAGAGCATGCCCAAACTAGCAACTTGGACAGAATTAGATTCCTTGCCCACTATAGAGGAGTTCGTCACGGCAGTTAAGCAGCTTAAGGGCGGCAAGAGTCCCGGCAACGATGGAACACAGGCTGAACTAATAAAACTCGAGTGCATGACGCCTGTTCTGCATAATCTGCTTTGTAAATGCTGGGAAGCGGGACACATTCCTCAGGATATGCGCGATGCCAATATCATCACATTATACAAAGGGAAAGGAGATCGCGGTGATTGTAACAACTACCGCGGCATTTCCCTTTTGAGTATAGTTGGCAAGTTGTTTGGACGTGTAGTACTCGGGAGACTCCAAAAACTTGCAAATCGTGTATATCCGGAGTCACAATGTGGTTTCCGTCCCCAGCGTTCCACTGTAGATATGGTTTTCTCACTTCGTCAGCTACAGGAGAAGTGTAGAGCACAGAACACACCTCTGTTTGTAGCCTTCGTAGATCTCAATAAGGCTTTTGACACTGTCAGCAGAGAGGGACTATATAGGGCACTTGAGAATATTGGATGTCCACCTAAACTTTTCCATCTAGTCAAATCCTTTCATGATGACATGAAAGGCACTGTGGTTTATGACAGCAAAATATCCCAGCAATTTGAAATGAGGAGGGGTGTACGCCAAGGCTGCGTTTTGGCACCCACACTGTTTGGTATTTTCTTCTCACTACTTTTAAAGGCTGCTTTTAGTAATAACCAACAGGGGGTGCATTTGCATACAAGAAACGACGGGAAGTTATACAACATCTCTCTCCTCAAATCAGCAAAACACCGCGAGGACTTCTTCGTCGACAGTCTCTTGTTTGCTGACGATGCGGCATTTGTGGCAAACTCTGCAGCTGATTTACAAAACATCATGGACAGGTTTTCCCGGGCATGCACTTTGTTCTCCATGTCCATCAATGCCAAAAAGACAGTCGTATTAGTGCAGGGCAGTGCGGAAACACCCAGAATACTGGTGGATGGCACCGCTCTGGAAGTCGTCAATAAGTTTTGCTACCTTGGGTCGACTGTGTCAAACAATCTCTCGCTTGATGCAGAGATCGATATTCGTATTGGCAAAGCAGCGACCATGTTCGGGAGGCTACGTTCAAGGGTATGGTGTAACAAACACCTCACTGTTAGAACCAAGATGATAGTATACCAGACTTGCGTTCTAAGTATACTCTTGTACGGAGCAGAAACCTGGACGACGTATGCAAAACAGGAGCGACGGCTCAACACTTTTCACATGCGCTGTCTACGCAACATTTTAGGCATAACTTGGCAGGACAAAGTGACAAATCAGAGGGTTCTTGAAAAAGCGCAGCTGCCCAGTCTTGCCGCTCTTCTCAAACAGAGACGCTTGCGGTGGCTGGGGCATGTGCACCGGATGGAATCCTTTAGAATACCTCGACGTGTCTTGCTTGGTGCAGTTGCGTATGCTAAAAGGAACGTTGAAAGACCGATGCTGCGCTTTAAAGACTGTGTTAAGCGAGACATGTCAGCATTTGAAATCGACCACCATGCCTGGGAAACTTTAGCTGAAGACCGTGATGGATGGCGCAAGAGTGTTGTGGAGGGGAGAAAGCTATGCGACCAAGCCTGGTTTACTACGTTAGATAGCAGAAGGTGTCGCAGAAAGCAAATCGGGACTGGAACCTCAGGTGGCATGAGCTTTTTCTGCCAAAAATGTGGGAGGTCGTGCCGCTCACGCATCGGCCTCCACAGTCACCAAACCCGCTGTCTAAACAGCAATGCTTAAATCGTCTGCAATAGACGCAAAGGCCTGTGATGATGATGATGATGACCTGTGAAAAGAAATGCCATTTTTTTGTACACCAGAGTTTTTACTGTTCTTGCCACACAATTTGACACAACAGTAATGCATTTTTAATGGCAAAAACTTCTTCGAGCTACCGATGTTTCTAGACCGAGCCCGGTCCACAGACTGAAGTAAGCAATTGTATGCGTGTTCCGAAATTCGAGTAAACCTACCGTATGCGTGGCAGCGGGGGTAGCGCGACTATGCTACGTATTTTAGGATAAGTGGTCTATGACTTACGTTTAGTATCAAATGCATAACTCGTTCTAAACACTTATCAATATGTAAACAGGCCCTAAGGCAAGTGTACACACTCGAGAGAGCCTTATAAGTTAAAACCTAATTCTTGATTATCTCCGAAATGGAGTTAATTAGAATACCGGTGTCTTTAGCTCAGGGATGCAGACTTAAAATAAACGAAAAAAAAACACGATGTATAAATAGTATTTCATTTTATACAACATAATATTTCACTAAAAAACTTTTATAGTTATTCGGCTGAACGGAACTATCATTGCCACTCACGCAGAAAAAATGAGATATTAAAAAGTAAAACCAGCTCCCGCTATTTTCTCTAACAATGTTATCAAGATAATAGCACAATCGGATTAAGACCAACCTCGAAATCTCTAGAACAGCCATGAAATTTGGTATGTATATAAATTAAAGGTCCCTTTTTCATGCCCACACCATTTGACATTTGGGACCTCGAGGAATCGCAGCCATCTTGGAAAATGTGAACCATGCAGGAGAAATTCGCGTTTTACTGAAAATCTACGTTCTTCACGAAAATATCGTGTAAGGCAACATTCAAGCTTATTAAATTCTATACAAAATAGTCTTAGACATCTTTGCGAAAAAAATACATCTTGCTATAAAAATCTGTCGTTGAACCCAGATTAAGCGCTTATACGGATTTCAATAAAATAGACATCAGTAGATCCATAATTAGTACACGAGTGTTACGCAATACAAAGTTACTAAAATTAACGGAGGAAAAATTTTAAGGGCTAAATAATGTGATTGCAAAAACAGATTTTAGGTCTTAAATAGGGTTCAAACAGTAGTGACAGTAATCAAATTTGACAACTACAATTTCTAGGATCCCAGTTTGCGTGCTTTAAAATTTGAGCTTTGGGGACCACGAGGATCAGGCAGTACATATAATCCTCTTAAATTGCAATAGTATGTTTTTGTATGAAATGTATTATTGACATGAATTTTTGTAGGTAATGTATTTATCATCGTGATATACATATAAATTGATAGTGTCATTTAAGTTGTGCTGAATTGATAGTGTCATTTAAGTTAAAGGGACACTAGTGTTATTAGTGTAAACAATACTTGTTTTATTGTGATTTATTCGGTAATGACATTTTAATTTAATTGGAATTGCTTACTAAACAAACACATTCAATTGACATCGCTAGTTTGTACTTAGGAAGGTCACGTAATGAAAGACAAGAAAGAAGCTACACGGATGCAGTGCGATAGAAAGAGACTTTCTTTTAAGACGTCAACGAATTTCGAGGGCTGCTTAATTTAATTAAACGCTAAATTTTTATCAAAATCTAAAGAATCGAAATGAAATGAAAAGCATTTTTTGTACAATAGAGTTTTTAATGTTATTACCACACAATTTAACACAACAATAAAATTCATAGCAATAACTTCTTCGAGCTGGCGATGTTCCTAGACCACGCTCGATTCGTCGACTGAAATGAAATGACCGTATGCGTGGCAGAGGCTGTTGTGCGACTATGCTATTCTTTGGGATGAGTGGTCTGTGACGTGGACCTTCGCTAACGCTTCGGTCAATTACACCAAGCCAAGCCACATATTTTGACTAAGGTGTAGAGTTGGTGAAGTTAGGGCTTGTAGAGTTAGAAGCTTGGCTCTACAAGATATCTGATAACTTTTGACAGTGCGAGCCTTATGGTTTCATCTTGGCAACATTTGACATGAAAATATTTTTTTGGTGGTTTTATCTAAAATTTCCAAATCGGATGAGGGACTCAACTCCCTCAACTCTTAATGATTAAAATAACAAATAATCATCACGATTAACCTTTATCATTAACCGGTTAAATTGCATGAAAGAAATACCGCTCTCTCGTCAAGTCTCGCTTTGTGTGGCAGGGCACAGCATAGCGGATGTCATTCCAGATCTAGAGCAGAGCCCAACTGGGGAAGTACCTCCACCTTACAGAAAACGGCAGCCAAATAACACTAGACCCTACTCATAGTGTTGTGTTCCTGCCGGTGAGTAAGCGTAAGAGTAAGTTGCCAGAGCTCAACGAGGGGTGGGAGGGGGTTAGGGTCGGCAACGCTCATGTAACTCCTCTAGAGCTGCATGCGTTTAAAGGCTACGGAGACTGCTTACGGGCGGGCCGTATACTTGTTTGCCACCGGCCCAGTATAAAAATAACACGTTTAAGATCTTGGAAAGATCTTTAAAAGATCGATAACTAAACGACATGTCAAAATGCACGTTTATTTTGATTCCGCTGTGATCCCAGTAAGATCTATCTACGATATTTCTAAAGTCAATGTGATATTGGTTGCCCGAATCGAGCTGCTTCTGTCAATTATACGACATACAAACGATATCTAAATGAGAACTTATCTAAACCAGAACTTATCGTTATCGTATTTCATTCTTCGAATCCGCCCATTAATTCCTTATTGGAAGTTTAAAAAATCTTAAATTTGGAAATTTTCAGTTCCTGTATTTTTGTATCATTTGCATATATTATTTTAATATCCATATTATTTTTGCTATTTTACTAGATTTTGTTATAAAATTCAACATGTGTCATCCCTATTGCAAGTTAAATAAAAGCTTGAGTAGCTTAGAAACTAAAATGCACAGAATGAAAGTCCTTCTCATTAAGGTTTACGACTTAACGAATTTTCAAGTGAGAATTAGATTAAATATATCATTAAAATTTAGTGCATGGGTTTATGGTTCTTTACTCTTACAGGATTAATGTTGAGACTTTAACCGACTTCAAAGGACAAAAGGAGCAGGTTATCAATTTTTGGTTAGAGTTCCGTACCTCAAAAGAACAAAACTCGTATCGTATCGAGGATCACTCGTATGTCTGTCTGTCCGTCTGTCACAGCCAATTTGCTCCTAAACTACTGAACCGAGAGCCGTGGTGGCCGAGTGGATATGACGTCCGACTTTCAATCCGGAGGTCGCGGGTTCAAATCCTGGCTCGTACCAATGGGTTTTTCGGAACTTATGTACGAAATATCATTTGATATTTACCACTAGCTTTTCGGTGAAGAAAAACATCGTGAGGAAACCTGCATACATCTGCGAAGAAATTCAAAGGTGTGTGTGAAGTCCCCAATCCGCATTGGGCTAGCGTGGGGACTATAGCTCATGCCCTCTCGTGCATGAGAGAAGGCCTGTGCCCAGCAGTGGGATGTATATAGGCTGAATTTGTTGTTTGTTTGTTAAGAAATATTTCACTTAAGATTGAAGTTCAAAAGTAACATCGTGAAGATAGAGTTATCAGCGATACTGTGTAGTCATTGAAATATTGCATTCTGGTTGCTACTGCAACATCGTCGTTAGGTCGTTGCTGCAGCTTTGAATCAGCGGGACAGTGGCGATGTCAAAGTCAATTTTCAATTTGGACTTTTTAATTGCGAGAGTATTAATAGCTCTGGTGTAGTCTGAATCTGGACCGCACCTTTACAGTTAAGTAGCCATACGAATGCAAGCTTAAGATAGTTATAAAGATAAATATAGTTAGGTAAGGCGAGCCAACAAATAATGTTAATTCGACTTAAACGTACAAACGTTGTAACTACGTGCAAAGTCCCGAAACGGTGCCGACTTCACTAAGTTAAACATCTTGTAAATATCCTACTTTGTGACCAGACTGCACGAACTTCGGATTCAGAACTTGCATACCTATTCGACTTTTTTATTTGGCTAATTGAATATAAATGCAATTTTCTAGATATTATGATATAAAAGGCTTGACACTATTCGTATTCAGTGTCGGCGTTAGTTATTCGTGAGCGCAGATCGCGTGAATAGGGCGAGTGACGCAGGCACGTGTGATCACCGGCTGTAGGCTGAATACAGGACGCGGCAGCGTCGTCCAATTTCGCGCGGTAAATTGTTCATAACGGAAGTTCATATCCGGACGTCGAGCCGCCCTGCACTTCGGGGAGATTAGGCGGTAATTACCATTTCCTGTAGCAGCGGACGCAGACAACGCCGGAGAAGAAGCTGTTCCTCAGAAGCTACGACGGAAACGCGTTCTAGCCGACGCGACGGAATGAAAAATTATTGGATAACAAATTTTGCTTTTGCGGAATGTTTAATTTTGTTCTTCTGTTTGGCTATTTAACAGGTACATAAATAATGTAGACGCACGTTCAATTTTGTCGTTAACACTAAGCCTAATAAACTATGTTGTAATTACCAATGATATAGATAGTATAGATAGGTAACTATAGATAAGTTATACTCAAAAAAAATCTTCCAAATTTATTTCTATATTACATACGAAGAAATCTGTTATTTTTTATTAATTTTCGCATTCCATTCATCTTTGCCTTACTCGTTGTTAACCATAAGCTTGTCTCTTTCTCTTTCAGTGTGCACGTTAGCACGTGCATATTTCTCGCTTGCCTAGGCGCGACTAAAGGTAACTTGTACAATTTGTGCAAGGTTTCAATTTTGAAACGCCTATAAACCTTTAGTTATAATATCATTGGATATAACTTTATGAATTTTGAGGAAAGGAATATCTAGATTGGAGCCGCTTTATTGTATAACCAAATAAAAATGTATACTAAAAGGTGGCTTACCCCGATAAGTCCAGTTCTCCTTCCACTTTTTTATATTTCAATTACAATTTCCTCAGCGGTGGGCGTAGCACTTGGTAGAGCTATTGAGTAATAAAGCGTAACAATTATTTGTATATTAAACTTGCGGTGAACATATATAATTAGTTATTCTTCTTGCGATGATTAATTTATGTAAGTTAGTTGTCAGTATGTCAGCAACATGTCTCGGTGGCCAGCTAGTCACCAGAGTTTATATGAGAAAGGTTAGTGCCGAAAGGGAATTTTGCACAGTAATGTCACCTAAGTCATAATAAGATTTTTTTCTCCCTCTCGACTAAGCACAAATTTCTCTATATTTCTCACCTCGAGAATTCTAAAGCCATAAACCTTGAGTAAATGTTAGTTTAACTACCCGACCGTGACCTAAGCCTAAGCCTAGACCTAACTTCAGCCGAAACTTTTCTGAAGTTAATATTAACCATACCTATTCAGCTACAAATTTTATGCAAAAAGCAGTGTATAAAAAAGGACATCATAAAAGCCTGTTCTATTTGTTTGAGGTTGTATCCGCAAAAGTGAGTGGAGTGTATCTGTGTACCATTACGCTACTAAAACTGATTACCTGCATATAGGAGAGCGCGAGGCGCGCGCGCCGGCCCGGCTCCTCTATATGATTGAATAAGCGAGCTCCCAGTTCCCTAATGAAACATATTGAACGTGTATCGAATCACTTAGGCCTTGCGCTCCTGCACTCGCTTTTTGCGCACGTCAACAAGTCGTAGGTGAACCTTGCAAATAATATTACGCCCGAGCCTCGTTTTAAGAGAAACAATAAATTGCATTAGCTCCGGCAGTTTGATCATCAAAGGGAGAATAAAAATTGGGGAACTTAATTTAACGCGGCGTCAGTATTTTGTGTGGCTAAGAAAATATTTACGCAAATCTGTGCGATAGAAAGGGAAGAGAATCCTAATTAATTCATCTCTTGATTTTTTTTACATTTATCTTAGGTATCTTAGGTTTACCTTCATCTCCATCTGCGTTGTCTTCCTTATTTTTACGAATTAGCTTACAAAATTTAAATAGTTTGGTGTATTTGCTTAAGAAAAATTAGCCCAGTAAAAATACGGTTGCTCAAAACATTAAGTTATAAATAATATAATAGCCTATTTTCTTGCTATTTCCTTCTAGTTGAATATTTTTAGATAAATTTGATATACTTATGCAAAAATGCTACAAACTTTTCAAAGCGCCGATTGTATGATATTCATATAATACTAATAATAAATATTAGTGCGTATAACATCTTAGTCACAATCTCCTTTTTAGTTTAGTCCAATCAGTCTACAGTCAGTAAAAATGAAGTCGAACAAAATATGTCCACCCAGGACCACGAAATAAACAAACTATATGGTGGAGGTGATGGACGTCCTAAGTTGGTAGAAACAAGTAGTAATCGTAGTTATTTGTATAGATGCTCAGTCAAGTACTAAAAAAGATAAGAGTTTAATCAGAAAAACGATGAAATTGACAACCTCCTCCTTTTTTGAAGTCGATTAAAAAGGGGTTTTATAACCCTTTACTTTAGATATGCCCAGAGGAAAGACGTTCCAATGCCTGTGTACTCAATATATTAAGATGTTAACTGCAATTGGACTGTGCTAATATAAATCTGTTAGATATTTTATTACAAATTCCATATTGCACAGTAGCTTGGCACTAATCAATTAATGACCTTATACTAAGTACATAATTATAATTACCTATCACATACAAACGAACAATTGATATTGTTACCTACGTCGGTGTTTTTTTAATAACGCATATCTGTCCAGTCATAATTACTTAACGGATTTTAGTTCACAAGTCACAGCTGACTGTTTTCAATCAGGCCTGGTGTTACAGGAACGTATCTGGACCTCCGCGCCGTAATACTGCAATGGACGGCAAAGCTTTGAACATGTCCGCCACCGCCCTACCTACTAACTACCTGAATAACCGGCTTTGTCCGGCTCCACATCACCTACAAATGCCGTCAGCGTCCAAGTGATTCGTCAAAGAGCTTTGCAACCGATTCCGTTCCCGAATAAAACTGCCTCGAAAAACAAACTAATATGATTTGAAAGCTATGTTATGAAACAAAGGAGCCCAACGAGTTGCTGCCCATTTAATCTGATGTACTTTTTATGTTAAAGCATCAATTATTTGATTGTTATAATTATCCATGATCTTAAAACTTAGACGTCCATGTGCTCGTCACTGTAGATAGTACGTGGATAATACTATCTGTCGTTCTTATTATGCAGCGAACTAAAAAAACATGGAAGACTAAGTTCAAACGAAATATCAGCGTAAAAGTGGTCCCACTATTTAAAAAAAAAAAAAACATTTATTTCGGACGACACAATCCATATTTTGTTAGTTACAAATACTCGTATACTTAAATTACTATGTTGGTACCTAAACTAAGATGTTGGGAGGTCCAGTGCCTAATTAATGCACTATCCCATCTCCCTGCCACGACGGCCAGGAGACTGTGGCGGCTATCGCGCACTATTAAAACACGCTTGTCACTTGAAAATACATGACAATGGAAACCTACTCTAAGTAGACGTTTTCATGCAATATAGAACATGTTTTAAATGCAATATTTTTGTATGATAATTAATAATTTATTTAAAAATGTATTAATAAGTTTATTATTTGTTCGTTTATCGCATATGCTTAAAGGTAAGTAAGCTTCCGAACCAATGAATACATATATTGTATAGTTCACCTTAAAAGGCACCTGCGATGTTTAGTTAGGTGGCACAGAAATATGCCAGATAGAAATTAATGTAAATTTGATAGGTCATACTTGAAAACAAACAGCTGGCATTTAGGATTTTTAAATTTTGCTCTGATCAAGATGAAAACCGATATCTGAGGACCCGAGAGGCCTTTTATTATGAATTTGAAATCAAAATTTTAAAAAATGCCGCAGGTTACAATTTCAGAATTTCTCATCCAATCAAGATGAAAATCTATTTCTGAGGATTCGAGAGGACCTTTATAACGAATTTTAGGTCAAACATGAAAAAAACACACCCGCCATCTTGGATTTCTGCATTTTTCCTCTGATCAAGATGAAAATCGATATGTAAGGATCCAAGAGGACCTTTATAATTAATCTTACGTCAAAAATGATTAAAAAAAACCCACCATCTTCTATTTCTGCATTTTTGCTCTGTTCACGATGAAAATCGATATCTGAGGATCAGAACGGCCCTTCATTATAAGTGTGAGGTCAAATTTAGTAAAAACGCCCGACATCTTGAATTTCTTTGTTTTTGCTCTAATCAAGATTGACTTGATATTGAAAAGTGAATACCTTCAATTTAGGTCAGAAAATTAAAACGGCTGACGTAAGTGGAATCCCAACAAAAACATAAACGTGAAATGAGAGCCAAGTTCAATATTAAAAAAATGTGTCGTTATTGACTCACCCACAAAAGAATTAAGATCTATATGGGTGCCAAGTTCTGGGCTGTGTAGAAAATCCTGAAATTATAAAAGATTTGACTTGGCTAGTTTTTACCCATAAACCAAATTTTAGAAAAGTAACATAGACAAATATAATAAAGTGACCAAAGTAAAAGTAGTCAGTGAAGGAGTTGTGGCAGTAAACGTTAAGTGGCTAAAGTCCAGACATCGACAATTTTTTTTCTTCGAGTCAATAAATGAGCTAATAGCATAAAAATACATTCTAATTGGGCAATGTATTCTACCTAATAATATCTGTAAAACTTGCATTTAGTCGCTGTTCCCTTAATAATAATATTTGAACAATCTTGTGTAACTATCACATAAAAACACGTTACAGGCACGCAGACTGACATACTGCACTACGCTTACTTATAATTTCACATGTAAGTAAGTAGAATAGACGTTTAACTTGTTGGTGGGCTAGCGTTAAGGCGTGCGCCTTTCGACCCGAAGAAACCCGGGTTCGACCTTCGAACCCCGGCTCGTACCAATGAGTTATGAGAAACTTATGTACGAAATATCATCAGATACATGTTTACCATTACCATTCGGTGAAGAAAAAAATCGTGAGAAAACCGGACGAATCCCTAGGCCTAGTTTCCCCTCTGCGTTGGAAGGTCAGATGGCAGTTGCTTTCGTAAAATCTAGGGCCGGAGCCAATCCTAGGGATGCCGAGCTGTGGCAAAATGACAGAACAATGCTACGAGTAGGAGGATGATCATGATATAAGTAACATAGACCAAAGTCAAATAAAACATGATTCTAAATAAAATTTCAAATATTGAAGTGAGATGTTTGCCAATAGTGTCCTGGCAGTCCCGCCCGGCGGGCGTGATCGCGCGAAAATCGTGCAATATAAGTTTATTTGCAATTAGCAAGCCAATGTCGGCTGCTACGATCTCCAAAATCATTATGTACCATAGTGACGGACATGCCTAACATATTTTGTAGTACTTAGATTCATGTTATCGACTCATTTTTTAAATATTCGGTGCAAGTGACAATAGGACTTGTGGGAAAGGTAAATATTACGAAAATTTGTGTTTTATTATCCGATTGCATCAGAAGGAAGGTAATGTTTTTCGAGCGTATGTATGTAAATATTTGTATGTGTGTCCATTTATTTGGCACGCCCTACAGCCCAAACGACTGTTTTTGACATATAAGGTGTCGTTGAAATATAAATTTTGAAAATGGGTGTAGATTTGCTATGGTAAGAACCATAGCAATACGGGCATAAAATGAGCTAGTGAAAAGACTATTTCAAAAATATATTTAACCAACAGTTTTTTTTTTTTAGATTTCTTTATTTAACATAATTTAGTACAATGTAATTACTTAATCTAGTGTACATTTCCATCCTAGACAGTAATAACAATAAATTAATACAGTTTAGTGAGCTATAGGCGCTCATTATAAACTTTTTAACAACTTAGTGTTTATAACATTGCCATGGGTAAAATCATACTTACACTAAAGCTTAGAACAACAGCATAACTATTATTACGTTCGCTCAGATATAGCTCACGTTTGTTGCATACAACCAATTTAACCAACAGTAAACAGTCTGAAATAAAATTATTATTACCTATAGAATTATTATTACCTAAAATTACATTACAAAAAACCCGACTGCTAAAAAATTAACTACAAAGGGAAAAATAAGTATCACAATACCTATACACTACTTGTTTTTAATTTTTTTAAGCAGTCGGGCTTTTTTCATACTAATAATTTATATCCTTATTGTAGGTACCAAATATATACCAAACATATACATTAGCAGAAATGTGAATCCTTGTATGTATTTATGTTTAAGTACATAATAATATTATTAGTTCTTTAGATATTTAGGTGTTTATTGCTCAATAATACGAGTGTATCACCAAGAAAAACACATTTAGTTAATATTGTTTTCCTCCTAAAGGGGATGGTAAATCATTCGATAGGTCTTTCAAAATAATATTAAAATTGCGAAGAATATTTTTTGATTCAGTGAATAATCGCTCCGATAGCCCAAAATAAAGTCTCCTCTAGCTTTAGATACGAGGGTGCAAAACATATAGAAAAAAAATACCACTCAATAAATACTTTCCACAAAAATTGTTTTGAACGTGATGAAATGAACCATTAATGAGTTTTTTGAAAAAATAACATATCTTCTTATTAAAACGCCGTAAGTGCCATGAAGATACGCCCTTTTGCTTGCATAGCTTTTTGTATTTTATGAAGGTACAGAACCCTCCATTATGCGTCGTCCGATACGGTACAATTCCTACAATATTTTGTTAGAAAAAGAAACGGCATTTCTTTGTTTTTAATATAATTAATCGTCATTTTCATTTGTAAAATATGGTGTAATTCTATTTATTGACAATAACAATATACATAATGGATATATACAGATGAATACTATAACTAGCTTATATCTAAAATAGGCCCTTGAGGCATTGTACCAAGGATGCTGGCGGCATTTCCTCGTTGTATCGCAATACTGATACGTTGTGCGAGGAATTTAAGAATTTGTAAAATTAGTTTGATATTGTGATAATAAAGGTAAAAATGTCTCCTGAATTGCATAATTAGAAAAAAACTTTGACTTAGTTTTTTGATTTGACATCACAAACGGTAACATACGGTTCAAATTTAATGAAATTTTAAAAATACTGTATAATGCCTGCTAAGTTATTGAAAATTCAGGCTTCTAGTTTTATCCATAACGAAGTTATAGGGGGGTCAAAAATGGCTCGAACTGCTTCCAGAAAAGACCTGGTGAAAAGGCCGTGCCGCTTTTTTGCTTGACTTGGCGGGGACACTGCCGTGCCCCCAGATTGAGTTGCCAAATCGCAAAAACTCGTTAATATAAAAGATTTGTCTAAAAAAAAATAACAAGTCTTATATCTTGAATTGTAAGTATGTATTCCATAATTTTTACGCGGAAAAGACCAAAATATTATGCCAATTCATAGGTGAATAATTGTATGCAGGTCATCATCAAAAGTAGCGGATCAAATAACGCTTCATAAGTATCTACCATTCTATAACAGCTTAACAATAAACGAGTAAGACTCGCCCATGAAGGGTTCCGTACCATTAATGACGTATTAAAAAAACTACTTACTAGATCTCGTTCAAACCAATTTTCGGTGGAAGTTTGCATGGTAATGTATATCAAATATTTAGTTTTATCATTCTGTTATTTTAGAAGTTACAGGGGTGGAGGGGGGACACACATTTTACCACTTTGGAAGTGTCTCTCGCGCAAACTATTCAGTTTAGAAAAAAATGATATTAGAAACCTCAAGATCATTTTTGACGACCTATCCAATATACCCCACACGTATGGGTTTGATAAAAAAATTTATTTTTGAGTTTCAGTTCTAAGTATGGGGAGCCCCCAAAATTTATTGTTTTTTTCCTATTTTTGTGTGAAAATCTTAATGCGGTTCATAGAATACATCTACTTACCAAGTTTGAACATTATAGTTCTTATGGTTTCGGATAAAAGTGGCTGTGACATAAACGGACAGACAGACGGACATGACGAATCCATAAGGGTTCCGTTTTTGCCATTTGGCTACGGAACCCTAAAAAGTGATATCTTTAATATAGAACAACCGAGACTGTAAAAGATATACTTTGGAACGTGAATTTTAGAAATTTATTTATATTTGGAAAAGTTATCTAAGATGTCAGATACTTTTGGCGCGTTGTTTCATCCGCTACTATTGATGCTGACTGTACCTACATATCAAACATTTTTTTACATATACCAAGTCTATATTGGATACCTTATTAAAATTTGTACACTGTCTATTACTTATAGAATGCAGAACTAGGTAACCAGACCTTTGATCTATTTAGTTAAATAGGTAGGTACCTACCTAATCTTATAAACTTAATGTATTAAATTACTATTGGTAACCAAAATTGTAGACAATCAGAAGATCGAATTTAAACAGTCGTGAGACATACTAACATTAAACAATAAAACACGTGATGTCACTCAGAAGATGTCGCTGTCGCGATGTACCCTTACATACCTATCCTGACCATTGAGTAAATACAGCAACATGTTTATTTGAATGGCTATTACATTAATATATAAAACACGCGGATGGTTTACTCTGGTGAACAGTCGCAAATTGCCTTGGATCACGACAGGCCAAGTGCTAACCAAGTCTTATAAATCTGAACTACTTCACCTGCCGTTTAATTGTGTGCGTGGGTATGTCAATGGATGTATAGGACAGAACGTGTGTTTCTGATTATTGCCTCGGCATTGTCTGTTTTATTTAACACTTTCAGTGTCAAGCTTCCCAAGTCTTCCTCAAACTAGGTTTAGGCGGGTTTCAGCGGCAAATTTTTAAATTATACTTACACATAGGTACATGTGTATGTTTTACTTTTGCAGACGAATAAGATGAAGTGTTAGTTTTTATTCAATGTTTAACATTATTAAATAGCCTGTCGGTTTCAGTAAAATTTACTATTGTAACTTTAGTTTAATAGATATCTGCGGCATTTGGTATGATATATAATATGAAATTTTGACGACCGGTTTGGCCTAGTGGGTAGAGACAGAGACCCTGTCTAGGAAGCTGATGGTCCCGGGTTCAAATCCTGGTAAGGGCATTTATTCGTGTGATGAGCATTCCTGAGTCATGGGTGTTTTCTATGTATTTAAGTATTTATAAATATTTATATATATATATATATATATATATCGTTGTCTAAGTACCCTCAACACAAGCCTTATTGAGCTTACTGTGGGACTTAGTCAATTTATGTAATAATGTCCTATAATATTTATTTATTTATTTATGAAAGGATGCTGATCATTAATAGAATCTCGTTTGCGCCTTTTTTTATCCCGACCCCCAATATGTGCATAATTTAGGGTTCCTATTCTTATTTTCACTTATCGACATTAAATAATGCAAAAAAAACTGTTTAAACATGTTAAAACGGGTCACTCACGTATTTTAAGACGAAAACCCGTTTTAACATATTTAGTATGTCTGTGTCTAGCGGAAGTTTTGTTATTAACCTACTGTTTATTTATGAATTCAAATCTAGCCAAATGTTCCTAGCCTGCAATATTTAAGACGACAAATTAATTTCAAAATAAATTTTGTATCTTGAAGAACCTTTCTAAATATTTCATGACAGTCTTTTGTTTACGTAAATCAAGGAGTTTGAAATGCAACAGCACTGCAGGGCATCAGGTGCGATACACTCACGCAAATATTTTATGAAAATACCGGGAACCTCGCACACTAGGGATGCGCCACGTTGTCGACCTGAGCTCAACGACAAACATAAAGAGACGTTCGGCACTCAAAGATATATATCATGCCATCTTACTGTTATCCTAATCGGTATAAAGCTGCGATCAACTGATCAAAAATTATGTCTACGAAATCTACATTATTTGCTAACAGTGTATGAAACTAATTTAGAATGGCATGATAAATATTCAAACCATTAAACAAGATTTTCATTGTATAATTACCGAGGTACCAAATAAGTATACTGAATTTTTAATTACCTCCCTCTATTGAATACAGTTTATTCTTATTGTATTATTTTTGAAAAAAAGAATGTAGGTACTTACTTTATTTTGCTAGATAATAAAACGTATTTATTATCTAGCAAAATTAAGTGAGTACCTACCTTTTTTTTTCAAAAATAATACAATAAAAATAAACAAAAATGTATGGTCATGAATCAATTGCACATATTTCAAATTATCACCTTGCACAACCAGCCAGTTACTTGTAGCGTTATAGATTATATCACTGAGAGGTGTAAACAACGGCTATTGAAAAAAGATATTCGTATCAATATAAAATTTATATGCATAAAAACTAATGTGTGAATAGCGAAGCATAAAGTACCGAAGTAAAGTCGAGTCGATAAAGGAGCCCTAGTGTCGACATCGCGGCCGCGCGGGCCGCATCTTACAACCAAACGGTAAACACTTTGCTGTAATCTCGAGATGAGAAAACTTTCAGTTCTCTTAATTCAGAAACTTATTCAACAACCTAACAACCTTAGAGCGGACCGCCCGGCGGCAGACTTGAGACAAACAAACGACGATCTTACTCTTTCTTTCAGACAGTATTTAACATTTTATTTAACCTCATGTATCTTAGATGTTCTTTTTTATACTCGATTTTTCGCGTATTGGAGTGAATATTGTTTTGTTTTAGATAAATAACTAAAATTCACAGAAACCTATAAAGGGAAAAAACAATTATTAAGTTGTACAGGGTGTTTGGTATATCGATTGCCAAATTAAAATGGCAATTAGGTTAAGTCATTTGCTTTGTCCACTTTACTTTTCACCTCTATGCATGTTGTACAGTCATCATCAAAAGTAGCGGATTAAACAACGCTTCAAAACTGTACGTAGGTAAATTACAAATTGTTACTTGCGTAAAGGTAAAATAAAACGTAGGCAAAAACATAAATAGTGAATTGACTCGGAAAGATCAGATTGACATTATATGTACCCGGGTACGTCCTTAAACCACGTCCACAAGAGAGGTATGGGCATTGTGAATGTCATCTCGCTTTGTGTAGTAGGGCACAGCACAGCGGATGTCATTCCAGATCTAGAGCAGAACCCAACAGGGGAAGTACCTCCACCATACAGAAAACCGCAGCCAAATAACACTAGACCCTACTCATAGTGTTGTGTTCCTTCCGGTGAGTAAGGTTGCCAGAGCTCAACGAGGGGCGGGAGGGGTGTTAGGGTCGGCAACACGCATGTAACTCCTCTGGAGTTGCAGGCGTACATAGGCTTCGAAGACTGCTTACCATCAGGGGGGCCGTATGCTTGTTTGAAAAAAAAAAGTAAAAAACTGTTTAAATTCTCCTATGCTTTATAATAATTATAACCTGGCTAAAACTGTCATTGAACCAGCAATACTAACCGCCTGCCAAGCCTAGTTGCCTCAACTTTGAGATAGGGCTTAATATTTAGCCGAAGTATTTCCGGCATGGCTTCTAAAATGTATAACAAATTGCCAGACAATATAATAAATTAGGTGACATTGGATTATTCACAAAGAGTGTGTTTAATTTTTTTGTTACAAAAGCATTTTATTACTAAACATATCGTGTGGAAACCGGACTAATCCCAATAAGGCTTAGTTTACCCTCTGGGTTGGAAGGAAAGTGGCAGTCGCTTTCGTAAAAACTAGTGCCTACGCCAATTCTTGGGAATACATGTCAAGCGGACCCAGGCTCGCATGAGCTGTGTCAAAATGCCGGGACAACGCGAGGAAGATGATGATGATGAGAAAAGCATATTACTCGACTGGAATGTAAATTATTAAATTATATTTTATTTTTATAGATTAATTGTAAATAATATACATGTATGTACCATCTGGGCATTACTATTTGAATGCTTCATGGCTGAATATCGTGATACCTTCTCTATACAATTGCGTGATCTGTGAAATTTATGTTTACAAATAAATATATGACTTTTGATGATGATTTATTTTTCCATGAGAAGATGTAGCAAACATCCTGTATTTTAGCGGGATATAGTATGTGTAAGATTTTTGATTGTTTTTAAATACTTTGTAATAATATTTTAAAACAGGCATTGTAAAATAAAAAGGGCAAACATAAAATAAAACGAATCAATTTTTAAATACATAACACGAGATCCTAAAAATAATTTACAATATTTAAATATTTTACGTAAATAGTAATAACAAATAATGAGGCAACTGACTTAACACTTTGTGTATTTGTATTCAACCACTGTACTCGTATTCGCGAGGACGAATAATAATTTCCATATTTTTTCGATATTTTGTCCCATTAGCCATCCATTAGCCATAGACAATGAATTGCTCATGGCGCTGAAGTCAAAGACAAACAGTTATGTTCTATAATTGGAGCAGGACAGAACCTCCGCGGCTACTGTCTTGAAATTTTGTTTCATATAAAAGTACTTACGGAAACCTGCTGAGCCACGTGACTCGTCGGTATGACCATTCCGCGCCACGTCTCATACCTTGGCCAGCCGCGAACTGTCCTCCACCGAAGTCATGAGCCTGTGAGTGACTTATTTTATAATATTGAACTTATTAGATACCGCGATAACTTACCGTAGGTACCGTCTTTGTAATATTTTATGCATTTGTTTATTTATAGGTTATACGAAGGAAATACTACTTTCCTGACGTTTCCATTGTGTTATCGTCCCTTAAGCATCATCATCCTTATCATATTGACAAGTTAAAGCATCTTAAGTCGTGATGCAAGTATAAAATAGAGGATTAATGACGTGCCTACTTATGTTCAGTCAGCGTGCTTGATACGATATCTCGGTAAACAAAATGGATTAAGTGTCTCAGTGTCGCTCTAGAGCCCGCAGCTACGTTAGCCTGTAGAGCTCATCAAACTGATTTTTCTCGTAATAGCCTAGCCTAGCCAATGAAAACGTTTTCCGGTGTACACGTTAAAGTTAAAAGGAAAACATAATAGGAAAATAAAATAAAAACCTTAGCTGGAGGCAATTTGGATGTGCCGTGTCAATTCAATTACGCTCAGCGATACAGTATCTTGTTGAAGATTAGGGCAATGAGAAAATGTTCCAGGAAAAAATCTACCCGGTTTTTAATTCACAGGTTAGTAATTATGTACATTTAAAAATTGATTACGTGTTGCGTTCAACTCCATTGATTTGAAGATGTGTAAAATGTTAGGTACCTATTCATATGTAACGTCTATTAAGATTAAAATATTAAACTTTCATACTTGGATTATATGAATAGGTATGTAATATAACATTTTATGTCGGTAATAAACTTATGAAAAGAGAAACTGAACTACAAATGGCGGTAAATGAAAACTTTTTACGTATGCCACGCTACCGTAATCCTTTTCAGGGTTCCGTAGTCAACCAGGAACCCAAGTTTCGCTATATCCGCCTGTCTGTCCGTAGTGCAAGAAAGCTGCAATTTGGCATGGATACATAAATCATGTATGGTGACTGAACGGTAAAATAAAAACTGGTAAAGGCCCTCTTGATTGTTCAAAAACTAATGAGAAAGTTGCATTTTATCCACACGTGGGGTAAAGTAATCCGAGGCAAATTTTAGTTGTTTCCTTATGTTAGCTGGTAAATTGACTTTTAAATTATGATTTTGAATGATACATTTTTATTAATTTCATTTATATTTAATTGGGTTGATTTTTTTGGAATTTCATAGTTTAAAGTAAAATTTTTGTGTTTCACTCGGAGGCAATGTTTGTTTAACCCTCGTGCCTTGAAACCCCCGCAACGCTCAAGATTCCATTTTTCAAACCGCTCGCTATGCTCGTGGCTGAATTTTGGAATCTTTCGCTTGCTCGGGTATCATTGTTAGCACGAGCGTTCAAACAACAAATTTGCCTCCTTGTAAAGCAACTATTTTAGGGTACCTCGCATATAAAATGTTTTTTTTTTCGCTTTAACCCAATGGTGTGGTGTATCGTTAGATAGATCTTTTAAAACAAATACGGGTCTTCAAGAACCGTTTTTTAATAAAGTGAATATTTTCGGTTATAATCGCTCCGAAAGAAAAAAACATCTGCCCCCTCCCCACTCTAATTTTTATACAATAATGGGTCCAAAAAAGACGAAAAATATTGTAAAACAAAAGCTTAATACATATAGTACTTACTGTCAATGAAAACTATAGCAAACATAACTCTTTGACTGGAATCTCGATTACTTTTAAATATCGAGTCATCTAGATGTTCTTTTTTGAGTGAAGTCTCAAAAAATCTCAGAAAAACTGGTCACAATAGCGTCGCCAGCAAAAGGCACAATAGCCAAGTTGTGAACTTTTATTTAGCTTGGGAGTAATAAGCAAGTATCGGACCTGGCTTCGATCAGCTAGTTGCTTTTTAATTAGTACTAGGGTGTCACTTATTATGATTTTTTTAATTAACAACGCATACCCTTTAATATAACTATTAAATAAACCTAATTCTTACTAAATCAAAGCGATACTTTACTCAAGGGCAAAGCTGCTTTATAAATCGCAAGTCAGACCCCATATGGAGTATTGCTGTCACCTTTGGACAGGAACAACTAGAACCTAAATGGTCGCGCACTGGGCGGTTAAAGAGGAACTTCCTCCCGCGGACGCTCCGGCTGTGGAATAAGCTACCTACCGAGGTTTTCCCGAGGATCTACTGTATGAGATTATTCAAAAATGGAGTGTACATTTTTACAGGGTCGGCAACTCGTATGTAATATACCTCTGGAGTTGCAGGCGTCCATAGGCTTCGGTGACTGCTTACCGCATGCACCGTCGTGGTATTAAAAAAACTCAAAACCTATAAAATTGAAATGTCCAAGATGACCGAAAATGTCATAAATGACTGGTCACTTATTGAAAGTGACGGACGCTTTGCAACCCTTTGCGTTTAAAGTTCGAATCAGGCCGTCTGTTTCTAGTATGGGTAATGCAAAGCGGTCCAGCCGTTTTTGAGTTATTGCAAAAAGTCTTCGTAGTAAAAAGACGTACATAGCGCTGCGTAGGTACTCCCTTATGCTTGTAATGTACATGATACTTACTAATAGCCCACGTTTAGTTTATTCTGACATAATGGTTACTACGGAACCCTACACTGACCATGGCTCGACATGCTCATGAAACTAGAATCGGCTCCAACTATCGTTCGATAACAAGTAACATGCGAGATTTGTCAAAATTGTTAGCAATTGACATTTCATTTTGAATAAAACGTCATCTCGACTGATATCAGAATAAAGGCTCAAGCACATTATTAAGAGTATAGGCATATACAAACGTAGTCCCCATTTCCTCTCCGGATATTGACATTAAGGAAAATATTTTGATGTATATTAACCATAGTTTGACTTTTTTCGATTTTCTTATTCGTGTAAAAGTGAGGAGCGTAAAACAGCTAAATTAGGAGCGAAAAAAGCTTTATAATAACTAAAGGCGAGAGGAAAATGAGGGCTACGTTTGTATGAAAAGGCGGTTTCGGGGCGGCCGTAGCCTATCCTCTTAACGAGGCGCGAGGCGTGATGAGTCGAATCCAATTCTATTATTTTATATGACCAGAATCACACTATGAACACCCGACGCGACGACGCGTGGAGCGTTCATAGTGTGTTATACAGTCAGCAAAAAACCTTGCAAAGCGTGCAAGGAATTAACAATTCAGAAAATACAACTTAAACTTATGTTAAGAGAATTAAATAGTATGTAGTTCATTAGCTAGGTATTTTTACTGCTGACCGTACCTGTGTAAAGTACTTCAGTAAGTAATGTTGGTGTGTGTTCAGATGAGTCCAGGCAGACGAGGACCCCTAGCCGAGCCCGGAGAGCGTCCCAGCGTCACCGTCACCGACATGGACACCGTACAAGAGGAAAACGACAATGACAGGTGATATCTAAACTATATACTGCAATGCGTTTACCTTAGTTTGTGATTAGTAATAGTTATTTGTTTTACAAGGGGGCGAAGTTGTTGTTTAACCGCTCGTGCTAATATTGATACCCGAGCAAGCGAGTGATTCGAAAAGTGGAATCTTGAACATTGCGAGGGTTTCACGGCACGAGGGTTAAGCAAATTTTGCCACCGAGTGAAACAAACATTTTCACCACACCAACGCGAGGAAAATAATAACTGTAAAATATCAAAATCAAACCAAATTAAATCCAAAATGAACGTCATCATTCAAAAATCATCATTTAAAAGTCAATTCTACCAGACAACATAAGGAAACAACTCAAAATTTGCATCAGATTACTTAGCCCCACATGTGGATAAAATGTAACTTTCTCACCAGTTTTGAATAATCAAGCCTTTATTACTATGTGGTGTGGTGAAAATGCTTTTAGTACGTTGAATTAATGATGATGCACATGAACGATATCTTATATGTACGTATATTATTAGCCGGGCGAGTATCGTATTAGATTCTCGTGAAAAGTTTCTTTATGGAATCTTCCAAAATGGCGGAGTCGTGGTGGTTCACGTTCACGAGGTCTACAGCTCACAGAGCCAAAAGTATATCTCAACTAATCACTATAAGGCCTTCCCATCAAGGTTGGAATTCTAATGCCTGTGTCCATTCTTGGGATTACGTTACCAAAGCGGACCCTGGTTTCCCTTAGGATAAAACCGAGAAAAACGCAAGGTGAGAGGGTTGGACTTAATATTTATAAACTGAATCCAAATTTTAAATACATATTACTTTACTTTGCCATCAAAATATTTTAAAAGAACTTCATTTCAAATTTCAGGTAAAATTTCAAACATAGGTAATTACTGTTAGTTTTTGAAGAGACAGAGAAAAGCCAAAAATGTAATTTCTGTTATCAATATAGGTAATTACATGGTACCTGCCTATACAGTACGTTTTTTTAGCATTAGAAAATGCTTAAGTAAACAATCTTAACATGTATTTTTATTTTAAAAAAACGCTTTTAAATCAGTAACTTATGAAAGCAAAAGAATGTAAATAGTCGTAATATTATTTTCACGTCAGCAGCTCGAACAAGGGTAATTTGCTGCTTAAAAACAGTGATCAAAATCGCATTTTGCTCACCGAGTGAGACAAAATAACATTCAAGTGACCTTTAGATTCGAATGTCATTTCAACGTGCGGGGCCTAATACAAGTTCGAAATATTTGGATTCTATTGTCTTTATCCCTTTCACGTCATTAGCAAAAAGAAAGAGACAAAAAATTGCATACTTAATTCAACGGTATATTCACGGTTTATAATAGACCCCCGAAATAAGTCAGACCGCATCGTTCCAAAACACCCTACGAGTCTTCATTCGTAATAATTAATTAATGAAATAAAAGTTTAAAATTTAATAAAAACACCATATTTTACGTATTTTATTATACAATCAAAACAATGAACTTAAACAAATTTACGCAATTGTTACGCAGTAAATAATTCTACTTAACTACTTTTAACGATCTCTACTGTAGTTGACATATAGAAGTATCCGCAATTCGGTCCGTATCTTACAAAGTTTTTTTTTTTACAAAAAAAAGTTGTCGATTGAACTGTCAATTGATGTTCGTTGATTCATTATTTTCGTTTTTATTGAAATTTCTTTCATTTTGTTTTATTGCGGTAATTAAAGTTAATAGTTAGAATACCTTCAGAAAACATGAGTGAAATAGTGATCCATCCGTCTGGAATACATTTTTTCAGGTTGTATTTTTTGATGGCTGACTGACGTGAAAAATGTTGTGTACTACACCAGATCAAAGTTATTTACATCTCGTGCGCTTTTGAGTCCCTTACTACGCTCAAGATTCTAAATTAGATTCTCTTCTATCTATCTATTATAGAATCATTCGCTTGCACGGGACTCAAAACAAGCACTCGAAGAAATATCAAACTTTGGTCTCTTGTTGTACAAATAACTATTATAATTGTTAAATATTTGCCGTGACCTATTTTTCAAAAGTTTATGACACAGCCCCTTGGGGCCTACCTGCAGAATACATTTTTGAATTTTTTATTTTATGAGCTACCAAATATGTGTCACTTAGCTCCCCGATTAAAGACGTGTCATTTAATTTCTCTCCGACATATCATTGTATTTTTACCCGACTGCGGCAAATGGGATTATTCAGCTCAGTTCAGTTATATAGTTATAATATAGCAATCCGTGTAAGTATGTTTTTCTATTGTGCGAGTTCAAACGTGGAAACTACTATGACTATGAATGAGGTGGATAAAGAAAAAAAACGTAAGTGTAAAATCAACTACCAATACAATTCGCTTTGTTTATTTTTCAATGTAATAATTAATATAAATGAATAAAACCAAAAGCATCCATTGATACACGACTGTGAATAAAGGCAGTGTTCATTAGATTCCGGATAAAGGCATTCTTTTTATTTCAAAACGTGGAAATGAAACGTCGTGGTGGCCGACAGTGCGGCGATCGCGCCGCTGGTCGTCATAAATACGCCCGAGATATCAAACCATTTAATTAAAGTTTCTTTTTAAATTGCACCTCTTTGTATTAATCGCGCACTTTTATCTCTTAAGCTTCACAAGTACCTCGTAACTTATGGAAGATATCTATCATTTGAAATCTAACGCAAACATATAACGTATTTTATATAGAAAAGAATAAAATAGCTTCAAATACTTATATTATGATTTGATATTCAAAGTAGAGTGTGGCGAGGCGAGGATAGAAAGCTCAGAAAGACATTTCCGGCGGACAGATGCATATTTTGAAGATTTTGAGCTCAAAGTTATTCTGCTGAAGTATAACCATGCTTCAGCATACAGTCCTTTAAATATTGAATTTACAGGTTTTTTCTGATACTTCTGAAGATACGATGAAATATTATGACTTAAAGGCAAAATTCTTACTTGCCTACTTGAAGGATGGGACCGGAAAACCGCTTAGTATCTATATGTACGCCTATCGAACTCTCTATATTAGGCACAACTTATGAAATTTATACCCTATTAAGAGCAATTCCTAGCTGAGCAACTTTTCAAATCTCGAATTTTTGAAGCTATGTTTCTGTCGCTGTGTTGGGTGGGAGTACGAGCGTGGCATAAGGACAACTGCAGCTCGGACTAAAATTCCCACGCAAAAAACTCAAAAATAGAGGTTTCCTCCTCCAAAACGCAACCAATCCTTATGAAATTGGAAACTGCAAGAGGAAGAAATAATCTATGCCGCTATGTTTTGATTTTTTGGATATTTGTATACTGCGCCTTTTTTTGCAGCCAATTCAATTGAGCCGTTTTTGCGATTTTTGAGGCGCTGTAAGTTTCTTCAAAATAAAATAATCCAAAAAAGCAAAACAGCGGCACAGATATTGATAATATTGATCTTATTTGAATAAATCATTGCTCTAGGTTAAAAATCCAGAGAGGAAACAGTCGGGAGCGTTTGTATGAGAAACTCGCAACTAGGAATTTAACTTAACCGTTAACCTAACATTGTGATAGTCTAACTGTAACGCCTTTTCTCTGTTGTATGACAAGGTGGTAAATAAAATACAGATTGTGATCGTATGCTTTGCGACCCATCAGGTTGCCCCGGCATTTGACAACAGAGTGTCGACTTGCAGGTAGTTCGCAATCATACTTTTATTGTCTAAACGTCACACTAACAACTAGCGTAATCTAATGGATTGCTATTATTAACCATTATTTTTATACACTATTAACTATAACACGGGACTGAATCGTGTATGATAAAGTTTTACAATTTACCTCTGACGTTTCGAGGACGGCGTTGTCCCCGTGGTGTCGGAGAAGACTGGCTAAAGTTTGATTTCAATGGCTTTCCGCACTTTTACAACACAAAAACAATGCAATTTCATTCGGAATGAGGGTTTTAGGATCTCATCCACATAGAATCCAGTCATTAGTGAATGTAAGCGGAAACGAATATCGACAGTTGAAAAATCGAATATCGTTAGTGTTGTGTATCGACCGAGTAACATCCCTAATACGCAAAACTTTCAAGTTAATAAACAAGTGCTTAAAAACTTACATGCGCGTAGCGGACCCGCACTCTCGTTGAGCTCTGGCAACCTTACTGACCTGCAGGAACACAACACTATGAGTAGGGTCTAGTTATTTGGCTGCTGTTTTCTGTAAGGTGGATGTGGATTGTTTTGTTTATGTTTGAAAATACTTAATTTGATTAATATAGCCGTATAAATTACAAATTATTTTCACACAATGTTCAATCGTGGATGAATGTCGGACGGGTCCGTGGCGTCGATGCCTAACCAGTCAAAAAATGACAACATGGCGGACAAATGTCTGAAATGTCACCGTATTTTAGAAATATTTCGCTTTAAATTTAGTTTTTTCTTTGCAAGTGAGATGAAAAACATTGTGTGCATAACACCAGGGGTAAAAACATTACAAACTCGGGACTTTCATTCACTCAAGCCTGCGGTTGTCGTGAATCTTAGTCCTCGCTTGCAAATTTTTTAATTTTTTTATTTGTAGTATGGGTAATTTTTAATTACCTATACTACATAAATTATTATTAGAGATACTTAAAATAAATAAAACAAACTACAAAAACAAAATTATTTTTTGTGCATTTCAATTTCGTCTAGCATCGAGCCAAACTTGGAAAATATTTATGACGTTTGATATAACTCTTTGTTTGCCGCGTCGCGCTTTCTGCTGTGCTCCCACTCTATTCACACAATCGCATTCTACGAGTTCGTTTTTATTATTTTATTTACACACATATCATAAACCCTCTATGATGCCTTCAAAATCCGTAAATAATGGCCAACATTACGATAATCTGTTTTGTTACAACAATGTTATCTGTGATGATGTTGTAATTGCTTCATAACTACATCAAAATCGATTTGGTTATGACTTCAAATTTGGAACATCTCTGAAAAAAAGCAATTCCATTGGACCTCTATTCTAATATCAGTCGAGATGCCTTTTTGTTCGAAATGAAATGTCAATTGCATATAATTTTGACATATCTCGCATGTTAGTTTGTATCGAATGATACGGAAATAGGCCCCCGTTCGCCAGGGTCTCTAGTTTGTCTCTGAATTTAAAAAAAAACTACTAATGCGTGACCTGCGTGAAAGTTTTCATTTGCCGCCATTTGACGTACAGTTTATTAATTAATTAATTTTCAGTATAATATGAATATGTTTTATTGTTTTTAAAGTAACTATAGCAAAAGTTTCGTGTAAAATGAGCGATAAAAATATTTCGGTGACGCCACCACATATCCGCAAGTTCCGCCAAGAGAGCAAAGATGCCTTTTAATTTGAGTTAGTGAATATATCATAGAAAGTTTATAATATGTGTGTAGATAAATGTCTGTAACTGTACATAATTAGGCATTAAAACACTCTTGTGATCCTATTAAGAAACTCACTTCGTTCGTTTCTTAAACCCACACTCGTGTATTTTAATGCCTTTTATTATGTAGCATCAACTAATAATATATACACAGTAAAGAAAATGAAGGCACAAAATT
This sequence comes from Cydia pomonella, assembly GCF_033807575.1. Taxonomy (NCBI): domain Eukaryota; kingdom Metazoa; phylum Arthropoda; class Insecta; order Lepidoptera; family Tortricidae; genus Cydia; species Cydia pomonella. The sequence continues at coordinate 8,131,926 of NC_084706.1, forward strand.
GTACGCTCACTTTTTTACCCGTTAAATATATTTATCATTTTAATATGGGTCACGGTCGGGTTAGCGGCTGTAGCTTTCTAAAGTTATTTTTCTAATTATCTTACGACTCGTATGACTGTACCTCTGAAAATATCGGTACGAAAAATGTGCCATAAATATGTATACACAACCTTAATATATGGGCAATGAAGTCGTGTATAAAAATTTTTGGCTCTTTTTTCGTATCAATATTTTCAGACGTGACCGTACCTATATGATATACGTAAAACCGACCTATTTTGTGTAAAAAATATCATTAAATTACACTTTTGAACGATAGTGATCGGTGATCTCGATCGGTGTCTATAGAAAACGAAGTGTCGGACGGCCCGGGCCGGTCTAACGTGAGTCAGCCTTAAGAGGAAAGGGGCCAATCGTTCTCCATACAAACGTAGTCCTCATTTTCCTCCCTGGATATTGACATTATAAAAAATATTTTTACACAATTTTATTTATTTAGTCATAGCTATGCCCGACAGTTCGATTTTTTAATTTTTTTACTTATTTTTTAGTTAGGAGCAGAAAACAAGTTTCATACAAATTTTTAAATGCTCTACACTCTTATAATTTAAAAAAAACCGGACAAGTGCGGGTCGGTTTCCCCACCGAGGGTTCCGTACTTTTTAGTGACCATTTGTGAACTTCGTGTCGAGGTGGCGACGCTTCGTGACACTGTTTCGGAATGTAGGTCACACGAGGCCACTGACTTGGGCTCGGGTAGTGATGCGCGTGCAATTATGTGCAATGCTGGGTCAGCAACGAGCGATATGACGCTTGTCCCCGCCGGCCCGCCCCCCGCACCCCGCACGCCGCGTCGTGTCTTGCCGTCAACTGCTCCAGTTGGTGTATCAGCGACTCCACATCGCGATTACGCTGCTGCTGCAAAACTGAGAAAAGCACCTTCAAGGGTGCCTGAACATGTTTCTCGTGATGAGAAGCCACCCCGCGCCGAGAAAGGATTCACACAGGCGTCGAAGGAGAGGAGGCCGCGCAAGGCGCCTCGCAAGAGCCAGTGTGGCACGGCAGAGCCGGATATTGCTTCTGGCCTGAGGGTTGCCACACCGAACACGGCGCTATATGTTTCGCGCCTGCATGTTTCCGCCACGGCAGAAGATGTGGTGGAATATGTCCGCAAGAAGATTCGTTACGAGCTGAAAGTATTCCAGCTGCGATCGCGGCATTACGTGCACTTCAGCTCGTTTGTGGTGCGCGTCCCGCGGCCGCTGCTGGAAACCATCGCGAGCGCAGACTTCTGGCCGAAAGGTGTGATATTTCGGCGGTTTCGTGGGAATCTGCCGAATCCCGCACCAGAACAGGCGGCGCAACCGAAAACTGCGTCGTCAAAATGATATTTATATTTTAAGATTTTTATTATTGTATGTATGTTAGTCTGTAAGGTATGTATATATGGGCCATAGTTGCCTGAAAATAAATGATATTTAATTTAATTAATTTAATTTAATTTAGTATTTGTTGTTTTAGCGGCAACAGAAATACATCATCTGTGAAAATTTCAACTCTCTAGCTATCTCGGTTCATGAGATACAGCCTGGTGACAGACGGACGGACGGACGGACGGACGGACAGCGGAGTCTTAGTAATAGGGCCCCGTTTTACCCTTTGGGTACGGAACCCTAAAAATCTAAAAAATGAAACGGTTGGGCACAGCTATAATTAAAACGCATCAAATTGTTTAAACATATTTTCTTAAATGTTAATATCCAAAGAGGAAAATGGGGACTACGTTTGTATGGAAAGGCGGTTTCGGGGCGGTCGTCCCCTTTCGTCTTAATGACAGTACTTCGTATGGTGCCCGCAATATGACCACTTATTTATACCCCATTTTTTAAAAGAGCTCAAGAGGTCAAGAGCACCCTAAACCGACGAGTGTGTATGAGGAATGTCATGAAGTGAGGGAAGGATGAGGAAGTGAAGGAAGCGAAAGAGGTATGTCACGATCGTAGCAAGTGGAAATCCGTGGTCTCTGCCTACCCCTCCGGGAAATAGGCGTGATTATATGTATGTATGTGTATGTATGTTTTTAAAAAGAAAACTTAATTTTATAATTTTTAATTAAGATTCAATCTCCAATAGTCATACATATTGAGATGTGGCCGTATTGCAGACGGCATACGACTTGTGTTCTACTGTCAAGGTTAATAAAATTAGCATGTACTAGTACAAAGGATCATTTATCGTAGATATCTACAACTACATTTGTTAGACACACTAGCTAGTTATACATTGCTTTTATATACCGTTTGTGATTTGGCATTTTCCGTTTTCTTTCAAAAGCATTTATTGCCGACTTTGAGTTAAGATTCAACAAAAGTAATGTTGTTGTGAGTTAAGATTCAATAAAAAGATAGTCACTCTAGTCGTTCTTTGTTGTTTGGTTTCACGTCAACTTTGGAACTAAACTAGACTACTTTTGGGAACTCAACTAGTTGCGTAGGTAGTTTTACTTGTGTTCTTTTTCCATCGATCCATCCTCGGTCTCCATCTTGAGACCAACATTTCAGCGAAATAAGTAAAGAAAGTAAAATAAAATGTTTGACGATGATTGTATTGCACAGCGACGAGTCCTCATACTCGGACATCCAGCGGCTGCGCGAGCGCACGCAGGCGATGCTCAACCCGGCATCGGAGCCGCTCGTGCAGGCGCACTCGCAGCCCAACAGCCGCAGGATGTCCAGCGACATAGACGCCAAGCTCGCCGCCAACCTCAACACCAGGTATCACCCCATTTTTTATTTATTCTACTTACCATGGCGGCATCTTTCATTAACATCTACATGGCATATCCTATGGGGATACACCAAGAGTATCGATATTTTTTAATCGTAATTTTCTACTAATACTAATTCCTTCTACGTATTTTTTTCATTTCTTGGTAATTTTCGATATATTACAATTCGATAGACAGACCCTTACTTATTGCAAAATTAACCAAATTATAATCAGCACCACAATACTCTACTCTACCTATGCGGCGTCAAGGGCGTTCGTGCAAACTGTGTGCTCAACTCACAATAATCGGTAACAAACGAAAAAAGTTTAAAATCAGTACCCCTAGTGTAAAATTTATTCGACAGCGAAACGTGACGTACGCGACTGCGTTAACTCTCAGATTGTATGGGATTTTGAGTTTCCAAAACGTCCCGCTTGGCGCGCTGTTTCTAAATCCCATACAAAATGAGACTTAACGCAAACGCGTACGTCACGTTTCGCTATCGAATAAATTTACACTAGGGGTACAGAAAACAAAACGTAATACCGAATGTTTTTGTTAGTTATTCTTAGAAAAAAAGAATTGAAGTCCCATCCTAAGCAAAAAAATTTTGCTCCTAAATTCATTAAACATTCCAGCATGAAACCGGAATTTGAATTTTGGCTGATACAGATACAAAATACAAACACAAATCATTTTTCCTACTCCTCTACTGTTATCTGTCATTTATGCATTCATTAACACGAATATAAGAATATACATAAAAGATTTCAAGAAAAGTCTATATTGTCTATTCCTCATAAAAGCTCTTGTGCTTTTATAAGCTATAATGTTACTGCGATTAATGGCTATTGGCTACCAACCTAACAAAACCAAAACGAATACAGTTTTAAACTAAGTGCATTGATGCCAACTTACAAGATATTCATTTGGTTGCATAGTAAAAATAATTACTTCATAAGTCAGAAACACGCATGTGACACCCGTAATATAGCAACACCCATAGACTACGAAGACCGCTTAGCGTTGCTTGTTAGTCTCCGTAGGCTACGGTGGCCAAAATTGAGAAAAAACTGTCCAAAAAATTAATTTAGCAAGTAGCAAGTACCAGGGCCTCATGAGTTACGAGGAGGTGTCGCTGACCGGCCGGCCGCGGCCCGGGGCGGGCCGGGCGCGTAACAAGGTATGCTCGCGCGTCTTGGCTATATACTTTTGCTGTAATTTGTTTACCTAAATTAAGATTTATTTTTGTTGACTCGTAGGAAAAATATTGTATGCAACGTTGTATAAGTAAGTCAAAAAATTCTCGTGGCGTATTCCTTTACAATGTTCGCCTACGCCTTCGGCTCCGGCTCACATTGTAACTCACGCCACTCGCCTTTTTTGACCCTTCTTATACAACTGTTGCATAAAATACTATTATATAGCTTCAGTTTATAAAACAAACGAAATAGAGCAAAAACAGGTTGTGTATGAAAAACTTTCGCTGTGTTTTTTTAACTATGATATCTCAAGCTACCATAAACTAATTACAGGGCTAAATATAGATACTTTATCATATTGTAAGTACAAAGTTTCAGAGCAAAATTTAAAAAGTCATTTTAAAATGAGAGTGTAACTACGTTTGTATGGAGAACCGAGCTTGCTGGGGACCCTTAACTATAATATTCATTTCGATACTCGTACGCTGTAGTCAACTAAAAAAAAAATTACCAATCACGTGCCGCCGCGCTACCATATTAACGGGCAACAATTTCATGACCATATTCATTCAACGGATGTATGTCTTTAGTACTACTTTTTTGTCTACTTATAAATTTTTGTTATTTATTTAGGTTTTATAGGAAAACGAAATAAAATTTTAGTTGACTCTTAGTATTGTATACAATAGTGATATAATGAAGCTTTTCAATCTCGTACCTGTGACAATCAGAATAAATCTCTAGTATCCTTAACTTTCGGAATCAGAAGAGTGTGTTCTTGCGTGTTTATGTTCAAATATGGTTAGTTAAATTACTCCTATCTCTAGGCGACCGTCCGCAATCATCGCGGCTTTCCGCCGGCCGTCGCAAGCGCTAGCGCTGTGCGCCGCGACGCAGCGCCGCTTCCTGTCGGAGCTGTCGCCCCAGTCGCGCGCCTCTATGGCCTCCACCACCCACGAGCCGCCGCCTTCAGCTGCAGAGATCATGGGGCAGTAAGCATCACGCTAACTAGAGGGCCACGAAACGCACGCTAGACGCCGACGCCGACAGCCTTACATTCGTAGTTAAAACTAATATATGGCGGTCGGCGTTAACGTCCAGTGTGGCTCGGAGCGTGCGTTTCATGGCCGAGGTGTAACTGTCAGTATTTATTCAACGCTATACCCCAACGTTACAGCATGCAGCAGGCTTAACGGTATTTTAATGACATCCTTCTACACTATCGTGCTCCCGCCAAGACGAGCAACGCGAAGCGCAAGGGTACCGTCACCGGCGTAAGGTGAAAAATGTATTCACTATTCATTATTTTTTAATATGCAATACTTCTTGTAGTAGCGAAACGGCCAAGCCACATATTTCGACTAAAGTGTAGAGTTTGTGAAGTTAGGGCATGTAGAGTTAGAAGCTTGGTAGAGATCTGATAACTTTTTACAATTCGAACCTTATGGTTTCGTCTTGGCAACATTTTACATGAAAATGGTTTTGATGGATACTAGTAGCAGAAACGTATATCCCATCAAAACATTTTCAAGTAAAATGACTCCTAACATGAAAAGAAAAGTCATTTCTCCAAAAATATCACTCTTTGGGGTATTACTTTCTCTTGAAAGAATGTTTCTGTTTAGATTTTGGGTAACCTTACATGGATGATGGATTAGATTAGATTGTAACAATTTTACTTTGATCGCTTATATTATTGCAATTACAGCTCAAACAATCAAATAAAACATTACGAGTATACACTGAAGAATAATTTTTTGGTTATATGGTAAATTAAAATGAATAACCTATTTGTCCCCATACCGTGGACGGTTGTGACAGTGATGGGAGACGATTGTAACATATCCAAATGGAACATTGCAACAAGTCAAAATATTCAAATACCATACACTATTATCATTTAGTTTAAGGTACATTTTAAATAATCTAGTATTATTTTAAGAAGCCATAACCTCGTAAGTCGTTGCCTACTTTAAGTTGTATGTAAATAAAAATGCTCCAAATTCATAAACCTATTAAAAAGTGCTGGATCTCAAATAGTTTTTAAGAACATAACGACATTTTTGTTTTAAAAAGTCTGTTCAGCAGTGTTCCTAGGAAGAGCTTAAGAATAAGGTATTTTTTCATTTAAATACCCAGGTTAAATGGTTTAAAATGACTAGGATTATTTAGTAAAAAATTACAATGCTTTCTACACCATTTTTACGACCGTTATGGAAACTTAAGAAAAAAATGGATATTGATTTTTGCTAACATTTTAATTGAATATGGACAATAGCATTCCTACAAACGGCCCGATTCAAAAAATGATTAAGACACGTTTAAGATCTTGGAAAGGTCGATTACTAAACGACATGTCAAAATTGTTTGTTTATTTCGATTCCGCTGTGATCCCAATAAGATCTACCTACGATAGTTCTAACGTCAAAGTGACATTGGTTACCCGAATCTAGCTGCTTCTGTCAATTATACGATATACAAACGATATCTAAATGAGAACTTATCTAAACCAGAACTTATCGTTATCGTATCTCATTCTTCGAATCGGGCTGTTAACCTGTTTTGGACTTGGCTGGCCGCCGGATTACTCGCCGCGCCGCGCGCCGCGTGCGTCCAGTTCGCGGGCTTATACCTACTATGTACATATATTTCTACGATGCCCTTAACCCACGGTTCTGAAAATAACACTACTCACGTTGTAGGTAGTGCGCTTTATTCTCAGGAAAATAAAGAACAGAAAGCTCTATGAATCCTGTTCCAACGCTTAAATAAATAATTAGCCGAGCTTATTGTGTAATTCAAAAAATAACTGATGTCAAGATGCTGTGGGTTCGGCAGAGTGTTTGGCAAATCGTAACGCTTTATACATATAAATATCATTATACGGCTACCAAAAAATATGAATAACAATCTTGAGACCTTTCTCTGTAGTAGACCTTCCTCATCGATTCGAAACCTGATTAAACAACTTTCGTTCGATATATAAAAAAAATCACGATTATGTCTAAAACGCACCATTACATTATCTTCAAAATTTTTGCAAAAAATCGAAAATCATGAAAATTGCTCCAAAAAATGCGTTATACAATTTTCATAGAACTAAAAAATACAAAAAAATCCGCGATCCCGGGCACGCCCGGCATTCCGCTGTAGTACTTAGCGAGCTGCTAGCTGAACTCACGGCGCCTTAAGTAATAATTATATGGAATACTTCTTACTATTCATAAGTGCTTGTTGCTAGGCCTTCATGAATAATGTATATTTTATCTTTGAAATAAAATTTGATAATGATTACCTGTAGGCCGGTGTAATACATAGTTAGCACTCCCAACTTTTTTGAAAGTAGTAACAAAATACTTAGGTTCTATTATTCAAGCATTTTTTTTTTCAACAAACAAACTATACGAAGAACTCGAGCAAACGCTAATTAAAGTGCGATCATAAATTAAGGCACGTGTGGTTGGTGCACGTGGCGGCGCACGAGCCCGCGTCACCCGCCGACTGACGCTTCGCACCGCAACATCACTCTAGGGCTGCTAACACCTCGAGGTCCTCGAATGAGTTTCATTTTCAAAACTATATATAACATACCTTGTTTTTATATACATACATATTACCTACAACAAACAAACACAAACAATTGTTTAAAAAAAATTAAAACTGTTTAAGTAATGTTATAAGTTTTCTTTAAAATGGACTCGAGTCTACAGAAAACTCAACGCTCTGGGTTAGATCTGGTCAATATAATTTATTCGATTCGAGTTTACACCAACACAAAAAAGCAATGAAAACTTAAGTTTTTTCGTAAATATATCTTAAGTTGAATTTGAATAATAAAGTTAATTAATTCGTTTATAAACAATAACCAACTGGCTCAACGTATTTACTAATACTGTAAATAATTTCAGTAGGTACATTTTGGTGTAAGTAGTATTCGACTTAGCATTTTGACTTCACAAAAAATATTCTGCGTTTTGCATGGCAAAATACCTATAACAGTTTCCATGTGTTCGCCACTCTAACACGCGTATTCTGATGTTAATAACAGGTTATTAATTAGATCTTGATTTGATCTGTCAGCGTCAAAAGTGCCGTTTATGGTTAAAGAAATGTCACATTCGACACTGACAGATCAGATCCATAACGAATCCAGATCTGTTATTAAAATCAGAACACGCCTGCCAGTCATTATACTTATTTATTTTGATTCTGTTAATCCTTTTTAGGGTTTCGTAGCCAAATGGCATAAAACGGAACCCTTATAGTTTCGCCATATCCGTCTGTCTGTCTGTCTGTCTGTCCGAGGCTTTGCTCCGTGGTCGTTAGTGCTAGAAAGCTGAAATTTGGCATGGATATATAAATGAATAAAGCCGACAAAGTCGTACAATAAAATCTAAAAATTTTTTTTTTTTAGGGTACCTCCCCTACACGTAAAGTGGGGGTGAATTTTTTTTTCGCTTCAACCCTAGAGTGTGGGGTATCGTTGGAAAGGTCTTTCAAAACTAATAGGGGTTTTCAAGAAACATTTTTTGATAAAGTGAATATATTCGGAGATAATCGCTCCGAAAGAAAAAAAAATGTGTCCCCCCCTCTAACTTTTGAACCATGGGTCCGAAAAATATGAAAAAAATCGTGGAAGTAGAGCTTAAGAAAGACATTAAATGAAAACTATAGCGGACATGATCAGTTTAGCTGTTTTTGAGTTATCGCAAAAAGTTTTCCCTTCATAGTAAAAAGACTTACTTTAATTAGGTACTGATTATGCAAATTTGCCTATTTGTTTAACTCGGGTGAAAGGTACCATTTACTACACTTTAAGCTCCAGTTTAGCTTATTGTGACGGAAGAGTAACTACGGAACCCTACACTGAGCGTGGCCCGACATGCTCTTGGCCGGTTTTTTTATACATAATATGAGGTTATTACAACAGTTTCTACTTGGCTGGTAGGCTGGTGGGCTGGGTGTTGGGTGTAGTAAGTAGGTGTACAAGAGAGACAGCTATTTAAATGCCAATTGCGCTACCGCCCCCGTAAGTGTGAATAGGTATATCATTAAAATATAAATCGCTGCCTTTTCTCCTCAATGTAAAAATAAATTTGTGCTTGATGTGCTTCAAGTATCATCCTTCCTGTACTTCAGGTGTAGGGTACTTCACTTCATGAAAATAAGGTTATTTCTCTTATGTTTTTATAGATAACCTTAAACAAAATTATGTTACTCAACCCACTTGCCGGTATGTTTATATGTTTAACTCTAGTTTAACCAAAACAGTACAAATATTACATACAAGAGCACCACGTCGCCTATACCTATACTATTTCATCCACACAGGCAACACTCCGGCATCCACGACGCGTCAACACCATTCACAGGCACACCCTTTTGTATTAATAGACAGCTCCACAAAGCTACGGAAACTTTCCAACCAGCGAACATTGTAAAATATGGAAATGAAATGATATATAAGTTGGTACTTGCGTAAAGAAAATAATGTCACAGCAATACAATGACTCCAGCACATATCACTATTTTGTTTTACCCCTAAGCGCAGTGGCCTATAAAATGCGTGCAGGAGAGCGAGCATTAGAAACATTAGACGCTTAATTAAGCGTAAAACGGAACTGAACAAAATGTGATAGTCAGGTTACAAAAACACAGATTAATAAGGATATTTATTAACGAGAAAAATAAGTGTGTAATCAAGCTAAACAGAACACCTATTGTAAATTTATTCGATATCGTAACGTGACGTACGCGTTTGCGTTAAGTCTCATTTTATATATGGGATTTTGCGTTTCCAAAACGTCCCGCTTGGCGCGCTTCTTCTAAATCCCATACAAAATAAATCTTAACGCAAACGCGTACGTCAAATTTACACTAGGGGTACAGGTTAACCTTGGTGTGAGATGAATGCACTTTTCTGGTTTACAGTGAGGCTTTGAGCAAAGCCCTGTCCGCACTGTACGCTAAACTATTGGTGGTGCTGGGCCTGGCATTCCCGATCACTGAAGTCATCGCCAACGGAGTTCCTGACGCATATTATCAGGTAGAAATCAAGCGACCATCCTGATAAATTAAATAACAACTTTCGCTATCATCTATCTGTTTATACATGACATACAGTGGGTAAATTCAATACGGGCGAATATTTGGCGACTGTAGTTAGCATAGTACTGATGAAGTATATTAAGATAAATTTTGCTTAGAAATTCAATTAAAATATTAAATTAATAATATTAAAATATTAATATTACTATAAAAGGCTCGTATCTCGCAATGTCATGTCACGTAATGTTTGTACATTGCTGGTCGATAAATTTGCAAGAATTAATTACGGGATCCTAATTAAGTGTAACTTAAAAAAAGTCTTAGTTAATGATTACACGGATAAATTCTATATCTGGTGATATTTTCGCCCATTTTGGATTTACACATTGTGTAATCTTATTTTTTTTTACAGGGATTCTATTTATATCTATATCTAGTGTCAGTTATTTTCGTGGTATTTCAATACGCGAACCTGATGCGTCAGAAGGCAGTTAATATAATTATTCATGACTATGGTAAGTGTGCATTGAGTTAGTATAATATGTTACTTGAGAGCTTTTCTGTTATTTAGGAGAAAAGAAAATAAACGCTTAAGTAATTATCCGCTTTAGTTAAACAAAATGCGACATTAAAATCACATCTTGTTTGCATAATTACAGCCGCAATGAATATTACCTTCTTTAGTTTGCATTCTACTAGCGTTCTCGGCGTTTCTATTCGCATAAATGTTTTACAAAAAATCTCTACACATGTTCTTTAATGACTGTATAGATCTAATTAACTAATATATTTCTAGAAGAAACTGAGGAAAAAGACAAAAACGCAAAACCGGGGACCAGTGAAAAACCCAAGCACAAGGAAACTATATCGCGCTACGGCAGTTTTTACTTGAGGCTCGGTGCCATTGGTAAATAAAATAAACTATAGATTAATTATATAATTAATCATACACAGTGTATTTTTTGATTTCCGTTAATTTCAAGGGTGCATTCCTGACCTTAAATTAAGTTACTTTCTCAAAGTAACTTAATTTAAGGTCTCTAATGAACTCCATTTCGGAGATAAACAATAATTTATTTTTATCTGCTAAGGCTCCTACGAGCGTGTAGACTTGCTATAGAGTCTGTTTACATATTGATTAGTGTTTAGTACGAGTTTATATATTTGCCACTAAACATAAATCCTATCTCGGACGATCGATGTTCAAAATGACATGGATATGTTATTGATAAGTTTTTTTTTTTTGAGGGACCAAGTAGGTTGGTTGAATATAATTGTATTCCACAGCATTCGGCATCGGTTCCATGGTGTATAGCGGTTTAGAGTTCGGAGAGTATTTTGAAATGACTGATGATTGCCGAACGGTGCTATCTGTCTTCACACCCGCTCTCCGTATGGCGCTAACTCTACTGCAAATGCAGTTCATATTTCTCACCAGTAAAGAGATCGAATCCGGGACTTACAAAATGATACAACGATTTGGTTTTATGCACATGATAGCTACTAATCTGTGCGAGTGGTTGTACGTACTAGTGGAAGAAACAAAGCACGAGATACATCACTTGGAGCATGCGATGGTGACGCGTGGAAATGGAACGCACAGTAACGGGACTCTGGAAATACCCTGTCGAAGAGCTAATATTATGGGGGCATTGCTACAAAATGCATCACCGTTCCTATTTCCTTGCACGATCGAATACTCACTGATCGTGGCAGTAATTCTTTACGAAATGTGGAAGGAGGTAAACAGATTCGTTTATTTTATGAGAATTTGCTATCACGGTGTATGTTTACATACCTATACAACTCCATTTCTAGCAGCTATATTTTACTAAGACAATTGAACTGCTATGGTGTTCAGGTTTCCACTGCTCATTACTTAGAAAAAAAAATTTTTTTCGACTACATATATGTATATATATAAAGATAAATATATTCATATACGTACGTGTAATACGCCTTTGTTGTTAAAGTTTCAAATCAAACTCTATTTCAGGTCAAATGCACCCCCGAAGATTTTGAGAAGAAATTTCATATAAATACAAAAAATAAATCAAGGAACAATTCTGTGACCCCTGAGAAAATTTTACAGCAGTTTGGTATAAAAATAAATTAATTAATAACTTTTAAGTAATTTAATATTTAGGTACTTAAGTAAGATTAATACTCGCCGGTCTATTTTGCAGTTTTCTTAACACTTTGTATAATATTTTTATGTTTTCTGAATATTTTTGTTTAATCCTGTCAATCGTTGTAATTTATTTACGAAAACACTATAATACAATTAAGGTACCTACCTAATCTGTGCTGAACCATGACATTGGGCCTGTAATAACTTACCTTACACATTGATTTGTGTTTATTATAAACACCAGCCAATGTGTAAACGGGCCCTAATGTAAAGCCACACTTGGCCCTTACTTACCTGTATTGACCTTACTACTTTTATTATCATTATTTTAGGCTTAACTTCATACCGTTAATGCGAAGTTGTGAGTAAATTATGTTTTCTCATTTTGCAGCTGGTATGTTAGGCGTAGGCTCGCCGTACGGCAGCCGGGCTGCACTTCACCATTTCTCCGTTGATTGTTCTCACGCACATCGCGGTCTCTTCTCAGGAATTTTAGTGATCGTGCTCACCATCATATCTCTCATTATGTTCTTCGTTCTTACTAATAATCCGGCTACAATCAACGTAATTATGACACATTCGCTATTAGTACACTAATCGACAAAGTTTACAATAACTGTTATATATCTCGTAAATTCAATGTTTCAGGATGCAATATTTCAAGTTAATATATGCGAGTTGATCCTATATACAGTTACTATAGCGGCATGCCTTGCAGCAATAAAACAAATGAGAGTGCTACCTTACAAACGAAAATCTAGAGGTAGTATATAACGCTTTTATTGTGTTTCAGCTAGGATCCCATTTTATAGCTACTATCAAAGCTTTGTACTCTATAGTTATTTTTATATAGTTTTATAGAGGATTTATGTAAAAACATTAATTAACAATTAATTTTCATAAAACGTGTAAGTTACATAAGCTTTGTTTACAACGATAAACGAGACCGTCGTGAAATATAGATGTTGTATACCTATCCAGGAATTTGTTATTTGTAGCCGTACTGCAACTGGACACGTCGCTCTTAATCCTGGCGCAGTCAGGCATGTTCGTGTACTGCATGTTCAGCTTGATCGGCTGCCACCATACGCTGGCAAACAACAACAGCGCTGGCCTCACCGGATTCTTCTCGGAGTTCTTATCGCTCAATCAGGTACAGACTTTATCAATGAATCTTATAAAAATTGCACTTATAAGTAATCTTTTAAAACCGTCCAACAAAATATAGTCTCGCTCTCTTCAGATTAAAATCTTTCTAAGAATCATCGCTCATCATACATTATCACAAATCCTTTATACAAAACCACATAGTCCACGACTAACTATATAATACCCGAACAGGAATGTGTTCCCCTAAAAGCATATTAGGTATATACCATTTCCACTCGGTCAAGGGTAAAACAACGTACGCCGCGTTTTTGTTTTATTTTTTACGCATGTCTTGCTTTGCCACCTGAGTGCAGCTTCAGCCACCTAACTTCAAGCTCCATGGAAGATATTCCTTTATTATTGAAAACCTTAAAATAGGTAGTTTTTTTGGGAACGATAAGTGCAAACCAAAGACGATATACGATATATAATAATTACTTGCATGTTTAGCCTGATATACTGTGAAAGTACGAAATGTAACTAGGAAGTACCTATTAAACATAACAATAAATAAAACAATTACAGACCATACTTCAATCCCTGTTCATAATCGACGCCTGGTGGAGGCGTAGCAGCACGTCGGAGCAGAGACGGGACAAGCCCGGCCGCCAGCTGGTCACCTTCCTGCTGGTTGCCAACATGGCCATGTGGGCCATCAACACGCTCGAAAAGGTTCAATTTCTTACATTTTAATTGAAAAATAAATTAAATATTAGCAACTATTTACCTACTCATACTTACATTCAAATATTTTGTAAATTTATAGGAAGAACGGAAATCAGGGGCCTTATTCGAGATGCACAACTGTCAAATTTCGCGTCCACATCAAATCAACACTTGATTCTATCGCATGTTGATTGTATCAAGTGTTGATTCTATCAACTGTGGATATTATCATTTGGAACAATCAAAACTCATTCATAGAAAAAATAATCAAACAAAAATCAACTTTGTTTATTACTACTATATAGTTTGAAATGGCTCTGAACTCGAAGTGGTTCGGTTTGATTTGATTGTCACCTGACTGTGGATTGCTAATGTCAAATTTTGACAAGTGTTGATTTTATTGCTAGACTTTTTTGTCCATGGGCTTGGGCACCATCTTGGATTTTTTGACGTACGACAGGGAATACCCTTCCTTTCCTACAATATATGGCATAGAGTAAAGCGTCTTTTTTTTTAAACATAAGTTTACAGAAATCAGCGACATCTTGTATTCGATAGGATAAGTAATGCGCTATGAACAATGCGGCGGCGAGTAGTGAAACTGTACCTGACAACGTCAATCAATTAAAAAGTGACCACACAGTTGATGGTCGATAAAGGCGATTATTAATTGAATTTTAACGACAATAAAGAACTATTGACATGCGATTTTTTTGTTGAACCCACACCTACACGTCGAATAATGCTCGCTCCACATATTCTCCTATAAACGCTCAAAATTGTAAAAAAAATTGATGCAATTTACTCCGCACCCAGTCTCAAGTTGCTTCTAAACCACGTTCACGAACCAAGTTGTAACCTAACACATCTGTAAATATAAGGCATATGATTTAGAGATAAAGTCCGTTTTTTTAAATTACGAGATGGTTCATGAATAACCTTTATTACTATAAAAATAATACTACATTTGTCAAAAAAAAAATCTGTATTGCGCTATTACATAATACATAAAATTTATATAAAGATAGGTACCATAGTAGCTCGCTCACTTGGTCTATCAACAACTATTTTAATGTTCTTTGTAGTCGTATACGCGACCCCATTGTATGTACAGTCGCCATCAGATATATCGGAACGCATGTATGAGATCTCAAATTATTAAGATAAGACCTACTGTACTTACCAAGACCTAAGTACCTATTATTTATATGTACCTACACAAAGAGAATTCCTATGTTAAAAGGAGATTAAATACATATTTTGTTATTCAACTACAAATAAAATAAAATCTATCTTTTTCAGTTAACACATTTTTTTACCGATTTCTTTAATAAAATAAAACATTAAAGTATTATGTGACTATATTTCATTGTCTTCGGTGTAGATTATTTACTGATGTTCCAATTTCTTGTATCAGTTTGGTACTAGGAAATATAAAAACTACAACTCTTCAAAAACTTTGCTGGTAGTTCGACATCTGTAAGTTTAAATATAAAACTGATAAAAACACTTAAGTCAAAAACGTATACATAAAATATTTGCCCTATATTCTGGTCGCTCGGTAAGGTGCTCAGAAGACTGGGTGCATTTCCGCGCTGGTTAACAATGCTGATCCTCTGGTCACCAGAAGCCTATATAAGGCGCTCTCATAGAGCCACGCTAAAGCTATTGCCCTAGAGTTTCAAATTCAACCCCAAGTGCCACAAATATGTAGTTAAGGGTTTAAATTCTGGATCAAGAACATGGAATACTGTTCGCTAGTAAGGCCATAGGTATTAGAAAAAAATAATAGTAGGAGACGGCCGTGGTCATGGTAGGTGGTACAGGTGGGCCAGGCAAGCTCTGAAATTATGCACCTATTTTACTATAACTTTGTTCACCTGTGTATATTTACTGTTTCCATGATAATCATTTTTAATATGTAGCCCGTGTAATCGGGCTGTATCATTGGTCTCATATTTTTTAACACAAAATCATAATTTTAATTCAATAATTAATGGTGTTTTACATATTAATCATTAATGTACCTATTTTGCAAAATTTTCTTGCATATAATAATATTGTTTACTTCAATTGACGTGTTTATTATTTTCGTTACTATGTCAACGTTAATACTTAAAAAAATATAACGAGAAGGTTGAGTCCGCAGTACAGTTACAGTTTACGTACATGCTACATAGTTGCATTAGCACAGTCGGATTAGGACCAAACTCGAAATGTCTGAACAGTCATGAAATTTGGTATGTATATACGTTAAAGGCCCCTTTTTCATGCCCACACCATTTGACATTTGGGGACCTCGAGGAACCGCAGCCATCTTGGAAAATGTGGACCATCCAGGAGAAATCCGCGTTTTACTCTAAATCTACGTTCTTTATTCAATAATCGTGTAAGGCAACATTCAAGCTTATAAAATTCTACATAAAATAGTTTTAGACATCTTTGCGAAAAAAAATTATCTTGCTTTAAAAAATACTTGCTAAACCCAGATTTAGCCCTTATACCCTTCATGCGATATTCTCTTAATAGGAAACTTGGAAGAATAAAAATTCCACTTTTAACTATACATTTGTACATAATCTACCCCAATATCAATATTTTACTTGACTGCAACTTAACCAGAAAGTAGGGTTATGGGTATAAGTACTGAGGATTCAGGACAGCCTGTAGCTTAGGATACTGGACGGATTTTTTAAATGACGTATTATTTAGCCATAAACTTTTTTCTTCCGTTAATTTTAGTAACTTTGTATTGCATAGCACTTGTATACTAACTGTGGATCTACTGATGTCTGTTTTACTGTACTCCGCTCAATAGTTTAGGCGCTAGAAGAAAAAATATGATTTAATATTCGGAGTCCTCTCAAGGCGGCTGTATTGATTTTTCTTTAATAGAACAAGTAAAAGTAGGTTGTGAATGGCAAGAGGAATCTAACGATATGTCATTTAAAAAAATCCGTCCAGTATCCTAATACCTAGCTACTGGGTGTACTGAAACATCAGTACTTACACCCATAACCCTTCTTTCTGGTTTAGTCGCAGTAGAGTAAAATGTTAATATTGGGGTAGACCACGTACAAATGTATAGTTAAAAATAGAATTCATATTCCTCCGAGTTTCCTTTTAAGAGAATGTCCCCTGGAAGTGTATAAGCGTTAAACTTAGATTCAGCAAGTATTCTCTATAACAAGATGTATTGTTCCGCAAAGATATCGAGGACTTTTTTGTGTAGAATTTAATAAGTTTTAATGGTGACTGTTGTGTTGATGGTACACATTTTCCAAGATGGCTCGGATTCCTCGAGGTTCCCAAATGTTAAATGGTTTGGGCATGAAAAATGGGGCCTTTAATTTATATACATAATAAATTTCATGACTGTTACAGAGATTTCGAGGTTGGTCCTAATCCGATTATGCTACATTGTGCGTCCGCAGCAAATTCGGTTCTCCATACAAATGTAGTTTCGCTCTCATTTTAAATCGGCTAGCTAGATTGCTCTGAAACTTTGTACTTACAATAGGATATGGTATGTCTATGCCTATAATTAATTTAAAACATAAATGTGAAATGAGAACCAATTAAGTTCAATATTAAGAATATGTGTCGTTGTTGACTCGCCGACAACGGAATTGAGATCTATATGGGTGCCATGTTCTGTGCTGTGTAGAAAATCCTGAAATTATAAAGGATTTGTCTTGGCTAGTTTTTACGTATAGGCTACGTATCACCGAAACGTCACAAACACCACGAGATTCGGCTTGTATGGGCCCTCGTTTTCCCTATATTCTTATACCCTGCGGAGACCTGGACTATCCGAAAGACAGAGGAGAAGACGATAGACGGCCTAGAAATATGGTGCTGGAGGAAAATGCTGGGGATATCCTGGACCGAGTTTCGGACTAATGTCTCCATCCTTAAAGAACTCCGTATCAAGCAGCGCCTTCCGACTCTCGTAAAGACCCGCATACTCAGTTTTTTCGGTCACGTCTCGAAGAGGAACAACGACTCCATAGAGCGTCTAGTGGTGCAGGGTAGAGCAAACGGAAAAAGACCGCGCAAAAGGCCACCTATGCGATTGACTGACCAAATCAAATCTGCCATGAAGGGTCCCCTGAACGCATTTGCCAGAATGGCCCCCAACCGCGAAAAATGGCGAGAAATCGTACGGCAAGCAACATCTGCGCCTGATATTAGCAGTTGACCACGACGCTCTGCAAAGAGTACAACGACAAAGAAGAAGAAGACGTTTCATATTTGTCTAAAATTTGGTTTGTTGGTACACACACAAGGGATAGTCTTTAGTTAGGTACGGGGTGTCACACTCGTCAGCGCGACGGCGATATTTTTTACCTTTTACCTAAAAATCTCAAATTTGTGTACGGGCTCACCTCCTGTTTCGTCTTAAGCCTAAATTTAACAGATTCTGACTCACAGGGGGCTTTGAGCATGCTGTTGCGTTCGTTTTCAAATTTTGAAAAAAAAAAACTAGCCTAACATTCTTCACTATATCTCCCTGTCTCGCTACTATCTGACCTTCTAACCCAGAGGGGAAAATATACCTTATTGGGGATATTCCATCTTCCTCATGATAATATATTTTACTTTACTGAAAAGCAATCGGTACATGTTACAAGATGCACATTGTTAAGAGCCGGGGTTAGAACCCACGACCATTGGTTTTAAAATGAAGCTTTGTATATAATTTGTATTTTTATAATAAATCTGTTTTCTTGTTGACATTTTGTGGTATTGTATTGCTTTATGTTAATTGTCAAGATATTTTTTTAATCCTGGACAATTGTCACATGCGTCACATGTACGTTTTTATGATAGATCTACATCGACGCAACTGCATGTCATTGTCAAAGAGCATATAATCACTACGTTTTAAGAGACGGGATTTCCATACTAGCGAGTGGAATCAGTTTGTTTCGCAAATCATTACCAAAATGTACGACAAAGAACTGTCAAAGAACCATAGTACCAACATAAGCGATTTAAATAGTGTAGTACGCTACACGCTTACGATTCTTATCGATATCGATAAAATGGGGAGGGTTGAAACATAGGCTCCTGTCTACAAATTTTGTACTCGAAATCAGGTTAGCATCGAGTCCACATTTAAGTTGTATGTTATATAGTGGATAGTTCTTAATTGGACTACTATCTGGTCGGGCTTAATGTGGACCCGAATTATTTTAATACAGTTTTTAAGTCGTGTTTTTTTATTTTATGAAATGCTTGATTTTCATAATGATGTGCACATACATGTTTGAATAAATGTAACTTTTCTATGGGAAGATGTATCAGGTCTTCGTTCCCAACAAATTTGGCCCACTGCCTGCATCTGAAAACATACAGCCTTGGAAAAACATGACTTTATCTACAGTTTATATTCCATGTGTTTGCTAATGAGATGATCAACTGATTATTTCGCGCTAATATGCATCTATAAATCATGTTTTTTCGGCATCCAGTTATCAACAACCCTTTATCAATGCTTTAACTTTTTATGTATTTATATGTCTGTTAATCATGAGAACGGGTCTGGCCTTGTTGGCAGCGACCCTGCCTATGAAGCCGATGGTCCCAGGTTCAAATCCTGGAACGGGCATTTATTAGTGTGATGAGCATGAATATTTGTTCCTGAGACATGGGTATTTTCTATGTATTTATAAATACTTATAAATTAGGTCTATGTTCATATATATATACATTATTACACAAACTGACTTAGTACTAAAGTATGAATGGCATGTGTTGTGGGTATATATATATATATATATTGTTGTCTAAGTACCCACAACACATGCCATTCATACTTTAGTACTAAGTCAGTTTGTGTAATAATGTCCTATAATATTTCTTTATTTATCATAAAAACAGAGATTAATTTTCTTATATTTTAGGTTAATATATTAAATAATCACTAGATAAAAAAATATGTTATACTAATGACCATTAATGCATAAGTAATAGATAATTTATGCATTATTAATCTTCGACGAATTAATTATGGTCATATTGCATGCTAGTTCTAAGGAAATTTCACATATTTAATTTAATTATTTACACTGAGATAATATTTGTTATTTCACGTATAATTAATTTAATATTGAAATTAAAAATAATTTAATACTAATTTGAAATACAATATTTAAATACTAATTACTAATTACACAATTAAAAAAAATTCAGGTCTTTACTACTAACCTAACCTAAATAACACCCTATACTAGAAATTCACCCCACGACCCCCCCGACGCAAAAGTACCCATGACACTCGCCGCGTTGCCACGTTGAACGGCTATGGATAATCTTTGCATCAGGAAGGTCCCTGAGCGAGGATCCAACCCTCTCTCTCGCATGCGTCTCCCCACTTCCTCGAAAAAGGCCATGGCCTCGGCACACCAGCACCCGGCGGTTTCTACAGCAAGCGGGACAAATAAATAGTTCGCAAGGACCTCATATTTCTCCCGCTTGCGAACCGCAGCCAACTCGGCCGCTGCCCCTGCCATCCTCACCGTACGGCCAATATGCGACGCCGCGAAAGTGCTGACACACGTTGCGTCCCACACTAAACATTTCCCCTTCTCCCAAGGAACCAACGTCAACCCATCAGGTCTCTTCCCATCAGAGCGACTGAGGCCCGGAGGTTCCAGCACGCACGGGACGTTTGCAGAAACTAGCGCTCTCCGCACGATATCATTAAGCGCGTGGTGCCGCGGAAACCTCCCTGCACACCGACCACAACTCAACGCGTGATGACCGCTGCTCTCCACCCTAGTACCGCAGATACAAGCGTGGGGTTCACACACTGCACAGCCCAGGCGAAGAGCAACTGCAATCCGCGTCGAGTCGTTGTCAAGCAGTGTACCCAAGTGCGGAGAGGGAAGCGCGTGAAGCCACGCTCCCGACTCCGGCTTCGACACTGCGAGCATCCTCGCCCTGTCTACACCCACCGCACACCCCACTAAGTTACCGAGCACCCGTTTAACCCCCACGTCATCCCACAGACGCTGACGATCCGGTCTCTCCGGCGCCGTTGCCTCAGGGTTGAGAGCCCGCCAAGCCTCCAAAGCTTCCGCGGCGAAAGGTATGGATACCTTGTCACCATCTGGAGATAAAATTTGAGTGACAAGGTCCACGACTCCCGCCGCCGACGCCAGAAATGCCGGCAAGCTAACGTCCCGTACGCGCCTCACGCCTAGCCCACCCGATCGAATGGGAAGGGAGGCCAGATCCCATTGATCCGCATTAAGGGAGACGTTCAACATTGACTCTACCGAATCCTTTAAAACGCTATCGAACGAGTCAATAAGCCTGGGGCATAGCCAGGCTGGCACAGTGCGCAAAAAGTAGGTGACTCTGGGAACGGCGAAACAGGACCTCAACAGAACCAGTGACACATGCGCAGAAATCTTCTTTAACTTATCCCCCGCGCTCAAAAGAAGCTGTCTTCTCACCTCGAAGGCCTCGGGGATAGCCTCCGAAAAAATGGGAGACCCCAAAAGATTAAAAGTCCGGGGTGACAACTCCTTGAGTCCAGGGAGCAAGTCGCTAAATAAACTGAAGGTAAGCTGAGACTCGACGCCACAGGGAAAAAACTCACATTTGCTAGAGTTTACCTCCAGCCCCAGGTCTCGAAATCGCGGAAGAAGGGCAAGCAAATCTTGTTGAACTTCCAGAGGCTTACCCCCGATAGTACCGTCATCCAAGTACCAGATGTTGAGTGGGGATTTCAGCCCGGAGACGGCTTTATGTATCGCGAGACTAAAAATCAGAGGGCCAAGAGGGTCCCCCTGCTGTGCCCCAACCTGCGAAAGAAGGAGGGATCCGTCATAAAAAAGATTAGAAGGAGAGGAATACACCTGGAAAAGAAAAGGGTAGAGAGATGGCACCTTCTCCCTTACTTCCGCCAACAAAACGTCGCGCTCGACGGAATTAAAGGCATTCTTAATGTCCAGCTTGACAACAATGCACCCCTCATTCCCTGGATCCGTAGTAAACGCCCTTGTTGCGTGGATAGCAGCCTCACAACCTAGCCTCGTACCAAATCCCAGCTGACAAGGACGAAGATAAGCGGCCATTTCTTCCCTGACTGACCTACACCCAATCTTAGCCGTTAGGCGACGAAACGTGCTACCTATTGCAATCGGCCTCAAACCGCCGTCTCTCTTCGAAAGCGCACACAAGGAGGCTCCATACACATAAGGGCAAACCGTAGCATTTAACCGACCAGCCAGCAAAAAACTGCACAGCTTTGCCAAGCTTTCCAGCAAGCGCAACCCGTTATCGCCCGCTGACACCGAGGTAAGCTCCTTTAAATGAGCCGGGCGGATACCGTCTAAGCCGGCAGCAGAACAACTGTTGAACGAGCTGAGAGCGAGGGCCACATCCTCCGGCTTAACCGTCAAAGGCGCGAATGAACCATCCGGGTCCTGTGGAAATATCAACGGCCGAGACGGGGCCGGATGCTTCAACCGCAAGGCGTTAAGAGTCTCTGGGGTCGAAGGAGCCACCCCATCATCAGACATCAACACTCGAACTGCGCCTTTGAGGTCACCCTCAAACACTTTAGACTCAATGGTCTTAACGACCGAGAAAGATCTAAAGGCTCTAGGCTCCGCATCATTGACCACAGCGCCATCAAAAGCCCCTGCCGAGTCAATATTGCGCTTGACCTTGGTGGTAAGAAGTAAGGTTTACACTGATATACAAATAAAACTAGTTATCGATAGTTATAGTACATCCCTAGTTCACAACGAAAAATAATGTAAAATATCTAATTTTCGATGTGTTTATAGCCTGCTGACCCAAAATAAGGTCAAAAGTATCTAAAGCAATACTTACCAGTCTTCATCCAAGGGAAATTTCGCCATAAAATCCCTTTTTACGTGATTTTCTCGAGTGGCTCGCTTGCCACATATTTCACACTTAGTAAACCGTTTTCTCGCTGGCATTGTAACAAACTCGCTCTTTACTCTGATCACGGTTGACTATTTTCGATTTTTTCACGAAATAATAAAGAAATAACACGAAATACCCGAACAAAACATTGAAGCCTTCAAAACAAACAAAGCAATTAGGCTGACAGTAGACTTGATGTAAACTTGACAGAATAAATAGCACTGACGTTTTCTTTTTCTTCGTTGGCAATGATTTGCGAAACAAATTCCATACAAAACTTTTTTCTTCCTAGTTGCGTCAGCCTGATCGGAATTTGGCAGCTAACTCCATCTTGCGTCCAGTAGAAGAATCAAAATCGTACAGAAAAAACTGCTCTCTGCCTTAGGATCCCCTTTTAAATGTCATAAATCCAAACATGGCAGCCATACCCATCGACAAAAAAGTCTACCGTTGATCTAATTTGATTTGACAGTTAACTAATACGTATTCGACACGCTTATATTTGACAACTAGAATCCTGACTAGAGCTGGGACTGCGTACCAAAAGTACGTCTCTGTTACTCGTACCAAAAGTACGTCTAAAATACCAGTTTTACGAGTATGACCCCCAATAGGCAGTTTACGTATTTGCCGTGCTTAGGCGTCTTACAAATAAGGATTATTTATACAAATATCGACTTATTATTTCGGTAAGGGTCGGAAATATGGTGACGTTTTGAGTGAAGGCTATGAATCTATTGTCATATTTTTGTTATATATTATTACATTATTTTTAGATACAACAGACACCCAGACGACCATCTGTTAACAAAATTTTATTTTACCTAAAGTAACGGTAAGAATGGAGGTACGAGGTGATAAAAGTTTCATATTTGTTTTATTTCAAAAATCAAAGTCCGTACTTTTAAATACTCGACAAGCTAAAAGTAGTCTATTACAAATAACCTATTCCAAAAACTATTCCGGTACAACGCCCCGCCTCTAGTGTGGATATTGTTCACTGACAGGTGGTGATAATAGCAATTCGACAAGTCACAATATTTCTCACATCAAATGGAAATCAACACGAAACGTCACTTTTAGCATGTCGAATAAGGGCCCAGAATACGGGAATAATATAAATAAGCGTTTGTGCCTCAGCCGCGAGATCAGTGACTTCTTAGTGGTCATCTATAAGATAATTTAAATCTGTAACGCGCAATACTTATATCTATACACTTGTAATATCTATACGTCAAAGGATGGCTTTGGCTTCAGTGCTCGCGCGCTCCTCTAAAATAATCAAAAAACTTCAAAATTTAGGTATTAAATTTTCTTGAACTGATTCATTTTACCTAGCCTAGCCATAAATTCTGACACAAAGTTAATTGTCCCTAGATACTATCACTTTAAAGTTATTTAATTATATTTATTATGTACCTACTTAATAGGCTAGTAAAAAAATGCCTAATGATTATTTCCCTCGCCTTAATACATGTTTTCTAAGGAGCAAGCGAAAAGGCCTAATTTACGCACCATTATTTTTCGAAATATGACATTCTTGTTCTGATTTTTTTTATTCAGGTGACTTATTAGTCACGAGTCGGTACGATTTTCAATGCATTCCTTGTCTGCATACAGATCTTAGAAAGCGGCAGATGTAATTATAGATGTACAAGACTATCATCCACGTCCATTTAATGGTTTTGTGAGAAGACCCAAATAAAAGGGTTGCAGAGCCCAATTTCTGCGAATAAATAATCCAGTTTAGTCAAAACACGTGCCCGAGTGAAAAGAAAACTATGTTAGACGCTTAAGTTTGACCTTATCGCAATACCGTATTACAGGATAACATTGTAATTTTTGCTAAAACACCTATTCGCCAAACGTAAATAGGTACGGATTAATTTTCCAAGTTTATTGAGGTAACTTACCGAGTCTCGGTGAGCCAAAATTTGATCCATTACATTTTTTGTGTATCTAAGGGAACAAGACCTGCTCTACGCGATACATATATACAGTTTTCTATTTCAGAAAATTTAGAAAGCTATTATTGAAATACCAATTCAAGAGGTAGTGAAATAGTGGTGCGTAATTTTGAAGCGCGTCGATAACCTTTAATTTCATAGTCGCTATATACAATTGACGTAGTTACAGAACTTGCAGAATATATGGCTACACTAGGTACATAGCTATATGATATTTGAATGTAAACACCTAATACATACTTTTTGCTTATAGAATCGCGCCGAATTCCGACCCGCTCATTTGGATTTCTACGGGCCATGGGCCTGGACCATCATCACGCACGTATCCATGCCGTTAGCGATCTTCTACCGTTTCCACTCGACAATATGCCTCTTTGAAATTTGGAAAAATAGTTTTAAGAGTAAACCCCTTTACCTTAACGTTTAGCGGAATTGTAATTGACTGTACACTGAGGTGCAAAATTTCATGGTGCAAGAATTCATTCATATAAAGTGACCATGCAATTTTACGGCTGGAGTGTACCTGTTGAAAATAATGATCTTACTTAATAGTATTTTAATTGATAAATATTTTAATCTTTAGAAAATTGAATGAACAGTATTTATTTTATATTTTGCAGACCTACCTTATATTTATAAAATAAGAGATAGTAGAAATGTCGAACAACGGAAATATAAATACAGTTTAGTACCTCTCAGTCCTGTGAGTAAAGAAGTAGGCAATCCTATTACTTAACATGCACGTACGGAAACTGCGAATGACACAAAATGTACCAAAAAACAGGAATTCGTCATATAATAAAAGAGACTTTCAAAACATTATCATTTCGTTTAATTTTGGTTCAGGTGTTGTTTTCCTGCATAAGTAGGTAGTTTGTATAGATGCTAAAGTACATTTACAGTACATATGGTGCTACTTTCCCGCACGAGTGTGGGAATGAGAACTTTTCGTGCATATGTCGAAACTTTAAAGAGCCATATGTACTGTAAAACGTTGTACGATGCAAGTGCGAATAGGTAATTCGCAACTCGTGTCGATATAAAACACTCTCTCGGTCGTGTTTTAATTTTCACCACTCGTTGCGATTTCCCTATTTTCTGCACTTGTATCGTAAATAACTATTTCACCACACCAGCTCCTAAAGGCTCTCTTGATTGTTCAAAACTGATTGAGAAAGTTGCATTTTATCCACATGTGTGGCAAAGCAAATTGATGCAAATTTTGAGTTGTTTTTTTTTAGTTGGCTAGTAGAATTTACTTTTAAATTATAAATTTTAATTAAATATATTTAATAACGTTTATTTTATTTGATTTAGTTTGATGTTTTGCAGTTAGTATTTTCCTGGCGTTGGTATGGTGAAATTTTTTGTGTTTCACTCGGTGGCAAACTTTGTTTAACCTCTCCCACATTTTTTTAATGCCCTATCATTACATAACCATGGGCGGTAGGGTTTTCAAACAAAATGTATTTAAGAACTGAATAAACAATCTTTGGTAATATAGGCGCAAGTCTTTGTAACTGTAAAAATAAAATAGTTACAGGCCATTAAACATAATTTATTGTTTCAACTGTCCCCAGTCTACCCTACAAGTGCTGCCAAAACACTGCCTTTTGCTTGTTATGTTCATAATATCTACTAATAGCCCCCTTTCAAGGCTGCCTATTTTGACGTATGGCTAACTACGGAACCCTATACTAAGCACGGCCCGACATGCTCTTGCCCGTTTTTTCCTGTGTTGGTCCCCAGTGCATTTCCATGACAATGTATTATTAAAAGAAGTTGGTTAACAACTGAGCTACTACTACCTACCTACCTAGCTAAGTTAGTTTGTTCATCTTTACACAATATCAGAACGTCGCTCATTTTCGTAATCGGGCAATATCAGTTTCAGAATGAGTGATAGAATGAGGAGGCACACTGAAAGCAACGGGCAGATGTCGCTACCGGCAAACATGATTTGCTTACATTTGTATCGTATGTGTGGCGACGATCCTTGCATTATGGAGTGTGGAATTAAAACAAGTGAAATCTCTTAAGGTAGAACTGTTGCAAAAGTGTCCAGCTGTCAGCTATAAATAATAGTTCCAAATCTCTCCAGAGTAGCGCTAGAGTAGCTAAAAACCTAGGCGTTATTGGTGCGCTGTCTATGATTTGGTTTTTTTTCAAGTATTATAGGTATTGTAGCGCCACCTATTTAAGGTTTTTTGATGACACTTTTTGGTACATGGAGATTCCATTCCTTACCTCCACCTTCCATATCTTGCATGTTAACGTAGAATGTAATAATTTTTTTGTTATAATTTTTTTTTATTATGTACTACTTTATTAAAACTTTGCTTACCTGTTCAAAAATATATATCTTTCTTAAAATGCAGCCTATAAAATCAGGCTTTTAGTTTTTAATACCCAAAGATTTTTCCCACCGATTTCTGCACATAAGTGCGGTTCTGTGTATATTTCCACAATTTGTCGCACTACATTGAAGTGTTTTGGAGAAACAGGATAATGTTTACAATTTTTGAGTAAAAATGTATGTGGTTTGACAGTGACAGCAGTACTGTTATAAAATGCGCCACCTGGCGTGATAAAATGTCAATTTGCCTCCTCATTGGCTGTTCCAAAGGCAACAGTTTGTCAAGGAAATTGACAATGACGTATCCCACAGGCCCCAAGGCTGATGCTGTAATGTAGGTACCTATCTAATATCGCTAGAGTGGTTGTCTTTGATGAGGACATCAGACACGCGCAGTCTAATAAGTCGGAGGCTTATATAATGGTAGAGTGAAATGCGCTGTAGAATAACATTTCAATAACAGATTATTAAAGTTTGCACGCCGGTCCTGTTCTATTCCTACGAACTAGTGTATGTAATTTTCGGAGCTGCTACATAGTGGCAAGGCCGTGGAGTATGCGCAGCCGTGCCTTCTCAATTAACGTGTCCCTTTGTCGCGGTCCAGTTGCAATCTCCGATGTCCGGCTAATTGTTTACTTACTCGACAGCCCTTAATTACGTCTATTATGTACCACTTCCGTATAATAGCCTAATAAAGCGTACATTGATTATAGAGAGTCATTTTATTAGTATTACCAAGTATTACATTGTACGCGATTGTAGGGCCAATTTTAACATTTTTAGAGAAAACTGTAGTGATTAGACCGCCACTCTTTATTTATATACGTGCTTTAACTCTTTCTGATCACTTATACAAATTTTTCATTAAGATAGGATCGTAGTCGGATCTGGTGGTGTGGAGGTAATGAGATTGAACGACATTGGCTCGCCGATTCCACTATGAAATAGTGTACGTGTGGACGCTAGAAAAGATTGACGCCAGTTTTTATCTGGGCGGGCCTTCAGTGCTAAGTTGGGAACGTAATGATACATTGCGTGCTGACTTATTTTATAAGAATATTTTATAAAATTCGTAAATGTATAGTAAAACATATAAAAATTTATCCATTTGGGCCAAAATACACGCTGTATAAGTACTTGTCACGTCGATAAACATGTATAAATACATTAATATTATAGGAGCATTCTTACACAAATTGACTAAGTCCCACGGTAAGCCTCTAGGCTTGTGTTGTGGGTATTCAGACAACGATATATATGTATAATATACAAACACTGAAATACATAGAAAACATCCATGGCTCATCGCACAAATAAATGCCCTTACCGGGATTCGAACCCAGGACCATCGGCTTCACAGGCAGGGTCACTATATACCCACTAGGCCAGACCAGTCCTCAATATCAGAGTTTGTATTCACCGTGTGTAATTATATGTAAATATCGGGAACTCTCCAAAAAAATTGGTATTACAATAGTATTCATAATACAGTCTTATCGTCAAATACTTAAATGCGTGATTGTGTACACAACTCACAGTATAAATATATGAGTTTCAATAATAAAGGTTTTCGAATAAAACTTTGAAAATTGCTTACGTTTCACGCAACGTATCATAGCAACGTTGCAGTAGCTGCTTTGCGTTGACTCGTTCGGTTTCAGAAGTACGAGTATTTTTTTCCTAGAAAACTATTATCGCTCTAACTAAATAGGTACAGAGGGCCTACCGCGAAACACGTTCAACGTGTTGCCTCCCTGTCACACTTACATACTAAGTTACAAGTGCGACAGAGAGGCAACATGTCGAACGCCCTCCGGTACCCAACCACGGGAGAACGTCACTGGTGTCGTGCCTATAATCCTCGAGATAAGCACACACCGCGTCTGATATACAGCGAGATAACTCCTAAGACTATCTTTTGTTCTCGCCGAAAATGCAACGTAATGTGAAAATAAAAATAATTTAACCAATTTGTTCACGATAAAAATTGCGACGATTATCAGTACATGTGAACAATGCAGGTATGGAAGACGTCATCGAAGAAGATCTAGAATGGTGAGTAATCGTCAGTTTAGACTTCATAATTGTAGCTTTAGTTGCTACATAAAATAATTGTAAAGTATAAAAAATCTTAATAACTAAAATTTATGTACTTATTGAATTCATATACTTGTAGAAACAATTACCAAGTGCAAATAAAATATTAGATATTTTCCCTAATATCAAAAATGTTCCTTTACAGTACATGTGGTGCTAGTTTCCCACACGCGTGCGGGAATGAGCACTTTCCGGTCATATGTCGAAACTTTAAAGAGCCATATGTACTGTAAAACGTTGTACGATTCACGTGCGAATAAGTGATTCGCAACTCGTGTCGATTTAAAACACTCCCTTCGGTTGTGTTTTAATGTATTGCCACTTCCTATTTTCTGCACTAATATCGTATATAACTATTTTAATACAGCTCAAAATGTGCTACTTTAAGTAGCTGTTTAGCGTTCGTTAATTTAGTTTTTGCGAACTAGTGCTTTTTACTTTTCAGACTTTTTAAATGATATGATAGTGATAAACGGTTGCCATTTTGAACTTCTTTTGTTTTGACCTGATCTTGGTCAAAATCAATATTGAGGATCTTAGAGGCCCTTTTAACACGAATCTAAAATAGAAATGGATGAAAATGCCCAAAATATTACTTTTATAAAAAAGTCAATTTTTCAAGAGTGCCGTAAACTTTTTATATCTATTTTGGTACTAATATGAAAAAACTTCAATAAATAAGAAACCTTTATTAAGGGAGTTTATAATATAGCCGACCTTATTATTATTATTTTTTTGTTAGTCCCTTGATTATAGAACCGGCCGCTATAACTGTGATTAGGTGTTTGACGTCAGCAGCTAGACATAGTCTCCCTCCTTTGGAGAAAATAAGATCATATCTAGATGTTTTATTTTTATTTAAAATTATTAGAAATCACATAGATTCTAGCCTACTACTATTAGGAAGCGTTTCCATCAAAATTTCTCGGTTCCACTCACGTTCTAAACACAGTATACTAAGAATTCTTTCTTTAGAATTGTAATTTCTAGAATGAATTTCTTAACGATATAGATATTTTTGTTCATAGTTTGTACATGTTCAAGAACAAAGTTCGGCAAAATTAGTTTTTTAGAAATTGATAAATTGGTTCCAGTCATATTTTGCATTGTTTTGTATGTTTTGTTACTTTAGGTACTTGCGTGTAGTAAACGGGTAACTAACTAAACGGGTAATTTATAATTTCGTAATTTACCTACCACTTAATTTACATTTCTTTGAAATAGTTTTCTTGGTGATGTAGGAATCTTTAGGCCTATTTTCAGTTCATTTATGTAAGACATATTTGTAAAAGGCTGCGTGTTTTCTAAAAAAAAAAAAAAAAACATTTTAAATTAAGGTCGGCCTTATATGCCTCACTTACATATCGTAATTGTTTCTGAATTCACTATGGTCGTAAATTATTTTAATGGCATTTAAACTCTTTTGTGAAGTCGGTTTTTTTCTATTAAAGATTATTTACAATGTTCACTTTGAAACAGGATTCCGTCACCTGCGTCAAGACGCAAATCATCATTAGCTCATGACGTCCTCCGCCATCACTATGACCTGGGGCTTCATCATCACCATCACCCCGCAAAACAGTCCAGTACCAGTCTAGAGCGCAAAATACGACATAGCCGGTGAGAATATGAATACTGTAAGAGTTTATTAGAATTTAAACTGTCGTGAGAAATACTAACATTAAACTAATAACACGTGAGTTTAAACCATAAAATTAGTTTAAGGGCCTGTTTCACAGCGTCCGAGTAAAGTATTGGATAGCTAATTAACAAATAAATTAACTGTCAGATAAAACTTCCTGCAAAACGTAGCGCTTTGTCTACTAGTTAAGCTTATTTGAAATTGTTTGAAAGGTTTTATGTTGGAATAGGTTAATTTATTCTTGCTATTAAACATAAGATGCAGCTGAAGCGGAAGCAGGAGGGGAGAGGGTGAGCGGGGTGCTGTCTGAAAGTGACACCAGGCCCGCTAATTACCAGGAAGGACGCTAAAAGATGTTTAGTCGCAGCGAGTGCTGGGCGATAACGTCATGTATTTTTGCTATGATCATCTGGCCAATCTAATACTCCTAATGCTAGAAAAAAACAAACGACTTCCGATGTTATTCTACCTATACTTCAAGGACTAGACCATTCGTTTTGGTACAGTCACACAGTTCACTCATGTCGGCTTGGCTCAAAGACAACAATGTACATACAACTGACATACGAGTACGAAGGTATACAATGTGTATAAAAAATAGTGGGGATCCGCTTAAGGGTATATTCGGTATCCTGTTATTAATTCGGTATCCTGGAAAAAATGTTGGCCATTGCATGGAGGGTTGGCCGATTTGGGCGACACCGTAGAAAAAAAAATGCGTCAAAAAAATTTCTTCTACTTTTTCCTAATCATAACACGATACCGACTATGCACTTACATAAACGGATCCTCCCTATTTTTGTCACAACCTGTATATGTATTAAAATAAATTGAACAAAGTTTGTGTTTTGATCTAAATTTTATCGAATAATGAACACTGAAAACTATCCAATTGAACTAATTATGTATCATGCAAATCGAATATTGATTCGTATATAAATGATGACACAGAAATCTCTTTTTCATTGTAAAGTATTTTCAACTGTGATGATAATGAACCTCTGAATTTCACACATTTAGCTGCAGCTTGTTAAAGTATGACTTCTTATTGACATTCATGTACTTTACTGTCTAGTACATTAGTCACTCACGGCGATGCGAACAGTAGTGTGCTGTAGGCGCTAGCAGAATTAACAACACCGCGCCACTGTTTAAGCCCTAAGTAATTAAAATCGATTCCTGTTAATTGGTTCAATCGAGAAGCGATGCGTGGTCTGAAAAACCGGATGCAATAAAAATTGAATCTGCGCCAGGCGGTCCATGGCGAAAAATAAAGAGAAATCCAATCAAAATGCAGCTAAGGAGTGGCGGGAGAGGTCTGAGCCGCTCCTTGCTGTGCCTGAGGATGAAAGGTGAGTCGCAGAGCCTCATTAAACCACTATTACAGGATAACCGGCGCAAACTAAACATCACCGTTACTTTATATCGACCGGCCCCGCATAATTTATATTGCAGATCTCAAACATCGCTTAATGAACTAGGGAGTGTAAACCGTATTACTAAATAGGTAGGTAACTAGTAGGTACTTATGAATGTCTTGGACTTCAAAATATTGTTAGATTTTTCGGTGCGGTTCTGTTAGATATTGTCCTAAAATTTAGGTCCTAAACCGTTGAAGACCCTGAAGTAGGACCCTGAAGTTTAAAACATACCTACACAAAACACTAAGGAAGCGTTTTTTGAAATTCAATTTTTGAAACTGGATTAGAACGTTTTACACGACTTCCGCGTGGACGTTAATCATATCATATAAGTACCTACCTAATACAGCATTATTAACGCATGCAACATTAGCATTAATTATATGAATTAATTATATGAAACTAAGGTGCAAAGTAGAATATGTAGATCCAATGCAACCTAACACAAAATTTATATTTTGGAATGCACTGAATAAATAAACTTGAAATACGTATTCCGAATAGGTACATTGTGCAATTTCAAATAAGCCTAGTTAAATATTGACCAGATGTTGCAGCGGTCACAGTACCAGTGGCACAGTTCAGTATAAAGAGCAATAAACAAATATATATAGGTAGGTATTCGTAAAACAATATTCTGTTTAACAACCACCAATACAAATATATTTTGGTATGTAAATATTAGCTCTACACCGTTATCATTTACATTTACACCTGATTTATAGGCATAATCACCCTGCATTACAAGATTTGTGCGATACTTTTAGCGCCAGTAAAACAGAAAGACAGCGCATTCATCAGAAATAGAGAATTGTAGTGTATGTAGAGGAAACATTGAACGAGGAAAAAATCTAGGTATCTATCATAGACATGCTGTTTTCAGAGAGCACCCACCACACTCGCTGCCGCGGTTGAGCGTCGTGCCGCCCTGCAGCCGCAGCTCCAGTGTAGACCCACTACCCTCGAAGCCGCAACGGGCTCCGCTCTCGCATGGCGAGTAAGTACAAGAGTGTATATTATTATTTCCTGAAATGGTTTAGATCTGAACAATTTTGGTTCCCACCTTTTTTCCCCCAAAATCGATATTTTGGAAATTAATTTAATGAATATAATTACCCATGAATTAATTACAACTTAATTAATTACCCATTTCATGGCGTAAAACGTGGAACATAGGAGATAATGATAATATTTTGAATTTGTCGCGTTTTTCAGGTTTAATTTCCAAAACATCGATCCTAGAAGAAAAATTGTGAGGACCAAATTTGTAGAGAATCAAATTTTCTACAATTTTTGTCCTCGCGGTTTTAATGTAAAATCAAAAATGGCCGAGTTATTCAAGAAAAACCGATTTAAAAAAAAAAAACATTTTTCGAATAGACACAGGAGCCTGATTCGGTCTACTTTTTGAATTTACACTCCCAGTTTTTGGATATAATGACTGTACTAAACAGCAATGCGACAAGATGAAATCGGTCATCATTTTTGTTACATAGTTAATTCTGCATAATTTTCAAATCGTTGCGTATTAAATGTATCAGTGAGTATTTAATTAATCGAGTAAGCTTTCCTGACTAATATTAATTAGCAATTGTGTCAGATAATTTCATTAATTGAAACAATATATCATTTTGTTTTAGCGAATCAATGACGGTGGTGTTGTCAGCATTTTATGCAAAACTATTAATAGTTTTAGGAGTGGCGCTGCCTATTACAAGTACTATACAGAATGAGCTTTACACTAATTTCACTTCGGACGTAAGTATCGTGATAATTAGAGCAATAATCGATTCATAAAATACTTAGATTTAATATCAATTATCTACAAAGAATTTGAGTGTAGTAGGTACGAGTACGAATATGAAAAATTAGGCTCCACCGCGAAAAACGAAAATCGTTTTTTTTATCTGCCTTTCTAACATTCATATACAGGTCGTCCCAAGACTATGGGACATCAAGGGAAAGTACCTTAAATATCGTAGATAGGATATTTTGCTGAAAGAAGACTTTACGTTATTTTTAAAAGTCAGTAATTCTGCATTTAAAGGTTTTCTAAGAATTACTTGCTTGCTTTTCTTGAAATTTGACTCAAACATTTTACGTTGTTCCTTTCTTTTAAAATACTAAGTTACTTAAGAAGAATTATTATTTTTGTCCATTCTTTCGATTGGCATCTTAAAAATAGGGGTGATTTTTTTCACAATTAAGTGAGTTCAAGTAATACTTAGAAAATCGTTAAATGCAGAATTACTGACTTTCTAAAATAACATAAAGTCTTCTTTCAGCCAAATATCCTATCTACGATATTTAAGGTACTTTCCCTTGATGTCCCATAGTCTTGGGTCGCCCTGTACATATCCAAGAACGAAAGAGCGTGCTAAAATGTTCATATCATGTTCATGGGTTAAGAACGGTACATATAGCAACATTGGTTTCAGATTTTTACTATTTATTTATACGTGGTGAGCATGTCGTTTTTGGCATACACATTCTGGCACCTGAAAATGGCAAAGAAGAAAAGCGATGGTAAGCATAACATAGAATTTTGTAACTTAATAATAATTTATACTTATCGAATGTTATCCATTCCGATAATATATAATATATAGCTGTCAATATAATATAGCTGTTGGTGGGCTCTTTTGTTTTATTATGTTTGTATGTGCTATTATTAGAATTTACAAATGTAAAAAAACAAGTAAGAATCGGACTCTCGTACTGTATAACACTAGGTGAAGTGCATAAACTATGAAATACCGAAAGATATAAACTAGGACACCAAATGCTAAATGTCAAAATCGCATTCATAATAATTCAGTAAATTTGTCGACTTTTGTAATGGGGCTCGTTTGCGTAAAATCCGGTAGTTCTGATTTTATACAGACTTGTTTATGATGTTGGCTCAATGAATAATCCAAGTGACCTCAAGCGCAACGTAGTCATAAACGATAAACCGCAAAAACTGCATTGGTTAGTTTAGTGAAAAACAACAAGAAAATTTCGGAGTCCAAGTATTTTAAATAAAAATTACTATTATTATTATTTTTTTATAAATTACGCCAATACGTCTTTAGGGCAAAATGGTAACGCAGTGGTAATAATAACAAAGTTACCTACAGTAAAACCGTTAAATTTACGTTTTTTTTTTTTATTAAATGTTATGTATGTCATTTTAACTTAATTGTATTAAATTTCAAAATAAGTATAATTTTAATTTACTAACCTGATTTTTTTTTCTCATAAGTTATATAAAATATAATTATATAAAAAATACAAACTATAACACAATAAAAAATCCGTATTTAAATATGTTAACGGCACTAATCATGGGACATTTAAGAGGAAACTTGGAGTATTTTTGATATTTCACCGACACCTGTAAAATTTCTACCAATAGTAAAGTTGAATGTCCAATTCGTCCTTTATGTTTTCTATATATTTAATGAAAGCTACTGCAATTAGTTTCAATATTATTAATCAATTAAAACTGTGGTTTTTTGGTCCAGTCATGGGATGTATGGCGCCATTCATTATCAAACTATCGAATTTAAATGAAAAATTAAACTTATGCAGCTCTTTGGCTCTTGTTTGTGGTAAAATGTTGCCAGCGATTAAAAACTGATGGTACGAGTAAATACTTGTGTTACAGGATTTGTCTATACCATCCCATTACTGGTGCCTGTTCCATTATAGGGGTGTTTACTATACATAGAGGTACCTATTTGCCAAAAGTGACAATTTGATCAAACATCTAATAATAGTAGTAATATAAATTTTGCCTTCAAAATACGTTTTTGTCTTAATAAAATTTGACAAAGTAAAGTTATGGCTTAGTTAGGCATGCACCGGGCCCTAGATAGAGCGGCTTGGAGAGCACTGGTGAAGAGTGTTCACAGTCGTCACATCCCTCAGCCATGGGGATACGACAAGGAAGAAGAAGAAGAAAATTATGCCAAATATATTTGCGAAATGTGAATTTGCCAAAGATTCGTTTGGGAAATGAAGCTATTGCTATATGTTTATTGGGAAGTGAAATTTGGCGAAAAGTATTTTGGCCAGACGGAAGTACACCCAACCCCAAAATGCGAAACTTCTCTAGTGGTTGTTTCTAGCTGTATCGACTTTGGAATTTTATGAAATAATTACCTACTAACTGACATGGCAAATGAAGCAGCCTACTCACTGCCATGTAAAATACTAGTTGTAGATAAGTACTTACTTATTTGCATCATAGTTGCATAGAACTTGTTAATTAGGATACCATGTAAATACTGCCGAGAGACCTAATGTATGTTAATAGATTCATGGTTACCATTATTAGGTTTCAAATACCAAGGCAGGAAATAAATTACTGGGCTAGGGTTCTTATTGCTTGTACATATCCTAATCTTTTAATCCTTTCGTGGACTATGAAACTGATGATCGAACGAGCGGTCAAAACTGTGAAAAAAAAAACCGGCCTAAAGCATGTCAGACCATGCTCAGTGTAAGGCTCCATAATAACCCGTTCCTCAGAATAGACGAATTTAAAAGGGGGCTTTTTTAAGGATACTATAAACATAAAAAGGAAAAGGGGTTATCTTTGCAGCACTTACGTACTTTTACTGAGTAGGGAAGAATTGTGAAAGGAAAACTTTAAAAAATTGCTTAACTGATCGTGTTAAAAAGAGTTTTAATTGAAAGTTTTTAAGGTCTACATTCATGCTTATTTTTCATAATATTTATAAAATATTTCTTTTATTCGTATTTACCCCGGTATGTACCGAGTTCCGTCCGAAGCTTTACTCCGTGATCGTTAACGCTAGAAAGCTCCAATTTGGCATGAATACATAAATCAATGAATCCGAGAAACTCGTAAAAAACAGAAAAATATGTATATTTAGGGTACCTGGCTGCCCTACACGTAAATTGGGGATGAAATTTTTATTCGCTTCAGCCCTATAGTGTAGGGTATCATTGGGTAGGTCTTTCATATACTTTTATTACAACAACAACTATGTCTTTTTCACATATTGCAATCTTAATGTTTTTCGCTACAGGTTATTTATCGCCAGACATGCAGTTTTCTAAGGAAAAAATTATGGCCATAGGTCTGTTACATTTTATATGAGAAGTAGTGTTTAACAATCTACTATACTTAAATACCTCCCGTTTAGCTATTCTGACGGAAGGGTAAATACGAAACTAGGGTAGTGGTAGGCCACTGAGCATGGCGCGACGTGCTCTTGGCCGGTTTTTTTTTTTTCAAATACCCTCAACTGAGTTAAATAGGGACGACGGGATAAATAGGGATAAAAAACGGGAATGACATTAACTTTAATAAGATCCCGTAGGTTCGTCATTCGTGTTCTTCTCTCACTCTCACTGAGCGTAAGTGTGAATGAGATGTATGTGCGTGCTCGGGACCGGAATATCATGTTTAAAATTTTAATTTGTTGTAAGTTTTTACAAAAAAAGTAGTCAATAAGTGCCTTCAAAAATAAAATTGTGCATTTACCCTGGCCGCAGGTATATAGAATTTTCATTCGTTTTCCGTACGGAATGACGGATGCAAGCGAGACATGCCTTTCCTTCGTCTTTGACAGATAGCCAATTTTGCTTATTTATCGGGTTTGAGCCATTCATCGTTCAACCCTCGACTTCTGAAATCAGTTTTGTGGTGGCGACCCTTCCTTTAGCTAACTCTGTGGTAATGAGCAGTTTTTCTAGGAAATCAAGCGCTCTATTTATACTATATTATAGGCAACTTAATTTTTACCTTAATTTTTAATGTTTCTAAGGCGACGCGACATGAAGTGGGTCAGCGAGTGGCTGCGCGTCGCTATATAACCCTTCTCGGTGCTAAACGCCAAAAAATAGCGATTTTTATATTGTAGAAATTGGCCATTTCATGGCATTTATGTCCATTTAATAATACTGACCGTTTCGTTTGAATGCCGACTTTTTATTAATACTGTGACATAGGTACTCGTAGGTCCATTGCTGTAATAATAAAGTAGGACGATGGTGATAATTACGTTGCAGCCTGAGTGTAGGTAGAATATGTCAAGGTCGAGATGTAAGAGCAGATACAAAATATGAACACTACCCTCTATATATATTATGGAGGCAGCAGTATTTGTCAGGAGCCACCCACACTTATTTACCGCAACGGAAGTATTCAAACCCGAGAGTAGACGGAAAATTCAAATTATCTTACCGCCTAGCAAGCTTGCCATAGTTAAAAATGGTCCCTTCTATCGATGTGTCCAAATAATGCAAACAATTCCCGAAACTGTTAAACAATTCAGCGACATAAAGTTATTTAAAAATAAATTAAGGAAGATACTTATTTAGAAATGGTATAGTAGCATTTCTACAACAATTTTTTTAATTATCAATACTATTTCTAGACGAATTTTTTAAGGATCAATCTTTAGCGAACATGACATAAAACATTTAATTTTATACTTACTGAATTAGAATGAATTGAATTTATCTACATTTTTTTCTAATATAAAATATTCACATATACGTACCTAATTATGTTGACATGCACGACTTGTAATAATTATAAACTAACCTGCTAAATTTCTCTTGTATTTAAATTTAGTTTAAACCTAGTGTTGCATGATAATTTTATTATAGTAATTTTTACTTTATTTATTTATTAAGTTTAGGATTAAGTAATATGTCCCATATCGTATGCCCTAACAGGGTATCGTGTACTTATTAAGTTTAAAATATAAGATCTTTATGTACTGATGAACATGATAAAACAAAGGATTAAATGAAAATTAATATGAATAATATGAATACAAAAACTGTATATAATCATTTTTCAACAGAGAACGCAGCCCGCACCCGCTACGGGAGCTTCTACTTGCACATGGGCGTGGCAGGGTTCTCTGTTGGTTCCATCATCTACTCGTGCCTGCAGGTCGGTGGCTACTTCGACCTGGACGGGGACTGTCGCCTAGTCATCGTCGCGGTTAAGCCGGCGCTCCGGATACTCTTCATGGTCGCTCAGACTGTCTTCATATTCTCATACACCGATGTAAGCTGGCGTTAAAAACGTACATTAAGCTGCAGAGGTAAGTGACCCCCACCCCGGCAAACAAATTTATATCCAGGGAGGGTCACTTAACTCTGCAGCTTACTGTACAGCTACAGCCCAATTTGACTTTACAAATAGAAAAAAGGTGACGTGGCTAGTGATAGATACTATAATATCAACTACATAATATGTAGTACCTATATATTACTGATATTATACCTGCACTGCGATCGAACATTTTTCTTGAAGCAAAGTCACGACAAAGCACAAGGACCCGGGTATGTCCTTAAACTACGTCCAAAAAAGAGGTATGGGCACTGTTAATGTCATCTCGCTTTGTGTGGTCGAGCAGCGGATGTCATTCCAAATGTAGAGCAGAGCCCAACTGGGGAAGAACCTCCATCTTACAGAAACCCGCAGCCAAATAACACTAGACCCTACTCATACTGTTGTGTTCCTGCCGGTGAGTAAGGTTGCCACAGCTCAGCGAGGGTGCGGAGTGTTAGGGTCAGCAACGCGCATGTAACACCTCTGGATTTGCAGGCCTAGGCAGTCCATAGGCTACGGAGACTGCTTACCATCTGGCGGGTCGTATGCCGTATGCCACCGATATACTTAGTAAAAAAAGATAAAGCTTACACGAACTGAAAACAATGAACGGCTCAAAAGATTAGACTATTTTGAGTATTTACTTTCATATTAATATGGTAATCTACAGCTACCAGGCAAGTACCCCAAAGTCCACTACCTAGACAATTTAATAAAAAAGTATAACTCCATTTTTACGAGCCTAGAGTATCCCACTGCTGGGCAAAGGCTCCCCCTTTCCGCATGTGTCGGTGTCGACTCGTCTCCCACCACCCCACCAGCAGTTCCTATCAAAGGGGTCATCTCGCCAACCGTGTCGAGGTTTGCCGAGACCCCGGGTTTGATTTTGTGGGACCCAATAATTGCTAGTTATTTTTCTACATATTTACTACATTGATATATTTTCAAAACATATAAAAAATAAAATAACAAAATATTTGAGAACAATCTTACACAGATCGACCTAGCCCCAAACTAGATGTCCTTACCGGGATTCGAACCCGGAACGATGGTTCATAGGCAGAGACACTACCCACTTCTAGGCCAAACCGGTGGTCAAAACACAAAAATGCGCGTTTTCCCAGACATAAAACCTTAGCTAGGTAGGTAGGGCCCCGAAAACCCCAAATATAGCAAATTTCATCGAAATCGTTTGAGCCGTTTTCGAGGTATGAGATTATTAGCAATAGGGAATATTACGCGAAACTCTGCGTAGGGGGCGCCACTACCGCAATCCATCACAATTTGAGGATCTACCGTGAAACAAGAAAATGTAAATTTCGTTATCTAACCTCTCTATCACTCCTACATATTCGAGCGATGAAGAGACAGATAACTTAATTTAGATTTTCGCGTTTCCCGGTAGGCTCTTTGTAAACAAACTTGTCAAAAAACTGTATAAGTTACTCTATGGTTTATGAAAGGTGCTAGTGTTGCACTCTGGCGGCAGAAAATTGCAGTTATACTCCCTATTCTTATATACTT
This sequence comes from Cydia pomonella, assembly GCF_033807575.1. Classification (NCBI taxonomy): domain Eukaryota; kingdom Metazoa; phylum Arthropoda; class Insecta; order Lepidoptera; family Tortricidae; genus Cydia; species Cydia pomonella. The sequence continues at coordinate 8,172,893 of NC_084706.1, forward strand.
ATTGAGCGTTTAAAGGTATAAGATAAGAATTACTACATATATACATTTTCCTTATTTATTAACGTCGATCAACACCAAAACTTGTTTACCCTCCTAGTTATGTACAGTCGAGTTCATAAATATGTATACATTCCTTAAATCCATTCAATAAGCAATGTTTATTGCAATAAGGTGAAGAAATGAATACATATTTATGAACTCGACTGTACCTACAATTCGTACAAATAATGCTCTAATAGGGCAACCACGTTTTTAATACAGACTGTATTCGCTAAAACTAAACACAAACGTCAAATACTGTAAAGTGCTCGCAACTTCGACGTTACAATTTTATTTACTGCGCATCTTTTTATTTTAGGGTTCCGTACCAAAAAAGATACAAAAGGTAGGGTTTATGGTGCGGCTCTGTCCGTCCGTCCGTCCGTCCCTCTGTATATCTGTCACATCGCTAAATATCTCGAGAACCACTTAAGCTATCGATTTAAAATTTGGAATAGTTATGAACAAGGCTAATCCAGACACATTGAAAGTATTATTTTTTTAATTTATTTTTATTAACTATGGGTAATGTCCAAAATGAAGAGGGGGAAAAAATTTCAAAGTCTAGTGACTAGGTCAAATGGGGTATCATTTGAACGATTTTTTATTCCATAGTGAAAAAAAAAATGGATTTATGAAGGAAAATGTGAAAAAATATCATTCCTTGCCTTACTAACAGGTACATATGCACACAGATTATGGGTTAATCAAAATTCTTAATTTTACTAGTCTTTGACCTTCTCCATAATTGAATACTTAAATTACAAGTACTTATGTGACTACATCTACATATTGTACTTACTTTCTAAATACGTCTTATAACTCCTATAAGTATCCATGTAATGTAGCGGAGAAAATACTTCAAATACTTCGCTATTTTCTAAAGCCCAACTTCAATAAGTGCCGTTTAACTTTTTATTGCAGATATTGGACCCGATGCGAGGCGTAGTGTTGGACAGGTTCGGCTTAATGCACTTAATCGCTACGAACGTGTGTGAATGGCTGAACGTCGTCATCCAGGAGACGAGGGACGACATAATTGCTGTCGCATACGATCGGCCGCCGCTCCTCCGATACGCCAATATAAGTGGACCCTCGAATCTGGTCATAGTCGACCGACAAGACAACGTTACCTTCATAGAGCAACATTACAAAAATAATGGAACTGCATTAGGATTGAACGACAACATTACGATCAAAAATGAGACGTGGCAGTGTAACGTCTCCGATATGATTACACCATTGATAAGAAACGTGAACCCCTATTTGAGGTCATGCGGTGTAGAATACAGCCTTCTCTGCTCTATAATCATTGTTGTCATTTGGAATGACATCTGCACAGTGCCGGGATCGGTACGTACCATAATTGGCTAGGTATATTCAATACCGAGTACTTAGTATTTTTACCAGACTATGGACAAAAGCAAAAGGAAAATGGGCGCTTTTATAGTTTAAATTGTACGCTAACGGTAAATCGTGGACGATATCCTCCACGATAGTATAAAACGACTGCATTTAACATTTAGGTGTCCTGCTTTGTCGCGACGATTAATGGTGTCTTTACCGTAGACTACCACTACAATCAATATATAAGCGGTTTGTTTGTTTTTCCAGAAATCAATGCCAACGCGGTCAGTAAATCCGTCGCCAAGTAGGGATCCTAAACAAACGCTCTTGCGCATGAAGTCTGCCAACCACTTCTCGGTGGACTGCGGTAGCGCGCACAAGGGGCTGTTCATGGGCGTGGCCGTGCTGGCCGGGACCATCGTCAGCCTCATGCTGTTCAACGGCCTCTTCCAGAATAAGAAACACGTGGAACTCGCGTTACTACAGGTACGTAGGTAGGTACTAGATTTTTAGTCGTGTGGTAATGATCCATTTTATATGAAAACGGGACAATCTTACACAAATCGACCTTTCGTAGTTGTAGCTCATGAAATAGGGAGTTTTGTGGACTAAAGATTTCCTTTGGCAGGATTAGTCCTTAGGACCCAAGGATGGATTTATGAAGTGGACCCACCAAAATTTTTAATGTACATTTTAGCTTAACTTCAACATCATTCATAACTTCATCATTGATATCTATATCATTTGAATAGGAGAGAATAGAAAAAGCTTTATTCAAAAACGCTTAATTTAAACATAACTATAATAGTTCACGGACATAGTATCTTTATAAAGCGTCACTGAAACGGTATCTACTCAGCATCATGTCAAGGAACCTTTGAGGACCCTGATGCTAGTCTTCCGTGGACATACTTCCAAGGGAGCGCAACTACAAGCTATACAAATCAAATATATTACTACAATTAAATATATTAATACATAATTGTATGTAAATTTATTATAAATATTGGTCTATTGACGCACAATAAATCAATCATTCTGTACCTATGTAGTAGTATGTAGTAACTAATAACATAATTTATAGATCAACGTGTGGGAGACAATCTTGTTTCTCCTGATGGGCGCTGGTTCGGCGGCGTGCATTCGGCGGATGCGCAAGCTGCCGCTGCGCCGCGCCGCTGCCGCCATGCCGCTCGAGCACGCGCTTCTTCTCGTCACGCAGTGCGGCGTGTACCTTTACTACCTGTTCCAGATCATTGGGGCCGGCTTCCTCATACAGCGGTACCCTGAAGGCCGGAGGGCTACAAGGTACAATATATTCCAAATATAATGACGGTGACGTTAGGTTAGCTCTGAGACACAGCCCATTGCAAAGAGCATATAATATACACCTTTCTCAAAAACACCAGTTTCTAATTAGTTAACTCCGTTTCGGGAATTATCAATTATTTATTTTATCTGATAAGGCCCCTTTTGCAAATACAAAGCAACATTTTGGACGCCCAGGCTAATGTCCTAAAAAAACAATAATGATGTGTTAATTTTTGTTAAAGATAGTCTACGTTCAAATACCTATTAGTTGCATATACAATCATAGTTCTAGTGATAACCCTGTTTTCATTAAAAAAAGTTCGCAGCTCGAACAAGGGTAATTTGCTGCTTAAAAACAGTGAGCAAAATCGCATTTTGCTCACTGAGTGAGACAAAATAACATTCAAGTGACCTTTATATTCGAATGTCATTTCAACGTGCGGGGCCTAATACAAGTTCGAACTGTTCGAAGTATTTGGATTCTATTATCTTTGTCCCTTTCAGGTCATTAGCAAAAAGAAAAAGACAAAAAAAGTGCTTGAGTAATTCAACGGTATATTGACGGTTTATAATAGACCCCCGAAATAAGTCAGACCGCATCATTCCAAAACACCCTAGTCTTCATTCGTAATAATTAATTAATGAAATAAAAGTTTAAAATTTAATAAAAACACCATCATTTCTGTATTTTATTATACAATCAAAACAATGAAATTATACAAATTTACGCAATTGTTACGCAATAAATAATTCCACTTAAATACTTTTAACGACCTCTACTATAGTTGACAAATAGTAGTATCCGCAATTCGGACCGTATCTTATAAAGTTTATTTTTATATAAAAAAAGTTGTCTATTGAACTGTCAATTGATGTTCGTTAATTCATTATTTTCGTATTAGTTTATTTAAATTTCTTACGTTTTGTTTTATTGAGGTAATTAAAGTTAATTGTGAGAATACCTTCAGAAAACATGAGTGAAATTGTGATGAAGACGGATTACATTTTTTCAGGTTGTATTTTTTGATGGCTGACTGACGTGAAAATTTTTGTGTACTACACGAGATCAAAGTTATTTACATCTCGTGCGCTTTTGAGTCCCTTACTACGCTCAAGATTCTAAATTAGATTCACTCGCTACTCTCGTGAATCTATTATAGAATATTTCGCTTGCACGGGACTCAAAACAAGCACTCGAAGAAATATCAAACTTTGCTCTCTTGTTGTACAAAGAACTATTTTCCTGTAAGAATCATAGTAATGTATTAAATTAACATTACTATGTAAATTATGTACCTAAATAAATTCATTTTTCTTCGGTCAAATTCAGAGATAAGGAGGGGGGGGGGGGTATTTTTTCACATTTTCCTTCATTCATCAATTATTTTTTCCTTATGAAAAGAAAATAAAATTTTATGAAATGTACAATTTGAGCTCTTTCAAATGTTACCCAACTTAACCTAGACTTTGAAATTTTGCCCCTTCTTCATATTGGGAATTTTCCTTAGTTAGTTTCCGAATTTCAAATCGATAGCTCAAGTGGTTCTCCAGATATTCTGACGGACAAACAGACAGACGGACGGGCGGACAGAGTCGCAACATAAGCACCTTTTTGCACCTTTTTGCGCCTTTTGCACCTTTTTGGTACGGAACCCTAAAAAAAGAAGAGAAGTGTTTTTTAAGGGGTTCCGTAGTCAACTAGGAACGTCCGTCTGTCTGTCTGTATGTAAGTACGTCTGTCCGTCCGAGGCGTCGCTCCGTGATTATTAGTGCTAGAAAGCTACAATTTGGCATGGATACATACAAAGTGGCAAAATAAAAACTAGAAATATTTTTTTATAATAAGCCGTATAAGTGCATGGCGACGTTATCAATGAATTCATTCATAATTTCTGCATGCAATTTCGCAGTTCACTAGCTGTACCTGCCCTAGTGTGGGATGTCGTTGAATAGGTATTTTAAAACTAATATGGGTCTTTCACAACCATTTTTTGATAAAATAAATATTTACGGAAACACTCGGCCCAAAAGTAAAAAAAATGTGCGTAGCCATTCAAGATTCAAGGCAGCATATTGTGACGGACGGATAACTACGGAACTCTACACTGAGTATGGCAATTTTTTTAATGCTGATCTTTGGATTAAAAAATACTTTTTCTGCCCTCCGGGCGGAAAGCGTCAACTTTGCTCCCGCTGCGCTAAACGAAGTTGCCGCTCTCCGCCTCCGTCGAGCAGAAAAATAGAATGCGCACCACGGGAGGAAACGTAGGATGTTCCATCCCGCGTGTTTGCCAAAATTTTAGACGCGGCACGCAATTTCCTACTTTTCCTCCCTTGGGACACAAATAACTATTGAGCCGTGCTCAGTACTTATTAAGAGGTATTCCTAGTTGAGATTTTTCCATACAAACACTCTCGACTGTTTCCTTCCTGAATTTTTAACCTAGAGCAATGTGTTTTTTTTTTTAATAAGATCACTATCATGAATATCTGAGTTTTGTTTTTTTTGGATTATTTTATTTTGAAGTAAGTTACAGCGCCTCAAAAATCGTAAAAACGGCTCAAGTGGCTCAATTGGCGGCTACAAGAAAAGGCGCAGTATACAAATATGACAACAAATATCCAAAAAACCAAAACATAGCGGCATAGATTAGTTCTTTATCTTGCAGTTTCCAAAATTTCATAATGATTGGTTGCGTTTTGGAGGAGGAAACAGTCGAGAGTGAAACCTCGATTTTTGAGTATTTTGCGTGGGAATTTTAGTCCGAGCTGCAGTTGTCCTTATCGCACGCATGCAAGCAATTCCTAGATGAACAACTGCGCTGCGAGCTGCGGTGGGCGGGAGCCCACCGCAGCGCGACAGAAACATAGCTCCGAAAATTCGACATCTGAAAAGTTGCTCAACTAGGAATTGCTCTTAATACGCATTACTTTAATTTTTTTGCAAGTACGTAAGTAATGAGAGAGAACATATTTTTGAACTTTCGGAGCTATCGTTTCCGAAAACATTTACTTTATCTAAAACTGTTTTTTTTAAAGACCTCTATTCTATTTGAGCTAGACCCTATGCTATCCACGCTAGATATGCGAAGCCGTCCACGCTATAGGGTTAGGGTAGGTAAGTACGGGATACAGGAGAAGGTACCCTAATTTTTTTTTTTAACTTTGGCTATTAATGTACTACCTAAATTTCGGCTTTCTAGTATTAACTACCACTGACCGAAGCCGCTAACTGAGAAACACAGGCGGACATAACGAAACTACAAGGATTCCTCGTTGACTACAGAAGCCTATAAATCAGCAGTAACTATAATAAATTCAGTAAATCATTCACCATTAATGAATAAACGATTAGACGACCAGATATGAAAAACGATACGTCATACGTCTAATTTTACAGTTACATATTAGTGCTGCGAGTGGAATAAAAAAGACGGAAAATGTGCGAAAAAAATTATAATCTATTTTGTGGTACGAGCGTCCGTCGTCCTTCATGAAAATAGACACACGACACGGCACTACATCGCGCATATCAATTAATTTGCATATTGCGGTTTTGCGGTGCTCGGATTAAATTTCAGCCCGAAGCAACCCGACGTGTAAAATCTGTTTACTCACCACACTGCATAAACTATTTACAGTCCGTTAACTCTCAGGACGACATTAGTTTTTCGGATAAAATTGGACGTAATCGCGTAATAGAAAATGACAGTGTCTTACTGATTTAGTTTTAATCCAACACCCTCAGAGTGCATCATCTTTCCAGCCTCAAACTATATAGAGTAGTTAATACCACCATAACTAGTTGGTAAATATTTATTTTCATATTTTTTTGGGAATTAATTTAATGGCGACTCGACCCAAAAAGAGTATAAATTAAATTAAATTAAATTAAGAGTACAAATTACGGGAAATCAAATATATAATATATATAAATATTTTTTAAAGAAGCGGAAAATTTACGGACTTCAGGAGGAGGACGATTTTAACAGAGATAAATGATAATTGTAAATATTTTTATAAAATTCAAGACCGGGTGGTAGAAGCAACAGGAATTTCAAAAAATATTAAGCGAAGCCGACCAAAAATCTCCATCCATGGCCTTTGAAACGCCAAAGAAAAAGAGACCGAAAAAGGACTTTGTGTTAAATTTGGATAGTTTCGATAGACAGAAAGTATAAATTATAATTACAAACTAATCTAAAATTAAAATAAGACTAAATATATCTAAAATAAAACTATATTTTGATTATGTTAGGATGGTATTTGATTTTAAAAGAACTCCCGAATTTGAAAAAATTGCGATTGAAGCTAATAGGCTTATAGAAATCACGCTACGAAAAATTCTACCAAAAATGGGATTTCGGTAATGAATGTAAAACCAAGGATAATCGAATAACTTTAATGAAAAAACATGATGAGCGACTGAAAAGGACCAAATCTTTAGATAAAATAAAGTAGGAATGAAGGAAGGGAAATAGCGTATATGGACGAGTCGTATATACACATGTCGCACGTTGGTAGCAAAGGATGGTTAGACTCTAGCAACACAGGAATTAAAGAATCAATTTCCAAAGGACAGCGTCCCATGATAGCTCACGCCGGCAGGTGAAATGATTTTATACCGGGTGCGTTGCTTATATATAAATCTACAGACACAACAGGTAATCATCACAAAAGAGATGAATGGCGAGAACTATAAAAACTGGCTTAAAAATCAGCTTATTCCAAATTTGCCGACGAATTCAGTGTTAGTTGTTGATAATGCCATCACAACAAATACACCGAAAAACTGCCTTATTCTAATTCCCGGAAACAAGACAACACATGATATTCCAGTATACACAACATACCTATACAATATTCCACATACAAAATACTGACTGAAAATGATCATTCTGTACCCCTAGTGTAAATTTATTCGATAGCAAGACGTGACGGACGCGTTTGCGTTATATCTCATTTTGTATGGGATTTTGAGTTTCCAAAACGTCCCGCTTGGCGCGCTGTTTCTAAATCCCATACAAAATGAGCCTATTCTGTTCTGCGTTTACCTCCGTACCACTCAAGACTTTAATCCTATTGAGAATATATGCGCCCAATATATTAAAACAATACGTAGCTCAACGTAATGTTGACATGACTTTGACAAGCGTAAAGAAGCTACTGCAGGAAAAGGTCAATAAGATTGATCCAGAAGATTGGAAAAATGTTTGTTAACACGTAATTAAATGTTAAGGTTAACTGGAAGAGATCCCATATAGGGATCAGTTCGCCTTTGTTGTATTGTATTTACTCTGTAACTGTGTTTCTCGTGTTTTTATTTATATGTACAATAAAGTATATACATACATACATAAACTCGCTCGCTGTTTAGCGATAAGTCCGCCTGTTGTTACCTACCAATTTTTTTTTTTTTCAATTTCTGTATCTTTTTTATGTAGTGTGCAATAAATAATTTTATTATTAATGTTATAAACTATAAGCTGACACAGCATCAATCGGGAGGCGATGACAGTTATCAAACAAAGCGTATTACTGCATTGACGAATATAAAACATACATTAATGCAATATTAAAAATTATATAGTGTTTAGAGTAAGGTAAGATTTAAGCATGCAATTTATTGTCAAACTTACCAACACAAAACAATTTTTTTACACCTAATGCTGGTAAGACATAGTGATACTAAGTACTAAATTGTAATACCTATATACCTACGTTTAACAAATAAAAATATTGATTGATTGATAAAAATTAAATACAAATAGACATACATAAACATAAATGCATATATATGTTACGGGCAACTTGATAAGTCCGGTCACTATGAATAATGACCGGTCTGTATGCATAATACCCGCATCAAGTGGACAAAATAATTAAAACTCAATGTTTAATCACTTTGACCGGTAAGTATGAATAATAACCGCCCTACTTTGGGCAATGTAATAAAACAGAATATTCAGGTAGCGTAGCCAACGTGCAAATCGCTTACGCTCCGTAGCGATCGAGACGCAACTGTCACTGTAGCACTAGCAGTAAATTTGGAAGAGTGATAGAGAAACACAAATCGATTCGTTGTTGAAGTGATAGCGATTGTCAACTTGGCTTGGCCGGCTGCATAGTTGTTCAAAGTTTAGGAATTTATCACATATTTATATTAAAGGAGAAAATAGAAAAATGTACGCTTCCGGCGGGACTTAAACCCGCAACCTGTGCAAAAGATAATAATAATATAATAATTCAGCCTATATACGTCCCACTGCTGGGCACAGCCTTGATTTATTTAATGATCCACGGGCCATAAATTTGTCACTCTAGCCGACGCGCTCGGGCATTATTCATAATAATCGGTAATTATTTATACTGCCCGGTTAATCAAGTTGCACGTAACATATATAAATAAAACCCAATTCGAAATATAGCTATGTATGCTAAATATAGGAAAGAGTTTTGTCCAACTCCCCACACGTATAAGAGTTCTACCTAAGCAGTGTGTGTGTGTGTGTGTGTGTGTGTGTGTGTGTGTGTGTTCTATATTTTTTGGGACATTCATTAAAACTTAGTGTATCTCAAGAAACCGCTAGTTTCAGGATTAATTCTCCCTTCAGAATCTTGTCGCCTCTGTGCGCGGTGATCCAGAGCTCATGCCAGACGCTGTTGGTGCTGGACGCGTGGTCGCGACGCTGCGCGGAGGGCGGCCCGCGCGCCGGCCGGCAGCTCGTCACCTTCCTGCTCGTTGGCAACTTTGCGCTCTGGCTGCTTAACCGGGTGAAGAACGCCAGAGCAGAGTTCCATCCACTGCAAGTAGGTTCCCTGTGTAGATTCCATTCAATACTGTCAACATGCGCTGATAGAACAGACGATGTTGGTGCTGGATGAGTTACAGCTGATGTCGCTTAATCGTGGCGTCAAACGTGTCAAGGACGCCTGAGTTATGTTCCACTTACTGCAGATTGAGCCCATTCAATACTGGGCTGTGATGATCCAGAGCTATATATACCTACTAGTTACGGTGGTAGGTACGCTAAAAGTTTTGGACGCTTGATCGCATGTAGCATTCAATATCTGTTTTCACTTGCAATTTACCAGAAGTAAGTAAGTAGTACCATATTTGAACATTGAGGGAGAATTTCTGTATATTTTCCAAATTCATGATATTAATATAGGGAGGCATTTTTAGAGTAGCAAGTTAGACCAGGATCTCTAGGAGTGTTATATGCATAATTGATTATACCGCAGTTTGACTGAATATGCGTTGTATATGTCAGCGGCCGATCGTAAGAACTGGCAGATCGTAATGTTTTGACAGTAGTCACATTAAACCAATAGATAGGTTCTTTAGGTTGCTTCAGATGCCCGAATGGCAAACTGTCGCGGCCAACGCGTAGCGGGGCTTCGTCGACTCAGGGAACGAGACAAGTATTTTCACGGTTCACGATATACCTAGGAATTTCACGATATGCCTGATCTTACGACCGGCCGCCGACATACAAACGACGTCACTCTATTTGCAGATGGAATTTTACGGCGTGTGGGCGTGGACCTTGATCACCCACGTGTCAGTGCCGCTGCTGGTGTGCTACAGGTTTCAAGCCACTGTCTGCTTTTACGAAATATGGAAAAACTCTTATAAGAGGAAAAAGGAACTGCGCGACACCGATTTTGAGCAAGTTGAATTAAAGACATATCACATAGCCTAATAAACCATTACACGAATTGATAGACGTATTTTTAAATTGATACTTAAACGCAATTTTCCTTTCTTATTTAAATTATTATTAATTTCAACGGGTTACTCAGTAATTAATCGAAACATCGCTCGACATATTTTGATATCTTTAGAGGATGCTCTACTGCATCAACCTTGTCTATCTTTCCAAAATGCTGCAGAAAATCTTTCACAAGTACCATAACATTATAGAAAGAAAAAAAATCGTCTAAAAACGTGTATTATAGGTATGGACTCGTGTCAGTTGTGAAATACTTCAGCTAGGTCTCTTTCAACTCTTTCGAAGTTAAGGTACCACCCCGTCAGCATTCTATAACCAAGGTGGTGCTCTCTAGGACGTAACTACACAACATTTCGCCATTAAAACAAATATTTACTCCATAAACTAACCGACAGAGTCTGCGGAGATTAAGGTAGTGTGTAGCCGTCCCCCCGAGCTCTATTCTAATGAGATGAGATTTGACTGATACTGAGCAAAACTGCGATGAAAGTAAGAGAACAGCACATCAGGGCTTGAGCTTGGTTGATGCAATGTTTGGGACAGTTATGGGAGCTTTGATTGAAAAGCTATCGTGGTGTAGCCCTAAGTGATCCGACTGCTTGGCCCAGTGGCTAATGACCCCGTGGCATACAAGTATCATCATCATCACAGGCCTTTGCGTCTATTGCAGACGATTTAAGCATTGCTGTTTAGACAACGGGTTTGGTGACTGTGGAGGCCCATGCGTGAGCGGCACGACCTCCCACATTTTTGGCAGAGAAAGCTCATGCCACCTGAGGTTCCAGTCCCGATTTGCTTTCTGCGACACCTTCTGCTATCTAATGTATTAAACCAGGCTTGGTCGCATAGCCTTCTCCCCTCCACAACACGCTTGCGCCATCCATCACGGTCTTCAGCTAAGGTTTCCCAGGCATGGTGGTCGATTTCAATCAAACGCTGACATGTCTCGCTTAACACAGTCAGTAAAGCGCAGCATCGGTCTTCCAACGTTCCTTTTAGCATACGCAACTGCACCAAGCAAGACACGTCGAGGTATCCTAGAGGGTTCCATCCGGTGCACAAGCCCCAGCCACAGCAAGCGTCTCCGTTTCAGAAGAGCGACAAGACTGGGCAGCTGCGCTTTTTCAAGAACCCTTTGATTTGTCACTTTGTAGGTAGGATTTCATACCGTTAGTATTGACAACCAAATTAGCTTGAACGTTAGATGGATCAACAATTAAATTCTCAGGCCGTACAACTTTCGAATGTAGTTTTAAAGCTATAAATAGCAGTAGGTAACATTTTTGACACGCAAATACCGAACTTAAAGATAAAATAGTATTTTATACAATCTTGATATAATAGAGAGCTTTTCAGTCGAGTACCGTGTTTAGGCAAAAAAAGCTTACTGAGTTGCCTAAGTAAGGTACGAGATTGAAAAGCTTGATTATATCACTATGGTATATGTACAATACTTTTCTACGAGTCATCTAAAATAATACTTTTTTGACTATAAAACCTAAATAATTAATGAAAATTGGTAAGTATCTCAGTAGGCAAAAATGTAGTACAAAAGACATAAACGCACGGAGTCCCCCGTTGTCTTTTACCGCATCGTCTTTTTCGCGATTGTCAGCTTTTGCGAATAACTGACAGGCCGCTATCGTCCGGTGAACTGGTATTTTAACGTCGTCTAATTTACCGTACATTGTATGGGGGTTGTCAGTCATATGGCTCCTCTACATGATGGCCCAGCGAAGGCCAGTCCTAGGGACGCATTTATGCGTTAGAGGGAGCAAGTGATATTGCCATCTCACTTTACCGCATAGCTGCGTCCCTTGGACTGGCCTACGCTGGGCCATCGTGTAGAGGAGCCCTTACGGCTCCTCTACATGATGGCCCGGCGTAGGCCAGTCCTAGGGACGCATTTATTCGTTAGAGGGAGCAAGTGATATTGCTATCTCATTTCACCGCATAGCTGCGTCCCTTGGACTGGCCTACGCTGGACCATCGTGTAGAGGAGTCCTTAGCCATTTACTAGACGCTGATTGAGCCTGTGAGAACGGTCTTAAGAGGGAACTATACCACGTACTCGTCCATACAATAAGAGAAAATGTTTTTTCACTTCTAAATATTTTCCACTCTCCATTTGTTTGTTTGTACGGGTTAAATCTTGCATGTTAAATTTGACTTACTTCCTGGTTTCCGATGAAGCTGAAAATTTGTATGTAAATCGGGTGACAATACAATATTATGGTACCATCGAGCTGATGTAATGATGGAGACAAGAGGTGGCCATCTGAGGAACTCTTTGATAAAACAACACAACCTAATTGTGTTTGGGGTTTTTAGAGTTGTCTCGATGAGTATCAGTTACCTGTGAAAAGGAAAGTACAGTCAGCAATAAAAGCTTGTACCAAAAATGATTTTTTTTGCCAAAAACTTTACTATTAAACAATAGGTTTATAAGTTTTCCTTTTTTTTTCAAAATTTGCAATAGTTTAATTTTTTATTTTTATTAAACCTATATACCTAGAATATATTATGCTGAAGCGATCGACATCAAAATCAAAGTGATTGTTAAGATTTAGTTAGTAGAAACCGTTTTCTTCCGAAATAGAAAATTTATAGAAAAGGTACCGTTATTTCGTTATTAGGATCGCAAAGCTATTCTTCCCTCTTAAGGTAAAGGTTAAGAGGAGGTAAGGTCAACTTTAGATTACCTTGCTGCAAACTTTATAAATAGCAGTTAAGAGGATAGGCCACGGCCGCTTCTCCATACAAACGTAGTCCCCATTTCCCTCTCTGGATATTGACTCTCTGGATTATTATGGAAAATGCTTTTACATATTTTGATGTAACAGCTATATATGCCCCTATTGCCCCTATGTATGACTTTGTTAGATTTTTCTATTAGTGTAAAAATTAGGAGCGAAAAATAGATTTCGTACAAATTGTTAAATGCTCCTAACTTTTATAATAACTAATTTTGAAAATAAATAAATATAGAGACATAGTTGTGTTGATATACAACAAAATATCTTTAATAATGTTAATATCCAGAGAGGAAAATGAGAACAACGTTTATATCAAAAAGCAGTTTCGGGGCGGCCGTGGCCTAACTTCTTATAGTGACAGTCGTCATACGCACAAAGCAAAAATAAAATTAGTAACCACCTATAACTTACAACAATGACCTCTGATTTTATTCAATTATATAGACCTAAGCGCATTGACATAATTATATATCTAAGGACGGACCTTACGGGCAATAAGAATGGTTAGTTAGTTCAGTTGTTTCACTCAAGAATTCTAGCTAATCGTGCAGTCTAACGCAACTAGTTGCGACCAATCGCGCGCGTGATGCGAACTCATCACCGCGTTATGGCGTTAGACTGCACGATTGGCTCGAATTTGTGTGCGTGACACCGCTGTACTGGCCCCATTCTTAATGCTCGTAAGGCCCGTCCTTAGATATTTGTCAATGCTCGAAATCGCCTTTTCATACAAACCTAGTCCTCATTTCCTCTCAGGATATTAACATTGAAGATGATGAGATTATTAAAGACAAATATTTTTTTACATTTCAAATACTGTTAACGTTGTGCTGATATTCCGTGAGACGGAAAATGATTATCTGGCCCGATATCGGGGCCGATTTCGGGCCCTATATCGGGAAGTGTGTATGTAATTCGTGCTTACCCTTTAAGGCCCATCGAGACCGGACAATCAAATCAAGTTTTCAATACCTTGATACCTTAATGCTTAGCAAAGACGTTTAAAAACTTGCCTTAAATAGGTACAACTCAGTTTATGTCATTCTTGTCAATCTTTATCTGTGGTATTGGGAAAATATCGAAATCGAACGAAAAGCCTCAGCCTCAAACAACCTAGCAAGTCAACCCTACCACCGTCAAACACAAATTGTTATTCAGTTTTTATTCATTATTTCAAGGTAAATAAAGTATTTGTAAAATAGAATGGCTTCCGCAATGGATGTCGACGAAGAGGAAGTAGAGATGGCTTCGTCCAGTAGTGGCAAAGGTGACAAAAAGCGTTTCGAAGTCAAAAAGGTAAATCGCAGTATCATTGTGCCACTTGGGTTTTGTCACTTTGTTAAAGGCATAGTTTTAACTAACGACTTCTGTTTTTCTTTCAGTGGAACGCAGTTGCCTTGTGGGCTTGGGGTTTGTTCAATATTTTTTATTCCAACACGTAACCTTAAATGTTGTGATAACAATGTGTGAAAAGTCTTTGTGTTTTAGATATTGTGGTGGATAACTGCGCTATCTGCCGCAATCACATTATGGATCTATGCATAGAATGTCAGGCCAACCAGGCATCAGCCACTAGTGAAGAGTGTACAGTAGCTTGGGGAGTCTGTAATGTAAGTGTCCTTTTCATTTTAACCTTTAATTACATTTAAAACGTTTTTAGGAAGTTTATGTGTATACAATCGTACATATAATATGTTTGTCCACACTATTTACTGATAATTTGTAAAGCTTGTTCAAAGTCCTTCAATGATCAGTTACTTTGAGCAGGGCTTTCCAAACTACGGCCCATAGGCATGCTCCGGCACGCGAGGCTGCCAATTTACCCCACGAAAAATGACAAATTCCATACAATCCGGCCTGTGAAAACAAAGCAAAGGCTAGGTCAAAAATTTCCTCCCCTCGGGTCAAAAATTTTGAAGATCCCTGAGTTAAAAGTGTCACTGTTAAGTACAAAATAATCTTAATAAACAACACAAACCTAGAAATGTAACTCTGTTGTAACAGGTATTACTTGTACAAAGCAAAGTTTGCTCATTTTATTCCATATAAAATTACTTCAATGGGCATGTTATTAGATAATGCAGTCAGTAATTTGTATGTCACTTAGTATTAGTACTGTGTAACACCATTTCAATCTCTTAATATTTATATTTCTTATATTACATGATATAAATTAAATGTTTTTTGCAGCATGCCTTCCATTTTCATTGTATTTCGCGTTGGCTGAAGACCCGGCAAGTTTGTCCTCTAGACAACAGAGAATGGGAGTTCCAAAAGTAAGTTTTTTTTTCAAAATGTTTGCACTCGTGTGCTGATTGGGGACATTGATTGATCCAATGAAACTAGTTGTGACCAATCGCACGCGTGATGCAAACTCATCAACCAATCTCATTTTAGCATTCCACCGAAGCACGCCAAATGAAAATTTTCAGTTAGAATTATATGAACAAACCTATCTTTACTTTTGAAATCTTTGATTGGTGAAAAATAGGAAGCTTTGAATATTCTCCTTTAAGAACCCCTTTGAAGAACTTTTTTTACAGAGCCCCTTAACTATTTGAAAATCAATGCCTTCATTTTTGTTTATGTGATAGGTGCTTTTGGATATAAGTGTAAAGCTGCAATTCTAGCTTTACTGACATCACCACTCCTTTTTTATTTAGCAACAGAGCACAGTCACATTGTGCCCTGAAGTTGCACAAGCTAATATGATAGTAGTAGTTTTCTTGAGTTCAATTTGATATGAAAATAAAAAATACTTACTCACCAGTGTATTATTTGTTCCAGGTATGGACATTAGATGTCGGCTGGTGGGCCAGAACCACAAACCTCCATGTGTAATAATGTTGGATTTAAAATGTCAATATTTCGTTAAGAATTCAATAAATTCACTAATATTACAATATTTTGATTATTAATTCTTGGTATCTTGTAAACTTTAAATTTCTATTTGTAATAAAAATTGGAAAACATTATTAAACTAAGTAATGTTTATTTCATTGAAAAAACATCTATCAATGAGTGATAACATAGATAAGTCTACTTGCAAGACATAACAGGCTGGAAGTCTGCTGTGGGAACCTATTAAGTATAGTACATACTCATCCATACAAAGAGAAAATGTTTTTCCTCTTCTAAAGATTTTCCATTCTCCATGATTTTTAGGGTTCTGTCCGTCCGTCTGTCACATCGCTAAATATCTCAAGAACCACTTAAGCTATAGATTTAAAAATTGGATAGTTATGATTATGAACAACACTAACCCAGAATATTGAAGTGAAAGTGACTGGGTCAAGTGAGGTATCATTTGAAAGAGCCTATAGAAAAGCTTTTAGTATAGAAAAAAAAAAATATTTGCGAAGGAAAATGTAAAAAGTAATGTAAGTAAATAATAATATGTGAGAAAATATGTTTTTTTTTAACAAAAACCAACTTTACGTGTGTTTATTACACTTGAAATGGCTATGAGAATTCATTACAGACACCTTTTTTCAAATAAAAGAACAATTTTTTAAATCTGTTCACATGATAGAGAATTATCCTCGAAAAAACAACATACGTGCATTACATCGCGCAAATTAGTCAATTTGCCGATGGATGGCGCTGTACACAATTATACTTACTATAGGTATGTAGCCGACGTGTCCGTCCACTGCAACATTATTTAGCATGTAGAAATAGTTTTATAAATAGAATACGTAGATTCATTTTTGTAGCAACGCAATAAAATAAGAGTTCTCGTAAGCCGGACCCCGTAAGGTTGCACTATGTTATTGTATAACCTGAAACCGTTACGGTCGACTATTGTTCAATGTTCACTCATTAAGTTTCCGTAACGTTATTGTATTATATTTTGTTTATTAGGGTTCACCTCCGCAGAATTTCGGCAGAGTCAAAGAAGTATTGTCCATTTTATTGTGTGTACCGTTACACCGTTATCAGGAGATAGTAATGTTAGGAGATACTTCTTATACATATCTATGAAGGATACGGTTACCCGGTCATTCTGTCGCACGCACTCGCCTCTAGTCTAGTTAAGCTTTCACGAATAAAATACTCTTCGACGATCAAGATCTATCTTTAAGGAATATTTCCTTCTATACCAAACACCCATTACCTAAAGGTACTTCTGATCAAGTCTTTCGCCTTTATAGTTACACGAGATAATTCAGTTTGTACGGAACCCTCGGTGCGCGAGTAAAACGAACTCGCACTTGAAGGGTTTTTTGTATGTTACTGACACAATGAAAAACTAGGTTTTCTTTTTTAGGGTTCCGTACCCAAAGGGTTAAACGGGGAGTAATAACTAAGACTCCGCTGTCCGTCCGTCTGTCTGTCTGTCACTAGGCTGTATCTCATGAACCATGATAGTTAGACAGTTGAAATTTTTACAGATGATGTATTTCTGTAGCCGCTATAACAACAAATATTAAAAAGTACGGAACCCTCGATGGGCGAGTCCGACTCGCAATTCTCCGGTTTAGTTACAAGATTTGCAACAATCCAAAAAAAAAATTATGCGAAACCTATAGTACAATATATTATGCTGAACCGATCGACATCAAAAACAAATACGGTTTTTTCCCAAAATGGAATTTCATAGAAAAAGTAGGTACTTACCGTTATTTCGTGTTTCGTTAGGATCGCAAAGGGCTTGTGCCACGCTTGTGCACAAATCATGCGAGGTTTGATAGGGGGAGGGGGTCACGAAAAAATCACGATGGGGGAGGAGGGGTATAAGGAGACCTAACGTGTATTTTTCTATAGTGAACGAAACGAAGAAAAAATATCTACTACTTACATACTTGGCACTTCAAAATAGCGAGTATAAACAAGATTTGCTCTATACAATACTATTTATCTTAACATTAGGTCGAATGAAAAAATAAAATAAAAATACACGTGAGGTTATCTGGGGGAGGGGGGGTTAGCCAAGATCCTCACCAAAGGGGGTTCAAAAAAGTAGCCGAAAAAACCTCACGTGATTTGTGCACAAGCCCAAAGCTATTCTTCCCTCTGAAGCAGGGTCCATTTTAAGTACAGTCAAGGTATTAAATATCGACACGGACAAAGTGCCAAAAATATATAGCAGTATGAACACGAAATTGAGAGCTCTTAATTGTTATACTAAACTATAGGGAAAAATAAATTACACTTAAATATTTTACTATGAATTTATTGAATGCTTTTTCCTACTGTACTTTGATGTAAGTAGGTATCATCACATTTTAAATAACGTCAATACATTTCATTATTTAACGCCACTTCATTGTTATATTTACAAATTTGTGGTGTCGTTATTTCCTTCAGTAATAATAAAATTGTAGCTAAAATTTACTGCTTGTGCATACAGCTGTCAAGTAAGCCTGTATACGCGGCTGGCAACCAAGCTTCCGTCGGTCATAGTCATAGGTACCCAACTCACCAGAATTGCAAAGTGCAATACAATTTGGTTGCCAACCCCCTATAACGTATTTAACACCTTCAGTGCCAAGCGCCCCATTTCAATACAAAATGAACACACCTATACCTTGTTCTTGGCAGTGAATGTGTTAAGCGTGAGCGTCAGGATGGCCGGGTAGACCTCCAGGAATTTCAGCGAAATGTTCATAAATATTAAACGCAACGCTTTACGCCATTTCCATATCGAGCTGCAAAAATCAGTCCCATTCTGCCAATCCAGCCCGTCCGGCCTACATGGAAATGGGATGGCCTTTGTTTGGATTCTTGAAAAGTATTTAGGTATATACCTAGAATTAGTATATTTTATCACATTTTTATATACAATTGAGTGGCAGTGCACCTACCTATTGTATCTTCATTACTTATATCTACACATTATCTTTCTTTGGGTAGGAAAGATTCAAAATTTTAGTTCTTAGTACGCCTAGAGGTACACAATGTTTGAACTAAGTATATAATAATTGCATACTTATTTCGAGTGGGTAAATTATAACGTAATATAGGTATTCAACTATTGTACAGCATTTGTCTTAAAAAACATAGATTGGATAGTTTAGGGCTTTACCTATAATATATTACAATACATTTTGTTCTTTTTTCTACATTCAGTTAATAACAAAGTAGCTCCGAGTAGGACTTTACAAAATTAAATCCGTTAGGTACTTGATTTAGTCCCTTTCTTTGCCAGATATATACCTACAGCAAGCTGCTTACTTATAGTTCGTTTTTTTAGCATTAGAATGAAGGTAAGAGATCTTGACGTGTCTTTTTATTAAAAATCACTAATAAAGCATATACGATCTTTTACATAATTATCCCTTCATTAGCATTATAAACTATCTTTTAAAAGCGTTTTTCAATAATCTTCAATAAAAAGACACGTCAAGGTAGTTTACCTTTTTCTAATGCTAAAAAAAACGAACTATAGCAATTAAACCCGCGCATAATAGTTTTCAAGATATAAACTATCTATAAACCATGCTTTTCGCAGATATCTTTTTCAGATGGCCGGCGAAAGGATAGATCTAATAACCTCTCAAATTCATTAAAAGATGATTATAACAGGCCAGTGACTCGATTTCCTTAATAAGTAGTCATCTTAATTTCTTCCTATGTGAGATCTGTATTCCAAATAAGCATTATCTTCAAACTATGGTAGGTATATAAATTATATAAATAAAACTAAAAACTAATCAAATTAAGCATGCAGATTAATATTCAATAAACAAAACCAATAGTACATTTAGTGTAGGTAATTCCACTGAAAATTACGACGTGAAGATGTTAAAATAAAACGGTCATGTTACAAAGATATCAGGGGGCCTACCGCGAAAACCGAAATTCGCAAATTGCGGGGATCTTTCTCTTTTAATACTCTTCGTAAGGCGTAATCAGAGTGACAGAGAAAAATGCCCGCAATTGACGAATTTCGATTTTCCCGGTATCCGCCCAGGCAAGTTGTATCAAAGAGTTTTGCTTGTAAATTCTAATGGCGTTATTAGTAAACGCATTATATATCGTGTCCTTCACGAAGACGCATGCCTTGACTCGTAATGTCATGTCATTAAAGGTTAGATTTGACAAATCTGCGCGTCATCGTGGATGACACAAACTATACAAGCCTGAATCGTTTGTCTTTATTTGTCAATCTGAATAGTTTGTCTTGTGAGTACCTATTTGTAAGAATGGGATAAACATAATTTAACTAATTCAGGCTCGTAGTTTTATGAATAATGGGGTAAGAAAAAATCGTGCCCCTGAAATTGCCAGCCGATCTAGATGGCGCTTTACGGCTTATTAATATATTATAATTGGATTTATCAAGCGTACTAATGTGCTGCTGGAAAGTTTCTACAAGAGAAAATTTCGGAAACTTGTCTAATTTTTCTATGGACATAAACTTTTGGACAATTTCCCGCAACATGCACATCTGAGGGCCTACCGCAAAAACCCAAATTCGCAATCTTCTCTTTTACTCCAATGCGAACTTCGGTGTTCACGGTAGACCCTCTGTAGTCAAACGTCAACTTTTAACAATCAGAGGGCCTACCGCGAAAACCGAAATGTCGTTATTTTCCTCTCTATCAATCTTGCATATTCGAGCTATAGAGGCAGATAACGAAACAAACCGTACAGCGCCATCTGTTTTCTGTCACTAAATCTGTCTTCGACTTCACACATCACATACAATTTTCATTAAATTTGCTTCAAGAAACCCCACTCTAAATACAAAATTATATTGCGTAGATTCCTCAAAAGTTGCTAAAATAAAATTATCAAATGTGTATCTTCAAAACGATAGGCTTTGTATGACACAAGCGAACAAAGATTTCAATAATCATAATGACTCCATTACATGCATAGAGAAATAAGTAACATAGAGTTCTCACTCCATACATCAGTTTTGGTACTAAAACGATTACCTATTATCTTCGTAGTTGACATCTAGCATCGAGTAGCGGAATTATCAGTACTGCTACTTGACACTAGATGTCTCAAGTGTCGTGACTGGCGAAAGGCGAAAATTGTATTGCTCAACAATTTACAACTAATATTACAAACAGAAGGAGTTGAAAATAGAGTTCCGGTTAATCCGGTTATAATATTAGCTGAAAATTGTTGAGCATTAGACTTTTCGTTCGTCGCGACATCGGCGGCTACGTTAGTAATTTACTCAAGTAGCGAGTATTTGTGACTTATACTCCTTATGCTCAATGTGCACGGACCCTTAGTCCTTACCCCCACCCTAGTCCGAACTAGCCTTAAGGCCCACGAACCTAGCCGCCGCCATACTTTCGTAGTTACGCTTTGTTTTTAGGGTTCCGTACCCAAAGGGTCAAACGGGACCCTATTACTGAGACTCCGCGGTCCGTTCGTCCGTCAGTCTGTCACCAGGCTGTATCTCATGAACTGTGATAATTAGCCAAAATAAATATTTCTTTCCTATCTCGAGGTTCTCATCCAATGACCGAAGTTAAGCAACGTCGGGCGGGGTCAGTACCTGGATGGGTGACCGTTTTTATAGATAATGGTACGGAAACCTTCCTGTGCGAGTCCGATTCGCACTTGGCCGGTTTTTTTTATGATTTAGGAGACAAATGAGTAGACGAATCGCCAGTTGGTAAGCCATTACCGTCGTCCAGGGGTTGTAAGTGCGTTGCTGGCCTTTGAGATATAGATATTTTTTTAAAACGACTTTCTGATATAACATAAAATTTGGGGTTATTCCCACTGGTTACGACCAAATTGTTACCAATGGTAGCTACTGGGATTTTCTTTTCCTACTTTTTACCAGTGGTAACTACTGGGAAAAAAATAAATCCAAGGTAATTATTTCTGAAAGTATACTTCTGAGAGATTTGTGCCCTTATAAAAAAATAATCAGGATACTTAAATCTACATCATACTAAAATTTTGTGAGATTTTACTGAACCACTTTTTCCCTATGTTTGCTGCGGGGTCCTTTGACATAAACATTCAATTTCAGAGGGCCTGCTGCCAACATCAAGAAACCTGTCTCTAAGTCTCTATCGATCGAAAGAGAGATGTGATAGAAAGGCAGTAAACGATTTCAATTTTTCTATGCTGGCGTTAGGCCCACTGGTAAGTACTAGTTCTAGCAACGAATCAAGTTTACAGACATATGTCAATGCCTACGTAAAAGTTCATGCCGAGTTTCGTGTCATTTAAGCATGTCGTTTTAAAATGAGAGCGTAATTTCGGTTGTATGGAAGCGGCTTTTTGGCGGACTGTCGGGAGCGCGTCTACGTGTTGACTTTGGCTCCGCGCATGATCCTCCTATGTCCAGGACACCATTGTCCGATGTAAGGGAACATCATAATTATGGTTAGCGGAATATACATGATAAAAAGAATGAATTACAACGCACATTTGCCAACAATTAAGCCTTTATAAGGCAAAGGGAATGCATTTCACACCTGCTTTTGAAGTCTAATTCAAAGTGATAAGGTTAGGATCAATTTTGCATAATTTCTGACACATAGGTTCATAGTTATTTGATTTACAACGGGGCAAAGTTGTTGTTTAACCTCAAGTGCTAATTGATTGACACCCGAGCAAACTCAAGATGATAATATTGAATTTGGTCGGAAAAGTGGATTTTTAGCGTTGCGAACGTTAAACAAACTTTGCTACCGAGTGAAAGACAAAATTTTTCACCATACCAATGCGAGGCAAAATACTAACTGTAAAACATTACGACACGAATCCAAATGAGCGCTATTAAATATTTGTTATTAGGCGGGTCCATACAGAGCGAGACGCTCATCACTTAAATCAAGTCAATTTTACCAGTCAACATGAGGAAACTACTCAACATTTACATTTTTTACATTTACATCAAACTACTTTATTGACCCTCTTGTGGATAAAATCCTCATCAGTTTTTCAAGAATAAAGAGCGCCTTTACCGGCTGGTGTGGTGAAAGGTTATTAAGGCAAATACCGCCAAACGTCTGCACACTTCAGTACCTACAACTTTCAACCCGTCGAAACCCAGGCATTTATGTTATAATATACTATATCGTTTTACCAAGTAAATACTCATGTGCCGAAGGAAACTTTACAAAATTGCGAAATTTTACACATAGAAATGTTTCGGTAACTTCTCACATTCTTGTGTGGTGATTGGAAGTTTCCGGAACATATACCTAATTAAAATTCCTTATATTCCTGGAAAATTAAAGAAAAACCTAAAACATTTCCAACGTTTTGGAAAGTTTCCGCAACTTGCACATCTGTATATAAGACTCATATATAAGACTAATACTGAGTAATAACGTGAAATCATGTGATGTCGCGGGATACCAACGGGTTAAGTTACATTCACAGGTCTGTAAAATCAAAAGTACTAAAAAATGCAGCTGATTTCTGCGAACTCTCCTGTACATAAGAAAGTGATTGTATTTTTAAAAACATATTTTAGCAAAGTACAGCACAGCTGAATACTTTTACGGCTTTAAATTGCACGACACGACAGGCAGGAATCTAGTCTATGTTTAATTATTGAAGTACTTACTGGAAATCCTCAGAAAAAACCCTGGTGATATTATATTTTGCACTATTTCTATCTCAGCAGAAAATATGCTTTCAACACCAACTCTTAAATCTGCCCTGAGGGCCTACCGCGAAAATAGAAGTTCGTCAATTGCAGGAATTTTTCTCTGTCACTCTAATTACGTCTTAGTGAGAGTAAAAGAGAAAGATCCCCGCAATTGGCGAATTCCGGTTTTCGCGGTAGGCCCCCTGCTTATCGCAAATGCAGTACTGCCGGGCTAATATGGTCGACTCTTTATCATTTGTCACCATGCCTGTCACGTTCTAACAAGTATGTAAGTGCGAAAGTGACGCATGACATGACAGGTGATAAAAATGCGACCATGATACCGCTGCTGTAGGGCTAAGATGGTCGGCTCTTTATCATTTGTCACCATGCCTGTCATGTTCTAACAAGTATGTAAGCGCGAAAGTGACGGGCATAGTGACAAGTGATAAAAATGGAACCATGATGCCACTGCTGGCTTGAAAAAATCGTTTAAATACATGCCTTATTAAAAGAGAACAATATAAACAATTGCATTAGAATTCCAATGTGATTACTGCATTTGCGATGAGCAGGGCAGAAATGTACACGCCTATTCTTAAAATAACCTTTTAAGTCCTCTATAACATTAGGTAAATACCTACCTAAACATTGCTACGAATTTATTTTACGTTACTCTTATAAAGGAAATCGTGAACGATTAAGAAGCAACCCAAACATCAGACACTCGCAGGTTTGCCGGGTTGTAACCATTGTTACCGCGAGATAATATTACTTTTATCATAGAGAAATAAAGTGATCACACCATACGTCAGGGGCCTACCGCGAAAATCGACAGTGACAGAGAAAAATGCCCGCAATTGACGAACTTCGATTTTCGCAGTTATAGCGCAGTTTTCTTACCAACACGCTTATTATTTTCGTAGTCTACATTTGGCGTCAAGTAGCGGGTTTATCAATTCTGCTACTTGACACTATATGCCACGAGTGTCGCGACTGACGAAAAGCTTATAGCTCAACAATTTACAACTAATATTACACGAAAAAGAACGCAATTTCTTTTAGTTTTAAATGCAGCGCTAAAATCTTTTCTTCTTTGCCCTAAGGTGGACTGGTAGAGAATGCCTCATGGCATTAAGTTCGCCTTTTGTACATTAAGTTTTTCTTTTGTGCAATAAAGTTTAAATAAATAAATAAAAAGAGTAGAACATAGACTTCCGGTTAATCCAGTATAGTAGCTGAAAATTGTTAAGCATTAGACTTCGTTCGTCCCGACAGCTATTGTCAAGTAGCAGTACTGATAAATCTGCTACTTGAGGCTAGATGTCAACTACGAAAACAATAAGCGTTTTGGTAAGGAAACCGGGGGCCTACCGCGAATTTCGGTTTTCGCGGTAGGCCCCCCTGATGTATGGAGTGAGCACTTTATGCTTACTTATTTCTCTACGCTTTTAATTAGGCATATGCAAATAAGTGCTCACAGTGGGGTTGCTTACCCTAACTCATAATAATACAAATAATTTTATGTAACAAGACACAAGAAAAATAAAAAATCTGGGAAAGTTAAAATATTACCTGAACTAATGAAATAACAAGATGTAAAATTTACATTTTAATAAATATTTCATTGGAATTATTAAATAAAAAACTGATGCCTATCACACAATACAATCAGAAGTACACATCACAAAATAAATACTAGATAAAATAATCCTAGTCAGTGTCAATTAAACTAATAATTGAATAATAACGGTGGAAATATATACCCATATGCTAGATGTGGCTGTCAGTCAGCTGATATAGCAGTAGGTAAATCGATAGTACGACTCTCGTTACCAAAAATTAATCGTAAGCGTTTCATGGGTGGTAGTGGACGGACAGGGCTGTGCTTGCGATGGCGCTCTTTCGACCGACGCCGTTTCTTCAATCGTCGCACCGTCTCTGGGTCCACGCCCTCTAGCCTTAGCACCTCATACTCAGGGACATCTGTAGAGTTCCCACAGTCCATCACTTCCTCTACCACAGGACTTCTCTTCACTCTTAGGGTTAACTTCAGTCCTCGGCGTGGCGGGGTACAAGGACATTCACTAGATTTGTTTGAGTTATCTGCTAGCCAGGGTGGCCCTGAGTCAGACTCTTTTTTAAACTCTTCAAGACTATTGGATAATTCTACTTTGTTCTTATTCATTTTACTGTCAATAGGCTCACTTGGATTAACATTTTCTCTAAAATCATAAATCTCACTTTTCATACATTTATTATCACTTTCACAGGGTACATCAATATTTTGTTCTTTTTCTTTACTATCAGAGACATTTTCTGGACAGTCTAACTTGATATCAGTCTGGTTGACTGCGTCAGCTTCATGCGGAGGCGATTTTTTTGTATCACATTTGATCTCAGAATTGTCTAAATCAGTTTTAGTGACATCACCATGGGAGTCATCTCTCACAGAGTCTTGATGCTTGCCAAATGAAGTTTCTGTTTTTATTTTTGACTCTGGTGTTTCAAGTGGAGCAGAAATATGAGGATGATCTTTAGGCGTGTTCATGTTTTTCCCCAGCTTTGATTCTGAACTTTGTTTTGTGATGTTTTTGGTTTTAGAGCAAGCAGACTGGGTGCCATTATCAATCAGTCGTTTGTGACTGCGTAAGACAATACCTGTATGAGAATCCCTACTGCTCCGTGAACTAGTGGCACTGCAACAGCGCAAGGGAGGCGCGCGGCGTGATGCGGCACTAGCGCTGGCTGCAGCGCCCGTGCCGGCAACGGTGCCCCTGGTGGCAGGCCGGCTGCTGTCTGTACGCCGTCGCAACCGTTCACCGCGACTGGATGCTGAAGACTCCCTGCTACCTTGAGCTTCTTTATGAATAGACCCATCTACAACATCAGCAATGCACCCTTGAGCAATCAAGAGCTCTGCATCATACTTTGTCAAGCCCTTTTGTTTCATTTCTTTCATACTCAAAGGTGATACTATATTAGAATCTTGTTGTCGAGATATTCGCGTTTTTTCAGTATTTTTCCCATTCACAGTCTTTTGCCCTTGTTTAGCTTTTGTTCTATTAATTCTATTATCAGTTTCTCTAAATCTGTATCGGGTGGCTTGCTCATCATTGTCCCCACTTTTAACAGAAAAAGCCCCTTTGCCTCGTCTCTCACAAGTTTCACATTCACAAAAGCAATTGCCATTGCCAAAGAAATCTTCACCATAAAAGCAAGTTATCTCCTCCCCCACTTCAATATCTCTCAAAACACGGACAAAGGCTTTGCCTCTATCTGTGGCTTCAAAGGTACAATTAGGCCTACAGTCATGATTGATATAAGCTGCAGGACCAAGCCACAATTGTGCACAATTCTTTCTACAGCTGTACATAACTGAAAAATCATTTTTTCCAGAATGAAGCAGTTGCTTCTCTTCCTCTTCTGTCATTTCTGCAATACATCCAACAAGAAAATCTATTCTCTCATGTTTAAAAAATTTTTTGGTTGTGGATATCTTGGCTCCAACCTGATCTTCTAGTGTGTACCTATAACAGGGCTCTATGACAAACCCTGCTTTTTTGTCAAAAACTCGCAAGTAACGGTAAATCTGAAATATAAAGAAAACACTTTATTTTTTTGATACTTTATGAACATGATTATCAAGTGCACTTTTTCTATTAAAATCACAAAACTCACATCCAAAAAATAAGGAAAATCCAGCAAAATTACAAATTTAGTTACTATTTAAACATACTTCAATACCAATAAAACCGTAAATACTAACATGTTCCCTGAGTTTGTTTTGTTGATGTTTATTTTTGCTAAAATGCCTAGGCATCCAATCTCCATTTGCTAGTTTAGTATAAGCTTTGTTGTAGTCTTGAGTCTGTATAAACTCTTTAATAATGTTTTTCAACTCTTCTTTATTCATTTTAAGAGGTCTGTAACGAATATTCATTTTGTGTGTAGTAATGCCCAGGTAAGGATCCACTATAAGCGCAGTCGCCAGGTCATCGTACTCGGACAGCTCGCGCGGTGTCATGCCCATGGGCTGCATTTTGTGGAGCACTTGCCTCCCTGGATAAGTGGCTGATCCAACAACCATCCTGAATACCTGCACAACAAAGGACGCGAGTTTACTACCTTCACAAGATCGGCATCTCAGATGGACACAATGTTTTTTCACTGAGAATTTGACAGGGATAATAAATGCTTTTGGTTTCACTTATGTATTCTCACAGTCCCACAGTTGCCCAGGCTCGTTATTTCTAATATAATAAAAAGACAAATATGGCCGCCAAGCACGAAACCCAAAAAACGACACGTCAAAAATGTTAAGTTATACGCTCTTGTAATTCATAGCTACTAAACGACTTGAACAATTTAGATAGATGAATAATTAAGCTTTCAGTGACACTCACTTATATCATTGAATACACACACAAATCATGTTTATTTCCTAAGTAACTTCCACCTGTACATATAAGCACTTCTAGACGCGTTAGCCCGCTAGGTTATTTACATAAATTATACATAACAAAACTTGTAATTTCCATGTATCTTTTTATACTTTCATCTTTGATAAGCATGAACAAAATATAAAGTAAACGCATTTAAATTATAAACGAGTCTTTATGAAAGCTGAAAAACAACCATGTTTTCTTGCAAGCGATTCTTCGCTCGTTCATTCATTTTATTTGATTTCATGTTAGAGTATTTACAAAGATTGCTTAGACATGAATCGAAACTTAAGATTTTACTTATCATACGCATTGCGTTCAAATATAAGTGACAATAAATTTACTATAATATAAAAACACATAAGCTCAACAAAACACTATAATATTGGTATCGAACAATAACAGTAGTTTTTATATCAAAAATTGTTACATATCTTCATAAATGTGCGCCAACGGACGTTTTCTATTATCTGCATTTTTTGGAATCTTTGTGAAGATGTTTGAGCTGCAATTAAAAACACGGCTATTATGAAATCAAACTACGTCAGAAATGTCAAGATTGTCACAAAAAAATCTACCATTTCGTATACATTAAAAATATTAAAATAAGCAAGATAATTGAAAAATATTTAGCTGTACTTGTCAATTAAAAGCAGTAAAATACAATTCCACGA
The DNA here is from genome assembly GCF_033807575.1 of Cydia pomonella. NCBI lineage: Eukaryota > Metazoa > Arthropoda > Insecta > Lepidoptera > Tortricidae > Cydia > Cydia pomonella. The sequence continues at coordinate 8,201,726 of NC_084706.1, forward strand.
GTTAAACATTTGTTATGCTTTTTTTGTGAATTTTAATAAACATGTAATATATTATAAACTGATATTTATACTTTACATTTTAAGATACATGTGTGCTCGAATTGAAAGATAAGAACGTAACATAAGTATTCTACGTCGAGTATTCTTATCTGTTTTATATGAATGAAGACTTTGTTACGCACGCGCTGATATGAAACAAGAATAAGTTTTACGAGGAAAAATAAAAGAAAATATTGCTTAGACAAGGCCTAGAAGTTCTGTCAGAAAAATCAAAATATTTCTGAATCATGGCCCACTCCTCCGGATCAGGAAATCTTAAAAATGGTCTTATTGATTTCACAGCTGGATCTTTGGGTAAGTGTAACTTAGTTCAATAATTTTAACTGGAACTGGTTCCCCGCGATACAGGCGTAACCTAGTGTGGAGACCCCTAACATATTCTGTTATGTGCTTTATTGATAATAAAAATTATTCTTATTCTTATTATTTCTTATAAGCACTATCCATGAAACCATGTGGACAAAAACAACGTTTACTTACCTATGCATGTTCTTAATCTATTGCAGGGGTCACCAATTCATTTCATCATGGATTCGGTTCTAATAATAAAATGACTATCATGGTCTGTTCCTACTTTAGTTAATAAATAGATAAAAAATAAAATACCACTGTCTGCCATTCAGGGGTCATCACCCCTGATCTATTGCATCATTGACTTTAAAACCTTCAAAATTTATTTGAATTTTTGTGCTTGTGTGGATTACATTTGTGTTTTGATGAAGAATGTGGCGCATTTGCATTTGATTATGAATAAAATATTGTAATTTGAATAAACTTACAATGTTAAGATAAATGAAGTATGCAGTACATAATTTTTAGTCACACAATAAGTTTGATAAAATAGGGATAGTCGTAAATCCTGCATATCTATTAGGGAAAGCAATAACCGGCGTAACTTCATAACCGTTTTTGGTTATGGTTCAGGCTAGCATGCACTGGGCCCTAGATAGAGAGGCTTGGAGAGCACTGGTGAAGAGTGTCCACAGTCGTCACATCCCTCAGACATGAGGATATGACAAGGAAGAAAATGCCTGAAAAATGCCTGGTAACGGTTATAACTATAACAAAATGATGATTGATGTCAAATGACAACAAATAAAACAATGTACAATCAAGCAGTTAAAAAAAATTACAAAAATAATGGTAGTGTCACAGGTGTCACAGCCAATAAAGGCAGGATATTGTAGTCACTAGAAGATCAATTCATAGAATTAAAGTCATACATAAATAACCAAAAATAACCATAATGAGTTATTCGAGTTTCCAAAAATAATTAGGCAGGTCCACACAGAGCGAGCATATGCAAGAAGAAATTGCCTTGTGCGTATGCTCGGTTTGTGTGGACCTGCCTATTTATAATCAAAATAATTAGTTATAAGTGTTATAACTGATTATTTCGGTAACAGATATAAACAATTTGCATTCCCTAATGACTATTTTCTTTTCTTGCAGGGGGGGTTGCTGTAGTATATGTGGGGCAGCCTCTGGACACAGTGAAAGTAAAGATGCAGACATTCCCTCAGCTGTATAAGGGCATGTACAACTGTCTGAAAATAACCCTAAAGAACGATGGGATTGTTCGAGGCCTCTATGCTGGAACCACACCAGCAATAATGGCAAATGTTGCAGAGAACTCTGTTCTTTTTGCTGCTTATGGTTATTGTCAGAAATTTGTATGCCGTCTTACTGGTACTGAGGTAAATGTAATAATTATTTGTCAAATTTCTGATAACTTGTTGCTGCAAAGGCTAACACTTTCAGTGCTATGCATAAGAATTTCAAAATCGTCCTGCCAGCAAAGATGTGAAGTTTTTTTTTATTGGCTTTGGCTTCTTGCTGAAGGTTGTGTAGGTATAGATTTTATTCAAATTGCACAAAAGAAATACTTAACATTTAAAGGCAGATATGTCAATCAGAAAAATTATATTAAATGTAAATAATATTTCTATTTACATGTAATTTTGTCTGACCAATAGGCAGAAAGTTCAACTTGTCACTATATTGCAGCCATACATTTGCCATAGATATTGCTTTAAAGTTAATTTGTTATCAATTTGTTAGCAATAAAACTGTTTTGAATTCACCAATCCATACTAAATCTAGATAAATATACTTAATGTCAACTTGCCTATTCATTTTATATTTAAAAGGAAAGGGGACGGCAGCTTCTCCATACAAATGCAGTCCCCATTTTCTTTGGATATTGACATTATGGAAAATATTTTTACGTAATTTGATGTATATAGACACATTATACATTATATTAACTACAGCTACAAAACGCATTCTTCTAGACTGCAAACAGGCACAATGGTTGTCGATTTGCGGAAAATGCCCAGAAGCACTAACTAACTAACTACAGCTATGCCCCTGTTTGACTTTTTTCGATTTTTTGATTTTTTTTAAAATTAGGAACAAAAACAGATTTCTTACAAATTTATAAATGCTTCTTACTCTTATAATAATTAAAAATACGAAAAAATCTAACATAGGGGCATAGTTGTGTTTGGTATACAACAAGTTGTGTCAAACTATTTTCAATAATGTTAATATCCAGAGAGGAAAATAAGGACTATGTTTGTATGAAGTGGCGATTTTACGCGGGTCCTCAACTTTCGGCTAAGATTAGAAAAATAAGTAAATATCAATAAATGTTTTTTCCTTTTACATATCTGAAAATTTGTAGTCATTTGTTTATGTTTTAGAGTGTAGAGCAGCTGTCAGCGTTTGGAAATGCGTCGGCAGGGTTCTTAGCAGCATTTTTTTCATCATTCACACTGTGTCCAACGGAGCTCATCAAGTGCCAGCTGCAAGCTATGCGGGAAGTCAGTGTGCAAGGCGCCCAAACAGCTGTATGGTGATCACTTTTTTGGGTATTTTTAACTTATTTGACTGATTTGCTTACCAAGTCTTAAATATAACACAAATAATGTTTTATTCATACCATGACCCAAAAATCTCTATAAATGCAACCAAATTTCAGTTTATTCTATTTTTAAAATAATAATCCTACTGTAAAACAATAATGCCACTATAAAAAATATTTTCATAACAAATTTAAATGAGTTAATAGTGAGTGCTGAGTGGTGTTTTTCATACAACAAACTCTAAATCGCCATTACTGTATTTGCAAAGAACCTATTGTTATATGTTTATAAATAGTACATATTAACTGTATAATTGCGTATTCAGATAGACGATTATTATCAAGTTATTATCATGTTTATGCATAATTAACCTTGTGTGTTATCTGTTGAAGGTTAAGATCACACCAATACAACTTACGCAGCAAATATTTCGTCAATACGGCATTCAAGGACTCTTCCGGGGTTTGGTGCCAACCATTATGAGGGAGATGCCCGGGTACTTCTTTTTCTTTGGAGGATATGAAGGTAATATTCATCATATTGTTTTCTTCTTTAAAAATTCCGTAGCCAAAATGGCAAAACGAAAACCTTATAGTAGAACTAGAACATAGAACTGTATTGCTTTCGTATTGGTACACAGGTCTTACAATATACATAACATATACAGAACAACATGATCCCCATAAGGCTGCTCTAAATTGTGACTGCTTGCCATAAGGACGCCTGGTTATAAAGATACAAGCAAATCTCGTCCTTATGGCAAGCGACAAAGTGGGACGTTTTGTCGGCCGCGGTCACAATTTGTCTTAACCCTTTTGCGCATGGCAATCATTTAGATTTTATTCTAGAAAGTTTCTAGACTAGTATTTTTATACAATTTTGGTGTTTGACGATCCTTTTGTGGAATTCTTATTATTAAGTTTGACATATCTATAATAATTCAATGTTTTGTGAGAACAATAATAACTGCATCAATAAATTGCTCTGATATTTAGATTAAGATGATATTTGTAAAATTTGACGATTTAAAAGTGCTTGTTGCTAGGCCTATTTGAATAAAGAATATATTGACTTTGACTATATGGCAGTCATAATATTCAACTCTATTGACAGGTATTAAAGTTCAAATTTAAACAAAATATTTTTATGACATGCGTTAAGGGGTTAAAACTAACATGGTTTTGTAATTAGGACTAACATTTAGCTGTAATTCCTCCTCTGGACGATAGTGTGGCCAATGATGATGACTATGCTCCTCGTGGTGCCGCGATGTTGCCCGCTCCGGCCATACACTGCCCTACTCGCACGATTACTCGCGACGCTCCATACTTCATATTGCCGGTCCTTTGACTCGCACCAAAAATCCGACGAAATACGGAACGGTGGCGACGAGCATGACGAGCGGCATGACGAGTAGCGCGGCCTCACTACGTCTCTGCCTACTTCCCTCGTTACTTCCCATGCCGTTCAAACCCGTTTTATATTTGCTTCGCCTAGATGCCAATCATTTACGCTCCATAGCAAACTAAACGCAACTGTCTGTGTCATACTAATCTGGTCTTCTATCTATCTCACTCTTGTGATAGAGAGAGATTACCGTTTCACTCGCTACACGCGAAAGATTGGCATCTTGGCTAGGCACCCAGATTTAGGTAAAGTTTACAGTAAAAACAAATCAGGTTGCTATTAATAGTTCTCGCCTGTGGATACGCTTTCAATTAAATAATTTTATTTTGCCGCCAATTAAACCTTTTGCCGAGCGTGGATCATGGTAGTGGTCCGTAAGGGAGAGAAATAGCCTGTCTGGTTCCGTGGTATGTTGGTACTCCCCTGCCGTGCTCGTTGGTCGTACCGAGGGCCGCTCCTGGTTGACATATGAAAGCGGCTGGGTGTCATATGATAACCCATCCATACTCGCTTCAACAGGCGAGAACTATTAATAGCTGCCTAATTTGGTTTTACTTTAAAGTATACCTAAACCTTGGTACCTAGTAAAGATGCCAATCGTTCGCGATACTACATATAATCTCTGGCGAAGCGCTGGTGGCCTAGCGGTAAGAGCGTGCGACTTGCAATCCGGAGGTCGCGGGTTCAAACCCCGGCTCGAACCAATGAGTTTTTCGGAACTTATGTACGAAATATCATTTGATATTTACCAGTCGCTTTTCGGTGAAGGAAAACATCGTGAGGAAACCGGACTAATCCCAACAAGGCCTAGTTTACCCTCTGGGTTGGAAGGGCAGATGGCAGTCGCTTTCGTAAAAATTAGTGCCTACGCCAAATTTTGGGATTAGTTGTCAAGCGGACCCCAGGCTCCCATGAGCCGTAGCAAAATGCCGGGACAACGCGAGGAAGAAGACATATAATCTCTGCATTGTGCACCCTAGTCATCTGGAAAGCGAAGCACATACGGAACGCGTTTCTGCTACCCATTACAGCGGCTAGTTACAGCCCTAAAATTCGCACCAACTGGGCATATTGCCTCCCAGGACTTCTACATACCTGCTCACGGCGTTCGAATTTGCAGTGAGTAGAGTTCACTCTCACCTTCAGCAGAACCGGAAGACCTAGATCTACATGACTAGTAAAACAGCCGAAATAATACGAATCTTCACTCTAAATGGCGCTATATACTGTAACGGTCCTTACACCGGTATAAGATTTTTATATAATAATGTCAAGAACCAGTGCATGACTCAATATTTACCGGTCGCCGTGGTAAAACCTAGGATTTACCGAATCCATGTTGGTAAAAGCCCGAAGTGAACAATAATTATTTAACATTTCGGGGTTTTACCGATCGGCATCGGTAAAACCTAGGTTTTACCGTACTTCGGGGTTTTACAGTAACATATATATATATATATATATATATTATATATATATATGTATATCACTTTATTGCACATAAACAGGTTAACATAAAACAGACAAAAAAAATGTAATCAGTAAGTAGCCTTACCACGAGTTTGACACTGACATATTCGCTAGCGTAACTTAGTTTCTATCCATCTCGCTCGTACTTGCATTTTATTAGTGTGAGCGAGATGTATAGAAAGGTAGTTACGAACACGTCAGCTAAGATGAAGAGTCAAACTCGTGGCAAGGCTACAGTTGCACTACATCAAATCGGTAGATTTCGAGAGGAAACGCTTGGTGCTTAAGGATACAGTCAAATCAACATACACGTGCCTTTAAAAAATGAGGAGTTCCCTCAATTCCTCATGGATCCCATCATCAGATCAGAACCAAATTACTATAAAATGGGACCAACTTGGAGATAACCCCTTTCAAACAAATAAAGAATTACTCAAATCGGACCACGGGTGTCGGAATAATTGGTGAACGTACATTAAAAAAAAAGCCACAACCGAATACAGAACCTCCTCCTTCTATGCAATTGAAGTCGGTTAAAAACTACTCCAAAACTAAAAACTACAGAACGGATTTTCATACGACTTTCATCAAAGGAAGGTTTAGGTATATAACTTGTTAAGGTTTTGTGTAAATTGGTTGAAACTGACGATGTTGTCAGAAAAAATCACGCTGCCTAGGAGTTTTGATCGAAAACGCTGCCTAATCCATTTGAGCTATAACAACACAATGTATGGTGGGGTTGTCTCTCTTTCATGGGTCTACAAAAAAAGTCCGCGATGTTGAATGTCTATCTTTTAAGGATAACTTACTATACCCATTCTTAACTTCCAGAAAAAGATCACATACTATGGCATTTGCAAAGCTATTTCCACGGATACAGTATTACGGAAAACGCAATTTTTTGAGATATTGTCAGTCTCGTTTTATTCAGCCATTATAAGGTTGTTAACTTTTTTGGCGAATACATGTTTGACTTATTCTGATCAGGTACGAGAGAACTCCTGACGAAGCCCGGCCAGTCGAAGGACGACATCGGGCCGCTGCGCACGATGATCGCGGGTGCGGTGGGCGGGCTGGTGCTGTGGACCGTCATCTTCCCCTCCGACGTCATCAAGTCGCGCGTGCAAATCTCCAACAAGAGTCAACGGTTCCTCGCCGTGGGGCTCGAGATCGTCAAGCAAGAAGGTCAGCTATTAGTCTGGCTAGCGCCTAGTAAATATTATAAACCAACAAACAGGTATAAGGGCCGATACAGACGGACTGCAACCCGACTACAACTTGTATGGGAACTGCACGCCGAGTGCACGCCTACTGCAGTAGCCCCCGCGTGGCGTTCCCCGCGTGCCTCTTCATAGTTGTAGGTGGCGCTTTTAACTATCTCCCCATTTAAACTTATGCGTGAAGAAATCGGTCATCTTACTGCTATATTGACTTCGAAACATAATATTAGACTTGCCTGGTCTTATGAACAAAAGTAAATACAATGAAAGCATGATAAAAGCATTGTAGGCATATTTCTGTTTAGCGCCATCTAGTAAGTTTTTAAAGAAGCTTTTAATTTAACCCTTTAACGGGCAAAATTCAATTTTATATGGCAAAAATGATTGTCATAGGGTACAATGATTTTGAACTTCATTTCAAAATGACAGGTTTAATTATCCGTAATTTCTGTTGCTGGGCTGACCGTTAAAGGGCATTTTTTGGCAAGGGTTTGAAAAGGCATTTTTTTAGGGTTCCGTACCCAAAGAGTCAAACGGGACCCTATTACTGAGACTCCGCTGTCCGTCCGTCCGTCTCTTACCAGGCTGTATCTCATGAACTGTGATAGTTAGCCAGTTGAAATTTCTACAGATTATGTATTTCTGTTGCCGCTATAACAACAAATACTAAAAACATAATAAAATAAATATTTCTTTCCAATCTCGAGGTTCTCATCCAATCATCGAAGTTAAGCAACGTAGGGCGGGATCAGTACTTGGATGGGTGACCGTTTTTATCGATAATGGTACGGAACCCTTCCTGTGCGAGTCCGACTCGCACTTGGCCGTTTTTTTTACATTAGATGGCGCCATTTAGGATTTTTATGTCTAAAATGCTTTTACAGTGCTTTAAATCACTTTTGTGCTTTGACTATGTCAAGAAACTCCAAGTTATGGTGACAGTTTAAAAAATATGTATATTTAGCGTCATCTACAACAATGACGTGAATGACGATTCACGCAACGTGGTATGTGGGTTGTCATTACTAGACTCTGAGAACAGTAACTTGACAGTTATTTCATACAGGGCAAACCAATTTTGTCATTATTATTAAAAGGCAAATTTGAAAAATGTAGGTGTTAGGTGCGAAAAGGATCGATCTCCTACAGTCATATACAAATTTTGAATTTTACCAGACTATTATAATTATTTTAGCGTTATCTACAACAATGACTGTTGATGACCATGTACTAGACTCGCGTTTGGCCAAACTTTGCTGTTATTAACGACGGAAAATTCAAATAATGCATGCACGGCAGATCGATCGCCCTTAAAAACTTATAAATTGGGTATTTTTTGTTATGACCTTAGGTAATCGTCGATCAAACCATACCTACACTCGATAGCGGAACGAGTAACTCAGGATCAGAATATAGAGGTACCTACATGCGCCGTAACATTTGTGTTTCTATTTGTACGCAATACATTGCGTGAGTTGTTCAATTTGTTTGTATCGGGATGTTGCCATACATGCATCATATAGATTATAGATAATTGATGAGCGATGACTACTTGTTGAATAAAATACCACAAACCACAAAATTATTATTTTTTATCTAAATATGTGATTCTACATAAAAGTAGGCGTTTACTGTTTACTTACAGTCGCCATCAGATATATCGGAGCGGCCGAAGTACTCAAATATTTCTGAGCAGCAATAAATTTCAATAAATTCTTTACAGTAAATGAGGTCAATAACATCTGAACATCCAATTCGCCATAAATATATGAGCAGTGGTTTTTCAATTAATCTGACCACACAACGAGACAATAATATCTGCACAGACAGGGTGATCATAAATATCTGAACATTTAGGGAAAATATACCTTAAATCACTTAGCATACAGTTTAAATGTAATCGTACAGAATTACAGATGTAGTGAATATTCCTTTTACAAAATAAGTAGGTATACAAAATATAAATCTGCGAAAAGCAACTTCACGGTCTTGTTACAAGAGACACATTTGAATAAAATATTTTGGCAATTCACGAAAACGGTAACATACTGTCATTGCATATGTGTGTCTCACGTTTTGATCTGTCACTACGTCATTAATTCCGTGCAAGTATCAAATGTATATATGTAATATTGAAGCTGCCAAATTAAAATAGGTACGAATGCTTTTCAATATTTCATCTACTATTGCGTCGGTCACCATGGCCTAGCGGTTTAGTTATAAGAAATCATAATTATATACCGTTGCGTCAGGGTTCAAATCCTCAATTGTGCTTATTTTTTGTATTTTGTTAAGAATTCATGTTCTTATTTTTATTTTTATTTTAGTATTTTTATTTATTAAAAACTAAACAATCTTAACATCAAAATTAGTACAAGCATGGATTCATGAAAACAGAGATGTGTTGACTAGAATCAAAATGCCGGCTAAGAGCCCCGACCTCAATCTCATCGAGAACTTGTGGGGAAAAATGGTCCAAGAATGGGACGAAAGCCGCTGTCGCACAAAGGAAAACTTAAGACTTCATGCTTACAACGTGTGGGAGTCGTTTATAGGCCGCACTACCTGCGAGAATCTAGTCGATTCGATGAGAAGAAGGCTGCAAGCGGTACTTAATGCAGAAGGAGGTTACACCCAATACTAACTTTTGTTACCCATGTAGTAGTGTTTATGATTTTAATATTATATTTCAAACTAAGGTATATTTTCGTTTTATTAGGTACTCTCTTTTATTTTCACTACTCTTAATATTCCTAATGATATCATTCTATGAAAATAAATAGGATCATGGACTTATTTGCCGTACATTTAGCCCTTAACCATATTTTATTAGTTTACGAACTGAAAATGAGAAGGCACTTGTCCCACCGCACACTGTTAGCGAGAAGCGAGCAGCGAGCAGCGTAAAGCTAATGTGTTCTGATAGCATTTTCGATTTGCCTATAAGAGGGTGTTCGATTGCGGCGGGCGTACATTCGCTTCACGACCAAGGTTGCGGCCCTGCACAAATCCGCACGCAAGACGCATGTGTTCAGCGGTATTAAAAGGAATTAAAATTATCATTGTTATGTAAACTAGATCCCAACAAAAACATAAATGTGTACAAAAAGGCCATATCTGAAAGAGTCACTGAGTCCGGGCGACTCATGCATGCCGCACGTTTCGCACATTAAGAGTAAGATAAGGACGCCATTAGTATCACGATGACGTCACGCTCTACCTCAGGCAGTGTATGTATACACCCTACATCCAGCAATCTCTTTTTAGTTTTGACATTGACAAAACCGAATGGTGGTTGTGTTGAAAATGTATTCGAGCGTAGTAGTACCTACGTTAAAGAATTTTAAATCATATGCCAAGTGACTTAAAGTATATTTTCCCTAAATGTTCAGATATTTATGATCACCCTGTCTGTGCAGATAACTTTGACGAGTTGTGTGTTCAGATATTATTGTCTCTTTGTGTGGTCAGATTTAATTGAAAAACCACTGCTCATATATTTATGGCGAATTGGATGTTCAGATGTTATTGACCTCATTTACTGTAAAGAATTTATTGAAATTTATTGCTGCTCAGAAATATTTGAGTACCTCGGCCGCTCCGATATATCTGATGGCGACTGTACATTGGGGTAATCATCCAACCAAACAGTCTGCCTCTTTTTCATAGCAATCTCTATATACCTACATACCAAATTTGAACCAAATTGATTCCCCATAGAAAATTCCACCCCCCTTTTCAACCCCTTAGGGGTTAAAATTTTCTTGTTTTGAATTTTTTTGTTGTTTGTGTATACTATCCTACATAGCAAATTTCAGCATTCTAGGACTTCAGGAAGTAGTACCCTAAGGGTTTTGATGATCATCAGTGAGTCAGTGAGTCAGTGACGAAATCGGGTTTTTTTAGATATGAATGAGATAAGTATAAGAGAATTTTTTTATGCTTAATAAGTACATTATTGACATTATATCCCGTGAATTTTGTTTATCTGGTATAATCCAAACTCAAGTTATGAGGATTCAAAAGGTAGTGCCCTTGCACTTCGCAATGCTTGTTTTGGCGTGGGCACTACCGTGCCGTCCGTGCCCCTGCCCCCGATCTATAACGTGGCTACAGCTATATTTACTACTTGCATAATCTAGGGACATGTGAGTTGCTGCCGTAGACCGTCCTTCGAAGCGGAGGGCACAGGGGTGTTATCGGCTTGCGGGGTGTTCTCATTGGAGCATGGCAGTGCAGAAGGCCTAGGAGTTGTGGACAGTCTTTGTCAAGAACCTTGCATCCGCAATGCTTCTGCGTAGCTATAATTACTCAAGTTTGAAAAGTTTCAATCTCTGGTCTTAGAAACAGCTGTTTTGCCTTTGCCCTCTGCAAAAGTCAGGTGCCGCAAGAACCGCTATTGAACCCGATCCAGTCTTAAAGTGTGAGTAGCGTAGTGTGGACGCCACACTTCACTATGTTGGATGTATTTCGTCGACACATCTTGACATTCCTCATAACAAATCCTAACATTTTATAAGATTTCTTAGATATATGCTCCACTTGAGGGATAGTGAGTTTTTTATCAAAGACTACTCCTAAATCGCGTATTGTGTCGACTTCTTCAAGGGTGTTGCTGCAATAACTAGCCTGTCTAAGTCACTTTGGGTTCATTATTTTTCCGTTTTTATATGATTTTCTGTAAAGACCCTCAAAATAGCCATTTTTGGCGTCAGTTGCTTTGGTGTTAGTTTAATGGATATTTTGTCGAATTGGCTACTTGACTGTTTTTTGTAAATAATGTCAAACGATCTTGATTTTCCTGAGGATCAAATGTCTATATGGGACTCATGGCATTTAAGCAACACAAAGATCAGAAATGAGTTAAAGTCTGACGCTCGCACTCGACGATTGAAACGCCTCTAACAAAATGATAAGGTAATGTGACGTCACATCATATAGGTCTGTCCTAAATGTATGGAAGATCAAGGAAATTTTCATTTTGACCCTGAAATATTGCGTTTATGTGTATAGTTGTCATACAATTTATTCGGCGTGTCATCGGCTTTAGGTATTTAAGGCCTGCAACGGCAGCCAACATGCACAAGGCTTCATTTTGACAAATATTTTAGTAATATATTGAGAACTTTTTTCGTTCCCGTTTTTCCTTTTAAAATATGACAACTTGATCCTCGTTTTCATGAAAATGGAAAACTGACCGAGGGAAGCGATGGCTGATATACGCGTCATACTCGTGAACGGGTGCTGTTTGTGGAGACTGGTCTGCTTAAGATAACACGGGCTATTATATTTAGTAACTTTATTTTTGAGTATAATGACAGAGATTATTTTATCATAATGAATGTCAGTCATTTCTAAGGATAATTTGATAAATTATAACATCTTTTATTTAGTTCTGACACTTAAAGACATTTGCACCTCTAAATAATTTGTTTGTGTTTTTTGTATGTTCATTATTTTAGTTTTTTTTGTAATTCGACATTAAGAGAACTTATAAGTCTAAGTAATAATAATACTTTAGATTGCATTGATATTTTCAGTTAATTGTATTTTATAATTGTTGATGTGCTTTTTTTGCATGTATGTAAATTCCATGTTGACGTGTAAAAGTGCCCTTGTGGCCTATTTGTTGAATAAATGTTGACGTTGAAGTTGACACACTTCAAACCTCAATATTGTTTTGAAAAACAAATAAACACAAACTATTTTTTTATACTTAATTGAGAAAGATTGCAAATTACGATAAAGAAGAAGTTTTATCATTATTTTGGTTTTTGTTTTTTATCAACCCACGTACATTTTCATGCTCGCACAACCTCGCGGCAAGTGACATTCCACCTCTTTGCACAGCATGAATACGTCTCGTTGGGTTGACTCCTGTAGATTTGCTATATAAAAACAGGTGTATGGTTACCTACTAAATGACCGTAAGACCAGAGACTAGTAAATATTCTATTCTATATTATGACTTCTAAAATCCGACTCTCCTCTAAGCCACATGATTGGCGCGACAGTATCTCGCGGCGAGATAGACTACCCATCCTTTTCTAACTACGTTAATTATAGAGGGACGGGTAGTCTATGTCACCGCGAGATACTGTCGCGCCAATCATGTGCATCCCGGATGGCCCGTAGCGTAGCATATATGCACAAAAGTGAAATTAAAGCATAATAAAAAAATATTTTAGGCTTACTCGGTGTTTTTTTTAAGTCTGTTAATTTCAAATTTCTGTGCTTAAATTATGTTTCTCAAATAAACCGGTATTCTAATTAATTCAATTTTTGAAATAATCAATGATTTACCTACAAGCGAGTACACTTGCCTTAGGGCCTGTTTACATATTGATGAGTGTTTAGTATGAGTTTATACCTTTGCTACTAAACGCAAGTACTATCTCGAACGAGCGATAATCGAAATGTCATTGATACGTCATAATTTTCAATACTTTAGTGGATTTAAATATTTTAAATATAATGTTCGTGTTTCAACAACACTATTATCTACTTTTTACAATAAATGAATATGTATATATATATTATATGTACTTAGCCATACCATAAAGTTACCCGAACCCCAAACCCCCGGAGTCTAAAAAAACACCGTGTATATACATATTCTTATCCAATGGCGTCATCCTAGTTTTAATTTTTAGGGTACTGTACCCAAAGGGTAAAATGGGACCCTATTTAATTTAATTTTTATTGTAATGTCTATTTTAATCCTATGTTATATAATTTGTATTGTGTGGACCATTGTTGTCTATAAATAAATAAATTGATTGATTGATATTACTAAGACTCCGCTGTCCGTCCGTCCGTCTGTTACCAGGCTCTATCTCATGAACCGTAATAGTTAGACAGTTGAAATTTTCACTTATGATGTATTTCTGTTGCCGCTATAACAACAAATACTAAAAAACAGATTAAAATAAATATTTAAGGGGGCTCCCATACAACAAACGTGTACATGTACGTGTGTTGCCGTTTTTATAGATAATGGTACGGGACCCATCGTACGCGAGTCCGACTCGCACTTGACCGGTTTTTTTAATAATAGTTTTGAATGATTCACAGATAGTTTCACTACACTTAAATCGACCGGGATATAAACTGTGATCACCCACCCATCCGCTATGTCCAGTTACCCGTGAACAAGATGCATGCAACTGGTAAGGTAATCACGGTTTATATCCCGGTCGATTACGGTTTTGTTAAACCTTGTTAAGGGCTCAAATGCTTCATTTATGCTTTAAATCTATTTTTGTGACTGCTATAACTCCAGTTAGTCAAGCTGGGCACCGTTAATCAAAAAGTTTACTTTGTTAAACGTTGAAACGTTACTTTTCAAAAGTTTAAACGTAATTTAAAGTTAATCGTTAACTCAAAATCGTAAATATACACAATAGGAAATAAAACAAGTAGAAATAATCATAAATTTTGATTTTTATTAATGACTAATCTACTACATAACATGGTAATCAATGATTACTAAACATTGCTAATTAATAATAGCATAGCCAATAAAAATATCATTCGCGAGCATCTGCCATAAGGTGCATGGACTTCTGTCGTCTGATAGCGACGCCAGTTTTGGAGAAAGAATATCTTTTCCCATCGAAAACAGGCGTTCCACAGCATCACTCGAAGGTATGCTAGTGTTATATGTGAGTAGGTACTTAGGTATTAACGATTAACGGACTTAAGGAAAGTTAACGGAAGTTAATAAGTCCGTTACAGGTTATTATCATCATCATCATTTAAGAGCATGGCTCTTGTCGGTGGAGTAGACGCCAGTTTTCGCGGTCCTCGGCCAAGTTCTTTAGGTCCCTGTAAGACACGACATTTACTTTTCCTTTTAGTTGCTGCGTGTAACTTGCTCGTGGTTTTCCTCTTCCTCTTCTACCTTCGATCTTGCCTTCCAAAATAGTTTTAAAGAAAGTGTCGTGTCTTATCAAGTGACCTATCAGGTTATTAAAGTTAACTTAAAAGTTAATCCGTTACTCAAAAACTTAACTTTGTTAATTAACGGATTAGCGGACTTCTGCCCAGCTATGGTCAAGTCCAAGTTCACATGTTGAAATTAGAAATAGTATACGGTAGGCTTGAGTGGAAAACTTTCCTACGCAAATAACTAAAATGTTAAAATAGTATATGATTTACAACATCAACGATTCTCGCGGCGTTGTATGGGGGCTGTCAGTCTTCATTATTCATACTAAGACGTAAATTTCACTGCAACGAGATCAAGACTGAAGAAAGTCAGTGAAATGTGAAGCAAGCATAATTTATTAAATTTCATACTTTTGCAGGAGTCCTTGCGCTGTACAACGGGCTGAAGCCGACCCTGGTCCGCACCGTCCCCGCCACCGCGGTCCTCTTCGTCGTCTACGAGTACTCCAAGAAGTTGATGCACCAGTCGTTCGGTGACTAAACAGAAACATGACTACGAATTATGTGTAGAGGACTTTGATACTTTACTTTCGTAACTTAAAACTGTTGAAGAGAATTATGGGTAAAATTTAACGATTAAGACAAATATTTTTAATATAAATACTGTTGTTAAAAAAAACTTATTTTATTTCTGGCGTTGTACAACGGTTTATGCCGAACTACGTCTGCACGATATCGGACTACTACCGCACTTCAGAGGCCCTTCCGTGAAAAACTAAAATCGAAATGTCTTTATCTGCCTCTCTATCGCCTACTTTTACGTGTTTTTTCATTTCCTGTCTATTTTTAACTGTATGGTGCACAATAAAGAATATTTACTTACTTACTTATCGATCAAATATGCAAGAGCGATAGAATAGTACATTACGATACAAGTGCGAAAAATAGGAAATTCGAAACGAGTGGCGATAAATTAAAACACGACCGAAGGGAGTGTTTTAAATCGACACGAGTTGCGAATTACCTATTCGCACATGTATCGTACAACGTTTTACAGTACATATGGCCCTTTAAATGTTCGACACAGTAACATAATATGCTACTTCTCGCACTAGTGCTATAAAGTAGCCCCATATGTACTGTAAAAGCAGTTAACGAAATTTCGATTGTCTTTTTTCGCGGTAGGCCCTCAGTTCATAGCCATGAGGCAATTTTGTTTTATACGATTCCTAGTTGGGTATGTTTAAATATTAAGCGCCAATTACATCCACTCTTCCCGATTTCGAACCTGATAATCGTTTTCCATTCCAAATATTGTAAACGATGTGCTGATATTTGGCGAAACGGAAAAATACTCTTACTCGGATCTGATATCAGGCCTGACAAGAGTGTGGATGTAATTAGCACTTTACCTACGAAGGAATAAAGAGACGTTAGGAGTGTTAGGTCACAACACTGTTGAAGAATGCTAAGGGCCTCAAAACACTTCACCGATAGTTGAATGCGATTTGCGTTACATTGCGGCAATTGATCGATCGAAATTCGCTGCACCCACTACTTAAATAAAATAAAATTAGAAATATCGAAATGTTGCAGCTCTTATTGTAACACAAGATGGTTACATCTTATATAGGTAAAAAACTTAAGTAAGTCACCTGTTGTATGTCGTTGTGACCTGTTCGAATAGACAATACATGTTTAAAAGACACACACAAACAAAACAAATGTCTATTCGAACACGTCACAACTACATACAACAGGTGACTAACTTAAGTTTTTTACCTATAACACATTGTTACTGGTGGAATCTCAATGGGGACCGTACGCGTTGGAGGGTCGGCCATCTTTTGGCCTGAATCGGAACCATAAACATGCACATGTACACGTTACGTGTTTTTCTTGTGCATAGTAGGTTCTGCCATCTTGTGGGCTACATCGGAACAAAAAACATCACATTTACGCCTCGCGCCAAAAATCTGACAGCTCCTGTGCTGCCTCCTACAGTTCATGCACGCTCCCCATACAATTTGAGACTCCGGTACTGTTAAAAGATCTTTCGGTAGATGTCGCTATACGCCACCCCAAAGGCGTGTATACATAAAGGGAAGGAATGGAAAGATTTGCGAGATCCTGGCAGGTTTCCGTAGCTCAATTGGTTAAGAGCAAAGCACGGATTGCGGAGGTTGCGGGTTCAAGTCTTGCCGGAAGCGTAACTTTTTTCATTTTTTCCTTTAATATAAAATTTGTAGTATCGCTCGCAGACGTGTCTGCTTGTTAATAAATTACTTTAGTATGGGTTAGCACATTGTTACTGGTGAAATCTCAATACAATTTGAGACTCCGGTGTAGTGTTGTGAATTTAAGCTTCGAGGCGTAAACTACAAGACTCGAGTCGCGACTGCTGAGTCTAGAAGCCTCGAACCTTGAAGCCTCGACCATATAAGCCTCAATTTATAAGTTCGCGTTGCTGCTTACAATCAGAGAAACCTCGAGTCTTTAGGCCTCAAGCTTTAAAGCCTTCTAAGCTTTGAAGGTTTAAGTCTATAAGGTTTGGAGCATTTAAGTCTTAAAAGCTTCTAACAAATTAGATCAATCTATGCCATATTTGATAGTTATACAGGGTGCCCGTGAGGAACCCGAGCGATTTAAACAGTGTAATCCTGAGGTCAATAAAATTAAAAAATATTATACAAATTTTTGTGAAATGGGGGAAAAAAGAAAAAAAATATTTGGAGTTTATCGCATTTTTGTTCGTAAAATATCAATTAGAGTGGATAAACAATATCTCTAAACGTAAAGTTGCTATACGCCACCCCAAAGGCGTGTATACATAAAGGGAAGGAATGAAAAGATATGCGAGGTCCTTTTTATTTATTTTTATTTATTTATTTAGGATCACCAACAGACAATATATCAGAGAAAAAATAATCTGTAGCTTACATAACATTAAGGGTAGATGTTTGTCCAATTATAGGTAACCACAGCTTATTCCAGTATCTTAGGATAAACAATATAAGTACAGTAAGACATTTAGACTTAAGCTATTAATAAATAAAATTTAACTAAAATTTAACAAACTTCAAAAGACTTTTGATAGGCTTCCGTAGCTCAATTGGTTAAGAGCAACGCACGGATTGCGGAGGTTGCGGGTTCAAGTCTTGCCGGAAGCGTAACTTTTTCCATTTTTTCCTTTAATATAAAATTTATGAAATGAACGTTTGAAAGAGGGAAAACAGAAGAAAAGTAGCCGTACAAGATATTTATCTTTTGGGAACAAAGTTCAGACGCAATAGAATATTGACGTCTACTACAGTCCACAGAGCATATAATCACTACTCATTTCAAAATGTCCTCTGCACGGCTAGCATATGATGGGCGCGACAGTCGACAAGCGAGAAAACGCCGCGACATAGAGCTTTCTCGCGAATCGCTACCGATTCGCGAGAAACGCGCTGTCTCGCGGACAAATGTCAAAGCGACATAATTTTGTGGTATGACAGTTCCACGCGAGATACTCTCGAAACTTGTAGCACAAGTGCACTATGGGAGAGAAAATATCCCGCGTTTCAACGTCAAAAGGAGAGAAACTGTCTTCGAGGCTAGAGGGTCGCGAGAAGCATATTTTGTCGAGGTTTTGTTGAATTTGGTCCTATAAGAATACTACAACACTTTTCTGTGTAAGTTTAATATGGATCCTGAGTTTTATGATTTGTGTGTTAGCTAGGTAGGTAAGGTGTACGTGGTATCGCTTCATAACATACCTATTAAGATACCTATATCTATATCATGCCGCTAATAACAAAATTTCTGACAATTTTTTATTTTTTGATTATGTATGTATGTAGGTATGTATATATTTTATTGTACATAGAAATAAAAACACGAAAAGCTTACGACAGACCATATTGTGTACAGTCAGCTGCAAAAATATGTATCGAGAGAATCGTCTCATAAATATGGTACTACGCTCTTACTACACTGGAATAAGATGCTATGGGACATATTTTTGAGTAAGATGTGTACACCCATATTTTTACACTTGACTGTACGTAAAGGGAAGCACGCAGTAATAACAGTCTACGTACACTTAAGACGTGCGCTTTATTGAAAAGTTCAGAAGTAGAATACTGGTAGTAGTGATTATATGCTCTTTGGAATACTTGAGAAAAAATCTAATCATAGACAGCGCACTTCACTACGTCAATAACGCCTAGGTTCTTAGCTACTCTAGCGCTACTCTGGAGAGATATGGAACTATTATTTATAGCTGACAGCTGTAGCAGGAGTTTCTGTTCCTTGCCTCTACCTTCCTTAATACTAAATATTATGGAGCTTTGCTCGGTTATATATTGTAATATGTTGGTGTATAGGTGATAATCTTAACTACATTTTTTACTAAATTAAACTTGTCTAAAACAATAAAAATTAAAAAAATATATATAAACTTGAACATATAAAAAAAAAACAAAAGTTAGTCACCGGGCGAGATTCGAACCCGTAACACTCTTTTAGCAGTCCGCGTCTTAACCCGCTGGACCAGACGGACAGTGGCCGGTGACACGAAATTAGCGACCATATTCTGCGTCGAAAGAAAAACGCATGAAAACTCGAAAACACGCGTTTTCCCAAACATAAGACTAATCTACATAGATTGTATACCCCCAAAAACCCCCATATACCAAATTTCAGCGAAATCGTTAGAGCCGTTACCGAGATCACAGAAATATATATATACAAGAATTGCTCGTTTAAAGGTATAAGATATGTATATTCATGGGTCCTAAAATGCTGTCACTAAAGAGTAGGCTGTCACCAGAACGTAGTGATTTTATGCTCTTTGGCTTGCACGTCATTGTTGCGTTGTCGATTGCAATATTGACACGTACATAAACAATAATTTCATAAGTATATTTACATTGTGTCTAAGTATTTTTGTTATGTCGTTAGATGATTATCAAGTACATAATATCTACCGATACACGAGGAAAACATACAAACAGAATAGGAACTGTCCGCGGGATTGTACTCTTGACAATTCACGGGAAGATGGAACCGTAGATCTACCTGAGAATTCTAAAGAAGACGTTGATTTTATAGATCATTCACCTAGAAGCGACGATTATGCTTTGGTCACTCCTGAGTGCCTCTACGACTTGGATACACAGAGAGACGTGACTAGCATTCTGCATAAAAAATGTCCAGTAATAACCTTGGCTCAGCAACAACTTTTGAAGGTTCTTGATGAGACTAACCATATGTTATCCCTAGTCCCTGAAGAAAATTGCAGGTCTAGTAACAATGTTATTCAGTCTATAATGAACGAACGAAAGAAATACCTACTTATCTAAATCGGTGTACCAAATATTGAGGACTTATTTATGTCCCCGATTAAGAGAGATTTCATATTATCTGATCCGATAGCGGATATAAGTAAAATGGTTAACAAGTTGACGCTTCCGATAATTTCAGGCACATCAGACCGTTGGTTGTCGGGACGATAATTTTTGTTTGTGTGCGTATATGATCGAGCATGCACTGGTGTCGTTTTAGGAGGCTTATAAAATATAAGTAGATCTCCCTGCACTGGTCTGATTGAGTTGGAAATCAAGACCAGCGGTGGCAGCATGGTTACATTTTCATCACTTGTCACTATGTCCGTCACTTTCGCGCTTACATACTTGTTAGAACGTGACAGGCATGATGACGAATGATAAAGAGCCGACCATCTCAGCCCTACTGAGGGTGTGCGGAAGGACTTTTAATACAAAACAGGGGTCAATAAAGTTCGCCTACTTTAACTTTCTCCTTTTAAGGGTTCCGTACCAAGAAGGTACAAAAGGAACCCTTATGGTGCGAATCTGTCCGTCCGTCTGCTGCGTCCGTCTGTCTGTTTGTCTGTCACGTCGCTAAATATCTCGCGAGAACCACTTAAGCTATCGATTTAAAATTAGGAATATAGTTAGGTATGAACAAACGCTAACCTAGACACATTGAAAGTATTATTTTTTATTATTATAACTATGGAAAATGCCCAATATGAAGAGGGGCAAAATTTCAAAGTCTAGTGACTAGGTCAAGTGGGGTATCATTTGAGAGAACGTACATTCCAAAACATTTTTTTTTTTTTTTTTGATACAGGAAAAAAAATGATTTATGAAGGAAAATGTGAAAAAATATTAACATTACTATAAATTTTACAGGAAAAATATAATCAGACCTCTATCTTGGTAACTTTTTTTTAATTAACAAAAACCTTTCCGACTTCAGTTTGCAATTTAACCAACTTTACGTGTGTTTATTTCACCTAAAATTTCTATGAGATTACATAAATACATGTTTTTTAACCCATTATAGCCTAGCGGTGCCGTTCGGCACCCGATTTCATACGTTCATATTTTCGCGCCACGAGCGCTTCTAAAGCGAGTAACGAACGACGAAGGCCGATGATTGTCTATCGATACGGTGCTAGAGGGAGATAGTTAATAGTTTTTCAACACACTTGCTCAAAACGACGTTTTTATTCCACCGATTTTTGGCTCATAAATGTAAAAAAAAGCGGCCAAGTGCGAGTCGGACTCGCCCATGAAGGGTTCCGTACCATTAATGACGTATTAAAAAAACTACTTACTAGATCTGGTTCAAACCAATTTTCGGTGGAAGTTTGCATGGTAATATATATCATATATTTTTTTAGATTTTTCATTCTGTTATTTTAGAAGTTACAGGGAGGGGGGGACACCCTTTTTTTTCACTTTGGAAGTGTCTCTCGCGCAAACTATTCAGTTTAGAAAAAAAATTATATTAGAAACCTCAATATCATTTTTAAAGACCTATCCATAGATACCCCACACGTATGGGTTTGATTAAAAAAGATTTTTTGAGTTTCAGTTCTAAGTATGGGGAACCCCCGAAATTTATTGGTTTTTTTTTCTATTTTTGTGTAAACATCTTAATGCGGTTCATAGAATACATCTACTTACCAAATTTGAACAGTATAGCTCTTATAGTTTCGGAAAAAAGTGGCTGTGACATAATCGGACAGACAGACGGACATGACGAATCTATAAGGGTTCCGTTTTTTGCCATTTGGCTACGGAACCCTAAAAATCGCTTCTAACAGAATGCGCAAACATGGAGTCACGGGAGAGGCTTAATAGCCTAGTGTGACCCACAATAATTATGTAAATGTCTCTGACTGATTAAAAAAAAAAAACATTTTACTTACTTTACTTTAAGTACAACGTTTTGCCGTTTCGGATCAATCTAGCTAGTCGTTTTAAAATGAGAGCTAGAGAGAGAGATAACTAAGTTTGTATGGAGAAATTGAAGAACCGAGCTTGCTGCGGATTCATAAGCATCTCGGCCGCTCCGATATAATGAAGGCGTTTAGGTATTAATACAGGGTGATTCATCAGACGTGAGCAGGACTAAGCCTACACAATCAGTAAATGTTAATAAACCGTTCATCATCATATTTAAGTAAAACAATCTTGCTTTATTTCTGTTATTTAACTTTTTGGGAAGGACAAATTTGATAATCTACAATCATGGACACCCTACAACACTTAATTAAGAAAGATAAAACCTCTTTAACCGTTATGACAGTAGTTTGATTATGAAGAAAACAAAATGTCACACTTGAGTGAGATACGATTTTTCAAAAGTAACCAGACTCCGATGACATTCAATTGTCACTTGTTATGGATAAAACAAAGAGGGTGACCATACATGGCGTAAATAAATTAAAACATTTTTTTTGAACAGTAAAAAATAAAAGAACGTTAATCTCACAAATACTGGTACGAAACAGTTGCTTATAACTTACTGAATGCTCAAGCTTGATCCTGCTCACGTCTCCTGAATCAACCTGTATACCTAAACGCCTATACATAGATATAAATTCTATTATAGTTAGTAGTTATCTAATGACCAATATACCTACTACGTGCAACATCAGGAAAAAGCCCCTCAAATTCCTGCTGGTAATCATTTGTTGCAGGCATTATTGCCTAGTTACCGTAAAACGCTGCAACTTTGCCTGGATTTTGACGTTTTTTTCTTATATCTGTGAACCTATTTTTCATTATGAGTTTCATGAGTATTAGTCGGAAAACATACCCTATGCCTTACCAGATAACACTCAAATCTCATTACCTAATCATACTGTATTTCCGATTTACAAGCAATCAAAGTGGCAGGCAAAGTTGTAGGCCTAAGACGTAACTTTGCCTAGACGGATATCTCCATAAATAATGTGTTGCTATTTGCAATAATATTTACTCTTGTGCATGAGACATTATGCTTGTCCCTGACAGTCAAATTATGGCCATAAGCTATAACCGGGGACGGTTAATAAGGGTCCTGTGTTTTACGCGAAAACAGCCGTAAGGGAAAAGAACACTCACTGGGAAAACTATGAGGTCGCGCGCACGTTGCATCTCAAACGCATGCCGGAAACGAACTATTGATATGGCGCACGCGAGGTGATTGAGTGATTGATTTAGAGTGAATGTGATGAATGGTGAGTGTATGAAGATTAAGGGGTTCACAGACGTGTGTATGGTGAAGGTGTGTCTACACGTCTGTGTGGAATTGTAGGTTAGGGCGGTGCTACAGGCTCCCCCTTCGGGCCATGGGGACGTCCTCGCCCATGGGCCGACTCACAGGTTGCTTCTTGCGTGGTCTTCCTCTCTTCTTCTCACCAGCTGCAGGTGTAGTAGGAGTGACAGGTGTGCGCTTGGGCGGTCTACCTCTCTTCCGTTGTGGCATGACGGGTTCTGCGGGTTCATCACCACTCTTCTGATGGTATGTTGTCAAGTCTGATACATGATATTTACCAACAGTTTCACCATTGTTTGTTATTAAGTAGGTAGTCGGACTGACTACCTTTGATATAATGTATGGTCCGTCACGTCGAGGTGCAAATTTGTTAGTTATGCCTTTTGTTTGGTTACTTAAAACGTGTGTTTTCAAGAGGACCTTGTCTCCAATGTTAAAATTTTCATGAGGTCTACGCCTTTGGTCTGCATAGATCTTTCTGCGATCCTGTTGTTGGAGATTGTGTTCTTGGGCTTCGGCGAGGTTGTCACTGAGTCTCAACAGGTAGGGCGTTATCTGGGGTATAAAATTCTCAGCTTGGATAACTGCCCGTAGATCATGCTTATTCTCTATGGGTGATCGCATCTCTCTCCCGAAGGCGAGGTAAGCAGGCGACTTTGCGGTGCTTTGGGTGACAGCACTATTCATGGCAAAGCGTACAGCAGGTAGGGCACTCGGCCACTTGGTGTGGTTCCCCTCAACTATGATGGCAAGTTGACTCTTGAGGTCTCTGTTCTTTCTCTCTACTGGGTTTGCTTCTGGATGGTAAAGAGGTATCAGATTCTGCTGAACTCCTAAGGTGTGCATAACTTTCTGCATGACCTGGGACACAAACTGCACGCCATTGTCAGATATCACTCTCCTGGGAAATCCATATCTGAGGAAGACTTCTTCAACCAGGGTTCTGGCGCAAGCTTCTGCTGTTGCTGTAGTCAATGGGAAGAGCTCAACCCACTTAGTCGCAGTATCCTCTATAATGAAAATCCATCGTTCTTCTTTTTCCCCAGTAGGTAAAGGCCCAAATAGGTCCATTGCGAGAACCTCAAATCTCTGAGCTGGTACAGGGGTCTGCAGTAACCCTGCAGGCTTCAAGTTGGATGGTTTGTAGCGCTGGCACTCATTACAATCTCGTACATATTCTGTGATATATCTCTTCATACCGGGGAAGTAATACCTTTTACTTACTCGCTGGTATGTTCTTTCAACTCCCATGTGTCCGGCTGTAGGAGCATCATGTAGTTCCTTTAGGATCTCCTTTCTCATGGACTGTGGTATGACTAGCTGAGGGTCGTCACTCTCGACGTCAGGGTTAAAGTGGTATAGCACTCCCTGTGACATATAGTAGCCTCTCTCAGTCCAGCGTGTAGCAGCCTCTATGTTGTCGTTTTCAAAGTCCCTGGCAATCTTCCAGATTTCTGGGTCCTCTGCTTGTGCGCTCCGTAGGTCTGTAGGTGACATGTGTGGTATATCTACTATGACGGTGCATAGGTTACAGGCATCTTTAGTAATATCATCACACACAGGTCTGCTCAGGGTGTCAGCAACAACATTCTTACTTCCGGGTTGGTACTCAATTTTCAAGTTGTAAGCCTGTATCTTCAGAGCCCATCGCGCGAGGCGCCCTGTAGGCGTCTTGAGGGTTAAAATCCATCGTAAAGGTTGGTGATCAGTGACGAGGACAACTTCTGAGCCTTCAATATATCCACGGAACTTGTCAAGGGCCCACACGGCTGCTAGAGCTTCACGTTCTGTGGTCGTGTAATTCCGTTCGGCGCTCGTAAGTAGTCTGCTCGCATATTCTACAGGTCGCTCGTCGTAGCCTTCCCCTTGAAGCAGGACCGCTCCTAAGGCGTATGCACTCGCATCAACTCTGAGAATAAAACGCAAAGTATAATCAACCTGCCGTAAGATTGGGGCAGATGCCAGACGTTTTTTCAACTCCTTGAACGCGTTGGCTTGATCTTCTCCCCAGATCCAGTTCTGGTTCTTTTTTAGTAACATTGTTAGTGGTCTTGCTATCTTGGCGAAATCTGGTATGAATTTCCGAAACCAGGAGCAAGTCTGGATGAAGGTCTTCAAATGTTTGTCATTGTGTGGTTCCTTCATCTCGTTGACGGCCTTAGTTTTCTCACTATCAGGTTGTATTCCATCAGCTGACAGAATGTGTCCGAGGTATTTCACCGATTCACATGCAAATGTGCTCTTTTCTCTGTTCACACGCAGCTTGAACAGTTTGAGTCTCTGAAATACAGCCTCAATATCTTCGAGGTGTTTCTCAAAACTGTCTGAGAGGATCAGGACATCATCAAGGTAGGCCAGTATTGTCACTTTGGGGAGGTTGGAACGAAATCTGTCCACTAGTCTTTGGAATGTCGATCCAGAGTTTCGGAGACCCATTGGCATCCGCTTGAAGCGGTACATCCCGAGTGGAGTCACAAATGAAGTTTTATCACGATCTTCTACTGCCACTGGTACTTGCCAATATCCAGCACGAAGGTCCAAAGCGGATATGTATTTAAACTTGCCGGTTCCATGTAAAATGTCATCTACTCTTGGTAGTGGGTATCGATCGGGCTTGGTTACCGCATTCAGCTTTCTGTAGTCAATGCAAACTCTTATGCTGTTGTCTCTCTTTGGTACCAGTACTACAGGAGCAGACCATGGAGATTCGCACTCCTCAATGATATCATCTTCCAGCATCTTCTCCAGTTCCACTCGCAGAGCTTCTTTCTTAGGTTCTGGTAATCTGTAAGGTGGCACAGAGATTGGCTGTATATTTTTATTGATCAACTCAATATGATGGACGGCATAAGTAGTTGGTTCTCCCCCTAGATTGAAAGTATCCCGATAACGGTCAAGGAGTGAAGACAACTTGTCCCGTTGTTCACTATTGAGTGTAGTGCCTTCATTATCACGAAGTGCCTGAGATGTCTCAATAGGTTTGCATGCAGCTATGGCTACTGTTTCATCTTCATACTGCAGTTCATACTGAATGTCCGGTTCACCTCTAAAGCTCCAGGTATGGTTATCAAAATCAGTCTTCAGTCCTGATCTGAATATGAAATCCATACCTAACAAAGTTTCATTATCAGTAGCGTCGGGGAAGATTATAAAACTCATAGGTATAGGTTTACTTTTTAAGACAACAATAGTGTCTATGGAGAGTATCTCTTCTACTACGGATCGACCTTTAGCATACTTAATATTTAAAGTGGAAGGGGTAAATGACTTACCACAGTTCTTCATTAATTTGTATAGACTTTCACCTGCAACACTCCTCTTCGCGCCCGTGTCGACGACTGCACGACCTTCGCGTCCACAGACGGTAATGGGAAGAATAGGTCGTGGCCTGTCAGCTTGTTGTCTCAGTAGAAGGTAGTCGCTTGGTGTAAGTGTATCTGTGTGTGTGTATATCTCGCGCGCGCACATATCGACAGGCGTCGTAGCCTCCGTCGTAGCAGATGGATCCTCCGTAGAGAATGCGCAGAATGCAACACTCGTGCCGCTCCCCGCAGCGCCGGAGTCTTGCTTGCATCGCGGGCAGTTGGCGCGTATCACGCCGGGGGTTCCACATCCGTAACACGAGAACTTTTCACTTTTTGCAATGTCACTATTGTCGGTAGGAGTAACCGCCGTATCAGAACGTTTCGCGAGTAGCCATTTGCAATTATCTTTATTATGTCCGAATAACTTGCAATAATTACAAAAACGACTTGGTTTTGGTTTCGTACTAGAGTTCGTATCGTTCGGCACTTTATTTTCGCTTGTAGCACTTTGTCGCGTAAAGGTTTTTTGTTTTAATTGTTTACTATCGGAAAACGTGGTATTTGTTGACTTATTTTCGGGATTTCGGTCGTTAACGTTATTTCCTACATGTCGAGTGACAGATCGGCCATTGACAGCGTTGACGTTGACGTTTGGCACATTCGCGGACGTCGTTCCATTCGTCTCGTTCATTTCGGCCAATGAATCTTCGACCGATCGAGTTTTCCGTAGTAGATCGTTGAACGATGTGACGCTTTCGCGAGGGACTCGTTTCCGGATCCGCCGGTTTAACAAGCCATAGACAATGTCGATTTGAATGGTTTCCTCTAACGAATATGGCAGCTGAGCTATCAATGCACGAGTTTTACATATAAAAATTTCTGTCTTTTCGTCATTTTGTTCTTCTCGAAATATCTCTCGAAATATGAGGAAAGGTGCTTTCCGTTTGCCAAATGCATGTTGTAGGTCGGCAATGGCCTCGTTCCACGTTTTGACGTTTTTACGAACACCATTCCACCACGTTGCCGCGAGACCGGTGAATAAAAATGACAATCCGCGTAATGCATTTTCATCGGATATATTAGCACAATCTTTGTATGTCTGAATACCATCGATAAAAACCTCTAAGGCGTCTTCAACGGATTCTTCAGCTCCGCTAAAGCTGAGTTTGCAACCGGCAAAATGTCTGTCACGTTGATGCGTTGTAGCCTGAGTCGCCGTCACTAACTTCTCACACAATTCGTTGTGTGATTGTTGCATTTGTTGCAACAACATAGTTAGGTATTCTTGTGGCATCGTCAAATTAAAAGATGGCTCCGGTGTAGCTGACGTCGAAGATGTTTTAATCTTCGCACCGTTTTCGGTATTAAGATCAGCGGCAGCCATGTCTTTTTTGGGTGGCATCTCGCACGCGATTTCTACTCACTACACTATCTCACAACACAATCCGAACGCTGGGCGCCACGTATAACCGGGGACGGTTAATAAGGGTCCTGTGTTTTACGCGAAAACAGCCGTAAGGGAAAAGAACACTCACTGGGAAAACTATGAGGTCGCGCGCACGTTGCATCTCAAACGCATGCCGGAAACGAACTATTGATATGGCGCACGCGAGGTGATTGAGTGATTGATTTAGAGTGAATGTGATGAATGGTGAGTGTATGAAGATTAAGGGGTTCACAGACGTGTGTATGGTGAAGGTGTGTCTACACGTCTGTGTGGAATTGTAGGTTAGGGCGGTGCTACAAAGCTTAATACTTTTTTTTTCACATGCAATAGGTAAAGTTGTAGCAGGTTCCACAAACTTTCTATACAAAAATATCGTTAACTGTAGGGTTGTGCCAAAAAAATATTATTATTAAAAAAATCTATTTATATTGTTAGTTACAAAATAATCAACAAACAAATGTAATATATTGTTGTTTGATTTCTTTTTCTTTTAGTATTTAATAATTTGAACTTATTTTAATTTTTTTATTACAAGTTGCATTGCAGATACACTATTTTGCTAATTTTCAGTGCATTATTATAGTGTAAAGTTCTATTTCATTGTAAAGTTCTAATCACCCATCACCTTAATAAGTATGTCAAACACCTCAATTGGTCGCTAATAAGTGGTTGAAAATTGATTGTAAACATACAACATAATTATAATACAATAAATATACAATTGCAAGTAACTACAATAAAAATATAATAACAGATTGCAATAAGTTTTTTTTATAATTTTCATTTTAATACCCATAAGTTTTTTTTGTTAACGTTAGTTTATTAGTGCATTGTCAGCAGATCTACATAGGTACCCACACAGAAAGTCGGTGAAAATCGACTTGCAAAATTTGACTTAAACAAACAAACATTGCAAGTCAATAAAAAGCTTGTTATAAATAAACTAATTTAAGCAGTTTAGGCAAGCTTATTTTTACTCTTTTCTGTACATTTATAAAATTCAGCTAGTGACAGCCCTAGACCCAGGCAAAATTGTGTCATTCAAGTTTCCAAAACACTGCCCAATATTGCCTAGTACGTTATTATGCTGAAATCATGTCCTTTTCTTGAAAATATTAAACTTACGGGAAATAGACAGTCTTTACTTACCCTGGGACGTTACCACTTCTCAAAAAAACACCTTTTTCGTGGATAAAAATTCAAAAGTTGCGAGACACTAAAAAAATGTTGCCACTCACGCCGACTTATGATACGTAACTGGCGGAGCAACAATGGAGTTACCATTGTAAAAATATGAAATATGTGTTGCCAGAATAATGAAAATTACTATCAAATGGTAAAAAACAAGAAAAAACTAAGCAAATTCGAGAGATCGTAATTGAAATCAAATAGGCAAAATTGAGCTTAAATGGCAAAGTTGCAGCATTTTACGGTACCACAAATACGAGGGGCGTTCAATATAAAATGAGAATGAGATGCAAACTCTTTAAATATTAGGAAAGTAAATACTGGCCGGTAAAGCTAAATCTACCTAGCTGATTGCCATGAAAAAAAAAACTGTTTTTTGTTTTAAAAAAATACGGCGATTTCTTTGCGATGCTATAGGGCACCCTACAGTTCATGCTCGCTGCATGAACTGTAGGAGGCAGCACAGGAGCCGTCAGATTTTTGGCGCGAGGCGTAAATATGATGTTTTTTGTTCCGATGTAGCCCACAAGATGGCAGAACCTAATATGCACAAGAAAACACGTGACGTGTACATGTGCATGTTTATGGTTCCGATTCAGCCCACAAGATGGCAGACCCTCCAACGCGCACGGTCCCTATTGAGTACTTTAGCGAAAATGGAGAAAATTGAACTGCGCGCCGTTATCAAATACTTGTTTGAAATTTTTTTTTACGGATTAAGTCAATTTAGATTTACGGGACACTTCTAATGGTCTAATGGTCCTCCGTATTCGACAGTCGCACGTTGGTGCGCCGAATTTAGATGTGGAAGAACAACGACCATGGATGACCCCCGCTCCGGAGCCCTACTACAACAGTATCACCAGCTACACACACCGTCCCCCAAACGACGGCCAATTGACCACCCCACCGGTCGGTGGGGCAGCGACCCGCCACAGCCGCCGCAGCCGAAAGGCGGTAGCGGCCCCTCATACCCCCCTGACGGGGGGTATCGACAGATTTCCAGTCCAGACTACAACAGTAACTGAAGAAATTGTGAAAAAAGTCGCAAACTTAGTTTTGGCGGATCGTCGTGTCACGGTTCGTTTCATTGCTAAGAATGTAAAGATTTCAACGGGGAGCATGCATAATATTTTACATAAACGCTTGGGTATGAAAAAGGTATCGTTATGTACCCAGAATGCTTACTGATACGCAAAAACAAACTGTCGAGATTTGTCAAGAAGCTTTGGACCTGATACAGTAAGACCAGGAACTTTTTTGACGCGATTTATAACAATGGACGAAATATGGCTCCATTATTACGACCATAAAACGAAACTGCAGTCTATGCAGTACTTGGAAAAGGCCATCATCTCCAACTCCGAAGAAATTCAAGATGGGCCCATCTGGCGGAAAGGTCATGGGCTCTGTTTTTTGGGATGGTAAAGGGGTCGTAATGATTGAGTATCTCGAGCTGGAGCTACTATTACGGGCACTTTATATGCCAAACAATTAGCAACATTGCGCAATGAGATCTGCGAAAAACGGCGAGGTAAACTCTCGAATATTGCGTTGTACCATCAAGAAAATGCACCGGCACACAAGTCTGCCTTTGCAATGGCTGCAATTCGTGATGCTGGGTTCGATATCCTTAAGCATCCTCCGTATTCACCAGACCTCGCCCCTAGTGATTTCTACCTATTTCCGAGATTTAAGGAATACCTAAGAGGCAAGAAATTTGAAAACGAAGACGCGGTAGTCGCTGCAGTACAAGTTTTTTTAAGTACTCAAGATGAAACCTTTTTTAGAAATGAAATTGTCGAAAAATAAAATAACATTTAATAAAAGTTGTATATAATAACATACTCATTCTCACTTTTTATTGAATGCCCCTCGTACCATGGTAGTAGGAAAAACCATCTTCCAATAGCAGCATTACAAATCTTTATTAATTTCTAATTTGCAGTGGACTAATTCGCTACGTATGTGTATGCAAGGATGCAATCTTATGGCAAAACAAAGCAAACTTTGTTCTGGGAGTCCTAACTTGTATGGTGTTCCTCACCGGTATACTGTTTGGAGCGGCAACATGCGGCACTCACTACGGAAAATTCAATAATCCAATACTCAACTGTATAGACAACTATTTTATTTCTGACAGTTTAAGTACTGAAGAAACTTTCAACTGTATTACGTAAGAATTATTCCGTATTTTTAAATAAATAAAAATATTTTGTTATAGATAAGTAAATTGTAATCTGAATATTATTGAATTTGATTCAAGTATTACTGTATTAGTTTTATTTAAATATTCGATGAAATAAACCACACTAAGTATGTTATTACATAATAGTTATTTACGATACAAGAGCGAAAAATAGGAAATTCTTATTCACACGTGTATTGTTTTACAGTAGGCACAGTCGCCTGAAGAGAAAAGTGACCCCCTGCATAAAAATTTGGGTTACTCCCACTAGCTACCACCAAGTTGTCACCAGTGGTAGCTACTGGGATTTTTTTCCCACCTTTTACCACTGGTAATTAGTTTCCCAGTAGTTACTAGCAAAATTTGGTTAGCGTTCAATACTAGTAAAAACAGTATAAATATAAAGTGATTTAAATAAATAATTAATTATAAGTTAATTAGTTGTTCCTTTAATTATAAGTCGATTACTGTTTCAGTAAACTGCCTTAAAAGTGACAAAAAAATCGGCCTTTGACTGATTTGTTTGTTCTTTGGTATAATTTTGACGTTATTTATTGAAAGGGACTTTATTGTCGATGGCACTTACGCCATTATCAACGATGGTGCTATATATATACAACGCTGCGCTACGCGCTACAAAAGACCCAGGTTTCATAGGTAACGTCACAATTAATTCAATTTACAAATTAATAACATAAACAATATCAAGTTTTATGATGTTGTGACATTTCTCTCATTTCTGACTTGAGTGACAGCAGTAACAAAGATAATAACTTTATGGAAAATGTAAACATTTATGGTTATTTTCCGCTACTGTAGTTAAAATAAGTTTTATTTAAAAATACAAAAAATACAGTTAAAGTTAGTTTTATGATAAAATACAGTAAACTTAAATAACAAATAAATAAACTAACTAAACTAGGTACCTATATTATAAAACTTAAAATAAAAACTTATAAATAAAAAATGCTCCCCAGGTCGTCACTATGTGTTATGGTGCCCAGAAGACTGGCAGCGTTACCCCTTTGGATGGCCAGACTCAGTCTCTGACCGAAGTAGCTGCCAGCCCTCTGGTCACCAGAGGCATCCACAAAAATATTTATTATAAGTACCTAAAAATAAATAAAAAAATAAAATTTTAACAACATTGATTGAATTGCTATCGTAATAGTTAACACGTAATGTAACCCCATGCATGTTGTAGGACTGTTATCACCTTCTTGGCTTCTTGGTGAATTGGCAACTGGTAAGCCAAGTACAGTACAGTAAAATTGTCATCGCGCGAGCGCGGGCGGGCCGGGCTGTTAGACCATCGGTTGAACAAAAATGGGTTTCGATAATATTAAAGTTTTTTCTTTTTTGATATGTCATTGGGAGTATGTTAAATAATACTTTGGTAAAAAGTTAGAAATTTTAAGGTTGAGCTTTCGGTTATATTTAAATATTTTAAATTTTGCTAATAACTAAGTAAATATAGAATTAAAGTTACAGAAAACTTTAGCATATCGAATAACACTTCAATTTATGTACAATTTTCAGTTTTTAGAAATCTGGAACAGCTGCTTTCTGGTAAACGTAAAAACACGAGTTATTTTGTAAATATAGAATTAGAGTTGCTGATATTGCAAAATTACGATATTATCGATCAACTTAGTATTCTAGTAAAAAGTTAGACATGTAGACAATGTGCTTGTCTAGATATTGATTTCAGGCTAAGCAGTATAGCTAATATTGAATTAAAGTTTGTAGAGTTAATAATAATCGATCATCAACAATGATCTCAGTTACTAAACAAAAATTTAGAAATATAAAATCACGGCGACACTCATTACTGATATGTATGCATTCCTTGCTTATATAAATACGTTACGTTTCAAACGCGCGGCAAGTTTGCGCGCGCCGCGCGCTGTGGCAGGAGGCAGCGAACAACGGTAGTGGGGAGCGGGGTGCCCTTGACTGCGTCTACGGTCCATCAAAAAAATTCAAATTAATAGCAATAGAAAATTGTTATTTTGTTGTTACTATAATAGGTATTGCCCGCGGTTTCGTTCACGTAGAATTCGTTATCGCGTTACATGAATATTATTTATTTATTTAAACTTTATTGCACAAACAAAAAAAAAAACACAAATGGCGGACTTAATGCCAAAAGGCATTCTCTACCAGTCAACCATTGGGTCAAATAGAGACAAAAAAAACACATTCTCATACAGATGACCACCCTTCCTTGTACCATTTTAAAAGCCAGTTGCAGCTTTTCTTTCCCGATTTTTTTCAGATGTTTGGACTTGGTATTTTCCTCGCGATAGTTATTTGTTTTAAGGGGAATGTTGTTGTTAACCGCTAATGCTAATATTGATAACCGATAGTTATATAGAGATACGTTATAAGGTATATGCACCCTCATGTTATTTATTTCTGATAAGAAATAAATGTAAGACAAAATTCACAGTGATACATTTCAAGTAGGTTGCCTTGTAAGATTGCGTACGGATAGTTTTTTTGTTTGTTATTTCATCGTATGATATATCAAATGAAAGCTTATTTGAAAGTTGCCGTATTAAAAAGTTGGTCCAGTTAATGGTCGCCTAGATTAACCGATTTTTAAATAAAATGTACCTAGGCAACCATGGACTGGACCAACTTGTTAAAAAGGCAACCTAGTACAGTTAGTAATATAGTACCTGGGCGACCGAGCTTTGCTCGGTTATAACTATTTATTGTAATATGGTGGTGATAATCTACATAAACTTAAAAAGTAAAATGTGAACTGACAATTATTATTATTTACAATCGATTTTAACCTTACAGCACTTGTCACAGAGTAACGCCATCTATTGTCGATTTCTCTAATTACATAGGTCATTTTTTTTACTAAATTAAACTTGTGTAAAACAATAAAAATTAAAAAATTATATATAAACTTGAACATATAAAAAAAACAAAAGTTAGTCACCGGGCGAGATTCGAACCCGTAACACTCGTTTAGCAGTCCGCGTCTTAACCCGCTGGACCAGACGGACAGTGGCCGGCAATACGAAATTAGTGCCCATATTCTGCGTCGAAAGAAAAACACATGAAAACTCGAAAACACGCGTTTTCCCAAACATAAGACTAATCTAGATAGATTGTATACCCCCAAAAACCCCTATATACCAAATTTCAGCGAAATCGTTAGAGCCGTTTCCGAGATCACAGAAATATAATTATATATATATATACAAGAATTGCTCGTTTAAAGGTATAAGATAAAATAACTTTTCTTTTGATATATCATGTGACGTTTTCGTTTACACACTAAAAGCACAGTGTAAAAAGTAACAGTGGGCCGACGCCTTTGATGTTTGCGTAAATGCCGACACCGCTCAAGGTCTCCGTACCTACCTAGGGTTATCACAGACTTACACAACTGCCCAAAAGAGGATGGAAATGTTTTTAGTTTTCATGTTGTATGATGTATGTGTACTAATTTTACAAATGACGTCCATTTTGGAAATAAAGATGGCGGACGTCACTTTTTTGAAAAAGTCGTCATGGGTGTTGTTTTCTGGGTTTTTAGGGGTGTGGATTTCAAAAATGGCATCTATTTTGCAAATAAATATGGCGGACGCTACTTTTTGAAATGGGTGTCGATGTGTGTAGCCGTGATATCAACCACCTTTAATTCTAAAATGGTCTCTATTTTTGAAATCTGCACCAACAAGAACCGCCAAAATTGACGTCATTTTTGTAATTGGAACCCCGAGGAACCTCGGAGATGACACCCATATCGATTTTTAAGAAAAAATAATGTCCGCCATCTTGGATTTCAAAATAGACGTCATTTTCGTAATCGGAATCCCGAGGAACCTCGGATATGACACCCATATCGACTTTTAAGAAAAAATAATTTCCGCCATCTTGGATTTCAAAATGAACGTCATTTTCGTAATCGGATCCCCGAGGAACCTCGGAGATGACACCCATATCGATTTTTAAGAAAAATTAATGTCCGCCATCTTGGATTTCAAAATGAACGTCATTTTCGTAATCGGAACCCCGAGGAACCTCGGAGATGACACTCATATCGATTTTTAATAAAAATTAATGTCCGCCATCTTGGATTTCAAAATAGACGTCATTTTCGTAATCGGAATCCCGAGGAACCTCGGATATGACACCCATATCGATTTTTAAGAAAAAATTATGTTCGCCATCTTGGATTGCAAAATTTACGTCATTTTCGTAATCGGAACCTAGAAGAACCTCGGAGATGACACCCATACCGATTTTTAAGAAAAATGAATGTCCGCCATCTTGGGTTCCATAATGGATGTCATTTTCGTAATCGGCACCCTGAGGACTTTCAAAAATAATGAAAACATCAAATACTACATGATACATATACAAACAGAAGCAAGAAACAATTTCTTGCTTTTTAAAGTCTAAAACTACTCATAATTTCTTAAAATAAGTTATAAAACATGTCCGCCATTTTGAATTTGAAAATTGATATCATAATTATGATATATTTTTGTTTACACTGAGACAAATAATTAGCACATGTCGTATGAAATATTTTAATTTGTTTGTTTTTTTTAATTTATTTTTATACTACGTCGGTGGCAAACAAGCATACGGCCTGCCTGGTGGTAAGCAGTATCCGTAGCCTATGTACGCCTGCAACTCCAGAGGAGTTACATGCGCGTTGCCGACCCTAACACCCTCCCACCCCTCGTTGAGCTCTGGCAACCTTACTCACCGGCAGGAACACAACACTATGAGTAGGGTCTAGTGTTATTTGGCTGCGATTTTCTGTAAGGTGGAGGTACTTCCCCAGTTGGGTTCTGCTCTAGATCTGGAATGACATCCGCTGTGCTGTGCCCTACCACACAGAGCCAGATGACATTTACAATGCCCATACCTCTCTTATAATGCCTGTGCTAAAAATGTGATTGCGAACTACCTGCAATAACTATACAGTACCTGGGCGACCGAGCTTTGCTCGGTTATAACTAACTATTTATTGTAATATGGTGGTGTATAGGTGATAATCTTAACTACATTCTTTTACTAAATTAAACTAGTCTAAAACAATAAAAATTAAAAAATTATATATAAAATTGAACATATAAAAAAAACAAAAGTTAGTCACCAGGCGGGATTCGAACCCGTAACACTCGTTTAGCAGTCCGCGTCTTAACCCGCTGGACCAGACGGACAGTGGCCGGCAACACGAAATTAGCGACCATATTCTGCGTCGAAAGAAAAACGCATTAAAACTCAAAAACACGCGTTTTCCCAAACATAAGACTAATCTAGATCGATTGTTTACCCCCAAAAACCCCCATATACCAAATTTCAGCAAAATCGTTAGAGCCGTTTCCGAGATCCCGGAAATATATATATACAAGAATTGCTCGTTTAAAGGTATAAGATAATTAAGCATTAAAACACTCGTGTGATCTTTTTAAGAAACTCACTTCGTTCGTTTCCTAAGCCCACACTCGTGTATTTTAATGCCTTTTATTATGTAGCAGTACCATAAACTACTAATATATGTTGAAAGTAAGTACAGGCCGCTAACACAATGGTAACAAAAGACAAAAGTTTTGAAAATGTAATTTTCATCATCGTCACTTGGCTGTACATTTGAGGGCCTATCGCGAACCACGTTCGACGTGTTACCTCTCTGTCGCACTTGTAAATTCGTACGTAAGTATGACAGGGAGGCAACACGTCGAACGTGGTTCGCGGTAAGCCCTCTGATGCCACCTCCATTAGTCTTTTGTACGCCGGTATAGCCTTCGACTCAATGTATAATCTACACTTTTTATGGAAACGTAGTTCCTCCTTCCCGTAGAAATATTTAACTTTCCCATCACCAAGAAAGATTATTTGCTCGCAGTTATTAACTGCTCAATTCCTCGTTTTTTCTCTGTTACTAAGTCAGTACAGTACACATATCAAACATTTTTCACTCATTTTGAAGTCATAATAACTTTTATTCTATAATTAAATTCATGTAATGTCCGCATTTAATTTATGTGCACGATAAATAAACAAATGAATGATTTGAAAGAAAAGACAAACAGCGCTTGCGAAGCTGAGCGGGGGGCGCGGGCGGGGCGAGGTATCTATCGCTCACTAGGTCGGCTACGATAGGCTTCCGCGCGCCGAGCCGACATGTTGACGGACCAGCGCGGCGTGGTTATGAATTTCGCGCCTTTTTAAGTTGATTTTACTATTACAATGCAAGCTACACACAGATATTTCTACCTTTCCATAAAATGGCTGCATATATTATTTTATAGTAATAGACTTATCTCTACGGACTTTAATTCAATATTAGATCTTACAGGACAAAAAACGCATATTAATTGTAAAGCACATATCCTATTCTTCTAATTTTTTGCCTTGCCTATTAACTTAAGAATTTAGATATGATATTGTGGATTTTTCAAACTTTAATTCAATATTGACAAAATAATAAGCTAATTTGAGTTTGACAAAGAAGCACGTTGATTTTTTTTCTAAAAATTTGATAGCATAAAGCCTCATACATATTATAAAAGACGATGCTTAAATTTTGTACTTTAATTCAATATTCAAAATTCATCAATAAAAATACATAAATACCTTATTTATATCTAACGCTCGTTCTAAATTTTCTTCATATATTACAAATATGCTTAAAAATATGTCCCATACCAGATAAACATCACTTTTCACTCTTTAGAATTATCGAAACTTATAGGGCAAAAATCCGGTCCCACTATTGGTCTATATGTGTTGACTTTTAATCGCTACGCGCCGATAGCAATTTCAATTAATGTTGTTTGTTAAAAAAAATACTTATAATAAACATTTTATTTTGTTTTATTTGGAATTATTACATTATATGTTTTTTTCCTTTTTGCCATCAACCTCGAGAGCATGAGAGCATTAATCTTATTAATTGTGACGTTATCTATGAAATGTGGATCTTTTGTCACGGACGCTTACGCTTACGTAAGCGCCATCGACAATAAGTCCCTTTCAATAAATAACGTCACAATTATACGAACGAACAAACAAATCAGTCAAAAACCGATTTTTTATTACTTTTAAGGCAGTTTACTGAAACACTAATCGACTTATAATTAATTAACTCATAATTAAATGAATTTTTAATTAATTATTGATTAAATCACTCTCTATTTATACTGTTTTTATTACTATTGAACGCTAACCAAATTTTGGTGGTAACTACTGGGAAAAAGAATTCGCAGTAGTTGGTGGTAACCAACCGAACCAAAGCGACTTGGTGGTAACTAGTAGGATTTTTTTTTCCCCAGTAGTTACCAGACTTACCAGCAGTGGTAACAACTTGGTGGTAACTAGTGGGAATAACCCAGAGCTTTCTATTATATCACGATTGTATAAAATACTGTTATAGTTGAGTTGGGAGCCTATACATTTATAGTTTGCTAAAGTACGCAATTATAGTTTGCTATCATTCCAGTCGACGAGTAGAAAAAATCTAATTACTGTCTTGTAGGCTCGAATCTTGGTCAGTCTTCTGATATCTATGTCTTCTTCCTCTTCTTGTTTCAGACTAATGACTAGTTCAAATTCGGCTGTTGTTCTCCACGAGCTTTTTCATGCTTACTTTGGTGGCGACAATACCATTCAATTCATCAAGTCATCATCATTTTTAACGAGTTATCTGACACTTTAAAGCACTGCAAAAAAATACGATGTTTCTCTGATATAATTATATACTTTGGCAAAATCAACAAATAGCATATCGATGTCTTGTACCTACTCCCATTTCTTTTCCATCACCTGTTTCAACAGTTCCAGTGCTGCGGTTCTAGCAATGAAAGCTATGATAACTATGAAAAAATAATAGGGACTTAGTCTAAAACTAATAATCATCAACAAATAAACTAAGTACCTATTGCATTCGTGATATTTTTACTTTGCATGAGTCTCCGCCTGATAATGCGGTCTCAAAGCATCCTATCAGCCGGCCCGAGCACTCGATCAGGGTAGAGCGAGATTGAGTTTTGGCGCCCTTGGTTAAACTTTTTTACCCAAATTGCAATTTAATAAAAATAATGAAAGCAGGCCAAAAGCAAGGCGGGTCATGCTCAGTATTGCCCGTCCGTCACGTCACAATATTAGGTTGCCCTGAACGTGGGCTGTTAGTGGATATCATGTACAGTCAGCTGCAGAGAAAAGTGACTCCCCCTGCATAGAAGTTTGTATGCAAAGGTGCTAAGCGAATAGGTAGTATTGTTGACTATGCATAACAAACAAAAGGGAGTACTTTTACTAAGTAGTCTTTTTTTCGAAAGCTCAAAAACAATCCAGGTCCGAAAGCCCAAAGCTTCCGAACTCAGCGCGTTCCCGTCCCGTGCAAGGCCGAAGGCCAGAGTCGGGAAAGCAGAACTTGGAATCATACCAAAGGCCAAATGTAGCTGAGCTCGGACAAGAATAAATGGCTGTGTTTTAAACAACAAGGCCGAAAGAAAATCTCTTCATAGACCTGATGACCAGGACAAAGGCCAGACCGAGAGAAAAGCAAATTGCATCGATGGCCGAGATGGACTGACACCGAAAGCCGAGCTCCACATAAGGCCGAAGGCCCAAAGTGTTTAATTGCGAAGACAAAGCTGTAGGAGAGCAGATCTTGGAATTGAATCAATATGATTTCAGCTCTCGTGCTGCTCGGTCTTTGGCCTCGCTTGGAAGCGGAACTTGCTGGTATACTTCGGGACTTCAGCCTTCACGGGAAGCCGAACCCGACCGTCAGGCCTTTCATTTCGCCATCAATTTATTTTTTTAACACTAACAATTGTACGGCTCTGCAGTAACTTGGCCTGCTGCCTCGGGATTTGGGATGCGAATTTCGGTATTGTGGGACTACGTGGAACGCGCCCTTCGAAGCTCGCTCCTTATCACGGTTGCGGTCCATTGGCTCATACAAAATCGCGCCTAGACGCTCTGCGCCTTCGGCTTTGTTATGAGGAACTCACAGCTTTTATTTTTTGTGTAGCCTAAGAAGCCTTCAGGTATCCCCGTCTGATAGACACTTAGCCTTTAGGTCGTGTACTTACTTTAATATCTGCCTGCAGCTCCGCTTTTGGAAACTCCCCTTGAAATAAAATCTCCCCTTCATGTGGCGCCCCAGGAACACAACGCATGATTTACGCAAAAATTGAAAGTAAGATGCTAACTTCGCAGTATGACACAGCTTCTCATAATGTCATCCGTTATAAACTCCACGCTCGCTAGTTTTACGAACTAAGTATTTTACTTGGAATAAATATTTATATTATATTAAAATATTTGTTAAAATTTCTGCATGAAATGTAGGTACTTCAAATTAAATTCCTCTAAAATATTACTTTCTTTAATAAACATAAAGTCGCAGAATTTCATTTATTTTGTTGTTTTTAATAAAAATAAAACCGCCAAGAGCATGTTGGGCCATGCTCAGTGTAGGATTCCGTAGTTACTCTTCTCTAACTGGAGCTTAAAGTATAGTAGATTGTTAACCAAGGGATGAAACGGTACCTTTCACCCGAGTTAAACAAATAGGCAAATTTGCATCATCAGTACCTAATTAAAGTAACAGACTTACTTGCAATCGGAGCCTTTGCAATTTCTAGCAATATTCCTTAGCGAAATCATTCAGATTGCTATATAGATGAATAAAACATATATTTTAGCAAACTGCAGTAATTTTAAAATGATTTGGTTCATTAAAGCATGAAAAAGTAAAGTATAACAATAAGTCCTAGAGATAATGCATCGTACATGAGTGCGATAAACGAATATGAATATAAAATTAGCGGGATTCTCTCTTACTTTTTACTCTTTCGTTCTAAAACTGCCAATATTCAGCGGCTTTACTCATACAGCCAATGAAACTGTTTTAGACAAATTAAATATGAAATAAAAATAGAATGAGTAAAATAAGCAAGTTTTTAACTTAAATTTTAGCTTATATACATGAATAATGCCAAATAACTTTAACAACCCCTTTAATGTCGTAATAATGTTTAACTGTGGATGTAGGTACGTCTTTTTACTATGAAGGGGAAACTTTATGCGATAACTCAAAAACAGCTAAACTGATCATGTCCACTATAGTTTTCATTTTATGTCTTTCTTAAACTCTACTTCCACGATTTTTTTCATATTTTTTGGACCTATGCTTCAAAAGTTAGAGGGGGGGGGACACATTTTTTTCTTTCGGAGCGATTTTCTCCGAATATATACACTTTATCAAAAAATGTTTGATCAAGACCCTTATAAGTTTTGAAAGACCTTTCCAACGATACCCCACACTGAAGGGTTGAAGCAAAAAAAAAAAATTCACCCCCACTTTACGTGGTACCCTAAAAAGAATTAAATTTTTAGATTTTATTCTACGACTTTGTCGGCTTTATTGATTTATATGTCCATGCCAAATTACATTTTTCTAGCACTAACGACCACGGAGCAAAGCCTCGGACAGACTGACAGACGGACATGGCGAAACTATAAGGGTTCCTAGTTGACTACGGAACCCTAAAAATAAATAAAAATATATTTTGTAAGGTCATAAATTCTGTCACAAAGTTTTTGACTGACACAATTTAATACAAAATACAGAGCTTTTAATTTAAATGATTTGAAAGCTTGTTTGTTTTGAATCGCGTCTTTATTTACTACTTACTTGTTGACTTTGGGATTTCGTTAGACGCGAATACGCGGCTGGATTGTGAAATATTATACTTTACAAAAGGGGGTAAAAATCAGTGTCACATTAATAAAATAGGTTCTATTTTTTATTTGTATGAACCTACTTTATTAGAACGTTACTTTATCACCAGTATTTGGTTCTCCGACAAGTCTGTACTTCAGCTAACTCTTCAAACTAAGGGAACTTTCAGTGACACGCTAATGACGCTATTTTTTTACTGCCATCCAACGAGTAGGTTTGGTAAAACACGTGCAGTTGCAATTTTGGCAATACCAATACATATGAATTATGTTAACGGCACCAATCATGGAACATTTAAGAGAAAGTTTCGAGTGTTTGATATTTCACCGACACCTGTAAAATTCCTATCGCTTTACGCTTTAAAAGTTGAATGTCCAATTCGTCCTTTATGTATTCTATGTATTTAATGAAAGCTACTGCAATTCGTTTCAATATTATTAACCAATTAAAACTGTTTTTTTTTTGCTCCAGTCATGGAATGTATGGCGCCATTAATATTCAAAATAACAAATATCAATGAAAAATTAAACTTAAGCAGCTCTTTGGCTCTTGTTTATGGTAAAATGTGGCCAGCGATAAAAAACTGATGGTAAATACTTGTTTTACAGGTTACAGGATTTGTCTATACCATTCCATTACTGGTGTCCGTTCCATTATAGGGGTGTTTACTATATATATTTTAAGAAAGATAAAAGATCCAGCTTTTGTTAAATGTAAGATTAAACCATGTGCAATTACTTAAATAAATAATAGATATCACCTTGGAACAGGTCGCGTATTTTTTATAACATTTTTCCGAATATTATATAGAATTATGCAAAACTGAGACCGCAAATTAAGTTAAATTATATTATAAGTAATTCAACATTAAATAAGCTTTTAACCCATATATATGAATAATAAGGGATCTGTACCTATAGCTTGTTTATCAGTCAAAACCTTTTTGATAAAACTTATGACCTAAGTAATGAACCCTAATTCCGGAATTGAAACCCAGAATCAAAAATCAGTGCCGGAATTGGAAACCATCCGATATTGCATGCCCTACTCTTGTTCAAAATAAAGATACGAGGGTAAATTGAAAAGTTTTGAGCCTAAGGTTAAAATTAAAAAGAAAAAATAATACCTACTCGCACGAAGACTTAGGTACATACTTTTTTTTATCATAATACACTATCGTATCTTTGTTGACAAAGGCAGGCTTGTGGCCCCTACTATTCGCTAAAAATCTAATCTTCGGCAGACCTGTGGTGTATTACTCCCGCCGCCCCCATTGGGAAAGGAACAGGCCTGCAGAAGTTGACTACTATTCATAAGTAGCTATTCAAAAATACAATCTGTAAATAGAGTCATTGTTTTGCTCTACATTAACTTCTCTTCTCTATTCTGACTTTCTCCTTTCCTTATTCCTGTCTTCGGTGGTGCCTGGTGACGTGGCCCTTTCGGCCGCGACACCAATCTTGTCATAAAAATGTGCAGTCGCTGGTCACTATATCGACTAAACTGTATAGTCACGTTAAAAAATATCTTTCGTTTTTCTTCTGTCACAATTGCAAATTTTGTGATCTAATTCTAAAGGAGGTTCGCGATTTCCTTTAGAATGAATAAAATTGAGCACCATTCTGTCATAACATAAAGTACTTACAAAAAAGCGGCCAAGTGCGAGTCGGACTCGCCCATGAAGGGTTCCTTTATGACGTAAAAAAAAACTACTTACTAGATCTCGTTCAACATTTTACCACTTTGGACACACATTTTACCACTTTGGTAGTGTCTCTCGCGCAAACTATTCAGTTTAGAAAAAAATGATATTAGAAACCTAAATTAAATATCATTTTTGAAGACCTATCCATAGACACATGTATAGATACCCCACATGTATGGGTTTGATGAAAAAAAAAATATATTTTTATTTTATGACTTATTAAAAAAACTACTTACTAGATCTCGTTCAAACCAATTTTCGGTGGAAGT
Source organism: Cydia pomonella (assembly GCF_033807575.1). NCBI lineage: Eukaryota > Metazoa > Arthropoda > Insecta > Lepidoptera > Tortricidae > Cydia > Cydia pomonella. The sequence goes on from NC_084706.1 coordinate 8,246,039, forward strand.
TTGCATCGTAATGTAAATTATATTTTTTTTTTAGATTTTTCATTCTGTTATTTTAGAAGTTACAGGGGGGGGGGGACACATTTTTTCACTTTGGAAGTATCTCTCGCGCAAACTATTCACTTTAGAATTTTTTTTTATTAGGAACCTAAATATTATTTTTGAAGACCTATCCATAGATACCCCACACGTATGGGTTTGATTAAATTTTTTTTTTTTAATTTTATGACTTATTAAAAAAAACTACTCACTAGATCTCGTTCAAACCAATTTTCGGTGGAAGTTTGTATGGTAATGTATATCATATATTTTTTTTAGATTTTTCATTCTGTTATTTTAGAAGTTACGGGGGGGGGGGGGGGGGACACACATTTTACCACTTTGGAAGTGTATCTCGCGCAAACTATTCATTTTAGAAAAAAATGATATTAGAAACCTCAATATCATTTTTGAAGACCTATCCATAGATACCCCACACGTATGGGTTTGATGAAAAAAGGTTTTTTGAGTTTCAGTTCTAAGTATGGGGAACCCCCAAAATTTATTGTTTTTTTTTCTATTTTTGTGTGAAAATCTTAATGCGGTTCATAGAATACATCCACTTACTAAGTTTGAACAGTACAGCTCTTATAGATTCGGAAAAAAGTGGCTGTGACAGAATCGGACAGAAGGGTTCCGTTTTTCGCCATTTGGCTACGGAACCCTAAAAAGGTCTTAACGCCAAAGCAAATTTTAGAAGATATGTGCCAGACTTTAGTAGAATCCGCTCCATCATATGCCACTGTAAAACGACTGGTATCAGATTCTAAACGTGGCAGAGAAGCAGTTGAAGATGAACCTAGGTGTGGTAGATCAATAACGGCTTCTACAGTCGAATATGTTAATAAAATACTAGATATGATTACAAATGACAGGCGGTTGAAAGTTGTAGAGATTGCGGAGACAATTACCATTTCCTATGAGCGACTACAAAACATAATTACCAAGGGTCTTAGATTCTGTAAGGTTTCTGCTAGGTGGGTAATACCTAAACTGCTTTCAGCTGAAACGCACCCGCCATACAGTGTCACAGGATTGTTTGGATCTGTTTCAATGCGACCCACAAGATTTTCTTGGTCGTTTCATAACTATGGACGAGGGTCCACCGCAATACACCGGAGTCAAAAGTAAGTGCTAGCATTTTATTTTACGCCGCTCGTCTATAGCCAAAATGACGCGCGGAGACCTATGTTCAGCGTTGAATAAGACGTATAAATAATGGAGATACAGTTCTGGTAGTGATACATTTTTTAATTAAATATTTCCTCCTCTTTAATAATATTTTATTCAGATTTCTTTAATATTCATACTTTTTGAGATATTGGCGAGAAACGAATGTCTTCTTCTTTTCGCCTTCTTTTGTATACAACTTTTTTTTTTGTGTGCACTTCACAGGGGTCGGAACCGGTTTTTTGCAAAAACAACGAAATAACCATATATTTCGGTTTATTTTATACTCAAAATGTAGGACTCAGTTGTGTTTTTAGATAACGACTTCGTATTATTAGATTGTCCGATTAGGAATGAAATAATTAACAAAGAACGAAAAAATACCGTTTTCGTTCCCATACAAAAAATACCGGTTTCCGATCCCTGGCACTTCATATACATTTTTCTAAGCATCATTCCAAATCCAATGTGGTATCACACTAATTTTTAGGAGTAGTATCTCAGTTTGTCACTATTTTGAAGTTGTTGAGTAGGTAGACTTTATAGACTATAGACTTAGAGTTGCTAGTTTAAAAATAAAAAAGGTATAATTTGTCTTTGGGGGGGGGAGGTTTTTTTTTGACATTTTCCTTTATAAATCTTCATTTTTCATTTTATTCCCTTCATATTTTTTTCTCTAAATAAAATAAATATTTTTAAATGTACAACTCATAATCTTTCATGATAATACATTGCCCCTCCCCCCTATTGCCACCACCAACCCCTCATATTGGCATTTTCCATAATAAATATAGAATAAAATCTCAATGCGCCTGGGTTAGGCGAAGGGTTTAGTTATTAGGGTTAAATATTTCTATATTTACACAGACAGAATCGCACCATAAGGGTTCCCTTTTTGTTTACTTTTTTGGTGCGCAACCACCCTAAAATTGGAACTGATGAACTGACACATTGAATTAAAAGGTGTCATTATAGTCATTAAATTATACAAAAGCATTTAACACATTTTTTTTTTTATTAAAATCATTTATTTTATGCTATCATCTGAATGTGACAGTTTGTTTTGATTTATAATTAAGAAAATCATTTTTCAAGTGTTTAAAGAAATTTAAAGTATTAATGATCAAAGCTAAACAGCTATGACAAAATTATCGTGGTATATATCAATGTTTACAGTGACCATTTCTTAGACATGGCAGAATACAGATTTGAAATGAGAGATATTAATAAAAATTAGAAAATGGTTTTACTTTAGCGTAAAACATGTTACACAGCAATTATTCTTTCAACATTTCACAAAAAGAATTGACTATTAAGATGAAAGTGGACGACCATGCGAAAAGCACCTTTGGAAAGGTGCTTTTCGCTACAAACAGAAAATATTTTGAAACAGTTTGATGTATTTCAAACACAGCTAAACCCCTTCATTTGATATTTTTCAAATTTCTAATTCTTAAAAAAGTAAGGAGCATTTTAAATGTTATATGGAACCTGTTTTTGGCCCCTAATAAAATCCAAAAAATCTAAGAGCCGAAGAAAATGTTTTCCATAATGTCAATAGGTAGGAAAATGGGGACTATGTTTGTATGGGAAGTGCTCATCCCCTTTCCTCTTAAAATAATATGTACCTTAACTAAAAGATACCTTGTTTGGATTATTCACTGTACAGATTAAATCCCTGTTAAAACTAAGATACGATATTCAACATAAAAAGTTATATTTCTCATTGGACTGCACAAGGAACCAAATAATTTATTGTATGTATGGCCAAGGAATTTAATTTCAGTACCATTTTGCACCTTGTCACAGTCATGATAGTATGAGGTGACGCTAGGGACTTACATATTGATTGTCACTGTGACAAAATGGTATGGATCTTAATTATTTGACTGTTCCTATGCATGAGTAGGGGTGAACTATCTTAAAACAAAAAATACCTTACCTGACAAGCCACAAAAATGATAAAGGAAACTATAAAATACTGCAATATTTTACATGTTTGTCTTACACACAACTATGACTATAGTTATAATTATTTGTGTCAATAGTATTAGGTTTCTTCTATTCTGTGGAGAGATTAGTAGGTTTACCCAAGTCCTCATCCATTATAATATTGTTGTTTGTAGTTCTGTAAATAGCTGATGAAATCAAAGGCTTACTTCTCCTCGCACCACTCATTCTCCTTGCGCACCTGATCTTCCTCCGCGGCCGTGAAATCATTCTTGATATTGAACGTCTTGCGTATCTCCTCTGGAGTTTTGCCCTTAATCATATTTGCAACCGTCTTGCATGTCACATCCAATAAACCTTTGATATCTAAATAATTCGCCGCTAAGATGAGTTCAAACAGGGTTCCCTGATCAACTTTCAAGAAATCGGCATCCCAGGATGAAATGTCGTCTGTCCTTTTCTCTTTGTTCTCGTCATCGTCTTGTAGGGGTGGATCGTCTTTATGGTACGTAGCCCATTGGATCACCTTCTTCAAAATAGCAGAATTTACATTAGGTAAGGGTACCGATTCTTCCTCATCTTCGTCCATGCCAAGATCTTCCAACATTGTTTTGATTGTGACGGAACATTTAGCTATTTCAACATCGACATCGAAAATCTCGTTATCGGACGACTGTAACTTTATGTTCGGCATCTATAAAAATACGAACAATGATCTTAACAAAAATACGCAACGCCATCTTAAAATGAGCATTACACAGAAACGATTACGCTGTATTGCAAAATTCTATATACTCACGTTCTAATGTATGTAGTTCAACTATGTATTTAAGTATAGAATTTAACACGCTAAAAACTAAGCGGTACACGAAATTTATAAATAAAGTCTCACTTATTTGGTTTATTCACCGCAAGGCGAGTGGCGAACTGGCGAATGGCATTAGTGTTGCCAGGTGAGAGGAGCAACTGGAGCAAGGAGCAAATGTATGAAGTGTGGAATTAAAAGGAGGAAAATCTCTTATATGGCAAAACTATTGCAAAAGTGACCAGCTTTCAGGTTTAAATAATAGTTCCTAATCTCCGGTGGCGCTAGGTAGGCTCATGGATTACATGAACCATAGAGGTATAATAATATAGAGATGAAATGGGGGGGAGGGGCAACAAATAACCCAACTAAATTACGTAGGATGTTTTGGGTATGTTGTCAGGAATGTTAAAATGTGTTTTTAATTTTGTCGCATCGCATGTTCTGTCCCTCACGGGCCCACGCGTATAGCACAATACATCTATATAAATACTAGATCTATGAAATTTTATTTCGGTGTATTGTGGCGCCGCCTATTTAATGTTTTTTGATGGACACTTTTCATACATAGAGATGTTCCTCCTTTTATTCCACACTCCATAAGCAAATGTATATTTGAGTGTCAAAATTATCGTAACGGCTTTATATTTGTGATAATGATAGATATCCAAGCGGTTTACAGAAAATTTAGACGTTTTTGACTTAAACCAAGGAATCGACCACCCAAAAGGTGCTCATTCTTATTGTAGCCTGTTTCTCAAGGAGAGTGTCATATTTTGCTTCAGAACAAAAACTTTTTGAGTCGCATCGTCCAAGGGCTGAAATTATTGTACTTACTGCGTACGATAATGCTCTTTGGTACGTACATCGTACCGGAGCCCAAATTATCGTACGTGTACGATAATTATCGTACGCCTGGCAACGCTGATTAGCAATTGGCATGAGTGAGCTGAATAAAAGTTGAACGAATAGGGTTGTTTCCATGTACAAATCTTAGGGCAGAATTGTATCCCAATAAATTCTTTTGGATTATAAGAACATGTTAAACTACTTTTAGTGGACCTGTAATGACCATATTTTTGTAAATATTGAATTTAAAATATCTTTTGGCACACGTCACGTGACCAAACTCGAAACGTCATTGAAGATTCTGATGACGTCACAACTCTCGGATTGACACTGTTGACAGTTAGGCGATAAACAACAAATGACAAATGTCAGTTGACAGTTCGTATCTTCTACGTGTGTACGTTATTAGTTATATGTCAAACCGTAAACTGTGACGTCACACAATTTTCAAACAGCGTTTTGGGCGCGAAATTATCTGTAAAAATATATTTTGTTAATTTAACATACTTAAAGCTGTTTTTAGTATAAAAGTTCAATTTTAGGGCAACTTTTAGTTAATATAGAACGTAATACAAGCGTTTCAAAAAATTGGAATCAACCCTATTGAATTGACTCGACTTACAGATGGGAAAACATAACAATGAAATTTCGATTATTAAAAATAAAACTTTGAGGCAAATCCACGGGGCAATCAACGGACTATTTGATCAGAAATTTTCCATACAATAAAGCAATTCCATACAAGTGTCACAAATTGATGATCAAACGAACTTCTTGAAGTGAGGTTCGATCGATATTATATGAGTCGTTTCATTTGAAGACCATTTTATCGTTAATATTGGTCATAAATCATAATCGGCGAGCCATATTGACGTTAGCGTCCACTCCACCACCTAATTTGACCAGACAATATAAAGGCTAATTACATCCACACTCGCTATCGCCCGATGTCAAGCCCGACGTCGGGCCCGAGCAAGAGTATTTTTCCAATTCACAAAAAATCAGCACATCTTGTACAATATTTGACATGTTAAAAATACTTTGTCTTTTATTGCCAAAAATGTTCAATATTTGATAATTTTTGCATATGAACCATTTTTTTCATACGTTTCAAATATTGTTAACGATGTGCTGATATTCCGCGAAACGGAAAACGATTATCAAGCCCGACATCGGGACTGACTTCGGGCCCGACATCGGGAAGTCTGGATGTAAATGGCCTTTTAATCAAATTGGCGAAAAAGTTTTCCCGCCTGGACTGACTTATAGTAATAACCTAATAACAGTTAACAACATTTGAAATGTAAAAAAATGGTTCATATGCGCAAATATTGTTAGGGTCCTACTGGACGTAAAAATGATAATGCGGACTGTATAAAATAGGCTGGTTTATTCCGCCTTAATTACAAAGAATCCCGGCCAAACAATTATAAAAAACTAATACGGTATTCGTCCGTTGCCGGTGGAATATGTGAAGAATAGTGTGTGCTGCGCGGCGCTTGCGGCTTGCCGCGATGACGTCGCGCTCTGTCCGCCGCCCGCGCGTCTTCTCCCGTGCGTATGTCCAGTACTTAACATGCTGCCCGGGTTGAAGTATGTGGAGGAAGACTTCAAAAATCTGGAAGGGGACAGATGTTGTTAAAGGCCCTCCGAATGGTTCCTCTCCTCGTCTTTATTTCCGCAACCCTACTGACTCTGTCGTTGCCTGGGTACAGTTGAGCTACGCGCCCTAAAGACCACACTAGGGGTGGAAGAGCCCGGTCTTTTATTAAAACCAGCGATCCGACTTTCAGCTCCTTGTTTGAAGATTGCCTCTTCAGTTTTTGCTGCAGCAGGCCGACGTATTCAACCGAGAACCGGGACCAGAAATGCTGCCGTATGACCTGGATTCGCTTGTATCGTTCCAGACGATTGATGTTCACATCAGACACTTGTGGCTGAGGTATAGACATAAGTGAACGGCCAATTAAAAAGTGAGAAGGAGTTAAAGCCGAAAAATCGGAGGGATCAGTGGAAAATGGGGTGAGAGGACGACTGTTTAACGCTGCTTCTATTTCTGTGAGGCAAGTCGCCATTTCCTCATAAGTTCAGAGACCATGTCGGCCGCAGAGACACTGGCGTGTCTCTTAACCAGATTCAAATGGTCGGACCAACTGTCCAGGAAGACCTTTATTCCATTTTGCTACGTTTCCGGCAGCACAAGTACATCGTAACTGGTGACGTCAAGAAAATGTATAAGGCGATTGACCTTACACCTTCTCAACGCTCTCTTCAGCAAATAATTTGGCGATATGATTCCTCACTGCCTTTAAAAACCTACACTCTTAATACCGTCAGCTTTGGACAAGCTTCGGCACCGTACCTAGCAACTAAGTGTTTGGTTTCATTGGCATCTAGTGTCATCGATAGCGACGTCAAACAATCTATCCAGCGGGATTTTTATGTCGACGATTTTTTGAGCGGCTCATCGACTATTGAAGACACAATTAGGCTGTGCAAGGGTGTCATATCTATTTTAAAATCAGCGCAGTTCAATTTAAGAAAATTTCAATCGAATAATACGTACATACTTGAACAAATTTCACCTAGTTCAGAGCCAAATAATATTCTGGACATTTCAAGCACTGATAACAATAGTTCTTCAAAGACTTTAGGTTTAAACTGGATTTGTGACTCTGATATGATGTCATTTGCCATTAGCATTCAACATAATGAAAAAGTAACAAAACGTCATATTCTATCAGTCATCAGCCAAATATTCGATCCATTAGGCCTGGTTAACCCTTGCGCATTGTCGAGGCAAAAATTGTGATGCAGAGGCTTTGGATTGAAAAGTGCTCTTGGGATCAAGAGGTCTCGCAGGAAATCAAGGAAATGTGGTTATCATTTGTTAACACTGCCTCTTCTTAACTATGTAATGGTATCTCGCTGGGTGATTGCTGATAACTCAGTGAGCCATAAAATTCACGTCTTTTCAGACGCTTCAGAGCGTGCATACGGTGCGTGTCTATACATTCGTTCGATTGATACGTCAGGTCAGGTACAAGTGCATCTTTTGACATCTAAAAGTAAAATAGTCCCAATTAAGCCAACCACCATACCTAGGCTTGAATTGTGTGAGGCTTTGATGGCTGCAAGGTTGTGTAACAAAGTGGTAAGCTCATTGACTCTGCAATTTAGTGAATGTAGATTCTGGTGTGACTCTACCATTGTACTGGGGTGGTTAAATACACCACCAAATAATTTGAAAAGCTTTGTTCGCAATAGGGTCCACGAGATCCAAGAGAGCACTGGAGGTCACACGTGGAGCTACATACCGTCGAAGGACAATCCGGCGGATCTTGTTTCTCGTGGGGTGAAGGCTGACCAAATCAGCGGTTCATCCTTGTGGTGGTGAGGTCCGACATTTCTGTCGGAACCAGAATCTCAATGGCCAAAAATGCCCAACACACACGTGAAAGAGTTGATTAGATGTTCTCTGGCGCTTGTTGATGATCGTAGTACTGATTGCATTTCTAAATTAATCGAAAACAAATCAAGATTTATTAACTTACAAAACATAACCGCGTACTTGCTAAGTAGGGATTGCAAACCGGATTGATTTTCAATCCGGCCGGATCCGGCTGGATTTTGGCCATAATCCGGCTGGATCCGGCCGGACCGGATCCGGTTTGGTATAGGGATATCAAAATTAATTAAATGACATATTTTTCTAGTTTTTTGCGTAATACGTATTCCTAAATCTATAATTTGAAGTTAATAAATAACTTCTTAACAATAAAATAACCCTTAGTAGTAAAAAGTGTGACCTTGTCAATATCACTTAAAAACCCAAATATGAAATCGGTCATTTATTATATATAACCATTCACAAGTGCTCAAATTTTCGTTTACAATTATAAATTTGATTAGTTTCCAAAGCCCGGTAATGGGATGTGGGGTGGGAATTGGAACTCTTTGAAATGACAAGTTTTCGTAACTGTTCCTTGATTGAATTCTTTGTAACGTTGACATCCATTCTAGTGAGAAAATAAGATATTTTACTATTAACCAAAATGATATTAAATTTTCCCTCATTTTTTGCCCAAGAAAGTAGTAGTCTGTATGATTTTAAAAAAATACCTTTTTATATTTACAGAAAAGTATATTGGTCAAATTTTAGGGAATGGAACACGACTTACACGACACAACGATCTCATGTGAAAAATAATAGAGTGTAGAATTGAAATCCATCGCGGAAAGGGACTCCTTAAGAAAAGTTACATGGATCAAATAAAGAATTGGCTAGACGTAGAGTAGCATGTACCATTAAGGAAATTGCATAAGATTGGATGAAATTGTAAATACAAAAGATTCTCTCTCAAATTTGAATAGAAAATAAACAATATTTTATCATATATATATAAACTCGAAGTAAACTAAAGATTATCAATGTTATCATTTCATTTCATACATTCATTTTCAATACAAACTTACAATCTTATATTCATTCACACATGTAACACATATTGATTAGCCCAGCTCTAGTCGGTTGAGTACTGCCGACTTAATCCTGCTCATTTGTTTACTTTTAATCTCCTATCACAACATTATGACACTCTTTTCTTCTCTTTAGCATAAATTACAAATGCCTTCCATGGCATCTCCATCGTTTAATTTTTCCTTCTATTACAGTATTTATGTAATCGTCGTATCGTGCCACCAACATGAAAGGCAACTTCTGTTCCCAGTCATCGTCATAATAAATATATTTTTATTTAACTAAATTTAAACGTTTTCATTCGTTTTATGCTCTGTTCAAGTTCATACCTCTCATCCGTCGCCTTTTCCTCATCTAAACCGCACAGTGCGTGCTGTATTTAGGCGTTTTTTTTTATTTGACCGGATCCGGTCCGGATCCGGTGATTTTTACCGGATCCGGTAGCTCCTGAAAAGTGCCGGATCCGGCCGGATTACCGGATCCGCCGGACCGGATTGCAATCCCTATTGCTAAGATTTATACATAACTGTAAAAATCAGAACAATAAATTAACTGGTCATCTTTCAGTTCAAGAACTTCAAAATTCGTTAAATTTACTAACCCAAAGCACAACAGGAAATGTTCCCTGACGAATATGCTGTTCTAAAAGCCGGCAAGGCACTACCTAACGAAAATCGTTTGATTTCATTAACGCCTTTCTTAGATACAAATAGTATCATGCGAGTTGGTGGTTGGTTATCAAAATTCTCCTTATTGTTATAACACAAAGCATCCAATTATTTTATGTAGCAAACACCATTTAACAAAAATCATCTTTCGACATTTTCATATTAAATGTTTACATGCCCCATCTCGACTTCTTCTAGGAACTATAAAACAAACTTATTGGCCATTAGGTGGCACAAATCTTGCGAAAAACACCGTAAACAAATAATCCTCCTGGCGAAATAGTCCCACTGGATTGTCTGTAGGGATTGCAAACCGGATTGATTTTCAATCCGGCCGGATCCGGCTGGATTTTGGCCATAATCCGGCCGGATCCGGCCGGACCGGATCCGGTTTGGTATAGGGATATCAAAATTAATTAAATGACATATTTTTCTAGTTTTTTGCGTAATACGTATTCCTAAATCTATAATTTGAAGTTAATAAATAACTTCTTAACAATAAAATAACCCTTAGTAGTAAAAAGTGTGACCTTGTCAATATCACTTAAAAACCCAAATATGAAATCGGTCATTTATTATATATAACCATTCACAAGTGCTCAAATTTTCGTTTACAATTATAAATTTGATTAGTTTCCAAAGCCCGGTAATGGGATGTGGGGTGGGAATTGGAACTCTTTGAAATGACAAGTTTTCGTAACTGTTCCTTGATTGAATTCTTTGTAACGTTGACATCCATTCTAGTGAGAAAATAAGATATTTTACTATTAACCAAAATGATATTAAATTTTCCCTCATTTTTTGCCCAAGAAAGTAGTAGTCTGTATGATTTTAAAAAAATACCTTTTTATATTTACAGAAAAGTATATTGAAATTTTAGGGAATGGAACACGACTTACACGACACAACGATCTCATGTGAAAAATAATAGAGTGTAGAATTGAAATCCATCGCGGAAAGGGACTCCTTAAGAAAAGTTACATGGATCAAATAAAGAATTGGCTAGACGTAGAGTAGCATGTACCATTAAGGAAATTGCATAAGATTGGATGAAATTGTAAATACAAAAGATTCTCTCTCAAATTTGAATAGAAAATAAACAATATTTTATCATATATATATAAACTCGAAGTAAACTAAAGATTATCAATGTTATCATTTCATTTCATACATTCATTTTCAATACCTACAAACTTACAATCTTATATTCATTCACACATGTAACACATATTGATTAGCCCAGCTCTAGTCGGTTGAGTACTGCCGACTTAATCCTGCTCATTTGTTTACTTTTAATCTCCTATCACAACATTATGACACTCTTTTCTTCTCTTTAGCATAAATTACAAATGCCTTCCATGGCATCTCCATCGTTTAATTTTTCCTTCTATTAGGTACAGTATTTATGTAATCGTCGTATCGTGCCACCAACATGAAAGGCAACTTCTGTTCCCAGTCATCGTCATAATAAATATATTTTTATTTAACTAAATTTAAACGTTTTCATTCGTTTTATGCTCTGTTCAAGTTCATACCTCTCATCCGTCGCCTTTTCCTCATCTAAACCGCACAGTGCGTGCTGTATTTAGGCGTTTTTTTTATTTGACCGGATCCGGTCCGGATCCGGTGATTTTTACCGGATCCGGTAGCTCCTGAAAAGTGCCGGATCCGGCCGGATTACCGGATCCGCCGGACCGGATTGCAATCCCTAATTGTCTGGATTGAAGCCATAATTAAAAAGAAGAAAAAGAAATTTAGTTTTTTCTTTGCAAGTGTGATGAAAAACATTGTAACTCCGGGGGTAAGAATATTGCATCCAAAATTTCACTTACACAATGTAGGTACTATTTCACTTCTCATGCTCGTAAAATTGACATTGAAGTCGCGTGTTAGCGACATTAAATTGCAGTACCTGGGCGACCGAGCTTTGCTCGGTTATAACTATTTATTGTAATATGGTGGTGTATAGGTGATAATATTAACTAATTTTTTTTACTAAATTGAACTTGTCTAAAACAATAAAAATTAAAAAATTATATATAAGCTTAAACATATAAAAAAAAAACAAAAGTTAGTCACCGGGCGAGATTCGAACCCGTATTAACACTCGTTTAGCAGTCCGCGTCTTAACCCACTGGACCAGACAGACAGTGGCCCGTGGCCGGCAACACGAAATTAGCGACCATATTCTGCGTCGAAAGAAAAACGCATGAAAACGCGAAAACACGCGTTTTCCCAAACATAAGACTAATCTAGATAGATTGTATACCCCCAAAAACCAAATTTCAGCGAAATCGTTAGAGCCGTTTCCGAGATCACAGAAATATATATATATATACAAGAATAAAGGTATTATTGCATATTATGCTCTAGAGCATAAACTGAAATTATCTATTACGACCCTTATTAACTTAGCAGTAAAGTTTAAAATCTGCCATACAAACTGCCAGTTCTACCCGCGCACCCGGCCGGCGGCGCGTCCCCGACCGACCCGAGTACGATTTTCGTTAGTCTTGAACAAATACGTTAAAATAACCTAAAATATTGGAAATTTTTGTAAATTTTCCTCAAAATCGAAGTGAAAAGCAGAGTGTATAACTCAGGCATAAATGTCCATTTTGATCCTCAATTACTCTTATAATTGCCTCGGATAAAAACGGATCGCTTTATGCCCTTCTTGCCTTGTTGTACAATCTACTATAATAGAAAATTGTGTGTCAGCAGTTTCATAATAAATTTAACACAATTATTTCGGAAATACAATCACCAAGAATGGGTCGTTATTAAGCTAGAGAATAAACATTAGAAATTGTTGTATATTATATATTAAAAGTATACATCTATTTCTTTATTATTATCATTTATTTCTAATGACGACCCTCTTCTCTCATGGGGACCCTTATTACTGTGACATATTTACATGCTCAATTTTATTTATTCTCTTCTAGCTTAATAACGACCCATTCTTAGTGATTGTATTTCCGAAATAATTGTCTTAAATTTAATATGTAACTGCTGACACACAATTTTAATTTAATACTTAACTATTATAATTTTGAATGAAATATTGATTGTCATTGTTATTTTTCATTTCTATAAGTGTTAAACAAATTGACAATCACAATATAAATTCCTGAGAATTTATCATGTATTATTTTTAATGAAATTGTATATTGAGATTGCAATTTCACTGAGCATGGTCCAACATGCTCTTGGCCGGTTTTATTTTATTTATTGTCGAAGACATTTTTTTGAAGATTAATTTAGCACATTAATTTATTTAGAAGCGCAGCGTTTAAGTTACAAAAATTCGGTAAATGTAAACCGTCTATTAATGGCCACCTTCCAATAACTGGCCATCATTTTATACTAACTTAAATGGCTAAAATAAGTATTCTATTTATTTATTTACACAATTCAAGTAAACCAAATAACATTACTTCTGAAAATTTACTTGGATTGGGTAAATATTAAACAGAACCCTTTTAGTATAAAGTGGCCAGTTATTGCAAGGTGGCCGATAGACGTTTTACTTATTTCGTCAATATTTTTTTATTATTAAGCGTAACCAAATTAATTGGAAGAGGTATAATGAAAACGAAAATGTCTTATTAAAACTATCAATTAATGGAACTAAGGAATGGGAGATTTTTATGTGGCTATAAAAATATAATCCTTTAGAAATTTATTTAATTAATAGAAAGTTAAAATCAAACAAATCTAAAACTATGAATGCCACGTGAAAACGATAAATAGGTATAATCACTAGGTTTATTAAGAAATACATTTTTATTCTCCATTCACATCAATAACAGTTTAGGTGCCCTTGGCGAGGGTCTCGGCCTTGGCTACAACTTCCTCGATGGGCCCGACCATGTAAAAGGCGCCCTCGGGCAGGTGGTCGTACTCGCCCTGCAGGATCTTAGAGAAGCCCTTGATGGTCTCCTCGAGTGGCACCAGCTTGCCGGCGTGGCCAGTAAACACCTCGGCCACCTGGAAGGGCTGTGACAGGAACCTCTGGATCTTGCGGGCACGTGCCACTGTCAGCTTGTCCTCCTCGGACAACTCGTCCATACCCAGGATGGCAATGATGTCTTGAAGGGACTTATAGTCCTGCAACATCTTCTGCACGTCACGTGCGATGTTGTAGTGCTCGGCGCCGATGATGTTCGGGTCCATGATACGCGAGGTAGAGTCGAGAGGGTCCACGGCGGGATAGATGCCCAGCTCGGCAATGGCACGCGACAGCACAGTGGTGGCGTCCAAGTGAGCGAAAGTGGTGGCTGGGGCGGGATCAGTCAAGTCATCAGCAGGCACGTAGATGGCCTGTACTGAGGTGATGGAGCCCTTCTTTGTGGTGGTGATTCTCTCTTGCATAGTACCCATATCAGTGGCCAAGGTCGGCTGGTAACCCACAGCAGATGGGATACGACCCAGCAAAGCAGACACTTCAGAACCAGCTTGAGTGAAACGAAAGATGTTGTCAATGAACAGCAGCACATTCTGACCCTCCTGGTCACGGAAATACTCGGCCACAGTGAGACCCGTAAGAGCGACACGGGCACGGGCGCCTGGGGGCTCGTTCATCTGACCGTACACCAGCGACACCTTGGAGCTCTTGTCCTTAAGGGAGATGACACCAGACTCAATCATTTCCTGGTACAGATCGTTACCCTCACGTGTGCGCTCGCCCACGCCGGCGAAAACGGAGTAACCACCGTGAGCCTTGGCTACGTTGTTAATGAGTTCCATGATGAGTACGGTCTTGCCGACACCAGCACCGCCGAACAAGCCAATCTTTCCTCCCTTGACGTATGGCGCCAGCAGGTCCACGACCTTGATGCCGGTGACCAGAATCTCTTGCTCTACGCTCATGTCCACGAACCCGGGCGCCTCGGCGTGGATGGACGCCCTCTTGTCGGTAAGGATGGGGCCGCGCTCGTCTATGGGCTCGCCGATCACATTCATGATGCGCCCAAGCGTCTCCACGCCCACGGGGATGCAGATGGGTGAACCGGAGTCGTGTACGGCCTGTCCGCGCACCAAGCCCTCGGTACCGTCCATGGCGATGGTGCGCACCGTGTTCTCTCCCAAGTGCTGTGCCACTTCCAGCACGAGCCGGGGCTGCCTGTTCTGCACTTCTAGAGCATTCAGGATGGCAGGCAGGTTGTCTTCGAACTGAACGTCTACAATCGCACCGATGACCGCGACCACCTTACCTTGCCCCTTGCCTGCGGCTTTGGCAGCATAATCCCTCTTGTTGATGGCCGATAAAGCAGCAGTTATGCCGCATTTTGTGATGACCTTTTCAGTAACACACTTGGCTGCTAAGAAGCTGCTTCCAACCCTACTTACTGTCCCTAACATTTTCGATTATTCGGAGAGCTTGGGTGAACAGTAATACGCAGCCGGCAGTGTTGCCAGAGCACTGAACGCTAAAAGTACGACCCGGATCTAAAAAAAGGTACGATTTTCCCAAAAAATCTGCAGCGATCGATAAGAAATAGTTTTTGAAAAACTGTATGTGACAACGCCAAAGAATTTTTTTTTAAATAGTCTTGATACTTGTGAATTATTCTACCACTAAGCGATTGTGAAAATCAGGCCTATATTTACATCATAAAAATATCGGATGAAGTACGTAAAAATATATATATATATATATATATATATTATTTTATGTCTTTTATTAGTACAGTTTTGATGTCTACCGTTCTCCAAGTCTTCCTCAATTGCTCAAAGGTTAATTGGAAGAGATCCCTGAAAGGAATAATGTCCCCTTTGTACAAATGATGAGTGTTCTTTCCTGTTTTATGTTTCTTTTTGTACAGTAAAGTGTTTTACTACTACTACTACTAAAAATAAAATAAAAAATGAATTATTCAGTAGCACAAGCTATTTTACAAAAATCAGGTGGGTGCCTCTTTTTAAGTATAAAAACACCTGTGTCATAGTGACCCTGCCTATGAAGCCGATGGTCCTGGGTTCGAATCCCGGTAAGGGCATTTATTTGTGTGCACAGATATTTGTTCCTGTGTCGTTTATTTATACGTTTCTGCACTAAAGAATTTTACTTTCCCAGGACGATTTTTATTAAAATTTGATATTAAATGGATCTCACTGCGTTCTAGCGCCAAACTACCTCGACAGAAATTACTGCCTTTCATCCCTTAGTTAACAATCTACTATTAATTGATAATCCACTACATTAGTATGGAGGAATCCGGCCTATTTTGAGAAACGTTGTCGACATATCTTCTAAAACATACCTAAGACTGGTACAGATGTGTTTCTCGGTGTCTCCATAATACGAATTGAACGGTTTTAGTTTATGGAGGGGGGACGGCTTGGAAAAAAGGAGGAGAGAGTTGGCGGCCGACCATCAATGATATTTTGCTCACATCTTGAGTCCTATGGAACCGATCGGTTCGCATGTGTCATTTGAAAGCATGTTAAACGTACTTACTATAATTATTTATTAATGACCGTAGTCATAACTGTAGTCGTTTACAAAATATTTGAAAATATATAATTTTTTACTGTGCATGGGTGGCATAAGTACTGATAAAACCAATAAACTCAATAAATTATAATTTTACCGTAATTATTAAAAAATATACGGGACATTTCATGAGCTTTCCAAAAACTGAAGTTTTTTTGGTGTATGATATTATATAACCAAATAATAACGAATTTCGTTCAGCGCGGGTAACACAATAAATAATAACTATGCCTAATTATTCTAATTAATATAAATAATAACTGGAATTAATGTAATGACTAACTATCCCGGAAATTTTATGTATGCGCGTGTATTTTATGTATGTATATTTTTGGAAAGGTCATTAAATTTCCGGTATAGTTATTATTTATTGGGTTAGAAGCATGTTTTATCAGAACTTACGCTAAGTATTTATTTATTATTGTGTTGTTGTGGGCCGTTGAGTGCCACGTTGACCAAGCAGTGATCTATTGTGACGGCCCTTTAAAGTTCGTTACTAATGCTCGCGTAATGTTCTGTATCTCATAGGGTTGCATCAATACGTACCGCCCTAAGTAGGTACTTCTTTTTAACATAAGTGGTCCTCAGGATCAGAGAATGTGCATTGCAGTCTCCTCTGACTCCTGGGAATCCTGGGCTATAACCGCGAAAATCGAAGTTTGTCAATTGCGGGTATTTTTCTTTGTCACTCTAATTACGTCTTAGTGAGAGTGAAGAGAAAGATCCCCGCAATTTGCGAATTTCGGTTTTCGCGGTAGGCCCCCTGGTAGCACCTGCATGTCGCATCTTGTTTCTTTGTTTGTTCAACTTACAGTGTCCAGTCAATATTCTAGTTACCGCGCAGGTTTTGTGTCTTTTGAGCCCTAGAAGCTCCTTAGCAGTTTAGCACCCTTTGATAAGAGCTTTCGAGTGTTCTTGTCCTTTGACGAACTTTCACCAATCGATTGCTCTTGTCTTTTATAAGTTACAGAGCAGATAATATACATCCCGTTTTGTGATACCTCAGAACGGTTCTTGGCCGACCAGGGGTCAGTGTGCGCCCTTTCTAGCGAGTTCGTCCGCTTCTTCGTTTCCGTAAATGTCGGAGTGCCCTGGTACTCATCTAAGTGTGACTTTGTTGGAGTTAGCACTTGCTAATGCACTGGCATTTAGGTTTGTTTTACAGTTCTGGACTAGTTTTGAGTTTGACTCAAAGGATTCTAGTGCCAGCAAAGCAACTTGGCTGTCTCGAGTTGATGTACCTAAATATGTTGGTGTCTTAGGCTTCTATCTAGGTTAATCTCCGCACATTTGTTGATGTGCTGAGGCTAGTTCCAAGAAAGGCAATGATGTAGGATGTGAGATCTATGAGAGAGCACCATAGATCCCACATCCTACATCATTGCCTTTCTGGGAACCATCCGTGTACCAAATATAGCTTCCCTCTTCGACGTACATTAGGTCGTTGGTCTATTTGTCTCTAGGAGGTATTTCTACAGTATACAGTTTGGTATAACGACTTACAGTGTGCGTGTTATCAGTGGGCATGCTAAGGTCCTATTTGCAAAAACCCAGGCCTTTAGTTTGGTTATTGCTTGAGAGGGCCATTTTGGCCTGTTTAGCGTGTATATATACTGTAGACGCACTGCTTGGCCTCCTTTTGCATCTATAATGCAGGCTCTTTTGCAAGTATAATGTCCAGCAGTGCATCTAGGACTGCCCCCGGCGTCGAGGAGAAGGCGCCTGTTACTGTGAAGTTAAACAAGCCGTGCGTTGCACGCTGTTTAGAGTTTATGTTGCCGTCTTTTGGCTGGTTTTGTTACACCAGACTGCGGAGGCGTAGGTGAAAATGAGCCTCACTACCGCTGTGTATGACCACATAGCAATTTTGGTTCTTATGCCCCATCTTGCTCCTGCCATTCGACAGCATGGTCATTTTCGTTTTTTGTATAATATTTCTCATATGAGGGACATGAGGGTTCCAAGTTAACTTTTGGTCGAAAGTGACTCCTAGGTATTTGACCTCGTCTGGGACTGGTATTATTTGTCCATTATGTCTTGGTTCTGTTGGTTCAGCTTTTCGAGCTTTCGTTTCCTTGTGAATGGTACTATCACAGTCTGCTCGGATTAATGGACGAGTCACTTCCTTTAAACCATTTGAATATTGTGTTTAGAGCTCCTTGCATTCGGTTGGATATCGCGTATCCAATAACGCTGGGTGGGCCTTTGATAATGACTACAAGGTTGTCGGCATATTCTTGTGTGTCATAGTCTTGGCCTGACATAATTGCAAGAAGTTGGTCCACTGCTAGGGTCCATAATAGTGGGAATAAAACGCCTCCTTGTGGGTACCCTTTTTAGGGTTCCGTAGCCAAATGGCAAAAAACGGAACCCTTATAGATTCGTCATATCCGTCTGTCTGTCCGATTATGTCACAGCCACTTTTTTCCAAAACTATAAGAGCTATACTGTTCAAACTTAGTAAGTGGATGTATTCTATGAACCGCATTAAGATGTTCACACAAAAATAGAAAAAAAAACAATAAATTTTGGGGGTTCCCCATACTTAGAACTGAAACTCAAAAAATCTTTTTTCATCAAACCCATACGTGTGGGGTATCTATGGATAGGTCTTCAAAAATGATATTGAGGTTTCTAATATCATTTTTTTCTAAAATGAATAGTTTGCGCGAGAGACACTTCCAAAGTGGTAAAATGTGTGTCCCCCCCCCCCGTAACTTCTAAAATAACAGAATGAAAAAACTAAAAAAAATATATGATATACATTGTCATGCAAACTTCCAAAATTTTTTTTCATCAAACCCATACATGGATAGGTCTTCAAAAATGATATTTAGGTTTCTAATATAATTTTTTTCTAAACTGAATAGTTTGCGCGAGAGTCTTCCAAAGTGAAAAAATGTGTGCCCCCCCCCCCCCCCCCCTGTAACTTCTAAAATAACTGAATGAAAAATCTAAAAAATATATATGATATACATTACCATGCAAACTTCCACCGAAAATTGGTTTGAACGAGATCTAGTGAGTAGTTTTTTTTAATACGTCATAAAATTAAAAAAAAAATTTTTTTCATCAAACCCATACATGTGGGGTATCTATGGATAGGTCTTCAAAAATGATATTTAGGTTCCTAATATATTTTTTTTCTAAACTGAATAGTTTGCGCGAGAGACACTTCCAAAGTGGTAAAATGTGTGTCCAAAGTGATAAAATGTTAAACAAGATCTAGCAAGTAGATTTTTTTTAATACGTCTTAAATGGTACGGAACCCTTCATGCGCGAGTCCGACTCGCACTTGGCCGCTTTTTTAGTATAAAGTTCATGCTCTATAGCAGGGGTTCCCAAAGTGTGCGCCGCGGCGCCCTGGTGCGCCGTAGAAAGTAAAGAGGGGCGCCGTGAGTTCTATCATTATACGAAACCACAAATATTCGCGGGTACCTATTTGAGCGCTCGCATCGGCAAATAATATAGCGTCGTGTCACTCTTTTTCGACCGTGATTTTAAATTTACAAGGGCGCCGTTGCAAAATACTAAACTTGTAACTGCGCCGCATGTTGAAAAAGATTGGGAACCCCTGCTCTATAGTGTAAATTAATCTGTGTTATTATGTTCCTATTCAAATACTTTTGGTACTATTTTAATAATAAAATTGCCATACCCATTCTGGGTCCATGAGACACTTACTCTTTCGCATGTAAATACTTTTGTAATTACCATGGTGCAATAAAGGAGGAATATGATATAGTATTAAGGCGCAGGGTAGGGCAAGGCATTCTCCATACAAACCTTGTGCAAGTTTTATTCGTTAGTTTTGGCACTATAGCATTTAATTTAATTTTTTGCTTGTATATATTGGATATACGCAGAACTTGATGTAGAATTTTTTCTATATTAAAAAAATACAAAAAAATAAAAAATAAAATAAAAATACATTATCTAACAGAAAAATAAGCATATTTACCAAAAATAATAACTGTAGCGCAAACACAAACGAAGAAAACCGCGCACAAAGTTTGTATGGAAAGAGCTTGCCCTACCCTTCGCCTTAAAATTCGTCTTAAGGAGCAGAGTAGCTACTTTATTCGAGTACATGCTATGTACCCATCTGGTGGTGGTAGTTTCGTCTACTCCCTTTGATTTCATACCATTGAGTATGGTCTCTGTGGGTGTATTGTCGTAAGCACCCTCGACATCAAGGAACCAGGTCCAGTAGGGCAGTCTCTGTAGATTTTCCCCTTTGGTAGGCATGTTGGTTTACACTTAGTGGTCTTTCCCAAAGGTGTTTCGCTCTAATATGCTGATCAATGTTTTTTTCCATTGTTTTGAGTAGGAACGATGTTAGACTAATAGGTCTGAAGGAGTTGTACTTACTTATGTTATCCATGCACGGTAAAAAATCATATGTTTTCAAATATTTTGTAAAGGACTACTTATTAGGAAACAATTATAGTACGTTTAATATGCTTTCAAATGATATTTATTAAGAATTCATTCGTAGAACAGAAACTGAGAAATAATTAAACGGCGACGACGGTCGGTCGCCATTTATATGACGGTGCGTAGTGATCCATGCTGAACAAAATTCGTCATTACTTGGTTATATAATATCATACACCAGTACAACTTATATTTTTGGAAAGCTCATGAAATGTCCGGTATATTTTGTAATAATATTTATTGCAGTAAAGTTATAATCTATTATAATAATAATATTTACTTATGCCATCTATGCATGGTATTTTTTTTTCAAATATTTTTTAAACGACTACGTTTATAACCACGGTTATTAAGAAATAATTATAGTATGTTTAATATGCTTTTAAATGACACCTCATACGAACCGGTCGGTCCTATAGGACTCAAGATGAGAACAAATATCAATCATGGTCGGCCGCCATCTTTCCCCCCTTTTTCGACCCTCCCCCCCCAACCCTCCATAAACTAAAACCGGTCAATTCGTATTTTGGAGACAATATGGAACACATCCATACCAGTTTTAGGTATTTAGAAGTGATGTGTAAGTACCAAAATCGTGAAGGAGACGACTTTTGGTTAATCTGCCTTTAGACTATACTGGTATTAGTTTAGTACGCAAAATAGTACGGTACAAAAATACTCATACATAATTTGGGCAAAATGTACGATTTCAGTACGGTTTTGGGCGGGGTAAATGTTTAGTACGCATACTCCTAAAAAAACGTAACTTCGTACTAAAAAGTATTATCAGGCAACACTGGCCGCCGGAATTATGTAACGTAAACACAACCGATTAGACCAATAGTGGGACCGGATTTTTGCCCTATAAGTTTCGATAATTCTAAAGAGTGAAAAGTGATGTTTATCTGGTATGGGACATATTTTTAAGCATATTTGTAATATATGAAGAAAATTTAGAACGAGCGTTAGATATAAATAAGGTATTTATGTATTTTTATTGATGAATTTTGAATATTGAATTAAAGTACAAAATTTAAGCATCGTCTTTTATAATATGTATGAGGCTTTATGCTATCAAATTTTTAGAAAAAAAATCAACGTGCTTCTTTGTCAAACTCAAATTAGCTTATTATTTTGTCAATATTGAATTAAAGTTTGAAAAATCCACAATATCATATCTAAATTCTTAAGTTAATAGGCAAGGCAAAAAATTAGAAGAATAGGATATGTGCTTTACAATTAATATGCGTTTTTTGTCCTGTAAGATCTAATATTGAATTAAAGTCCGTAGAGATAAGTCTATTACTATAAAATAATATATGCAGCCATTTTATGGAAAGGTAGAAATATCTGTGTGTAGCTTGCATTGTAATAGTAAAATCAACTTAAAAAGGCGCGAAATTCATAACCACGCCGCGCTGGTCCGTCAACATGTCGGCTCGGCGCGCGGAAGCCTATCGTAGCCGACCTAGTGAGCGATAGATACCTCGCCCCGCCCGCGCCCCCCGCTCAGCTTCGCAAGCGCTGTTTGTCTTTTCTTTCAAATCATTCATTTGTTTATTTATCGTGCACATAAATTAAATGCGGACATTACATGAATTTAATTATAGAATAAAAGTTATTATGACTTCAAAATGAGTGAAAAATGTTTGATATGTGTACTGTACTGACTTAGTAACAGAGAAAAAACGAGGAATTGAGCAGTTAATAACTGCGAGCAAATAATCTTTCTTGGTGATGGGAAAGTTAAATATTTCTACGGGAAGGAGGAACTACGTTTCCATAAAAAGTGTAGATTATACATTGAGTCGAAGGCTATACCGGCGTACAAAAGACTAATGGAGGTGGCATCAGAGGGCTTACCGCGAACCACGTTCGACGTGTTGCCTCCCTGTCATACTTACGTACGAATTTACAAGTGCGACAGAGAGGTAACACGTCGAACGTGGTTCGCGATAGGCCCTCAAATGTACAGCCAAGTGACGATGATGAAAATTACATTTTCAAAACTTTTGTCTTTTGTTACCATTGTGTTAGCGGCCTGTACTTACTTTCAACATATATTAGTAGTTTATGGTACTGCTACATAATAAAAGGCATTAAAATACACGAGTGTGGGCTTAGGAAACGAACGAAGTGAGTTTCTTAAAAAGATCACACGAGTGTTTTAATGCTTAATTATCTTATACCTTTAAACGAGCAATTCTTGTATATATATATTTCCGGGATCTCGGAAACGGCTCTAACGATTTTGCTGAAATTTGGTATATGGGGGTTTTTGGGGGTAAACAATCGATCTAGATTAGTCTTATGTTTGGGAAAACGCGTGTTTTTGAGTTTTAATGCGTTTTTCTTTCGACGCAGAATATGGTCGCTAATTTCGTGTTGCCGGCCACTGTCCGTCTGGTCCAGCGGGTTAAGACGCGGACTGCTAAACGAGTGTTACGGGTTCGAATCCCGCCTGGTGACTAACTTTTGTTTTTTTTATATGTTCAATTTTATATATAATTTTTTAATTTTTATTGTTTTAGACTAGTTTAATTTAGTAAAAGAATGTAGTTAAGATTATCACCTATACACCACCATATTACAATAAATAGTTAGTTATAACCGAGCAAAGCTCGGTCGCCCAGGTACTGTATAGTTATTGCAGGTAGTTCGCAATCACATTTTTAGCACAGGCATTATAAGAGAGGTATGGGCATTGTAAATGTCATCTGGCTCTGTGTGGTAGGGCACAGCACAGCGGATGTCATTCCAGATCTAGAGCAGAACCCAACTGGGGAAGTACCTCCACCTTACAGAAAATCGCAGCCAAATAACACTAGACCCTACTCATAGTGTTGTGTTCCTGCCGGTGAGTAAGGTTGCCAGAGCTCAACGAGGGGTGGGAGGGTGTTAGGGTCGGCAACGCGCATGTAACTCCTCTGGAGTTGCAGGCGTACATAGGCTACGGATACTGCTTACCACCAGGCAGGCCGTATGCTTGTTTGCCACCGACGTAGTATAAAAATAAATTAAAAAAAACAAACAAATTAAAATATTTCATACGACATGTGCTAATTATTTGTCTCAGTGTAAACAAAAATATATCATAATTATGATATCAATTTTCAAATTCAAAATGGCGGACATGTTTTATAACTTATTTTAAGAAATTATGAGTAGTTTTAGACTTTAAAAAGCAAGAAATTGTTTCTTGCTTCTGTTTGTATATGTATCATGTAGTATTTGATGTTTTCATTATTTTTGAAAGTCCTCAGGGTGCCGATTACGAAAATGACATCCATTATGGAACCCAAGATGGCGGACATTCATTTTTCTTAAAAATCGGTATGGGTGTCATCTCCGAGGTTCTTCTAGGTTCCGATTACGAAAATGACGTAAATTTTGCAATCCAAGATGGCGAACATAATTTTTTCTTAAAAATCGATATGGGTGTCATATCCGAGGTTCCTCGGGATTCCGATTACGAAAATGACGTCTATTTTGAAATCCAAGATGGCGGACATTAATTTTTATTAAAAATCGATATGAGTGTCATCTCCGAGGTTCCTCGGGGTTCCGATTACGAAAATGACGTTCATTTTGAAATCCAAGATGGCGGACATTAATTTTTCTTAAAAATCGATATGGGTGTCATCTCCGAGGTTCCTCGGGGATCCGATTACGAAAATGACGTTCATTTTGAAATCCAAGATGGCGGAAATTATTTTTTCTTAAAAGTCGATATGGGTGTCATATCCGAGGTTCCTCGGGATTCCGATTACGAAAATGACGTCTATTTTGAAATCCAAGATGGCGGACATTATTTTTTCTTAAAAATCGATATGGGTGTCATCTCCGAGGTTCCTCGGGGTTCCAATTACAAAAATGACGTCAATTTTGGCGGTTCTTGTTGGTGCAGATTTCAAAAATAGAGACCATTTTAGAATTAAAGGTGGTTGATATCACGGCTACACACATCGACACCCATTTCAAAAAGTAGCGTCCGCCATATTTATTTGCAAAATAGATGCCATTTTTGAAATCCACACCCCTAAAAACCCAGAAAACAACACCCATGACGACTTTTTCAAAAAAGTGACGTCCGCCATCTTTATTTCCAAAATGGACGTCATTTGTAAAATTAGTACACATACATCATACAACATGAAAACTAAAAACATTTCCATCCTCTTTTGGGCAGTTGTGTAAGTCTGTGATAACCCTAGGTAGGTACGGAGACCTTGAGCGGTGTCGGCATTTACGCAAACATCAAAGGCGTCGGCCCACTGTTACTTTTTACACTGTGCTTTTAGTGTGTAAACGAAAACGTCACATGATATATCAAAAGAAAAGTTATTTTATCTTATACCTTTAAACGAGCAATTCTTGTATATATATATATAATTATATTTCTGTGATCTCGGAAACGGCTCTAACGATTTCGCTGAAATTTGGTATATAGGGGTTTTTGGGGGTATACAATCTATCTAGATTAGTCTTATGTTTGGGAAAACGCGTGTTTTCGAGTTTTCATGCGTTTTTCTTTCGACGCAGAATATGGGCACTAATTTCGTATTGCCGGCCACTGTCCGTCTGGTCCAGCGGGTTAAGACGCGGACTGCTAAACGAGTGTTACGGGTTCGAATCTCGCCCGGTGACTAACTTTTGTTTTTTTTATATGTTCAAGTTTATATATAATTTTTTAATTTTTATTGTTTTACACAAGTTTAATTTAGTAAAAAAAATGACCTATGTAATTAGAGAAATCGACAATAGATGGCGTTACTCTGTGACAAGTGCTGTAAGGTTAAAATCGATTGTAAATAATAATAATTGTCAGTTCACATTTTACTTTTTAAGTTTATGTAGATTATCACCACCATATTACAATAAATAGTTATAACCGAGCAAAGCTCGGTCGCCCAGGTACTATATTACTAACTGTACTAGGTTGCCTTTTTAACAAGTTGGTCCAGTCCATGGTTGCCTAGGTACATTTTATTTAAAAATCGGTTAATCTAGGCGACCATTAACTGGACCAACTTTTTTAATACGGCAACTTTCAAATAAGCTTTCATTTGATATATCATACGATGAAATAACAAACAAAAAAAACTATCCGTACGCAATCTTACAAGGCAACCTACTTGAAATGTATCACTGTGAATTTTGTCTTACATTTATTTCTTATCAGAAATAAATAACATGAGGGTGCATATACCTTATAACGTATCTCTATATAACTATCGGTTATCAATATTAGCATTAGCGGTTAACAACAACATTCCCCTTAAAACAAATAACTATCGCGAGGAAAATACCAAGTCCAAACATCTGAAAAAAATCGGGAAAGAAAAGCTGCAACTGGCTTTTAAAATGGTACAAGGAAGGGTGGTCATCTGTATGAGAATGTGTTTTTTTTGTCTCTATTTGACCCAATGGTTGACTGGTAGAGAATGCCTTTTGGCATTAAGTCCGCCATTTGTGTTTTTTTTTTTGTTTGTGCAATAAAGTTTAAATAAATAAATAATATTCATGTAACGCGATAACGAATTCTACGTGAACGAAACCGCGGGCAATACCTATTATAGTAACAACAAAATAACAATTTTCTATTGCTATTAATTTGAATTTTTTTGATGGACCGTAGACGCAGTCAAGGGCACCCCGCTCCCCACTACCGTTGTTCGCTGCCTCCTGCCACAGCGCGCGGCGCGCGCAAACTTGCCGCGCGTTTGAAACGTAACGTATTTATATAAGCAAGGAATGCATACATATCAGTAATGAGTGTCGCCGTGATTTTATATTTCTAAATTTTTGTTTAGTAACTGAGATCATTGTTGATGATCGATTATTATTAACTCTACAAACTTTAATTCAATATTAGCTATACTGCTTAGCCTGAAATCAATATCTAGACAAGCACATTGTCTACATGTCTAACTTTTTACTAGAATACTAAGTTGATCGATAATATCGTAATTTTGCAATATCAGCAACTCTAATTCTATATTTACAAAATAACTCGTGTTTTTACGTTTACCAGAAAGCAGCTGTTCCAGATTTCTAAAAACTGAAAATTGTACATAAATTGAAGTGTTATTCGATATGCTAAAGTTTTCTGTAACTTTAATTCTATATTTACTTAGTTATTAGCAAAATTTAAAATATTTAAATATAACCGAAAGCTCAACCTTAAAATTTCTAACTTTTTACCAAAGTATTATTTAACATACTCCCAATGACATATCAAAAAAGAAAAAACTTTAATATTATCGAAACCCATTTTTGTTCAACCGCTGGTCTAGATGCGCAAAAAATAAGTAGAGGATGGTGTAGAAACAAATGGTTATATTTGTGATACCTAGTCATCTTACGTCATCTCCTATATTAATAATTCCGTCGAGGGGTACGGTAGCGCGAATGAAAGGATACTCAAATGAAAGATCGTAAAAAAAATATGAGTATTGAATCGACGACATAATTTGGCAAAATTTGGTTTGTCGCGTATTTTGCATTTAAAAGTGTTTATGTGTTGAATTCGGAAATTGCACTATGTTTGCGTCCCGCTTCTTGGCCAGGTTAGCTGGCAGCGTCTAGGTCTCAAAAAAACTATTTTTAAAGAACGACTACTGTCTGTGTATAAGCCTCAACATCAATTGCTTCCACATCGAAGAGCTCCTGGGATCGATTTGTTTGATGACTTTAAGGTATGACAATGATAATTATTTGCATAAAGCTTTGTTTCAAATGGATATGTATATACTACATAAAGTAATTTTCTTTTAAGGTCACTTATGAAAACATTGAAAAGCTGGAGGAATCAATTATTGCTACTTCAGTGTGGCTGCCACCAGTTCGGCACTGACATAAACGCGTATATGTCAGTTTTGACACTGTCACTGACTCATGGTACGGGTACTGAAGGGGAGGAAGAGCACGAGGATTGAGAACAAACGAAAATTAATATTTGTCATCAGTTTCGCAGGCGGCAGCGGATATTGAGTCATAACACAGCTGTTTCAGTTGTTTGGCCGACGTCTCTTTATTGACTGCCTGGACATTACAGTTAAGACGCTTACATGTTAAAATCCCTATATCTATACATACCATACTACATCTCGGGGGTAAAAAAGAAAAAAGTTACCATTTTTTTTTATTTTAGTCTTGTTTGATAATGTTATGATAATCACTTATTTTTCTTCCAGTTTGGAGTTTGTTGTTCCCATATTTTATTTGTTTTTTTCCCGACGATTTGATATAGGTAAGCAGGTAGGTAAGTAGGTAAATCATAGCACGAATATTTTCACGAGTTCCATTCTTGCAGCGAGATGACATTTAAATTTTAAAAAACAAAACACTAGCGTTAATAAGAAAGAAAAAATATACCGGCCAGTACTTAAAAAAGTTCAAATTTTACCATGGAGGTCAAATATACTATTTAAGAAGATTGTAATCCCGGTTTCCGGATATATAAATAGCAGCCCTCGTACTTATTCCTTTTGAAATTATGAAGTAGAGTAGCATACCTCGAAATTGAATATTATGATTATTTGCCTACTATTTGATTTGTCAATAATTATGACTAAAAATGATGATGTTGAAATTGTTTTTCTTTAGGCTAGTCGATATTGAACCTGCCTACTATGTAGACACGGTCTCGAATTTTGATAAAGGCATTCGTTAATGTATGTAACAATTAACGGTCAATTAGAATTGCTATAATTACACAATTATTATAATACTATTCGCTTGCTCAGGACTCAAAGTTGGAACTTAGAGCTCGAAACAAAAACTAACCTGTTTTAACTATCCTGCAATAGCTACCTCCGCGAGTTACGGGAGAGAGCAACGATGCCCTATTGTCGGTCGTAACATGTGATTATTGAATGCATCGTGGAGAGCTTATAATATTAATATAATTAGTGTATGTAACTGTATACATAATTAGCGTATATACACTCGTGTGATCTTTTTCTGGAACTCACTTTGTTCATTTCATGAGCCTACACTCGTATTTGAATGCCTGTTATTATGTAGCAGTCACATAAACTACAATTAAATGTCTTTCTGGTTCAGTGTTTTATCAATGTGCACGTACAGTCACGCTCCGTGATTGTTGAGCCATAGAGATAGTGGTTCTAGCTAAATTGGGCATTCAATACCGTAAGTATAAGACTGCAACAATTTTAACAAATTTAAAAATAAATTACGCGAGTATGTAATTAATAACGTCTATGTCCAGCCCTGGGCGTTGCAGCTCGGAAACAAGGAATTATTATCGATAAACTGGTTACCATTGTATTGATGGCCACATGTATACCAAATTGAACTTAAAGTGTAGGTAATTAGGATCGTTCTGTTTTTAATATGTATTTGTGTTACTTATTCTCTAAAATGAACTTGTACTGTATTTTATGTGCAAGTCTCTGGCCTTTAATAGTGCTACCTGCAGTGTGCTACTATTAATTATTGTGACAAAAACGTCTTAGTCTAATTAGTCATTGTTTTTGTTTGTTTTGTATAACTTGCGATGCTCACTGATTTTGATTTAATATATATTCTCATTAAGTGAAAAATAAAATTTCTTTTGAGAAATAAAGTTCTTTAAACATAAGTATTGAACAACCAGTTTAGCTAGGACCCTATAGATTACTAGGTTTTTAACCGATTTTCGGTTTCGAGTTCCGAGTTTAACCGATACTCGGCTATCGGTTATTTTGCATTCCCTAGTTGCGACCAATCGCAAGCGTGATGCGAACTCATCAACCAATCGCGTTGAAGCATTCCAACGAGACACACCAAACGAAAATGATGGGTCGGAATTGGGCTTAGCACGCACTGCGGTTTTTTTCTTGCGGTTGCGGTCTGGCCGAAAACGCCGAACCGCGGAGGAACTCGCACTGCGGTTGCGTTTCCGCGGTTTTCACGTTCAGTATGACAATGGATTTCCTCAGAGCAGTATGTGTTGTGGCCTTAGTTTTAAGAAATAAAAAAAATAGAAAACGTCTTCGCCAATATAAGTACTGGGTGCATCCTCTAACAGATCAAAGATATTTGAAGGCATACCGGCAACGCTTCACTTTCGACCGGCAACGAACTTTCGGACTCCGACGACATAATGCAGCGCACAACACACACCTCACTGCTCCGCTCTCTGAGCCGAACTGACGAAAAAACCGCTTTTTGGGAACCGCAGTGGGGGCGCTGCCGTACATGAAGTATGGGATACATAAAAACGCGCGGTTGCAAACCGCGAATCAAAATGTAGCAAGTTGCGTTTTTAAAATCAGTCACTGAAATAAATCGCAAGTGCGTGCGCTTATAAAGAATGCCGTACGTTACATTTTTTGCGGTAGCGGAACCGCTTTTTAAAAACCGCAGTGCGTGCTAAGCCTTATACGAACGTGCCTATCTTAACTTTTGAAATCTTTGGGCGATACAGCGTACCCGGTTTTTACGAGTAAATATTTGGTTGTATAATACAAAACTATATTTATCCTTGCATAAACATTTAATCAGTATTCGTACATTTAATATATTCATTAACGATATACAACTACATGCTGATATATAAGTCTACATATATGTATAATATTGGAACATTGCTACATTAATTACTTCATAATAAAAATCCAAAAATATTGTATTACCTACGAGTGTTCTTTTGACTCTATTTCAAAATAAATTCACATGTACGGTACGCCAGACCGATTTACAAATATAAAATATTATGTATACCCAAAATTAATGATTGTATTCATAACAACAGCGAAAAATTCTAATATGTACATGGAATTCCCATAAGTTATATTAAATTGTATTATCATGTAGCTACCAACATGCAGCCAGCGGCCTGAAGACTGATAGTTTCCTTTCCATACAACACCGCGTGCATTAGGTACCTGGTTAATTTATTTTTGGGCTATAAAAATGATAGCTAGCTTGGTGCGTGTGGCCACTGTGACCTTTTTAAAGGTGGCCTTTTTAAGGCGTACGTGGGACCCTAAAATTTTTCGAGGGACTCAGATGCTTTAGTTTGACCCTAATTTAACCACCGCCCTGTAATACTCGTATTCCGTCTTGGAAGATAAAAATAGCAGAAATGTCAGTTCACACGCAAATCAAAAATGCAAGAATAATAAATAACTTTCGTGTAAAATAATGATGAGACGATTTATCAGTTTTGACAGTCTTCATTGCCTCTGCTACAAACTTAAATGTTCGGATCTAAGACTAAATATGCTTCGGTACAACATGTAGGGTTAAATATTTGTTTCTGTGCTATTATTTATGTAAGTATTACATACGTAGATTATAGGTAGTTATGTATTTGGCACAATATAAATTCTAATTATAGTATAATTAAAGTATACTTATATTAATTATATGCTCGTTTTCAGCAATTAAAACTTACTCATTTGCTACCGTAAATCAATTTAAAACTATTAACAATACAACAACTGGTAGCCCTTGAACTAATATAAAATAATTAAAAAAGCACCAAAATAATTCTTACAGACCTAAAGATATTAAATACGGTTACCTATATATGGTATCCTATAAAATTTGGTTCAATAAACAACGATATTTATTTATACTTTAATGAGTCATATGACTAGAAATGTAAAATTGTTATTGAAATGTAAAATTATTATAGAAGTTCTCTAAAAGTCTACGTGTTACTGGTAAAAGCGATAGCCAAACAAATGGGCAATAATAAAGTAAACTTTTTATTATAAAAAAATATATAAATATAAAATTAAATTATATAAAAATATTAAATAATTATATTATATTATAATATAAAAATATTAAATATAATATAAATTATACTCATATCTTTCTTTTGGGTGCTAATACAAACGTAAGACAAAGACTGTATGATTCTCTCCGTCAGCTGTCTGTGTTTGAAATGAGACAGTCCTGGGCCAAAGCCAAACTATAAGTCATCATAGCTAGAGTCTGTGCGGAAAGAGAAGAGTCATTCCACGACTCTTCTCTTTTCGAACAGACTATACCTACTTATATTTTAGCAAACCCACTTTGTCAATAGAATAAGCGGCTAGTTTTTTTAAATTTGTTTTACTGACGGAAATGACGTACCTACCAAACTATATTAAGACGAAGCTGTGCGAGTGTTAAGTAAACGTCATAATTCCATAGATGTTTGACGTTTAAATTAACACTTGCACTGACTATTAAAATATTACACATTTTATAAACAAAAATACATTGACAGTTAGGTGTTTAATTACTTATATGGTGTATTTTACCAGCAGGCATAATTAAAAGTAGAACATATTGCATTACTTAGTGAAAAAACTATAACAAAAAATAAATACAAATATTTATACGAGTAGATATAAAATCATTTTGTACGTATTGATGTGATCATTCCCACAATGCGATGAGTTTTCATTTGAAATTTTTTTGAAATCTGTTTAATTACTTATATGGTGTTTACCAGCAGGCATAATTAAAAGTAGAACATATTGCATTACTTAGTGAAAAAACTATAACAAAAAAATAAATACAAATATTTATACGAGTATATAAAAAATCATTTTGTACGTATTGATGTGATCATTCCCACAATGCGATGAGATTTCATTTGAAATTAATTATAATTGTACTAGGTACAGTCAGCCAAGAAAGTGGTTTACCACTTTTCGAGTCTATTTGTCAAGTAATAGAGTCGAAAAGTGATAAACCACTTTCTTGGCTGACTGTACATATGTTTGGAAAAACAAAAAGGAAAGGACAAAACCAATATCATTAAAATAAGTACTTTTTTAATAAGATCATTTTAAGACTAGTTTGTAAATAAATTACAAAGATCGACCATGTCATATGCAACAGTTAAAGAACCCAACTGGGTTTAGGCTTTGCCAGCAATTTTAAAATACCCTGATAAATATCCCACCGAGACGAATCTATTAAGAACAGATTGAGAATGACACCTTATACATTGTAATCAATGAAACGGGGTTATTGCCACTAGTAGGTAACTAGTTACCCCTCCCAGTAGTTACCACTGGTTACAACTTGGTGGTAACTAGTGGGAATGACCCATGAAACGGTGTAGACTGTACGCCGTGCGTAAATATGAAAGATACACGGTGCCCTATTGATTTTCCGACAAAAAATACGCCGATTTTCGATTCGCCGACAACGATTCGCAGACGGGTTCTTTGGCCGAGTAACGATTGGCAGAATGTCATTACGCATAATAGTCGTTTGCACGAGTAGTCAATACGCAGAACATTGATACGTATATTTACTTTTCGTAGAATAATCATTTAGTAACTCTCACAATTACCCGAGAAACTATTGGTCGAAACCCAATAGGTCGAATAATCATTTGGCATTATTGATTAGCAAAACTTCCCTCTTATTTATGGCTAGACTAGGACATGATTAGCCTACACAACAACTTTTAGTTTGAGTCAGATAAATATGGTTTTGACACATTTAATTATATACTTATTTTCACTAGCACAAATGACCATAAAATCTTAGGGATCTCGGATCGGCTCTAACGATTTCGATGAAATTTGCTATATGGGGTTTTTCGGGGGGCGATCTAGTTAGGTCGTATCCCTGGAAAAACACGCACTTTTATATATTTTCCGAGCAAGGCTGGGTCTCCCAGATATTAAAAACCTATATTGCATATTAGGTACGATGGCCCATACTGTTAACTGTCCATCGGTGGACCTTATTACAAAAGGCATAAGGTTAACCGGTGGACAGTTAAGAGTGTTGCTGTTTGTACAATATCTATGCTTTTGTTCATATTTAAGTAAAAAAATGATTCAAACCTAAACTGTGCTTAACGCATATAGGTACTTAATACATAGTGTCACGCAAAATAGGCGTCAGTCGTCGAGTTACGGAAAATCGCTCATATACAATACAAAAACAATACTTAACAATACAATAGGTACTTAAAAAAGGATAATATTTTATTTCATCCTTTTTGAAGTCGTTTTCCTTTTTTTTGTAAAAAGAATTATTTCGAAAATAACGATGTATGAAATGTGAAACGTTAATCGAATAAACATTCCTTAAACGAAAAGATTACTCTGCTAAATGAAAATCTTCCTATAATAGTTCTGCTAATTTACACAGAAGCGAACTGAACTGTATGTGAACCAAGAGTCTGCGTAACGTTAGTCGACCAAAAGTTACATCTACAAATGAATCACTCTGCGAAACGATATTCGGCGAATCGTTGTCTGCGAATCGATAATCTGCGAATTCATTTTCAGAGAATCATTAGGCACCCCTTTCGTCGCAAACATCGCGCGGCGCGTCGTCGTGTCCTCTGTTTCCTTATAATTTCGTGGCTTTACGCCCCTCTTAAGTTTTATGAATTACCGGTACATGGCGTGCCCGGTTGATAGTTTAAAAAATAATTACTTAATTAGACATGTATTTGGCAAGATAATCCAGTATAGGTATTATAGAAACTTAATAGTGTAATATCATTACAATAGGAAAGCAAGAGCGGGCAATAAGCAATAACATAACTAAGTTGGATAGCTTCACCTTACTTTACTTGTACGGAAACATTTGTAGTTTTTAAAAGTAGCGCCAGACCACGGTGACCCATACCCTGAGCCATGTCAATAACTTCTAAAATATACATATTTATGGTATCTTTGAAATATGGATTTTTCTGTTTGCTTGCAACGCGTATGTATCTAGAATTTCAGTTTAATTACTATATTGCACTGATAACTTGTAAACCAAAATTGAATATTCTAGGCTCTATTTTCATTTTAAAAAATGTGTTTATAATTTTTTATCTGAATATACCTTATAGAAATAGTTAACTCAATGGATACGTACGTTATTATGTCAAATTATGTTTAAATCAGAATTTCTTCAGGACTCACATGTGACTCACTAGCCCTGCGGAACTGTTTGAGCATGATCCATAAGCTGAGTCGCTGGCCCTGAACGGGTTAATAATGTATGAAGGTACGGAACGCTCAAATAAGCGTGGCCCGACACGCTATTAACCGTTATTTAAAATCTTTAGATTTTTAATTTAACTCAATTTTTTTTTCATTGGGTACCAATGTACACATTTTTATCTGTTGGTCCTTAAAATTCTTTAACACAGATAGCGCTGCAGTAAATTGCTGATTCCAACTGACAGGTGAGATTTTGTACGCTAGTGGGAAATACCCTTAAGAGTACATTTGTTTGTTAATATTTACTTATAATACTTTGGGGGCTTAACATATAATATTCTTATACTAATTACTCACATGTACGAGCGAATAAAATGGTTCGCTGTTATAGTCCTGAGGACTTACTACGACATCAAATATCGAAATTTTGTTTTATGCTTCTCTATCACTCTTGCAAATTCGAGCATTAGTGAGGCAAATAGACGAACTGATGACAATAATGGTCCTTGCTAATAAATGACTCCTTAGGATGTTACAGCCCTGAGGCTTACCGCGGACCACTTCATTCGTTCGTCCATCCGACTCTATCGCTTCGTTTTTTTTTTAATTCATAATAGGCCCTTAGTTATGTGCTTATATGTCAGTTGAAACTAATTCTTAAAGCGCCATCTGTACTGAGTAATTAACAGTATCAACCCCATTAGATTAACTACTAAAATATGATACATTGAACTAATTATGCTTAATAATATAGGTAAAATTGTAAAGTTTGTATTTAAAATATCTTTTTAAAACGTTAATTGTAACATATAAGCACCTACATTTTTATAATTAATAATAAGGTTTTGTAATGTGATTTTACTTTGTGCTATAAACAAGGTCAAGATTAACATTGAGCCCTATTTGCGACCAGAGAACATCCTGATGTAAAAAATAAGTCGTTTGACCAAAAAATGTCCTATTAATATTTTCTAAATAATGCATATTTTATAGGTACCTAATACGGTATATTTTTAAATGTAACATGATTTATTGTTGTAAATATAGCATATAACAAAATATAATCCATCGTTTTACTGGTAGGTAATATCGAATAACAAATGAAATAGTACATAACATAAATAAAATGCTTCTCCTAGCGATATAATATGTATAATTCGCGATTATACCTACACTTAAAATTGTATTTAGTAAGTGCAACGGTGCAAGATATGTTGTTGGACCAATTAAAAGAGTCGATTTTGTGTATAAGAATCATTGCATGTATAAGAATACAAGACAATAAAGTTTAAGAAAATATTATGAAATATACTTGATGATTGTATAAAATTAAAATTCCATTAAGTATAAATTAAGTTTGGTACCTATCTATAACTTAAGTGAGCGCGGAAACGAGAGCAATAAATGCCAATTTGAATGATGCAAGGCTAAAGCAACACGTATCTACATACATACCTACACAAATGTCCCATAAACCAACAATGATATAATTATGTAGATAGTTCGTCCCTTTCTCTTATAGAGACTGGAAAACAACTTATCTTAATTTACTTAAAGAGATCAAACATAAAAGGACGAAGGATACTATTAATAAGTTTGAAACCACTTTATTTAGCGGTCAGCCGAATTCTGGATATAAGGCATTTACTAAATTTTAACTTTCAGGTTAAACACTTAGTTCGAATATGCTTACAAAATATTAAACTTTTACTTATAACCCATATAAGTTATATCCATCTTACTAGCTGCTATACTAACTGCATACTCGTTGGTTCATGGGTCATGAGATATCCAATAGGGAATTGGCGGTCTTCACACAGGCGCCGCAACGAACAAGGTGGCGCTATGAATGTATATAGTGACGTTGGTTGCAGTGGCAGTGTGATAACCACCATATGGATAGACTTTTGTTTAGACTTCAAGTATGAGTTAATTCCCGTTTTCAATTCTTTCCATCAGACGGAAGTATACTTTTAAGCATGGACGCAATATTGTGAAGAGCATGACAATCAATATTAATGTCAAGTTGGAGTACCGCAATATTTCTCCAAATGTCCACCAGTTGGAATAGAAGCCGAGTATTATTGCCACGCTGCCAAGCACAATAGTTAGGAGCCCGAAAGAGGCATGCAAGAGTTTGGTATAAATAGGGGCCAAGTAATTTTTCAACTTAAGACTGTACAGGGCTCCAAGACCTCCACTCATGGTTACCAACATAAAAATTAAGGCAGTTAATCCAAATTTAGAATGCAAGGTCTGAAAGTGGGGCTTGTCATGAATAATTTTATTGGAAAGTATACAAAGGAACGCGATTAAGATCAGTATCCCAGCTCCGACCTGCAACACCCAGTGGCGCGCGCTGCGCAGACGAATGGGCATCCATTCTGTAGCAAGATCACCAGGTGTGATTGCGTTCACAGCCGATGTCATGAAGACTGTCCACTGTAAAGTTAAAAAAAAATATAATTATGTCTGTGCTTTTAGATTTCCTTAGCCAAAATGGCTAAAACAATCCCATATAGTTTCATTACGTTCGTCCCTCTCTTTGTCCGTATGTCACAACCATTGTTCTCGGAAATAATGCGATGTAGGTTATGTTAGGTGCATTAGGATTATTCCGATAGATTTTTTGGTGACTAAAGAAATATTTGTCATTAGTATCAAATTGAAAGTCAATAGTAATGATTGTTGTCTTAAAATTGTTGCCATAATAGTTTAATTAGATATGATATATTGATCAATACAATGGCTATGAAATTCATGTAATATTACGAGCTCAGCTACATAGGTACTCTATGTCCAGGCTTATGTTATTAGTGTTTCGAGATTCCTAAATTACCCCCGTTATGGAATAATCCCAATAGTCCCATTGTGGATATAGATATATACACTACTGACCAATTATATCCCCAAATAACTAACGGACAGTTTTCTTTCCTTTTTATTGAACCGCACCAGAGTTGGAAACAAAATATTTTACAACATGCATGGTCACTCAACAATTACAATACTTCCGTCTAATACCACTAAGGTCCGACCGAGAACGCTTTTTTTGTCTCGGCCGAGACCGAGACCGAGATTCAATGGGATTCTCGGCCGAGACCGAGAATTTATAAAATAGGTAAAAAAATACGAATTTTACACTAAAAATGTTTTTATAATCGAAATTCGACGATTTATCAGAAATAAGTTATCATAATCAATTCGTAGCGCTATTAAATAGTATTTTTAGGGCTCCGTAGCCAAAATAGCAAAAATGGAACCCTAATGGTCTGGAGAAATAATGGTCTGTGGGCAGCCATTTTACTCAAAAACTATACGATATATTTTATAACCAATTTTTGGAACGTAGGTGTAGATGTATTATGTAAGTCGCTGTCGCTTGTTAGTTTCGAAAAAAAAATGTCAAATATATTTTCAAATATCCATATAAATGTAACTAAAATTTAAAAAAAGCATTTGGCTTCTTGGCAAAAGGTCTTTGAAAATACATAAAGTTTGCTAAAAACGATTTTTTAATTAAGTAAATACTTTTGGACATAATCGCTCCAAAAAAAAAAGTGTGATCCCCTCTAACTTTTGAACCAGGAGAGCAAAACCATTTAAAAATATCTAAATAAAAAAGCTTTATAAGCAAATATTTTTTCAGGAAAATTATTAAGCTTAAGGTCGGTTAAGCCATTTAAGAGTTATAAAAAAAAACTGGTCTTCTTATTAAAACGATGGAAGTGCCACTAACATACGCTCTTTTGCTTGTACGGCTTTTTTGTAATGTATGAAGGTACGGAACCTTCCATTGTGCGTGGTCCGACACGTACTTGGCCGGTTTTTTCAGAATGGATGTAAGTACACAAAAAGAGGTACAATAACAATAATCAAAATAAAGAGTTTTATATTCCAAAATGCTTTGCTTTTCCCGTTAACACAAATATATTTACTATCAAAATATCCAGTGTTATCTTCCACTCACAACAAGTTAATCTAAGTTACATCCCGATAACAATATAAACTCATTTATTCATCAATAACAACATCCACAAAACAAAAAGACTCAAATGAACAAGTCATTACTTGCAATGCAACCGCGCCTATCCAATCCCAACACTTAGTATTTGATAAGTAATTGGCTTAAGATGTACGAAAACAATCAAAATCATAAAAAACGTCATACCAACCGGGCGATGCAACCAACGGGTGGCTTAGACCCGGCGTTCGTGCGCGGAAAACTCAAATTTACCAATGATAACTCATTGCCTAGTCTCGGTCTCGGCAAGAATCTCGGCCGATTTTTGGCCGAGAGCCGAGACCTTGATCTCGGCTCGATTTTTGGCCGAGAATGCCGAGACCGAGACCGAGATCTTGGTCGGACTTTAAATACCACCATACAAATTCTGAGGTATTGGTATGGAAATCAGGTCAATAGTGTTAGATAGTCAGGTATTTTATCAGACCCGTACAGGTGGGAGTGTGGGGTGAGGCAGGGGGGTTTGACCTCTCCCATACTTTTTAACCTCTATATAAAGCTAAACCCTAACCTAACCCTTATTATAAGCATCTCGAGGCGCTTGGCAAAACAAAGCGGCTGCCATATTGACACAGTTTGTATGAATAATTTAAGTTACGCCAATGATATGGTTTTGTTGAATGCATCGGCTTGTTGTTGTTGCTGTTGAATGGTGACTACCATTCAACAGCTTTAGAAAGGGTGATGTCTTTTAAATATTTAGGCCATGTTGTCACCTCAGACTTAAAAGATAACATGGATATTGAGTGCGAATGAAGGGCCCTGTCATAAGTTTGCATGCTGTACTAGGGAGGTGAAATTAAGTCTTTTTAGAGCATATTGCACCTCCCTGTATCCCTGTGCACCTTATGGACATACTACACGCAGCAGGCCTACGGGGCCCTCCAGGTCCAATATACCACCCCCAACCCAATCCTGCGTTCGATTACGGAGAGGTTTGACTGCCCATATTTGAGACATTGTGATGATATGCATGTTTTTAAAAGTACTTATTATGTCTAGCCACTAATTAGGTACTTCTAAAAACCTGTCATAAGTAATTATTTAGTGATAAGGTTTTACATATTGCCATAGCTATAAGTGTATACTAACATATTTATGAGTCTAAAAGTTACTTGAATTAAATGATTAAAATAATACTAATACTAATAATGTTAAATGTTATCAGAGTCAAAGGGCCTCTCATCAAAAATATGCAATATGCAGTTAGTTAACTTTTTACAACCCAATTGTGTTATGATAAATTGATAAGTAAAGAAAACCTTTTTGCATATACTGTTTAGTATTTAATTTTGAGGTGAAGTAATTATAACTCCGTGGGTACTCTAAAACACGAGATTACCCCATTCATTCGTGAAACTTACCCCAAGAGCCATCAAAATCGGATGGAGAGCAAACAAGATTGACTCTTCTTTGGCGATACAGCAGTAGATGATGATTGCCACGAGCACTACAGCACTCAAGTTGCTTATAAGATTCATGTAGCTAACCCTGCTGGGCATGTTAGAGCCAATGAGGCGAGACTGCTCAGAGTTTGTGTTGTCTTGCGCTGGCATTTCGGTTTCACCATCAAGTTTCTCCATTCAAAAACTGGTGACGTAATTAGTTTTTTTTTGTATACTTTATTAATTTTAGAAGCTCAGTAATTACTGATTTCAGTTCTATAGGCGTATCCTGCGGCGAGTTTGCAAATTAAAAATGATACTTTGAAATTATTGACGAGTGACGACAACAAGGCGATGTGAAAGTGACAATTGAGTTGACATTGACATTGGCAACTATGAGCAATATTTTTCTGATTATAAGATCGTGATGACGTTCTATAATATGTGCATTTGTTAAACAATAAATATTAGGGTATCTAACAAACAGAACTAGAGCAAAGTGCCAATTACATCCACACTTTATGAGGGAGTCGATTTCGGGCCTGAGAACGATATTTTTCCGATGCACCAAATATCAGCATATCGTTTACAATATTTGAAATGTGAATCCAGGCCATAATTATTTTAAAAAAAAGTTGAAATGAGGATAAATGTTTTATATGCACAAATATCAAAACATTGAACATTTTTGGCAATTAATTACAAAGTATTTTTTACATTGCAAATATTGTTAA
This sequence comes from Cydia pomonella, assembly GCF_033807575.1. Lineage (NCBI taxonomy): Eukaryota > Metazoa > Arthropoda > Insecta > Lepidoptera > Tortricidae > Cydia > Cydia pomonella. The sequence goes on from NC_084706.1 coordinate 8,286,992, forward strand.
CATAACAATGCGCTGATATTACGTGAAACGAAATCGATTATTAGGCCCGAAATCGGAACTGATTTTGGGCCCGAAATCGGGAAATTTGGATATAATTGGCGCTAAAGCACTTCAGAGGGCCTACCGCGAGCACCGAAGTTTACAATATGCGGGCATTTTTCTCTGTCACAGATTATTACAGTGCCAATTCCACAACACTTCCCGATGTCGGGCCTGATAATCGTTTTCCGTTTCACGGAACATCAGCACATCGTTAACAATAATGAAATGTAAAAAAATGGTTGTCGTATTAAAAGAAAAGGACGCCCAATGTGAAAGAGCTATGTCAAAATGTATGCAGCAAACTGACACTAGGCAATGTTAATTATATTATGTTAATTGAGTCCTAGTATTTTAAAATAATAAAATCATCGATTATCGACGATGTCTGTGGAGCCCATTATGGTGTAGTTTTGTATTCTTTTTGTCTATAGATTTTTTGTTCCTCTCTGTCATACAATTATGTCGTAAGTAAAACAAAGACCGGGATAATCCGCGCAAGTTGAAACTTGTCAGTTAGGCCGCGACCGCGACCATCGCGACAGATTGTGATACATGTGCGCAGCGTATTCATTCGTTTGATTATTTCGTCTTGATAATATATTAGTCACAAATCACTAACGTCAGTTCGAGTTCAGTTGTAAGAAAATTCGAGCGTGAGGTAGTCGCAGAGTGCGCCTCGACATTGTTAAATTTAAATAAAATATACTTAAGTATAGTGAGTTATGTTTTTAAATGTGAAATAAATATTTAACGTGGAGGGCCAACTTGAAAGTCTCGATGTATCATTTATGAAATGGGTTTGTTTACACTTTTTAGTTGACTGATGGTAGTTAATTGTAGTTTTAGTTAGTGTACGTAGTAGAAATTTGTATATTTAGTTTGAAATCAAAACATTGATACTGATGGAGGGAATTCTCAAATCCAAACTGTAAGTACCTGTAAACTTATTTAGCAAATTATTGCTTTATTTATTTATGTTATCATTTATTTATTAGCGTAGCGTACGGTACCGGTATTACTTTCAATATATTTCATACCTTTATTTCCAAACACGTGCTTCAGAATATAGAATAAAACTTCATAAATAAAGAATTATATAAGAGTGTTTCTTAACCAGTTTTTAATCATTGGTAGTCTTCTTCATATATCTGAAATGTCTTTCATGAAAGCAAATGCAAGAGTTTAAATGTTTTAGACTTGAACAATAGTGTACATTTTTTTCTCCTATTAATACAAATTTATTATTAAATAACAATAATAAATAAATTATGTAAATTTCTTTAATGTGATAAATGAATTTAAATGTGAATCATATACAGAAGTATATTCATGGACATCAAATCTCTTATAAATAATCAACCTATCGAAAAGTTTGGAAGTAGCTTTAAGAAAAAATAATAAATTATGTCATAAGTTATTAACACCAACACTGACCAAACTAAAAAATGTACTTATGAAATAATGCATGGTTGCAATTCCTAACCACATAACTTGAACTACAAATGAAACTAATGGTATTTTAGGCCAAATATATAATTCAATATCTTCAATTAGCATACGAGTATCTACAGAGACTCTATAAGAGATATAGATATACTTAGTCAGGTCATAAGTTCTGTCACAAAGGTTTTGACTGATAAAAAAGCTATAGGTACAGATCCCTTATTATTCATATATATGGGTTGAACGTTTATTTAATGCTGAATTACTTACATTATAATTTAACGTAATTTACTTCTTTTATTTTAACCTCTCCTTAAGAGGGAAGAATAGCTTTGCAATCCTAGCGAATTAACGGTAAGTACTTTTACAACGAACCATAAAACATTTACCACCAATTAAATCTTAAAAATCACTTTGATTTTGTTTGCTTCAGCATAATATAGGTATTATAGTCTAGGTTTATCCTCTTAAGGCCCAGCCATAGAAATGAAAAATCCAAAATTTGCCACTGGAATTTGAACCTATAGTGCACGGAATACAGTAGATTTGTAAATTGTAAATTGGTAACCCAGTTTTCATTGTGTCAATAACATACTAAAAAAAACATGGAATATAATGAGAAGTGGATAAACGTTTTCTCTTTTTGTATGGACGATCGCGTGGTATACTTCCCTCTTAATAAACTGTCACTGGAACAATCATCTCTCAAGATGCTGTGGCCAATGATGATGATGACCATCACTTTTTCCTTTCGAAATTACCTTCCTTTAAAAATTACACTTCAATAGGTATATCCTCGTAATCGTTGGCACTTGATTATGTATCCCCTACAGTTGTTGTATAACGTAAAAGGACTACATATGTCTTGTGCAAAGTTCAATACATAGATTAGGTACCTGCTTAAGAGAATGGTAACGATTTTAGAGCAAATATGTAAAATTGATAGATTTGGTCGTTGACATTGTACACCTTTTATTACGTAATATCTAAATAACAAGTATTGGTTTCTATTAGCATTAGCACGTCTTCTCATCTTGCCTTTTAATAATGAGGTCGCAAGCGTGCGTCCCCGGTAATAGGTGACGAGAAGGGACAGTTTTTAAAAATTCATCAAAAAATTATGGTGGTAAATTATACAAAATGATGTATAAGAACAGCAAATTTTGAAGATTGTGTAAGTATCAAAATTACGTTGAATTTAAGTCTATTTTCAGAGAAATTGACACTTGTTTTGAAGTAATTTTTGGAGAAAATTGATTTCGACTAACTTTCATTTACACTACTTCAAATTTATAATAACAAAAATGTAGTTTATTAAAGTTGAAGTACAGGATATGTGTAATACAAAATTACCATTTTTAGCAGTCAAAACTTTACAAAATGTACAAATAAGAGCATTAAATCAGTGCTTTACGCGCGTTTACCTAAACGTCCACCAGAAAAAAAAAACATTCCTAATTAAGTGAGTCACTTTTCAAAAAATTATTTATTAAAATGTAAGATAATAAGACGTGCTAATAGAAAACAGAGCCCCTAGCGTAAATTTATTCGATTTCGTAACGTGACGTACGCGTTTGCGTTAAGTCTCATTATGTATGGGATATAGAAACAGCGCGCCAAGCGGAACGTTTTGGAAACTCAAAATCCCATACAAAATGAGACTTAACGCAAACGCGTACGTCACCCTATACCATCGAATAAATTTACACTAGAGGTACTGTACTTGATATTTCTAATAGTTAACAAAAGGTGTACAATTTCATCGACTAAGTCTACCAATTTGACATTTTTGCGACTAAAATCGATAACGGCCTCTTAAGAATAATTAGGTAGGTAGGAATAATTATAGATCATTTCTTTTAACCCCACATTCCCTTATCTCTTTTGATGAATGAAATATAAGATACTTACTACCTATTTAATACCACCTACTCCCACTACCTACATATAAACAAGATTTATCTCAAACCTCAGCATAGGTACCCTATTATTATTGTTGCCACGTGCGATTGCATAATATTTCATCATACGATCCTTGGCATTGCTCGGCCGCCCGGCAGGCCCGGCCCTCTCCCTCTCGTCTCGCACAAGAAATGGTTGCCGGGTTTCCATCTGTATTCTCGTTTATGTTTTTTCGCCGTGGCAGTCCGCGCAAGGCACCCGCTATCGCAAAGCTGCGGTGACTCATACCTGCCTAACCAGGAGCAAATAGCAGGGATTGTAGAGAATGTGATAAATTCTGGTAAACCGGATTGAGGGACGGCGAAACAATGTCGGGGACATAACAAGACTGTATCTGTTGCTTTGGTAAAATTAAAAAATAATATTCTGCAAGTAGGCCTCAAGGGTTCTTTTACAAGTCAATACATTTACAGTAATATCATATAGTGACATGAAAACTACAAAGCAACATTTATGAATACAACAGCCAATAACTGGTTAAACGTTACATTATAATATAATAATCGTAAAAATAAATAATTACGACAATATAACATAGATGTATAGTCTCTATTGCATTGACATATATGTAAGGGCGGGCCTTACGGGCAATTAAGAATGGGGCCAGGGGGCCTACCGCGAAAACCGTAATTCGCAAATTGCGGGATCTTGCTCTTTTACTCTCACTAAGACGTAATTAGAGTGACAGAGAAAAATGCCCGCAATTGACGAACTTCGATTTTCGCGGTTATAGCCCAGTACAGCGGTGTCACGCACAGGAATTCGAGCCAATCGTGCAGTCTCAACGCCACAACGCGATTGGTTGATGAGTTCACATCACGCGCGCGATTGGTCCCAACTAGTTCAGTCATTCGTGAGTGACACCACTGAACAAGCACCATTATTAGTGCCCGTAAGGCCCGTCCTAGGATGTATGTCAATGCTCTATAGTTAATATACATTCATTTAGAGATGTAAAAGGTCCCCGATGTCAGACAGTCAGTCAGAGTACTAATACTAATAAGATTTGGAGGTGTAAAAGCCCTCCAAGTGTCCAAATGAAATGTATACTAACTAATCTAACGGTAACTAATCTAACAACTATGCTTGTTTATTTTTTGTATGAAATTAAATTTGACGTTAACTGTGAACAGTGTGAACAGTCGCAGTTGTCTTAGTTGTCTTATGTCCTGTGCTTGTAACAACAAAAGCGGCCAAGTGCGAGTCGGACTCGCGCATGAAGGGTTCCGTACCATTTAAGACGTATTAAAAAAAATCTACTTACTAGATCTTGTTCAACATTTTACCACTTTGGACACACATTTTACCACTTTGGAAGTGTCTCTCGCGCAAACTATTCAGTTTAGAAAAAAATGACATTAGAAACCTGAATATCATTTTTGAAGACCTATCCATAGATACCCCACACGTACGGGTTTGAAGAAAAATTTTTTTTTAAATTTTATGACGTATTAAAAAAACTACTCATTAGATCTCGTTCAAACCAATTTTTGGTGGAAGTTTGCATGGTAATGTATATCATATATTTTTTTTAGATTTTTCATTCTGTTATTTTAGAAGTTACAGGGGGGGGGGGGGGACACACATTTTTTCACTTTGGAAGTGAAAAAAATGATATTAGAAACCTAAATATCATTTTTGAAGAACTATCCATAGATACCCCACACGTATGGGTTTGATGAAAAAAAATTTTTTTTTAAATTTTATGACGTATTAAAAAAAACTACTTACTAGATCTCGTTCAAACCAATTTTCGGTGGAAGTTTGCATGACAATGTATATCATAAAATTTATTTAGTTTTTTAATTCTGTTATTTTAGAAGTTACGGGGGGGGGGGGGGGGCACACATTTTACCATTTTGGAAGTGTCTCTCGCGCAAACTATTCATTTTAGAAAAAAATGATATTAGAAACCTCAATATCATTTTTGAAGACCTATCCATAGATACCCCACACGTATGGGTTTGATGAAAAAAGATTTTTTGAGTTTCAGTTCTAAGTATGGGGAACCCCCAAAATTTATTGTTTTTTTTTTCTATTTTTGTGTAAACATCTTAATGCGGTTCATAGAATACATCCACTTACTAAGTTTGAACAGTATAGCTCTTATAGTTTCGGAAAAAAGTGGCTGTGACAGAATCGGACAGACAGACGGACATGACGAATCTATAAGGGTTCCGTTTTTTGCCATTTGGCTACGGAACCCTAAAAACTGAATAAGTAATAGAAAAGAAAAATAATAATTTGCGAAACCCTTTTATAATTGGCACCGCGCATGTAACTCCTCTGGAGTTGCAGGCGTACATAGGCTACGGAGACTGCTTACCATCAGGCGGGCCGTATGCCACCGACGTAGTATAAAAAAAAATTACGTCTAGTTTGAGTTTCACTTAAAATGTTGTTGTTTTTATTTCATATCATATTACCTATTTAGGGTACCTTATACCAAGGGTGACAACTTGGCAAGTGACAATCTGAACTCGACTACCAACGACGTCTGTTCCAAAAGTTGTTAGTTGCTCCGGTTCTACTCATCCTATTGCAATATTATTTATACCATTGTGAGGGATATTTCAATGCTAATTATGGCCAAGATATGTATTTTAATGAATGCGAATAGTTTTTTATTTATTTCTTTTTAACTGAATGCCTTGCTATATTCTTGCTATACGAAATTTGTTAGTGTATTATATTATCGCTCCGTCTGTGACGGGCTTTATGTGTCCCAAATTAAATCTCGATCGGTCCAGTAATTTCGGAGCAAATTGGCTGTAATGTGACAGACGAACAGACGCACGAGTGATCCTAGAACGGTACAATCTTTCCTTTTGAGGTACAGAACCATAAAAACCGTAAGTGGTATTATGTTACCAGTTAAAAATTACACAATAACAACAAATACTTTATAAATTACCCTTAAAAAATAAGCCTTTCGTCCCCTGTATAAAGAAAAAAAAATAGGTAGGAACCATTAATAGCAAGCGTCCGACTCGCTCTTGACTAATTAATTTATTGATTGGTTTAAAACAAGTCCTACATTTAGTTAGGTCGGGAACTTGTAGGGAAGACATAACGTGACGTGTCAGGACATGACCGCAAGCTGCCAGTGTTGGATTGTTTGTTGTCAGTGACATTGGCAGGTCCAACCTCACAGGTAGAATTTTAGCGTCATTTCACTAATGAAGTTTTTTGAAGTTCTGTAAAGTGTTTGTTATCTGCTAAACTATTGTCAAAGTGGGTGAAATATTTTTATAAAACTGTTGAATGCATCAGAAAAATGGTAAGGTACGTAATTTATCAATTTTTCACATTGTTTACAGCAAAATAAATACCTAATCATAAATTGTAAGTGCCCAGCTTTGTCGAATATGTCGGCGTCACCATTATTTAAAATTTCTTAATATAGGCTCTAACTCAAAATTCTAGTTTTTATATTGAATTTTGAAACGTTTTAATTAAGGTCAAATGCCATGAAAAACTTCTTACGGAAACTAGACTATATTTGCAAGGGCAGACCCTAACCAGAGAGTTATTGAGGTAAAACGTAAAAACCCGCGCAATCGCCAAATCATTTGTCGCAAGTGTCCACGCGTGCGCCATGCCCATAGGTATCTTTAGGCCCTTTCTAATATCCTGGCTTTACGCCCCCGCTTAACAGGCAAAATCTTTGGATTATTACCTATGGAAAATCATTTCGCTGATTTATTATGTTACCTCACTCTCATACTACTTCCTGATTTAAACACTTATCCTTTACGGACGGAAAATATTACCTAACTTAGGGCTTGTGCAAAAATCACGCGAGGTTTTTTCGGATACTTTTTGGCCAAGTTTGTAGGTGCTAGACAGACAGCGATATATATTTAGGTATCGTTGGCGTGTGTGGTGCTTAGCCATAATTACAATAAGATATCTGTCAGTATCTTACGGCATATTAATATTATCGCTCCGTCTGTGCCGGCCTTCATGTACCGAGAAAAAGTATCTACTCAACGGTAGATATTTTTTCTTAGTTTCGTACACTGTAGAAAAATACACGTGACGTGTAAGTATATAAATATATTGTATACTTTACTAGTTGTTGCTTGCTACTACCTATAACTTAATTGACAACACACATTGTGCGTGGATTTAGTTTTCACTAACATTAGCACTGGCAGTGCTTGCATCATCGACGAACGGGGGATGCTGTAGCCTGTAGCTGTAGCGCGGACACGTGTGGATTCAGAATTAAAATAGTGCAGTGAATAATCACTAGCAGATCGACGACTCGTCGCGCGGACTCTTCTCTCGTGAGACGACGATGCATCCTCCTTCTCATTTCGACTCCTGCATACCTATTCTCATCCCATTTGTTATCGAGTGAGCCAGTAAAAGTGACATCGAGTATCGTAACAATTATGCGTGAACGGAGATCAGATTAAATCTGTTCTTTGAGTCGAGTACTCGGTATAGGCGATCGGAATAAAAGCCCAGCCTGTTGTACACCTAAACTTTTTGTTCTCCTTATATTATACCTAATATATTCACATTTCCTTTTTATTTTTTAAGATTACGTAAAACGTGCATGTGTTGCGAGGTTTTAAACAAGGTACGAGGGGTGAATAAACTTTGCTAAAATTATTCACCTCGCCATCGCAAGGAAACTATTACGTAGTCGTAAATCATTACAAATCAAGTACAAATTTCTTATTTCTGAATTATCGGTTAAAAGTCCATCGTAACAGCTAACGTGAACAGACAATTCATATTTTTTACCAAATATATTATATTTTATGAAATGCAACTTTGCACACTGATTTTAAAGAAAAAACACGGGTCTTTCCAAACAGGAGTGGTAAAAAACCTGTAAATAATCTCAAACTACTATCCTACCTACCTACCTACTATACTACCTAATTAGGTAGTTATGGTTGTGAGGGTGGGACCTTACCTACCAATGGTAATAATTATGAATATTATTATTCACATCGTTTAAAAACGAGGCTAACTTCCCGATTTTATTAATCAATCGTACTCGTATAGGTATTTGTAGTATATATGTGTATTTGCTTTTTATCTGCTATTTATTAAATGCGTAATATGTGCCTTTTTATCATTGGTGGTATCATAGTGAAAGTAGAAATTATAGTTAAATTTATTTGAGATGTTCATTATTAAGGTGCTGTAGGTTCAGAAAGCGGAGTTTTTGAAAAATCATACCGCTTCTTTAGATAACATACGGTTGGCAAAAAATTAGCAATCATGAGAATTTTCTCAAGGTCTTAAATATTCGAATCCAGATTTTATGATTTCGCTCAATAGGAAAATTCACGAACATATAGTTGTGTGCAATATAATAGCAGTCAATAATAAAATGAAAATTAGGGGAAAACTATACTTTTGAATCAATTATATTGGATCTTTTTTTATAATTCTTCTGCATTACTTGTCATTATTTCAAAATTAATTGGAAGATATTTCCGACACTACATGGCTTAAAAAGAAATTTCGCACGGCTCTCTATTCTCCGGTGATTTAAACCTGTAGGTAATGCATTTTGTTTTTTTCACTGAGATTTTGAGATAATCCATGTCCTCTCCACGGTGGCTTCGTGACCCACAGATTAAACACACTGATCTAAATCAAGTGTTCCCTTCGAAATATTGTTTCTTCTGCGACTCCCTTTTAGTTCCGCCCTGATCTATTCATATATGGACTTAATATCTATTGTGAAACTGTTTTGTTGATCCTGATTGCATTACACCCGGTAAGCACAACAATTAATTGACTGATAAGGACAACGCTATGAAGGATCGGACCACTATCGTGTGATGTTAGGCCACGTCACAGCGACTAGCGTACAGACTTAGCCTATATAACTGGCCTACTAAGCGTATCTACGCATTTACTTATGTTAAACAAGTGCCTAGGTATAGGGTGCAAGTTTAATACGTGACTGTCTTGTTGCGCGCGCTTCGAATGACTTACCTATAAACAAAGCTCGTTTTAATAACGATCTTACATGTATAGTATTATTATGTATATTTATAACCTTATGTGTTAATGTAATGTCCAAGCGGTTGCAGCTTTGTTGTTTACTATAAACAGTGTTACTAGTTACTACATAGACAGGTGAGAGAGGCAAGACAAAGAATGTATCGTTGGTTTTCTCAGTGACATGATTTACTGAGTTATTTGAACTTAACAGATTAAACATTAAAGGTACTAAATCCTGGCGTAATAAAAATAATTGTACCTTAGCGTTTTTTCTTAAAAATGAAATCGATAATTTGAAAAATTATAACGCCTGCAAAATTGTAATAGCAAGCAAAATATAAAATGAGTAAAACTTGGAAACCAAAAATAAAATGACTCGTATTATAATTGAATATGAAGGTACAAAAAAGGTACAAAAATTTGGCTTTTATAGAATTTATCAATAACCACGGGAACATGGCGTAATAAAGTACACCCGCCATTCTGACTGTCAGGATGGCGGGTGACCTGTTTTTTGGTGATAACTTTAAGTACCGTGAGGTACAATTTTTTTTAAAGGAGGTACTAAATAGTACAAATTAGGTACAAAAATATGGTATGCTTTTCATTTGATTTTATTTAGGTACACCCGCCATTCTGACTCTCACTTTTCTCATGTATATGAATGTAATGTAGAGTCTAGTCTAGAGTACGTAATATATCTGGTGAACATTACTTATTTACCCGTGTATCGATGCAGACAAGTGGCTAAAATATAATTATTAACACTAACTTAAAGCCTATTTGCAAATGTTCTAAACATACATACATTATAGTTATGATATTATATTATATAGGTAAGTAATATGTGCAATATTCAATAGTATTATATACGAGTAACTACCTACCTACGTGTACAAGTGTAACATTTGATATTGTACTTTGTTCGTTACACCTACGCATGTATAAATGAGCTTTGAAGGTCGTTTATGCTCTCGGTAATGTTTCCCGTGATGCACTTTACCTACCAAATTAATGTTGCACATTCAAGTTACAGTTAGGTATTCCTTAGTTCATCCCACATAAAATGCATAATATTCCCCTTTGTCTTAAATATCTAGACAACAAATAAGATATAATAAGTCCCTGTTAACATTCTGTTTACGCGGCAGTGTTTAGGTCACAGAATTGAAAAAAGTTTACTCAATAGCTTCTTTGAAATGGCCGGCGAAATTAACCTTTTTTATGATCAGGTAAAACTGGTCCTTTGCTTTTGTTTGCGATCTTTCTAGAAGGTGAGTCACACTTGTTACCAGTTGGCGGTTAGGTGATCCTATTGGTGTTTCTTATTTGCAGTAACGCCACGCCCCAGTAATTGCCTGAGACATTGCTACTTTATATGAAGATCTTTATGTTTAGTACATAATCTTTGATAAGTTCTTGACTGCAGTCAATAACCTGATGACCTTCACATGGATTAGCTTAGCAAGGTACATCCGAGCTACAACCTTGTTTCTTTTAAAATTTTACATATTTGGTAGTTTGGCCTACCTATATCTTATTTTTATTCTTATTCATATGTATTATTTAATATACAGAGGGAATAGGTGTATAAATATGAACTAGAAGTAATAGTTAATTATGTGAGTACTATTTACATACCTATGTATTAGTTGTATTTTACTTAAATAGTTTATCTGGTCTGGTTATGACCCAGATTCATTTCATAATCATAGTGGGTTTGTTATGTTTATGGGTGAATATGTAAATCATGCGGAACAACTTTTATAATAGGGTCTAAAGTTTTCGTTTCATGCACAAGTCTAAGACATTCATATAAGTTTACTTAGTACTTGTATAAAAAATAGGGAACACGAGCGCCAAATAGTGTGGCGTGGTGTGGTGTTTGTGGAGTGCTCTGTCACTACAGACAACTTTGTTTAATTACGCATTACGATTGCGTAACCATAAGTTAGTCGATTACCGTCGTTGTGTTGGTTGCGCTAATTGTGTGATACTTCCGCAGGCCGTTGTTGCTAGTGGCATTCTGCTGGGGAGCGGCGGCGGGGCAGCCCATAGAGTGCGACGGGTACCAGTACAACTGCACGGACGGCTACTACTGCGACAGCGTTGTGTTCAAGTGCCGCAAGTGCATCAACTGCGCGGAATTCAGCCGGAGCCCCCCGCTCGACCCCACCAAGAAATGCATCACATCGGTCGTTGATTGCGGAGTCTGCTTTGAAGGGTATATTTCTTAGCTTTTTACATAGTATACTTACTCAAGTCGATAACCACTTGCGTGGAAGTTTGTATGCAAGTGGAGTGGAGTCAAGTAGGTGTCTGCTGCACCTGACTACCTATTTACCGACATGTGATCCGTAACCCGTAACCTACCGTAAGTTATTAGTAGGTATTAAGAGATTGAGCTTTAATCAGACTTGGAAATAGGATACCAATCGAGCATCGCGGGCGGCGAGTCGTTATGACTGCTATAAGTGTTATGACTGGTTCATGATACATTTGGCTCTTTGAGTCATATCGCTTGCCGACGCGATTGCGTAGCATTATTTCCATTCTCATTTTCCCTTAACCAATTGTTTATTTTCATAGTACTACGTTTTATTACACGTGTAAATCCTCGTCGCTTTTGTCCCTAAAGTGTAATGTTTTAAGGTAGTTACACTAAATCAATAGGTATGTTAGGTTCGTTAGGTAGCTTTAGATGCCCGAAACAAACCGCCCTGAAATAGGAGCCCCGCTTTGGGGATCTATACATTCGACTAAATAAAGTATAAATTATAAAAAAATTCGTTTTTAGCATTAATTAGAAAGAAGGTAAGCGCTCTTGACTCGTTTTTTATTAAAAGTACTTTAGCAAAATAAGTAACAGGAAATATATATATTTATAACAATTATAAATGATATACGATTATTTACATTCTTTTGCTTTCACAAATAATATACACTGTTTTCTTAAAAATCGTTTTTCAATAATTTTGAATAAAAAGACACGTCTAGGTTTTTCACCTCTTTTTCTAATGCTAAAAAAATCGAACTATAACGTTCCACCTTGTAAACCAGATGAAGTCTACACAGTTTACATAAATGTAACAGTTTTGAATGATTCACGGTTAGTTTCAGTAGACTTGACTCGACAGGGATATAAACCGTGATTACCTTTTACATTGTTTTTGAGCTCCCGATAGTGCGTAGTGATGGTGGTGTGGTAGGTAGTGCATAGTCAGGGCCGTAGCCAGAGTTGAATTTAAGACAGGGCCGCCGTACTTACAGGCAGGGCGCAATACCGATATTATCAAAGTCGATGACATGTGCACGTAAGCAATGAAAATTAAATACTTTTGTCGACCTCAAACTCTCTTGCCAGTGAGTAGGGTTGCCAGAGCTCAACGAGGGGGGGGGGGCTACATAGGCTACGGAGACTGCTTACCATCAGGCGGGCCATATGCTTGTTTGCGTAGTACAATATTATTACATACAATAACACACAACACACATATTATTATGCAACAGACTCCTGCTATCTTATAAAAAATACGAGGGTGGATTGAAAAATTCGCGGCCTGAATATTAAAAACAAAACAGAGGTTTTTTTAATTTATTTTTATTTTTCTACATAGTCCCCGTCGAGTTGAATGCACTTGTTCCATCTGGATTCCAGAGCCATTACACCACTTTTGAAGAAGCTTTCCTCGAGACCTTCAAAATAGGCATCCACCTCAGCTTGGACCTCGGCGTTGCTTGAAAATTTCATACCACCCATATGTTTTTTTTAAATTGGGGAACAGATGGAAGTCCGATGGTGCTAAATAGGGTGGGTGGGGCAATAATTCAAACCCACATTTGGCAATCTCCGCTATCGATTTTAGTGACGTGTGAACACGTGCATTGTCCTGGTGGAAGATAACTTTCTTTGTCAACATTCCAGGTCTTTTTATCTTCAGAGCCTCGCGTAATCTGCGTAATAACTCGCAATAATAGTCGGAATTTATAGTTTTGCCTCTCTGGAGATAGTCAACTATTATTATTCCCTTTGCGTCCCAGAAAACAGATGCCATGACTTTATTGGCCGACAAAATTGCTTTGGCTGTTTTGGGAGGCGGAGATCCAGGACGAACCCACTGCTTCGATTGCTGTTTGGTCTCTGATGTATAGTGGTGGACCCACGTCTCGTCCATAGTTACAAATCTGTCCAAAAAGTCTTGAGTATCGGCTTCATACAGATCTAGACATTCACGTGAATTAGCACGGCGAGCGATTTTTTGTTCCACTGAAAGAAGCCTCGGGACCCATCTCGCCGACACCTTGGAAAAACCTAATTCGTTGACTATAATATTTTGAGTTCTTTCATAAGAGATGCCTACGATGTCAGCTATTTCCCGCACCTTTAATCGCCGGTCTTTCATTATCATTTCGCATATAATTGCCACATTGTCCGTGTTAGTCACCGTTGTTGGCCTCCCGGAACGAGGGTCATCTGCGATACTATCTCGTCCACGCTTGAATTCAGCTGCCTATTTTTTCACCATCGTATATGATAGACAGGATTGCCCTAATGTACTTTGCATATCATCATAAATTTGCTTCGGTGTCAATCCTTTTTTATGCAGGTATTTAATGCACACATGTCACAGCACGCTGCTCTAATTTCTCCATTTTCACGATATCTACCGACACGTAACTTTAAATATGCCGTAAAATTGCTTTTAAATATAGACGCCAATTGAAATTTCGCGGGAAGACAGTTGAATAATGACAGTTCAAAATGGCGGCAGAAAAAAGAAAAAAGTTTTTTTTTTTAATTGGCCAGGTCGCGAATTTTTCAATCCACCCTCGTATAATTTGTAAACAGTGTGAGGTGTGCAATAAAGAGTATTGTATACCCTTTAAAAATAACCGTATCTATATTATTCCTTCTAAGTACATTTTACCGATAGATATACCGGTAAATTTTAGTATTAGAGGGTATACAATACCACAAGGAGTACTAGATACCATGGCCTAGATTTAACTTTGATATAAATGATACATTTAGGTATTAACCATTTATCGTGTGCCCCCTTTTTTAAAGCAAAAAGCAGACGTGTACCGAATTATATCTGTAGACTAACGTATAGCGATGTGTTCAGACTGACGGAAGGCGTGCAAGGGCTGCAGTGCGTGTCGGCGCCCGTGTCGACCGCCTATGTGTGGGTGGCCATCGCGCTGGGCGGCGTGCTGCTCTTCGTGGCCGCCGTCGCCATCGTGGTCTACGTGCTGCGCAACACCGACACCTTCCGCGTCTTCGCCTGTAAGTCCCCTCATTCATCTTCTTAGCTATGTCACTAATCTTTGACATAATTATGTCAACACCCTGTCTGTGTCCATTTTCATACACTTTGGTAAAGTAAGTATCTTCGCCATACAAGTTATATACTTAGTATAGAAAAGTGGATACTTATTTATGTTGGGATAGGGCAAAGGGCACCCACTGTACATTGAGTAGCTACAAAAGATTTAAAAGAAATTTCCGTAGGTAATTGTGGTGTTGTGCCGTAGTCTGCAACAGTTTTAATCCGACGAGTCTCGAGGACGCGATATCGAGCTTGCAGAAAAGTCACACGCGATTTCATACAACATTTATAAAAAGCCAAGAACCCCTGGAACTTAGATGGAACCCCTGGGGCTCGAGGGGTTAATAAAGTAGGTACCTATCTACTTACTCTGCACTCTGTAGAAATTGGTATTTGGTAGGATGACTTATTTTATAAAGTTCAATGACAATATTTTTTTTATTTGGAGATCCAACAGCTGTGACATTAACATAGAAAAACATAGTAGAAATAGGAAGCCAATTATAGGAACTCGCAGGTAGTGACATAATACTAAACTAGGGTTACGCACTATCGCAGCCACATATGTGAACAAGCGAATATAAATGATACCTAATAAGGATAATGTGGAAGTATCAAAATACTAATTAACTTAGTAACATAATGAGGTCTAAGGAGAATAAAATAAATACTCTAAGCCAGGGGTTCCCAATCTTTTTCAACATGCGGCGCAGTTACAAGTTTAGTATTTTGCAACGGCGCCCTTGTAAATTTAAAATCACGGTCGAAAAAGAGTGACACGACGCTATATTATTTACCGATGCGAGCGCTCAAATAGGTACCCGCGAATATTTGTGGTTTCGGATAATGATAGAACTCACGGCGCCCCTCTTTACTTTCTACGGCGCACACTTTGGGAACCCCTGCTCTAAGCATTTTGAGTAGTATAGATCGTGTCATTCACGACGCCGCGTGCCTTCACTCTTATTGTCATGTTATTAAAGGTTAGATTTGACAAATCTGCGCGTCATCGTGGATGGCACGAACTAAATGTATTATGGTCAAAAGTACCTTTGGTTAATAAATGAATCAGGGCACAAATTATGTGATATCTCCGTGTTATCTATTTCTGATAAACCACTGGCGATTGTTCTGGAACGTGTGCCTGGCATTCGTTTACGTAGCTAACGGCCTTATATTCATGAAATAAGGAGTTTATGTATTACAAAGTGTTGAGTTATTACTTAAGTAGTATAGGTTTTAGGTACATGCATGAACAGATTTAGTTACAGTCCATTGGGGAGATTATTTAAGGTTATACTGTACAAATTTTGGATATACAGCTTTTGTACAGTTGCTAGATCACGAGTACCTAAATAAACAGCTGTATCGTGTACACAAAGAAGTGACGGCGAGTTTCGAACTTCTGACCTATGACATCACTTCCGAATTCTCGACTACAATTTGCCGCGGTGATACTTTTAGTTCGGGCGGAGACCTTATGATCTACTATGTCATCGGATATAAGGATAAGCCACATGGCACACGTTCATAAAAGTGATGCTAAGTTTGGAAAAAATTGTAAAAAAAATTGAATTGTCCGAAAGCACGAAAATAAATTCCACTTCCGGTTACAAAAAAAAATATTAACGTCATCTGATACAAAGATGAGACTTGTGGCAACAGATAGGAATTTACATGTAACTTCAGAAACCACCCGTTTGCCAGTTCCTATATGACCAGAAGTGCGTCTGCCGAGTATTTAAAGGGTCGGAAGGAACTGATTGCTATTTTTTTTGTAACCGGAATTGGTGCTTTTTTTCGTGCTTTTTTCGGTCTAATCTAATTTTTTATACTATTTTTTCCAAACTGAGCATCACTTATGAATGTGTGCCATGGGGCTTATCAAATGACGTAGTAGATCATACGGGGAACCGTACTATTTATATTTACATCTTTGCCTTCAAGTCGTGAGAAAGGACCAGGCGAGGCGAATATAAAAGTAAAAGGTGCTGCTCAAAGTACTCAAGGTCACACTTGCGATGCGACGCGATGACGACGTATCCTTGTTGATTTGTTTACGAGCACTGTCACACTGTCACAACGTCTGAGCTCTGAGCGCGATCATTACTATGCCAATGATGGTTAAATCCGTGTCGTATGTTTATGTAGATTTATTGTGTATAAGTAATATTTCTTGCTTAATAGCTTTCATACATGTATCTATTTAACCTTTTAACTTGTAAAATAAAAGATAGCCTCCTATTAATTTACTTCATTTATTAGAAAAAGACTTGCGCTTGTATTACATTACAATGGACATTTGATAGCTTTTATGAATAAAAATAAACTAACATAATTAATTGCCGAGGAGATGTCTCCCCATAATCGTGTTGAGTTGGCCAAGTTGGAGGGAATGAAATTCGATTAATATAAGAGTTATTCAAGTTGTGATTTACAGATTGGGCTGGTGATTATTTGGTGTTTTTAGCCAAAGTTGTGCTTATCCATCCCCATCTGTAAACGTAAAGTAAATAGAAGTGTTTTAATCACTGAAAAGTGTGTTGCTATTAATGTTATTGGTCCATGCAGCCAGCACGTCGCTGCAGCCGAGCTGCAGCAGCGGGCCGCCCGCGTCGGCGCCGGAGCCGCCGCCGCCCTACAACACGCTGTACACGCCGGTGCGCCCCGAGTCGCCCGCCGCGCCGCACCCGCCGCACCTCACTCACGAAGGTAAATAAATATTCAAGTAATAAGCCACAGTAGGGATAGGGACCACTACTCCGAACTATACTAATCGCAGTACCAATTGGCGTTTGCATGAAGTTTTGGTGATTGTTTCTCTACGCTGGTTCAGACCTAATATTGAAAGGGTTGGCATTATAACTTCAGTCGAAGTCTAATCAATAATAATGTGGTACTACGACTACTATAACTTCGTGGTTCGTGGTCTCAAAATTATATTCTGTTTAAAAGATGTCAACAGTCAAATACAATACTGTAGACTCTAGTCATATCCAAATTACGGAGTGTTCGTCGTTGCCCACTGCCCACGTGCCTAAGTAGAAACATTAAGTTTATTCACAACTCCATTTTTGTCCAGCGCAACTCAGCTGACTGATGAGCGAGACCTTCATGAATGAATGACGTCATGCCTTATTAGTATTACAAATATTAGACTTAAGCGCTCGTATGCCGGAACGCGGATTCGCGGACGAGGAAATTATTAAAAACATCGCCGCACACGAGAAGTTCAAAGTTTTTTCTCAATGTCACGGAAGTGGATCAGATTCGAGTGCGTTTCAGTCGATTCGTTGTCTTAATATGCTGCTTCTGTTACATTAACGTACAATGTAGTAGGTATAAAGCTACAGACTTGATAGGCTGTAGCATTAATTTTTATAGTACCTAAATATCAAAACATTACCATAGTGAACATAGTGAATGAAACTAAGGCCCCATTTAGACGGTTCAAGAACTTGCATGCGATTTTCATTAGATACATTGCGGTATTTGGTCGATAGACTGAATTCATTGTACTCTGAAGTTAGCAATGCATCGAATATTGCATGCAAGTTCTTGAAGCGTCTAAATGGGGTTTAACAGAGTTTATTCAGGAAATAACATAACATAAGATAAAACGTTACTCTACCTACTTATGTTCGTATACTAAGGTCAGATGGCAGTCGCTTTCGTAAAAACTAGATCCTACGCCAATTCTAGAGATTAGTTGCCAACTGGACCCCAGGCCGCATGAGCCGTGGCAAAAATGCCGGGACAACGCGAGGAAGAAGATACATACAAACAGACATACGCGGCGGGGGACTTTGTTTTATGAGATGCAGTGATGATATTTATGAATGACTTCATAAATCCATATTATTCATATCTTATATTAGTCTGGAAAAACCACTTATCCTCGTTGCGGCTTTGCGCAATTTAGAATTAAAAACACAACCCAACCCAAGGTAGTCCTTGTTCTGTGACTAAACAACTAATTGTTAACGGTTATTCGTTGAAGAAATGAGTAAGAGCTGTTGTTTTGAAAGGTTTGCTATAAATACAATGTAAGCTCTCATCGGCTGAGGTGTTTCATTACTGGTTGATACTCAGGAAACTGCTTTAAGAAAGTAGTTATATTTTCAACTACGTAGCACACATCTTAGGTCTTTTTGATTTTGTTAGTTTAACTATTTCAACTTATTTTTTATTTGTCTATACAGATATGAATAAGACTGACAAAGCTTTCGTGTTGTTTTAAAAAGTAAACGTTAGCTTTGTATAATGCAAATATGAAAACATGTATACATTATCTTCATCTATCAAACTACCAGCTCACAATACTTATTACTAAATCTTATATTACTAAATCTTATTATATTTTGTACTTAGTACTTCACTTTTAGTGTTGCGTAAAGTGATTTATTTCGGCTTAGTCATATTCTTCTCTGTTATAAAGTCGTTTATTTTGAGCAAGGTCGCCTCGCTTTGGTATTCTTTTATTGATGTGTCTAAATGCGCACGTATTAAAATTGATTTTGCAAACACATGCTTAGCAAGTATAAACGCGTGCTAATGATCAGTTGTCCGTTAGCTGTGTTTCCTAAGAGCTAAGTATATACACTTATACCTATACCTACTACCTTTTGGTGAACATGTCGGTGATGTGCGTTGTAACCGTCATATTTTATAAAAATGAAAATGCTGTTGTTTGTTCAGTTGGTTTACATAGTTGCTAAATTTTCTAGCAGCTATTATACAGTCTTCTTCCTCGCGTTATCTCGGCATTTTTGCCACGGCTCATGGGAGCCTGGGGGTCCGCTCGACAACTAATCCCCAGAATTGGCGTAGGCACTAGTTTTTACGAAAGCGACTGCCATCTGACCTTCCAACCCAGAGGGTAAACTAGGCCTTATTGGGATTAGTCCGGTTTCCTCACGATGTTTTCCTTCGCCGAAAAGCAACTGGTAAATATCAAATGATATTTCGTACATTAGTTCCTAAAAACTCATTGGTACGAACGGGGTTTGAACCCGCGACCTCCGGATTGAAATTCGCACGCTCTTACCGCTAGGCCACCAGCGCTTCAGCTATTATACAGTAATTAGCGGAATTTAAATCTGGCCAAATACCTACAGAATGAAGATTTAAAAATAAAGTCGATTCATGAGCTTTCTAGAGGCAAAAAACATACGGCCTGTTTAATGTTAAACGGTTATCGTAGCCTTTTAATACGTGTGTCACATGCGCGTTGTGATCTAGTTTAGTCCGAAGTTTTACAGTGCGTTGTTTGTTCCCAGAAGCGGCGAGCCCGTTCATAAAGCGGCCTCCGCCGCCGCCGCCGGCGCGCGAGCGGGCCGGCCAGCAGGCGGCCAACGTCTACAACAACCCCAGCTACGTGCGCGGCCCGCACCTGCCCGCCGAGTGAGTCCCGCCACCGGTACCGCACGACACACGTCCACAACACTCACTAAATATTCACATACGATATTCTGCTCTATTTATATTTGGATACATATTTGATAGGAAGTTCTATTAGTTATTAGATTTTAGAGAGGATATAAGTTTGATTAGTATCTTGACGCAAACGTGACTGTAACGCAAAGTGAATAACTCGTTACCCGTAAGAGTAAACAAATACAATAATGACTGAACACTTCAAATTGTGGTAAGTTACACAAGGTTAATAAACATTACCAGAAATGCAAACAATTTATACCCTTAAGTATTTCATTATTAAAAGGGACTAAATTTGCACCATTACCTTTATTCGCATAATGACCGTTGCGTACAGTCGAGTTCATAAATATATGAGCAAATCCAAGGCTTCAAAAATAAATGAGCATAGAAAGGTACATATGCATCTGAACAGATTAATCAATCAAAAAATATGTACACGTACACATATCACCTGTCATATTAATCTGAGCAAGTCTCACAATAATATGTAAGCAACTGCAAACTGATAAATGTCTGTACTAATAAAATCTTGGTCAAAATTATTTAACCAAGTGAAAGTACATAAATACCTACGCAAAAGTTTTTTAAAATATTTATAAGCATGTAGTGGCACAAAAATATCTGTACTAACGTTTCACAATTTGTACTGTACATTCTGAGCCAAACCTGAGTCTATCCGTCGTTCACTTTTCATAAGGATTTTACTTGAGCACTGAAAAGTATTAACTCGCACTTAACACTAATCAATGTGTAAACAGGCCCTTACTATCAACTATCAGTACGAAAAAAGAGGACTAAATTCAAAACCATGCTCTCATTAGATGACATATTTGCGTCCGCGACTTCAACTCTAGTGTCGATCTAGGGCTCGCGGTCGTGTCCGTGATTCGTGAACCCGTAGCCGTGCGCCCGGTTTCGTGATTCACGGCAACGGTTTTCTGGTCCGTTCCGCACGTGACATTCGGCTACGTGAAATTAGGGTACGTGAATCCGTGTAGATCCGTGTAGGCGTGATCACGGCTTCACGTATCTTAAGAACACGCCGGTTCGGTCCGCCCGCGACGTTGAGTGAAGATACGATGCGGTCTCTAAGAGCTACGAATAAATATTTATCATGAATTTTTTATTCATAGCTCTAATTCCGTTTCATTACTTTTTAATTAAAATTTATTTCCAATAGTAAGGCCTTTTTAATATTAATGAGTAATAAATGAAAAGAACCAAACATTAATTACAATGAATAGCTACTTTAATAAACGAGTTGCTAAAATAATACAACAACACTGTGTGTCAGGAGACCAACTGTGATGTCAGGAGTAACTAATGACAATGAATGTGAGTTCAAAATTCTAAACTGTCCCCTCCAGATTAAATAAAAAATACCACGAATTTGTAAAACAAACATCACGGTCACTTCTTTCAACTTCACGAATAAAAGATAAAGCCCACAGCTACTTATGTATATTGTATGTGTCATTTTAATAAGTCATTCATTTTAGTAAGTTATTATCTTTGTCTGCACGTGCAACTGCACTTCTTATCTACAAAAAAAAACCCGGTATGTTGGCTTAGCTTTTTAGTCATACAATAAAACGCTCTAACAATAATATGTCATTATTACCTTCAATCTAGAAATAAACAGTCAGTACTCTTTAATGTGCCGAAAGTCCGAAACTGATAAGAACTGCAGCTGCGTACTTTTTTTTTCCGTGGCCCCGTACATGTGTTTTTGTTGAATTTGTTTACCTGTATTACCTTTATCATACCTACCGAAAATTTGCAGAAATTTACCCTTTTGTTTCTTTGGATTAGGATTGCCCTGTTTATATTTAGGCTACGTTATATTCTTTGATAGTAGCAAGCTTTTACAAATATATTTCATTCATTTCATTAATACTTAACAGAAAAAAATGTCTTCTCTTGATTTAATAATGACAACCAGTAGCACAGCGTTGCTTAAGTTCATAATTATAATGATACTTACTAGGGAGTTTTACACCTTATATTTATATTAGTGCTATGCAACGAGCAGGTCGCTAGTTTTGACTATTAATCATTAGCTGATTATACAAAAAACAGGATAACCCCATAAATTATTTAGATATAACCATTATATTCAAATCGATGCAAAAAATACAATTTAAGTTTAATTCACACGTAAATGTTTGTCCGACGAACGTCCCGTAATCCCGTAAGTGGTAACTCAATTCAATAATACCTAGTCCTTATTTATTTTTATCCCGGGCGTGTCGAACCTACGAGACGTGCGATAAGTACCTATCCAACGGAACCGAGCCCGAAGCTCCGCACACGAACGCAGGTACGGGCTATGTATCATGGCGTGTCACGGCGTGTCACGTGAATCCGGTCGCGAACGCAGGTACGAGGTACGTACCTTGCCGTGTTCGTGAAATTCGTGATCTTAGTACCGCCGGGCTTAAGAACCCGTAGCTACGGATCGGCGTGTATCACGGATATCAGGAGCCCTGGTCGATACCTATATTCGCTATGTGCACGAAGCACGACTGTCACGCAAGACGCAACCTAACATCCGCAAATCTAGGGGAAAACGTCAATTGACTACATCTTATAAAACTACTCCAAAACTAAAAACTACTGAACGGATTTTCATACTACTTTCATCTATCAATAGAGTGATTCTTGAGGAAGGTTTATGTATATAACTTGTTAAGGTTTTGTGTAAATTGATTGAAATATAACGATGTCGTCGGACAAAAATCACGCGGGTTAGGAGCTTTAATCGAAAACGCTACCTAATCCGTTTGAGCTATAACAACACAATGTATGGTGGGGTTCTCACTCTTTCATGGATCTACAAAAAGTCCTTAAGATAACTTACTATACCCATTCTTTACTTCTAGAAAAATATCACATATTCGGAATTTGCAAAGCTATTTACACGGATACAGTATTAATAATTATCAAGTTAAATAGTAGTAGTTATGTTAAGCGTTTTATACAGATTACAATGGTCCCTTACACCATACAATTTAAATTACTATTTCAGGAGTAATCGTAAATTAAAGTTTAATTCCGAGCCATATAACTTGTACAAAATGTGAAAGACGCTATCACGCTATATAGTTAGTTCTAATTTTTACCACCTTATGCGCTGGGATCGCTTTACTTACCCCCACCATTAACTTTATAGCCAATAAACGATATCTAGTCGAATGTTTGCTGATTTCGCTCTATCTAAATGATTTGATTTATCACACTGTAGCTTTGAAGATCTTTCTCTTTTATTTGGTACCTTCGCACATTCCTTGTAAGTGAATTTTGTATTAAGTTGGTATATTTGTGGGTAGCCATCAGACGGCGGAGCGCGAGCCCGAGCCGGAGTTCCTGCACGACGAGAGCACCGCCGAGAGCCCGTGGCGGCCCGGCGACGTCGCCAACAACAACGCGCACGTCGACAAGTGAGTATGGAGGCACAGGCTCAGGATTTTAAAACGCTGAGTGGTGGGGATTTATTTGCGCTTGACAAGAGCGTTTTTTTTTAATTTATGTGTTTTACTTAAGAGGAAAGAGGACGCCCGATTCTCCATACAAACGTAGACCCTATTTTCCTCTCTGGATATTGACATTTTGGAAAATATGTTTACTACTAACCTTCAGGACTTAATTTTCTAACTCTTACTTGTAGATAATACAAAATGAGCAGCCTACTTCTGTAGGTGCCTGTCTGTTTACCCAGTCTAATCAAAAGTGCATCAAAATACGATTTTTTTACTCAAATATTTTTTTATAGGATAATGATATAATATAAAAAATAAATTGTTAGTACGGCATAACATTAGTGGTTTTATTTAAAAAAAAATACTATCGTTTAGGCGAGTTGCGAAAAATGAAAAAAAAAAAAAAAGAAAAAGCAATATTTATTTATTTCTTCTTTTATTATATAGTATTAATTATTATTTGCTTGTTATTTATTGAACAATGTAACAAACTATTTAAGGAGTAATTTTTAACCAATTGTTTGATCCAATAATTAATACCATTAAAATATCAAAAATCAATGTAATTTTACAAAAAAGATGGGCGGCACTATTATTTAGAGCCTATCAAGCAAACAATGAAAACCAATTATTTGGTCAAAAAAAAGTCATTTATTGTCGCAAAAAAAAAAAAAACAAAGTTGTACATACAGCAACGGATAAGCAAAGTCAACGGATAAAAAAATCAACAACAAAGTCCGTATGATGGACCACTTGTACACTCTGCGGCGAAGATCGTCTCATAGAAAAGTTTAATTTTTAGAGCTCCATACAAAACTTTGTTGACGGAGCTCTTATGGAATCACTTTGGTCTTGCAAATCGGTTTAATGCGTTTTTCTCAGAGACCGTATGACGTAGATACTTAAAAATTGGAACAGTTATAGCAATTACCACCACTATCACTATGAAGTCAAAACTGCTTATTTTTTCAGTATGAAATGGATTTAGATTGAAAAAAATAGGCAAGATACAACTTTACAATGATAGTGCAGGATTGTATTTTTTTTCGTATATTTTTACGTTTTTTTAAGAATTTCCGCGAGTTAGTTAAAAAGCCCGTGTTCACGATTTCTTTTAAGTAAAGCTTACAGTTAATTTTGAAACAATGTCAAGTAAAAAAGATCCCATATATTTAATCCAAAGGTACAATTTTCCCCTAATTTTCATTTTCTTATGTACTTTAAACATGCACTATTTTGAAAAATATTATATCACAATTGTTGTTTTTCTAGCTATGGATCCTATAGAATGTCATTTTTAGGGTTCCGTAGCCAAATGGCATAAAACGGAACCCTTATAGTTTCGCCATGTCCGTCTGTCTGTCTGTCTGTCTGTCTGTCTGTCCGAGGCTTTGCTCCGTGGTGGTTAGTGCTAGAAAGCTGAAATTTGGCATGGATATATAAATCAATAAAGCCGACAAAGTCGTACAATAAAATCTAAAAATTTAATTTTTTTTAGGGTACCTCCCCTACACGTAAAGTGGGGGTGAATTTTTTTTTTTCGCTTCAACCCTAGAGTGTGGGGTATCGTTGGAAAGGTCTTTCAAAACTAATAGGGGTTTTCAAGAAACATTTTTTGATAAAGTGAATATATTCGGAGATAATTGCTCCGAAAGAAAAAAAAATGTGTCCCCCCCCTCTAACTTTTGAACCATAGGTCCAAAAAATATGAAAAAAATCGTGGAAGTAGAGCTTAAGAAAGACATTACCTAAATGAAAACTATAGCGGACATGATCAGTTTAGCTGTTTTTGAGTTATCGCAAAAAGTTTTCCCTTCATAGTAAAAAGACTTACTTTAATTAGGTACTGATTATGCAAATTTGCCTATTTGTTAAACTCGGGTGAAAGGTACCATTTACTACACTTTAAGCTCCAGTTTAGCTTATTGTGACGGAAGAGTAACTACGGAACCCTACACTGAGCGTGGCCCGACATACTCTTGGCCGGTTATTCTAAATAGGTTTTTTAATCGTTTCAGCCCACCGCCGTGCGGTGATGCCAAACTCACGCCGCCACGGGGCGGGGTGGTGTGTTTGCGGCTCTGTTTATACTCTATTGCCACGGATAAAATACGTTTTCATCTCTCCTATTCGGAAAGTTCACCTTTCATAGGCTGATAGCCGGGTGGAAAATTGCATTTCCCACCCTAGAGTGGAAAGTATTTTTTTTTAATTTGTACTTCGAGAAACTGCTATCATATTATTCAGTTAAAAGCTCTCATATTAGCTTCCGCATTTTCAGACCAATTATTATCGAAATTAAATGGAAACTGCATTGCATTATTAAAAAATATACTATGTATTTCTATTTAATATTTAAATGTATGAAATCAATAAATATTTGTTAATAAATCAATATAAATGACGATAAATTTATCATTACATTGCATTAATTCACTCAGTTTCACTTTTTTTAAGGCGTGTGTATAACTGTATACATTAAGACAGGCCGTTGCAGTTTTAGATTTTTTTATATAATGGTGTCATTTTGATCGGAAAAAAACATAAACTACCTTTCTTGTGTTTGACTTTCCTCATAGTCGAAATAAAAAGTATATTGGGTGATATGGTTCACTTTCCTAACAACCTTGCCTTGATCTACAATTTTTTGGCACAATTTACTATTGTTCAACAGATATATAGTATTAGTGATTACATTCCATTAAAATACACGAGGTTAGACAATTAAAGAGTTCTCAGTTGCACGCAGATGCAGACAATAAAACGAAGCATCGATTACAGTTCGGAGTCCGGCAGCAGCAGCGGGGCGTCGCCCCCCGCGCCGCCGGGGGCGCCGCTGGGGGCGCAGCTGGCGGCCGCGCGCGGCGCCACGCTGCTGCGCGCGCCCGGCCAGGGCGGCACGCCCAGCAAGGTGCCCCGCCTGCGACAGGTAACTTTAACCTCATGATTTCGGATACGACTTTGTGTTAACAGAAACGGGAAATAGTACATTTCAACACACTTGCTCAAAACGGCGTTTTTATTCCACCGATTTTTGGCTTATAATCCTAGATATTAAACACGCGTGATTTTTTCAATTTTCAATAATATGAATGGAAACGGAGCCTTCTTAAATTGGTCGAGTAGATTTTACAATGGGGCCCGGCAGGGAGCAGCGAGGCGCCGGCCGGGCCCGGCGGCGGGCGGGGACCGGCCGGCCGCGGCGGCGGGGCGAGGGGCGGCAGGCAGTATGACAGATGCGACACTGCATACTAACCGATTTAACAATTAAAATTTGATTAATATGAAAGTTTCTTATTTCCTCGCAAGTGTGTTGAAAAACGTCGTATGAAACACGTATGCTATGGTCATTACACACACCGGCTCTCTTATTGCGCGCTCGCTTGCAGCTCGCGCGCACAATATCGCCTCGTCTGTAATGGCCTTAGCACACTTGCAATAATAATAATAAATAAATAAAACTTTTTTTTTTAGAAATATAGATAGGATTTTTGATTTCTTGTTTACAGCCGTGCCCCGTATATTGTTAATTAAACAAATGGTACATGAAAATAGGATATATAGTTAAAAAGATATTTTTTAAATTCAAAGCAACGGCTCAATTAACCCACATCACAAACTTTCTTGAGTTTACTGTGGGATATTACTTTTATTTTATTGTATATTTTAATTGAATCCGGGTACGATTGTTCTCTTGACATAGGTATGCCCTTGATCCGCACATAAGGTGGATGACATTTGTCCCCAGGACACGAACAACAACAGGAACGGCCGCGAGCGCGAGGACGAGGAGACGCAGCCGCGTGCGGATGCGGGCGCGGGCGCGGGCGCGGGCGGCGCCACCTTCAACATCCTCGTCAACGTGCAGCAGCTCAACGACGTCAAGCTGTGAGCGGGGCCCGCCGCGGCAACGATCCGGCTTTGCTCAATACTGGTTTGCTCAACCTGACATTTACGAAGCATTTAACCGCTCAACGAGATTACCTAGTTCTATGTGTCCACACGCGCATTGACGTCAGTATTTTCTACCTCAATTAAGTTATGTTTGAGAACTAAATATAAAATCCTGACTAGCTATGCGCTGTGTAATTGAATGCGATATTTTAAGACCAAAATGTGGATCATTTTATGTTTTAGCAAAAACTGTGTATCGGTAGGATACGTTGTTTACTGAACGGTATACAATACTCGTAAATAGGCGATCCAAATACATTTATTATAGAGTAATATACATTATAGGCATAGCACAAGTAAACCACGTGTGTATCTGATCTGTGTTTGTTCCTAGTTTTAATGTTTACCTAGTTTTAGAAAAGTCGTACACACAACTCAAGCATATTTAATTTGTTTTAGTTGTGTATTTGATCTCGATGCCAAGGTTACTTATCTATTAAAAAAGTAAAAAAAAGTCAAGCTTTGGCCATATTTAAAATTAATTATAGCATAATGATATGATATAATATACTTATTTTATTACAATATAGAAATGTTTTTTATTCTAATATACATTTTTTCTGTTCGTCTTTATCACATAATTGTACTGATACTTGAGATGGAATAGCTTTGCTCGACTTAAGGTTTGAATTTAAATATTGTTTTTCTTGAATACACTAATGAATGTTAGTTTACCTATATTATATTCTACAGTTGTACATGATTTCGGGCAATTTTCATTTGTTGCCACTGAACAGGCGGGGTTGAACAGGAACATCCATAAATTGCATTTTGATTATATTTCGTCACTAGTTCTATTTTCGATAAAAAAAATTAAGCTTTCAGGGTTAAAGTAAGTACTGCAGATTAAGCTTACATTAAATCCCTTTGCGCCAGATAGCGTTGATGATTGTCCAGTGATAAAGTTTCGGATTCTATCGCGGTCTCATCAGCCTTCACACTTACTCTCTCTGGTATATATGTATGCATCAATCACTTTAAATCTCTGCATAGCATGGTTAAGTCTGACCATTTTGACATGCGTCCACTGGTAAGTAGTAGGTGATCAACATTACTTTCTTAATGTATCTATACGTAAGAGCGGCTCGTCGCTGCTAGCCGTACAAATATGTTCTCATCGGGAAATGTGCTGTGTTTTGAACAACACGCCACATGAATTGAACTTGGCCTTCTTTGTTTTCACCTTCGTGAGGCTACTGACTTCAATTCTAATCTCGCGATGGGCTATTGCTTTCAACATCGCTATTTTCACGGCCTTCGATAAGATAGCTAGTCCGGCGGAATTCCATAGGTACTTACCTATGCATATGCTGCCTAATCGTTTAAAGTCTCTTAATATTAGTATTTTATGTGTTGTCAGGATTTGATTTTTCCGCCTACTTTAGTAACTATTTTGTGTCTTTTACTATAAAACGAGTCAATGAAACTTAGAATGTAAAGCGGTTATTAGATCTACACGGTCGCCGGGACCGGCCCCGTAGGGTCGTCATTTGTTTCCGATGGTCGGGCTGACTTTTCCGTTTTACGAAATATCAGTATATCGTATAATATTTGAAAGGTGAACAAATATTTTGTCTCGAATTGCCAAAAATAATGAATGTTTGATATTTTTACACTTATAATCAACTCGAAATGTCTATTGTGGAAGTGGATTTATTTTTACTTTGAAGTATATTGGTAACGATGTCCTGATATTACGTGGAACGGAGAACTACTGTTCTAGGGTGGTAGCACCCGTTGACCGACCGGCCTAGGTCGCAAGTGCCCGGGCGAGTGTATACATCTAATAAGCGCTAAGGTATGATTCACACCTTTTCGAGCTCGTCAGTGTCGCAACTACGCAGTAAATATTTTTTGGTATTTCTGGTTAGATATCCCACACGTTGTCCTTTGTTCGGTGCAAATGCATTTCAATTCAATTCAATTCAAATATACTTTATTCATGTAGGCCTAGCAACAAGCACTTATGAATAGTAAGACAGTATTACATATAATTATCTTAATCTAATTATCAGAGCAATTTATTGATGTTGTAAATATTATTCCATATATAATACTAATGAATATAATTCATAGATCAAATTTAATACTAAAACTTTCACAAAATACAGTCATACAAAAATTTCTTAATGTTCGCTACTCGAGAAGCCTCAAGTATGTCCTAGGGATTTGGTTTTGTTTAACATTAATACAGGCAGGTGCCTAAACATAGGTATTTAACTACGATCAAAGCGCACCAAGCGGTGTGTTAGTTATTCCTACTTGAAAGTGTTCTTTGTTGTGTTTCGCAGATATTACTTAGGTACTTTTAAAGGACGACATTTTCACGACGGTTTTGTAATAAAAATATGTGAGGTGTTATAAAATAATTGTCGCTCAAAAATTCCTATGTAGATTTTCGCTTGCAAGTATTATCTGACAACAGCTTAACATATTTTCAAAACAAATCTTAGTTTATATCCTTCTTTTTTTATAGGTAATTATTTGAGAATGATTGGTCTCTTTACATTGGTTTTGGAAATCTTATTGGTGGATCTGATATGTCGACGTAGTTGATTGAAGTGCAGTGAAGTTTTATAAATATATCTCTCGTTTTACAACGAATACTTTAATAATTATAATTATCTTTGTATAAAAATGTCTTCCAAAATAGGTAGGTATATAATATTTATTGTATTGTTTTTAAATACATTATTTTGTATTCATTTTTAACATTGAAACAAATAATTCACCTTGGTAAATGTGTAAAATTTTCGAGTTTATCGCCAAATTAATGAACTGAAAAGGCTTCCTATCGAAAGTGTCTTTGCCTAGGAATTCCCTTGTCTATTTCTCATTTTACAAGTTCTGCATTTAAACAAAATGTGTTTTTCTTTTTTTTACGATGTTACCTGTAGTATGCCATCACATGAAATACATTTACCAAATACTCTGTATTTATTAGACATAAAAATGTACACACAAGAGCAATGAAAACGGGTCGCTTTCCGTGGCATTTTCACTGACCTTGATTGTAGTTTTTATTTACATTGTGGGTTGTATTGTATCGTATACTGTATTACCGCGATGACCAGGGTTTAGTGTTCTGATAAATGAGTGTACCGTACTGCTGCTATTTGAAAGGCCATGCTTGGATAAGCTAAGTGAATCTGCCCCCAGCGAGTTTTAGCTTGTTTTTATGGATGATGTGGCTCTATATTAGGAAGAAACTTTATAGAATTTTGTAAAAAAAAGAAATATTATCTAACTTCAATAAAAAAAAATCTTTCGATTTTGACATGACTCACATGTATTGTGCATATACTAAAGAAAATTATATGACATCAACTATAGGATATATTACGATTGAATATATTTCAACAACCGCAAAATAAACCGTAATATCCTCGCAGACGGTTGTACTGTGAATTGTTTGTGATTTTTTTGGCATACAATGATGGCCAAAAGCCAATTAGATAAAAAAACTTAAGAATGTTAATTTCTGTTTATGCCATTTACCTTCGAAACAATATACGATGATAGAAAAACCGCACCCGTGATGGACATATGACATGACTAGTTGTAGTATGCCAAAAAATAGGCGGAGGCGGCGTGCGCTTTTTTCCTCGCCCGAGTGCGCCGCTTCGACCGAGGCACGTCTACACTGGCCGTTTTGTGCGCGAGGTAATTGCCTCGCGCGTATGCTCGCTCTGTGTAGACCCGCCTAATCACAAATAATTCGTCGCATAACCATCTGCAGTAGCATGTGTAGCATTACCGTTTATTTTGCGGTTTTTGAAATACATATACTTATTGTTTTTTTGTTCCTGCTCCATACATTTTTTTAATCATAAATCGACACTCGTTTTGTCAAATCGTTCGAAATTCACATAACAAAACTTACTTTAATAAAAAAGTAATAGAAAAACAACTACGGTTTCCATGTCAACGGGATCCAAATTCCGGCCCACTGTTTTATCTTATAGGTATGAAAAATGTAAAGTGATGTATTCTATTTTTTTTAAATGACCATGGTCTACCACAGGTAAAATTAAATAAATACATTCATTTTGTAGCTCATTAAAGAGCCTACCTTTGGTGAAAACATTCGAGGTGTCACTGACGGCAAAAGTTATTAATTTTTTTTATGGCAATATATCCTATAGTTGATGGCATATAAGTGTCTATAGTATATGCATAATATATGTGACTCACGACAAAATCGGCTGGCTAGAAAAAAATATAGATGAAAGATAACATTACGTTTATTTTTACAAAAAACTGAAGTTTGGCGTCTGAAATTTTGCGTATTTGTTACTAATATTTATTTATTTTACTTACATGGAGAACCAACAGCTATAACTATGCTAATAGAGCCACATCATCCATAAAACGTACCAGCCAAAACTCGCTGGGGGCAGATTCACTTAGCTTATCATATCCTGTCATGACCTTTGCAAATATAGCAAACCTCACTGGTTACTAGCAGCTCCTTGTAGGCTGAGTTTCTTGAGCAACGAGGGTACTGTCTCGCGGGATGTATTGGAACGATGGGTGTTTAGGTATTCAGTTCAATAGTACATTATGATACAAGTGTGCTAAGTTGGTCATTACACACGAGGCGATATTGTGCGCGCGAGCTGCAAGCGAGCGCGCAATAAGAAAGCCGACGTGGGTTATGACCAATGCACACGCGTTTCATACGACGTTTTTCAACACACTTGCGAGGAAAAAACAAAACTTATAAATTCGATTTTTTTGTCAAAACCGTAAAAGTACAATTTTCAAAATGGTGATTTACAGTTTTAACATCGAATAATTGCACCAAAGCGTGCCGGGCTTGTAGGCACTTATTCGCCAGTTCATTGAACTAAGCTACCAACAAGTTTTCCAAGAAAGACTGAGCGTTTTTGCTGATTTTCCATTGAATAGAAGTTTCATAGGCCGCCAATTATTTTTCATCCGTTTTGATGGTAAAAGGTTATCGTTTTTACTGAGTATTACTGGCAGCGTTAATTTTGTGTTTTCTTTATTTTCAATGCTTGAAAATTACATTGTCGTCAATATACAAACTAAAAACATACAAAACTATTCCAATTTTATGACAAATACGGAAATTGGCTTGCGGGTTATTTTTTTACGCACGATTCCAATGCGCGCGCAAGGCAAAGGCGCGAACGAAATCGACAAACAGCCAATTTTTTTTTTTTTTAAAGCTAATATTTCATATTTATATTCGACGGATGGAGATCAAATCGATAAGATGTTGTGTTTATTCATTAATGTAATTTACGAGATAATTTAATCTATAAATTATGTTTGGTGTGATAAAACCTCTTTGAACTAACATTAGAAACCTAATAGTTGGTTAAAAAAAAGTATTACTCCACCAAATTAAGAAGGCTCCGTTTCCATGCATATTATTAGCAATCAGTTCCAGAAGGAAGTTAAGAATAACTTAGTCGGATAATATAATTAAAAAGCACGAGTGTTATAATATACTGAAAAAGCACGCGTGTTTAATATCTAGGATTATGAGCCAAAAATCGGTGGAATAAAAACGTCGTTTTGATCAAGTGTGTTGAAAAAGTATTTTACAATGCTTGGCACTTAGAACAAATGCTTCTACTTACAATAAAAAATGTTTCATGCATTGACAAGGCGTACGAGACAGTACTTTTATCTCACTGCCATTTTAATGTATATGCGTTACCTATTGATTATTTTATTAAATACTAATCCTAGTCCACGATTCACGTTGCCGTGGATGTTAACTTTATTATTTTATAAACAAGATGCATGCATCAAATAGTGAAATAAGATATTATTTAATTTTAAACCTCTCAGTTTTCCAAAATTAATCGAATCCTAAATTTAAAAATACCGTAAAACTACTTTGTTCCAGAATTTGCTCCAAAATTCTAATAAAAAAAACCAACAAATATGGCAATTTAAAGTAGATCATCACTATCACTACTACCATGTTGTAACACTGAAATGAGGTTGTGATAGAATTTTAATGTATTATTAATATAAATGTAGAATTTTAATATAAATGTTGTATTGTATGTGTGGGTAATTGTCCCAGTGGGGAGCAAATTAGGCACATTTTACGGTATTAAAAGTTGATAGGTATGTACTTACTTATAAAACATTGTCTAAAAAGAAAATATTTTATGTTCTTCTTCAATGTTTACTAAAAAAATCACTATAAACATAAATACTCTGTAGGTACTTACCTACTAGAGCAACTTTTTGTGAGGTTCTCTTAAGAAAGTGGACGACTGCTTCTATATAAACGTAGTTCCTCTGGATATTGACATTGTGTAAGATATTTTCTAATCTTGTATGGAGCATCGGTTGTCCACCTTCCTCTTAACCAGCTTTATAACTGGGTGAATCAACTTTTTTTGTTTTGTTATCCTGTCCCGTTGTCCAAGGGACAACAGTGGCACAGTTTGTTTGAAGATACGTTATATGCCGTTCTATTAACATGTTTAGTAGGGGGCCCATTATGGACATTGGTTATAACGACCACAAAAACGCAAGTTTGATACATTTAAGTACCATAAAATCAGTATTTCAATGAACTTTTGTCCCCTGGACAACTAATCGTAACCATGGCAACGAGTGACGCTAAAAAGTTGATTCTCCCAACTGCTGTGAAACTTTAATCCATGTGCCTTATTAAACTTACAATTGTTATGAACTGGCTGTGTATGTGTAGCACTTATTGATTAAAACACTATGTGGGATTGTAAATATTTACCTAGGTTTAAATTCTGATAGGTAGGTACTTATTTTTATTGTAAAAACCTTCCTTAAATATGTTTTTCAGAAATATTAAGTACTTAATATTTATAGTCACAAGAAATAATAGACAAAGGAAATTGTGAAAGAGGAATTTTTTTACAAATACAAAATTCATTATAAAAACTGGTTTTATTTTTATACCTAAAATGGATGGTAACTGAATGAATACTAACGAACAACGGCAAATTAATGTGATCAACTGACCATAGAACTATCCTGTTCCGAAATCGCACTGCCTTTCCCTCATCTACAAGCCTAAATCATTCGTATGTGTCGCACCCCGGGCGTGCCGTATAGAACAGAAGAAACCGTTCTAAAATGA
Organism: Cydia pomonella; assembly: GCF_033807575.1. Classification (NCBI taxonomy): domain Eukaryota; kingdom Metazoa; phylum Arthropoda; class Insecta; order Lepidoptera; family Tortricidae; genus Cydia; species Cydia pomonella. The sequence continues at coordinate 8,321,734 of NC_084706.1, forward strand.
AATGCAAAAAGATAATCTAAATTCGGCTAAATCCTTAATACTGTTAGGTGCGGCTCTGAGGGCCTACCGCGAACCACGTTCGACGTGTTGCGTCTGTCGCACTTGTAAATTCGTACGTAAGTGTGACAGGGAGGCAACACGTCGA